>NC_060120.1:463467996-464156746 GCF_021461395.2 Schistocerca americana | reverse complement strand
AGCAGCATTTGACCGTAGTCTACCAACTGAAAGTCTCCATCTCGGCAAAACTATCGTAACTTACACACCTTTTAAACTGCTTACCGTGTTCACGCCATGAGTATCCTCAACAATTTTTACCCATCACGCTGCCCTCCACTGCCAAATTAATTACACCTTGATGCCTGGCTACGTTTGATGCTAGTAGAATTCTCCTGGCCAGGAATGCCCTTTTTGCCAGTGTTAGTCAGTTTTTGATGTCCGCCTTGCTCCGTCCGTCATTGGTTATTTTGCTGCCTAGGTAGCAGAATTCCCTAACTTCATCTGCTTTGTGTCCATCAATCCTGATGGTAAGTTTCTCGCTGTTCTCTTTTCTACTACTTCACATAAAACTAGCCACGGGAAAGGCAGATCCCTATATTGTGTGATTATATGTTAGCGGAACAAACACTGGTAGCAGTTACTTCTGTAAAATATCTGGGAGTATGCGTGCGGAACGAATTGAAGTGGAATGATCATATAAAATTAATTGTGGGTAAGGCGGATACCAGGTTGAGATTCATTGGGAGAGTCCTTAGAAAATGTAGTCCACCAACAAAGGAGGTGGCTTACAAAACACTCGTTCGACCTACACTTGAGTATTGCTCATCAGTGTGGGATCCGTACCAGATCGGGTTCACGGAGGAGATAGAGAAGATCCAAAGAAGAGCGGCGCGATTCGTCACAGGGTTATTTGGTAATCGTGATAGCGTTACGGAGATGTTTAGCAAAATGGCAGACTGCAAGAGAGGCGCTCTGCATCGCGGTGTAGCTTGCTCGCCAGTTTTCGAGAGGGTTTTCTGGATGACCTATCGAATATATTGCTTCCCCCTGCTTATACCTTCCGAGGAGATCACGAATGTAAAATTAGAGAGATTAGAGCGCGCACGGAGGCTTTCAGACAGTCGTTCTTCCCGTGAACCATACGCGACTGGAACAGAAAAGGGAGGTAATGACAGTGGCACGTAAAGTGCCCTCCGCCACACACCGTTGGGTGACTTGCGGAGTATAAATGTAGATGTAGATGTAGATCCCAGAGTGAAAGTCGCTGGAAGAATTTCTTGGAAGTGCAGTCCACCCAAAAAGCAGGTGGATTACAAATACCCTGAATACGTTCGTCTGTCTGGGATCCTTACGCGAAAAGAATGACAGTGGAAATAGAGAATCCAAATGAAGGGCAACGCCTGTCGTTGCACGCTCACTTAATAAGTGCCGAAGCCTCAATGAATGGTCACCAGAGTGCAGTCACAGGCGCTATGATCACGGTGTGGTTTACTGTTAAAATTCGTAAGGGTACTTTGCCAGAGGAGCCAAACAATACAGGGTGTTACAAAAAGGTACGGCCAAACTTTCAGGAAACATTCCTCACACACAAAGAAAGAAAATATGTTATGTGGACACGTGTCCGGAAACGCTTACTTTCCATGTTAGAGCTCATTTTATTACTTCTCTTCAAATCAGATTAATCATGGAATGGAAACACACTGCAACAGAACGTATCAGCTTGACTTCACTTCCGTTAGCGATGATACATGCATCCACCCTCCGTCGCATGGAATCCCTGATGCGCTGATGCAGCCCTGGAGAATGGCGTATTGTTTCACAGCCGTCCACAATACGAGCACGAAGCGTCTCTACATTTGGTACCGGGGTTGCGTAGACAAGAGCTTCCAAATGCCCCCATAAATGAAAGTCAAGAGGGTTGAGGTCAGGAGAGCGTGGATGCCACGGAATTGGTCCGCCTCTACCAATCCATCGGTCACCGAATCTGTTGTTGAGAAGCGTACGAACACTTCGACTCAAATGTGCAGGAGCTCCATCATGCATGAACCACATGTTGTGTCGTACTCGTAAAGGCACATGTTCTAGCAGCACAGGTAGAGTATCCCGTATGAAATCATGATAACGTGCTCCATTGAGCGTAGGTGGAAGAACATGGGGCCCAATCAAGACATCACCAACAATGCCTGCCCCAACGTTCACAGAAAATCTGTGTTGATGACGTGGTTGCACAATTGCGTGCGGATTCTCGTCAGTCCACACATTTTGATTGTGAAAATTTACAATTTGATCACGTTGGAATGAAGCCTCATACGTAAAGAGAATGTTTGCACTGAAATGAGGATTGACACATTGTTGGATGAACCATTCGCAGAAGTGTACCCGTGGAGGCCAATCAGCTGCTGATAGTGCCTGCACATGGTGTACATGGTACGGAAACAACTGGTTCACCCGTAACACTCTCCATACAGTGACGTGGCCAACGTTACCTTGTACAGCAGCAACTTCTCTGGCGCTGACATTAGGGTTATCGTCAACTGCACGAAGAATTTGCCTCGTCCGTTGTAGGTGTCCTCGTCGTTCTAGGCCTTCCCCAGTTGCGAGTCATAGGCTGGAATGTTCCGTGCTCCCCAAGACGCCGATCAATTGCTTCGAACGTCCTCCTGTCGGGGCACATTCGTTCTGCAAATCTGTCTCGATACAAACGTACCGCGCCACGGCTATTGCCCCGTGCTAATCCATACATCAAATGGTCATCTGCCAACTCCGCGTTTGTAAACATTGCACTGACTGCAAAACCACGTTCGTGATGAACACTAACCTGTGGATGCTACGTATTGATGTGCTTGATGCTAGTACTGTAGAGCAATGAGTCGCAGTCAACACAAGCACCGAAGTCAACATTACCTTCCTTCAATTGGGCGAACTGGCGGTGAATCGAGGAAGTACAGTACATACTGACGAAACTAAAATGAGCTCTAACATGGAAATTAAGCGTTTCCGGACACATGTCCACATAACATCTTTTCTTTATTTGTGTGTGAGGAATGTTTCCTGAAAGTTTGGCTGTACCTTTTTGTAACACCCTGTATATGGCTTCCTCCTACGTATGTGTCGCGAAAAGACTATGAAGGTAAAACGACAAACAATCGAGCTCACACGAATTATTAGCAACAATCTTTCTTGTCGCACCATTCGTGACTGGTACAGGAAAGGAGGGACGTGACAGTAGAGCGGACGGTACCTGCTGACACGTACAGTACTGTGGTCTGCGGTGTGTAGGTGTATATGTTGCAAAATATGGCTCTAGAGATAACGGCATGCCCCATGGACTGGACTCCTAGAGCCAATGCGTCCTTTATCCCAGACCGCAACTTCAGCATAAAGAACTCGAGGCAGTAGGTTCCGTGAGTAGATTCTATACGGTATACCAACCTGCAGGGTCAGAAGTGTTTGCCGATATTCATAACAGCGCTGCACCTCCGTGGATCCATACTCACTGACTTCTTAAGGCTTTCGTAGCCGGATCAACACGGTGCTGCCTTCTGAAGGCTCGCTATTCTTGCAGATGTGTAGTGCATCTGTTACCATGCTACGTGCGTGAATATTAAGTCTTCTGTGATTTGAAAGCGATCGCCATTACTGTAACTGAAATGGCCAATACTGTAAATACAACTGGCTGTATATGTAAACAACAGTGTTCATAAATCTCGGAGCTTGGGAACAACAGACGAATTCTAGATCAGATCATATGCTAGTAGAAACGAAAATTACGTTCTCCTAGATATTTGACATTTGCGACTAACTCCACTCATTAATCGAGAACAGTGGTATCAAACAACGTCAAATCTTTCCGCATTTTTCATGCATTATGCTACAAAGTGTTTAAAAAATCGTTGGATTTCACAAGGTTATATCTTGTACATGAATGAAGACAGAAACTTGGAGTGAACTTTCAATTACGCATCACAAATGAAAGTTTATCGTGGCGCCAACTAGAAGTTGTTGCTTTATATGGTTGCCGGTAAGGCGCTGTGTGGTGCGTCTTGCTCGATCGTTACCCTGAGTGTGTTGTACCGAGATGGTAATAAACAACTGAATGTGTTTTGCATTCTCTGTTGGAAAAGGGGCAATTCAGCTACAACTGTGCAGCATGATTTTCGTCGAGAGTGCAGTGTTGCCACGGTAACCCCAGTGAATGCATTATTTCACTCGACACACATTGGCAAAAATGTAGGACGAATTTGGCTATCTTCGAAATGTTCTTGTGCGTTCGGTGGCGGTCACGCTAAATATTTGTGAAAGGTAAATTAAAACCTTGATGCTAAACACAACTGTGAAAATTACACCAACGTTCTTTGTGCTGGCAATGGCTCACGCAAAAGATAAAATGTCAGGGCTATCTAGCTCAAATTCTGGTTATCTAAGAGATGATCCGCTGTTCTGCACGACATATCACTTTGCCAGTTGGGCAAAAAGAAAACAGCAGTTAAAATATGTACTTTGCTTTATTGGTACCGTGACGTCCTCCAGCAAAAAGGTCATGGGCAGATTATGCCGGGTTCCCTACAAACAGGAGGTAGTTGCACCAAAGAATGTAGTTCCTTTCAGAATTAGAATATACTTTTCATTCATCCTGGCATTCTCAGTGCTAGCGCTTATTTAGTTCATCGTAACGAAATTCATTTGATATGTCCTGCTCATAGTGGCTAATTCTCCACACTGCCGGCCGCGGTGGTCTCGCGGTTCTAGGCGCGCAGTCCGGAACCGGGCGACTGCTACGGTCGCAGGTTCGAATCCTGCCTCGGGCATGGATGTGTGTGATGTCCTTAGGTTAGTTAGGTTTAAGTAGTTCTAAGTTCTAGGGGACTGATGACCACAGCAGTTGAGTCCCATAGTGCTCAGAGCCAACCAATTCTCCACACTGTGTGGCTTTACCACACTCACATTGCTTAAGGGGACACAGTATGTCCTATGATGCCAATGTCAAATTATCGAATTTTGTGACCCATTAAGTTGGAAAGTTTTTAAGACACCAACTTACAATTTTCCATAATTATTCAATGCACCTTTCTAGATTCACTGAATTAGAATTATCACTAAAATTGTATTGTGGGGCATGTTATCTTTTTCTTTTTTTTTCAAACTCTCAATTTTTTTACAGAATTTTGTAAATAAATGAACATAAAAACCAAACAACTCAGGATATTTTAATTATTCTACTTCCATATGTGTTGAATCTCACACTTGGCACGCTGTGAAAATTTCATGTCTCTACTATCAGTACTTTGTTAGAAAACGGGTCATTTATTGCAAAAAACTTAGTTCAGAGGTATTGAGGTTTACAACATTTTTATTACAAATTCTTATAGACTTACATTTCTGCGTTTTTTATGCACTAGAATTGCCCTGGCCCATAGTCTGTCTCTTCTTCAGTGTCACAACAGCCCAGTGCTTGCCTCCTCCTTTTCTTTCTTGCTTCTTTTGTCATTTGCTGAGCAGCTAACTCTGCTTCACGTACACACGAAGCTCATCCAGTTCCCGCAGTCCTTTAGCTGTGTTCTGTCCAAATCTTACCCCTCACTTCTCCAGAACCTTCAGTCTTTCATATTACCCACCATTAAAGCTATTACATCATCAGACACTTTGGAGTCATAAGGCTAACACATACGTTTCTAAGCACACGGCACCCCACAACATTATTGAAGGACTCATTCACATTCTGGGTCTTCCCATGTAAACACTTCTTTAGTAGCTCAGGGTTTACCAAATCTCTGTAAATAGGTTTGATTGCCTCCATTACTGCCAAAGGAAGAGAATGTTTCCGTGTAAATTCATGCAGGGTGCCAGAAAATTCAACATGCCAAGTGTTTGGTGGAGGTGGACACAAAGCATGACGTGACTTTTCATCGGTTGATATTCGATGAAAGAAAGTTCTAAAAAATGGTTCAAATGGCTCTGAGCACTATGGGTGCTCAACTGCTGTGGTCGTAAGTCCCCTAGAACTTAGAACTACTTAAACCTAACTAACCTAAGGATATCACACACATCCATGCCCGAGGCAGGATTCGAACCTGCGACCGTAGCAGTCGTGCGGTTCCAGACTGTAGCGCCTTTAACCGCTCGGCCACTTCGGCCGGCACAGAAAGTTCTCCATACAGCTCTTTAAATCTCCTCTAAATTGTCACAGTTATCTCTAATGGCCTTCCCATAATATTCCCGTAATTCATCAATTACTGTGTCCGTTAGTCTTCCATCGCATTTTATTGTCATGCCATAAGACAGTATCAGAAACAAAGAACTGATTTGTTTATTCGTAATGCCAACTTCTGAGACGTAGCAGTAGGCACAAAACAAAGCAATTCACAGCCATCTAGACTGTGTAGTTCCCAAGATATGACTGCTCAACCGTAGCGTAGTCGCGAAATTTCATAGTCACACGTCACCATTCAAAATATTATTGTCTGATTTTAATGTATTATATACAAAAATGTTCAGGAAAGTCCAAAGTACATTATGGAGTAGAAAATAGAAAATGTCAAATTTCAACGAATTTCACGTACAATGTCCCCTTAAGCAACCAGAACTTCTGGTGGAGATAATTACCATGCGCAACTAATATCTTTGATATTTTCCGTCCCTGCGGATGCTGTCTGCTTAAGTTAAAGATATTGCTATATTGTGCAATACAGGATCTTCAGATTTTAAGGGGAGTCTCTATTGCAGCTATCTATTTTAAAACTGACGTGTTTCGCACTAGTGCCGTATCTTCAGAATTTCTATAAATTAACAATGACGTATATATTACACAAAGTTGTGACCACGAGCCTATCCAATCCCTGCTAAGTAAGTATTGACTTAAACGACTTATAAAAAGAATTTGCCTTAGCGTAAACCGTACTAATCAAACAGTAAACATTGAATAGGGTGCAATCACAGTCATCAAATATAAAACTGGAAGGCTAAAACGATAAATAATTCTTTTATAAAAATTGTTTCTAAAACAGGTAACAATTAGAAGTCAATGCCCGAATCTGTGAGCATAGAGAACCTAATTGTGAATTTAGACAGTCACACTCAGTAAATCATAAATACGGATGGTTCAAATGGCTCTGAGCACTATGCGACTCAACTGCTGTGATCATAAGTCCCCTAGAACTTAGAACTACTTAAACCTAACTAACCTAAGGACAGCACACAACACCCAGCCTTCACGAGGTAGAGAAAATCCCTGACCCCGCCGGGAATCGAACCCGGGAACCCGGGCGTGGGAAGCGAGAACGCTACCGCATGACCACGAGATGCGGGCAAATACGGATAGTCCGTTCTAGAAGGTATCTGTTTCAGAAGGAATTTTTATAAAAACTTATTTGCCCATTCAGGCTTCTGGTTTTATATCTCACGATTGTGGTGGTGGTTAGTTCCTATGGGACCAAACTGCAGAGGTCCTCGGTCCCTAGGCTTCCACACTACTTAATCTAACTTAAACTAACTTCTGCTACGGACAACACACACACCCATGCCAGAGGGAGAACTCTAAACTCCGACGGGCACAGCCGCGCGAACCGTGGCGAGATACCTGAGACCACGCGGCGTGACGATTGTGATTGCGCTCCATTCAATGTTTACTTTTTGACTAGTGCAGTTCACAGCCGGCCGGGGTGGCCGAGCGGTTGTAGGCACTGCAGTCGAATCCTGTCTCGGGCATGGATGTGTGTGATGTCCTTAGGTTAGTTAGGTTTAAGTAGTTCTACGGGACTGATGACCTCACATATTAAGTCCTATGGTGCTCAGAGCCAATTTAACCAATTTTTTTTTTTTTTTTTTGCGGTTCACAAGGTCTAAAGCAAGTGAAACATAATTCATAAAAATCAAACCGATTTGTTGAAAATAAAGACTTCGCATTCCTAAGTGTAATTCAAAATTCATCACGAATTTCTATCTTCATTCATGTTGAAGATTGCGTCGTGAAATAGGATGAGTATTTTCGAGACACACTATATCTCATTATGTTTGTTGTGGTCGTCCAGTCATTGCACCATGACCTGGCGAGCTGTAGCTAATGGTTCAAATGGCTCTGAGCACTATGCGACTTAACTTCTAAGGGGCCGGCCGAACGGTTCTAGGCGCAACAGTCTGGAACCGCGCGACCGCTACAGTCGCAGGCTCGAATCCTGCCTCGGGCATGGATGTGTGTGATGTCCTTAGGTTAGTCAGGTTTAAGTAGTTCTAAGTTCTAGGGGACTGATGACCTCAGAAGTTAAGTGCCATAGTGCTCAGAGCCGTTTGCACCATTTGAACTTCTAAGGTCATCAGTCCCCTAGAACTTAGAACTACTTAAACCTAACTAACCTAAGGACATCAAACACATCCATGGCCGAGGTAGGATTCAAACCTGCGACCGTAGCGGTCGTGCGGTACCAAATTGTAGCGCCTGGATCCGATCGGCGACCCCGGCCGGCTGAGCTGTAGCAGTTGGTGCATTTCGCAATTACTACATTGACGTGAATTGAACTGGACATACTCCTGAAGTGAGCAGCTTTGTTCCACAGTGTTCGTAGTGCGACAGCTAACGTAAGAACGCTGAAGCCCTCCCGGCTATCTTCTCTTACCGTCGGGGCCGCGGCTCGCTCTGTGGCGGCTATGGGCAGGGGGGCCGGGGAACCCGTTTCCCACTGCCGCTCCGCTCCGTGAAACGCGATATCGCACACCTGTTGTGGAGGCGGGCGTGGCCGGGCAGCGGCACCGGCTGCACTTTCGCCGCCTCTCTACAAGGACCCGCCGTCGCTGCTCCGCTCTGTTCTCTTCTGCTGGGCTGCGCCTGCCTCCGCCCCGTAGTGGGTCGCACCGGTGCGTTCACACAATGCCGGCTGTCACACTCTACCGTCTGCCTCCACGATGGAAACACTTTCTCTTAACTGGAAACGGCGGTGTTAGCCCCTTTTTGAGGCTCGCCGATGACATTGTAATTCTGTCAGAGACAGCGAAGGACTTGGAAGAGCAGCTGAACGGAATGGACAGTGTCTTGAAAGGAGGATATAACATGAACATCAACAAAATCAAAACGAGGATAATAGAATATAGTCAAATTAAGTCGGGTGATGCTGAGGGAATTAGATTAGGAAATGAGAGACTTAAAGTAGTAAAGGAGTTTTGCTATTTGGGGAGCAAAATAACTGGCGATGGTCGAAGTAGAGAGGATATAAAATGCAGACTGGCAATGGCAAGGAAAGCGTTTCTGAAGAAGAAAAATTTGTTATCATCGAGTGTAGATTTAAGTGTCAGGAAGTCGTTTCTGAAAGTATTTGTATGGAGTGAAGCCATGTATGGAAGTGAAACGTGGACGACAAACAGTTTAGACAAGAAGAGAATAGAAGCTTTCGAAATGTGGTGCTACAGAAGAATGCTGAAGATTAGATGGGTAGATCACATAACTAATGAGGAGGTATTGAATAGAATTGGGGAGAAGAGGAGCTTGTGGCACAACTTGACTAGAAGAAGGGATCGGTTGGTAGGACATGTTCTGAGACATCGAGGGATCACCAGTTTAGTGTTGGAGGACAGCGTGGAGGGTAAAAATCGTAGAGGGAGACCAAGAGATGAATACACTAAGCAGATTCAGAAGGATGTAGGCTGCAGTAGGTACTGGGAGATGAAGAGGCTTGCACAGGATAGAGTAGCAGGGAGAGCTGCATCAAACCAGTCTCAGGACTGATTATGCCCGAGGTAGAGAGGATGTAAAATGTAGACTAGCAATGCGTTTCTGAAGAAAAGAAATTTGGTAATTTCCAGGAATGATTTTCCATCGAAGTTCCTGTGTCCAAACTATATATATCGAACGTGCGATCGTAAATCGATTGGTGGCGGGCATTGTGATAGATTATTTGTGATCGTCATTCTTATCTGTTTTCCGTCGTTCCCTTAGTTGCTCTAAATTATATACATCCGCGATTTCTTTGTGAGTTGCAAGGAATCCCAGGCGATTTATGTCATTAGTGAGTTGGATGTCTGGTGTTCTTGACGTTTCTTCGGCGGATTCTCTCACACGGAAAAATCTAATTCCATGTTTATCCAGCGTAGAAAATTGTTTGACTTTTTGTCGCAAATATGGAGTACCACCGGACGAGGAAGGAAGGGACTATGTAGACTGTGGTAGTGTGAAGTGTGTAATACTTCGTAAAAAATGTTTAGATGCTGAAATACAGTTTACAATTTCATCGCGGACAGTGCGGAAATCGAACGAGTATCAGGAAGAATACATGGTTCGACTCTTCCAAATTATCGATCCAGACTACCGTTATGGACTTTCAAATGATGACAACACCGACGACGAGTAAGATAAGTCGTCTCCTTTGCAATTACAAGTATTTTTGTAACGCTCTTCTTTTGTCGTTGCTGTAGCGACCACCGTAAACATACTCATAACGCCAGCCACAAGAGTCGCATGATCGATTTACGATTGCACGTTCGATATGTATCGTTCGGACACCGCAACTTCGATAGGCAATTATTCTTGGAAATTACCAGAAATTTATTAACATCGAATATAGATTTAAGTGTTAGGAACTCTTTTCTTAAAGCAGCTGAATGGAGTGTAGTCATGTATGGAAGTGAAACATGGATGAAAAACGTTTCCGTCAAAAAGGGAATAGAAGCTTTTAAAACGTCGTGCTACAGAAAAATTCTGAAGATATGATGGGGAGATCACGTAACTAATGAGGAGGGGCTGAACCGAATTGGAGTAGAAAGAAATTTGTGGTGCAACCTGACCAGAAGAAGGAATCGGTTGGTAGGACTCATTCTGAGACATTAAGGATCACCAGTTTGGGGTCAACAGAAACCTCCGATCTTACTCGTCTGCTTTGACCCGTGACGTAAGCGTGTTGTGGTGTGTGACGTCATTACGGCGCGGAGTTTAGTCTTGTTTTTGTTTGTGGTGCTCTCTGGTGGTGTGTTCATGGTTTTCGTTTGTTTTAATTTAATGCTCATTGCTGTATGTCGGGTGAGTTTGTTATTGAGTGTATTTGGTTGTGGTTTTTTGTTTAGGAATGGATAATCTAGTTTGTGGGGCTGGAACTTTTTTGAGGTAAGTTCCGTTTTTTTTTTGTTTTTGATGTGTGTTTTGTGTCAACAGAAACATCCGATCTCACGCGTCGGCTTTGACCCGTGACGTTAGGGACCTACACATTGATCTGTAGCGTAGCCCTGGATACGAGGTTAGGTTGGGAGGTTTTTTTTTGGCGGGGGGGGGGGGGGGGGGGGGGTCAGGGGGGGGGGGGCGCAGCCCCCTCCTGCCTCGAGTACCACTTGTTTATTATTATCTTTGTTCGATCGTAATTTATGTGATTGGGAGCTGTTGTAGATGTATGTAGGTGTAAGGGAAGTGTTGGCTTTTAGGTTGGTGTTGGGGGATGTGATCGGTAGGTTCTGTTGAGCTATATAGGTCAACGGAAGTGTTCGATTGTAATTTATGTGATTGGGAGCTGTTGTAGATGTATGTAGGTGTAAGGGAAGTGTTCGTTTTTTTTTTTTTTGTATTGGAGGATGTGATCGGTAGGTTCTGTTGAGCTACATAGGTCAAGGGAAGTGTCCGATTCTGGATAGGAATGTGTTTTTTGGTATTTGGTCAGTTTTGTGATGTTGATTTATTTCGTTGTTTTGCGTGGTTTTGTATGGCGGTCGGTGGCTACATTTGTGTATATTTAGTTTGTCCCCACCCAAAAACCCCCAATTTCCCACGCTTGTCCCGTTAGAGTCATTAGGCTTTTTGTGAAACTTGTGTATTTCAGTGTTTATAATACGTATGCGATGTTTTTATATCCGCCATATTGGATAATACGTATGCGACGTTTTTATATCCGCCATATTGGAATTGTCGTTTATAGTCGTTTCCGCTACATTTGTGACGTCATGGGTCAAAGCCGACGGGTAAGATCGGACGCTTCTGTATTTCCCCAGTTTGGTATTAGAGAAAAGTGCGGTAGGTAAAAATCGTAGGAGCAGACCAAGATGTGAATTCAGTAAGTAGATTCAGAAGGATGTAGGTTGCAGTAGTTATTCGGAGCTGAAGAGGCTTGCACAGAACAGAGTAGCATCGAGACCTACATTAAACCGGTCTTTGGGCTAAAGACCACAACCACAACAACAGCAATAACGACAGCAAGGGAAAGATTTAAGGGAATGAAACCAGAGATATATTCTGAAACCAGAATGGAACAGAAGAATAGAAACCGACGGCAGTCTTAACTGACCTTACACAATGACAAAACGACTGAGAGAACACGTACTGAAACAAAACTAGACACACACACAGCTAAAACTTAAAGAAGTGGAGGGAGAGAGTTCAGTGAAACTTACCTCACAAGTGACGTCGGTGGTCGGCAGTCGTCATCCCAGATATTACCGCTCATCGAGAGGACGAAACGTGGTGAGAAAACAAACGACACTGCTGTGATCTGTTCAAAATAATGATCAGCTGAACTACTACTACTACTGCCTGGCGGCAAATGTCTACAGCTATAGTTGAGTCGACGTTAAATTGATCCCTGAAAGCTGAAGTAGGCTGAGAGCTTCACGTAACGCGATTTCGTGAACGTCTCTATGGCAACGCCTCAGTGTTGTCATAGCTCTATGGACGGCTATTACTTTCGCCGACAGACGCTGTTGAAAACTGACAACAGTGCTGCGAGGTGTCAGGGATACTCTTACGCCGCCTTGACCACAGACGCGGTAGCGAACGGTGACGCTGGCTGTAGCTGCTGGTCTGTCTCGGAGTTCAGATTGGGGGCACTTGCCGTCAGCCAGACCTTTAACAGGTGGTCTTCCGACTTCAAAAACTAGCGACATTGCCATTTATGTGGCAGGGCAAGAGACAGAAGTCTGGATGCTGAGACATACTGATTGCCAATATCTTTTTCTCACAATGGGTTTCATGCACTGGCTCTGTCCCAAACGTGGGAACAATGGTTTTCACTGTATAACAGTGTCCTTCAATAACAGGAAAATGCCAGTTGCAAACAATTTTTAACGGTTGCCGCCCTCTTGAGTAAACTGTTACCGCCTCAAAATGACGGCAGCCTAGTAATCATTACCATACAGCTTCTGCTGTCTCGGAAATTCTTTTAATGGTTTAATTCCTGAATGAATTTTTAAATACCTCGAAATAAAATTAATGGGGAAATTGTGGGCACACTAGCGCATTGTCCCACACGAAGGGGTCATGACTGTCATGTGATTTATTGCTTATTAATTCCCACACAACTCCTCTTTTGTTTTCGGTCTTGTGCGGCCGCCCACGCGCACATTACGGCACGAGGAGTTCTTGGGAGAGTTCGTAACACGTGTTGTTACAAGAGTACTGACTAATGCGAGATTAGGGAGCCGACAGTGTCTTGGGTGGATTGTCAGTAACGCACAATTATTTTATGTTTTTATCCAAGTCCAAAGAACACTAAAAGCGAACAATGGACACCTCAGATCTGTTTCTTGCTTTTTCTTTTCGTTCTCTGCTGACACTTGTCTGTTTATGTCTGGAGGTGCTATTCGTATGAGTGGAAGGATTTTGTTGAATGGGATTGGTCTTAGGCACCCATTGACTATACCACCTGCCTCATGAAGAGCAACATCAATCTGGTTAGCAAGTGCAAAGTTCCTCCAGACTGGTTCGGCATACTCTCCAACAGAGAAAATGGTTCAAATGGCTCTGAGCACTATGGGACTTAACATATGAGATCACCAGTCCCCTAGAACTTCGAACTACTTAAACCCAACTAACCTAAGGACATCACACACATCCATGCCCGAGGCAGGATTCGAACCTGCGACCGTAGCGGTCGCGCAGTTCCAACCTGTAGCGCCTAGAACCGCTCGGTCACTGCGGCCGGCTGCAACAGAAAAACACAGAGCAGCTGCGGACGTGCGGAGGACGTTGGGCTGCGCTCCACATGTAATGTTTGTCACTTTAGGGATAAGGTTGTTCCTCGTGTGTACCTTCTATCTGGCATCTATAGAGTGTTGTTTGTAGGTTAAGGCACAATCCAACTAACCCTAGGTGGCTGGGTTGGACATAGTGATTTAGATTACGTCGTTTCCAGGAGATGTTCAGCTTTTTTCTTGCCTCCTTAACAGCGTAGGTGGAGCGTAGATACTCGAAGTTTATCCGGATGGGGCTTCAAGTGGTTGTCGTCATAGCAGATAGCAAATTCTTCGGGAGCAGATGTTAGCTCGGCTGGCCGAGCGGTTCTAGGCGCGACAGTCTGGAACCGCGCGACCGCTACGGTGCAGGTTCGAATCATGCCTCGGGCATGGATGTGTGTGATGTCCTTAGGTTAGTTAGGTTTAAGTAGTTCTAAGTTCTAGGGGACTGATGACCTCAGATGTTAAGTCCCATAGTGCTCACAGCCATTTGAACCATTTGTTAACTTGGCTTTTACTTCTTCGAAGATTGCTCCCTGAGGAGCGAGAGTTATTTCATCTCTATAAATAAAGGACCGGGTTCCAGTGTTGTGTGACTGATCATTAGTATATGTATGTTATATAATTTTGGAGTCAGCACACTTCCCTGGGGAGGACCATTTTTTGCATTCGCCATCGATTCTTTTTGTAGTCAGTCGGTAGTCCTTAGTTGTGTACAGCTTCTGTGTTAATTTCTTATGACTCACGCTAAGCAGTAGTAATTTCGATAAAGGTGACTTCTATAATCGGCTTTCTTTTATCCCTTCCAGGATACGCTGAAAGCGGCTTGTTTAATCGGCTTTTTTCATCTCTTCCACGACGTGCTGGGTTAAATTAAGTGTTTGACTTGTACATGACTCTCCTGGTCCGAAACCTGAACTGTTCTTGAATGATCATCCTGTTCTTGGGGCTATTCGGTTCCTTGCATGGCTTAAGCAATACCACGACTTGTGTTTCACGCCAGGTAATATTTTAACACACGTCAAGCAGCGCACAGGGAGACCATATGTGTTTGAGGAACGGACGCCACGTCTTCTCCGCAGGGGTATACGGGGCCATCGACTGTCTCCTGTGAGCCAAATCGCCGCCAGTTAGAACGTCGAGCGTCGGGAACCTATTACCACCAGCACTATATGAGGACAAATGCACTGCATAGGTTTCAGCAGCGGACAATGTGCGCTTGACCTTTGTTGACACCTGGATCGCTTACCTTAACTTCCAACTTGGCATCGATGTAAGAACAATTGCCACCTGGTACGACTGTATCAAGTTTGTTTCTGATACGCTGATTGTTGGCCATGCTTGGAACGTGTCAATATAGTTTTTGTAACAAATGAATTCTTGAAATTTATTGGCAATTGCGGACTCTTTCTGACACTAGAGGTAAAAAGTTCCATGGGTCGCCAGTTCGTAAAACATTCGTACCTAATGCAGCTAATGTCAGGAAGATTTCGCAATTGTGAGCCAATTTCGTAAATTTAACACGGGTGCAAGATCGTCACCAATGTCTGTTTCTTCAGACACTGCTAAAAGCAAATGGATTCTTGTTATTTAGCGCCTTAAAACAGTGTTAAAGGCGTGCTCATTTAGCCTCAACACACTACTCAACGACTGGGACGAGCCCAAGAACATCGTCACGCGACCGTGGAACAGTGGCTGCGTGTAGCATCGTCCAATGAATTCCGGTTCCACTAGCATCGGTCTGATGGGCACGTGAGAGATTGGCACAAGCTCCGTGAACCTTTGTATCCTGCTTGTCGACGAAGTTATGTCAAGACAGACAGTGACTCACTTGTAGTCTGGTTTCCATTAGCCCCCATTGTCCGGCTGCAGGGACAATGACAGGTGTACAGTGTGCGAAAATTGCTGCACACCACTTGCATCTTTTTCTGGCATTAGATCGCCCTGACAGAAATGCCATGTTTCAAAAGCACAGTGCGGCATGGCACTTCTCCTTGGTTGCACGCAGGTGGCTTGATGAACGAGCGAGTGTATTCGTTTCCGTGGATTGGTCTCCCAGGTCATTCGGTCTTACCCCAATCGAGAATTTATGCGGCGCCGTAGATAGCCGTATTCGCATAACGATCCATCACCAACGATAAAAGAACAGTTCTGCAAAGCGGTGTGAGATGCTATCATCGATCTCTCTTCAGAATGCTTCCACCGCTTGGACGTGTTATTATAATTTTAGGACTCACGGACGAGCGACTCGCTAACTCGCTATTAACGTCATGTCCGACGCGTTCCCATGACTTCTGGCTGAAAGTCGCTATGTTAGAAGCCACAGTCTACGGAGATGAATTCCAGCGGAAACAACAACTCATTTTAGAAACTGCGATCTAAGTTGGTTGGTTGTTTCGGGGAAGGAGACCAGACAGCGAGGTCATTGTTCTCACCGAATTAGGGAAGGACGGGGAAGGAAGTCGGCCGTGCCCTTCCAAAGGAACCATCCCGGCATTTGCCTGGAGCGATTTACGGAAATCACGGAAAACCTAAATCAGAATGGCCAGACGCGGGATTGAACCGTCGTCCTCCCGAATGCGAGTCCAGTGTCTAACCACTAGGCCACCTCGCTCGGTACGATGAAAGTAGTCCTTTTTATCTTCTTCTCCTCCACCTTCTTCACCTTTTCCCGTTTCTTTATGGCGTCGATATTGTTATAAGGGTTGTGGCAATGTTAGTGGTATTGGTGGCCGGATACCCTTCCTCACGCCTCCACTCCCCCCACAACCACCTCTCTCCAGGCCGGAATTCGTGTACCCCATCCGTCAGAGTCTAGAGAAAATCTTATCTTCAAGCGTGAAAGAACGTTTTCTAAATACCTGTGTAGCGTGTGTCTAAGGTGGGGTCTGGGCATCAGCCAGTATTTACCTAGTTGGGTGTGGGAAGCCGCCTGAAAACCACATTTACGCAACCCGGATACCAGCTCTCGTCGTTAATCCGCGCGGCAGGTCCGATCCGCGTCAAACACGCCTCTCCGTATCCCGGAAGCGGTGCGTTGGCACCCTCGGCTATGCGGGCAGGTATGAGATAATAAAAGCTCTCCGCCAATAATCAGCATATCACCAAGTGCAGAGTGTTAGTGCTATGAGCAGGCGAAAATATTTTCGTCTGGCCACAACTGTGGGTTCTTTGATTGCTCTGGAAGAAGGCTCCTCACACCAGATCACATGAAATATTAATTCATAATATTACATTAATGAACAAAATATTTTCGCACAGATTAACGAATTGTTCTCTTGTAGTAAAATTATCACATTTAAATGGACAAGTCCGCCAGAAATTTTAACTAAAACATTACTCCTACAGTATGATGCTGAAATGTAGCAAGAGATGTAAATTTGCTTTTGTTTCATTAAGATCATAATCGGGTTATCACACGTTATTATGGGACCTGTTAATTCGGTAATTAATTGTGCTGCACGATTAGGTGCGTATCTTAAAGTTCATTGATTGTGGTTGATTACTACATCTGGTTGGTGGATGAAGGCATTTTGCTGAACGCAATATCGCTTTCTGGGTAGAGCCTTGGCACGATCAGAGGTATTTTGCATCACCAGGGAAAGGAAATCATTAACAACCCCTAGTATAGACGGCGGCGCTCCTGCAGTTAGGCACTGGAAATCCTTCGGCCACACATTCTAAAAGCAAGAGGGGGCTCGCTGGAGGGAGGGGTGAGAGCAGGCGTTGCGTCTGGCACCGTATGATGTTTGCACTAGCAGGGCGCCTTTCGGGCGGCCAGTATAGTGCAAAGCTATTCTGTTATGTTCGGCGGAATCTGTCAAACGGAGTTTGTGACGACGGCAGAGCGTCGCCACCGAAATTTTATGGTCTGAACGCAGGGCGAACATCCCGAACCGAGACGGTGATCACGCGTCCTGTCCCCTTAGCTGGGCGACTGC
Organism: Schistocerca americana; assembly: GCF_021461395.2. NCBI lineage: Eukaryota > Metazoa > Arthropoda > Insecta > Orthoptera > Acrididae > Schistocerca > Schistocerca americana. Next base: position 464,139,092 of record NC_060120.1, on the reverse strand, counting down.
TCACGAGAAAAAAATAGCTAAAAGATAAGTGAATGAAGGTTAAAGTGGTTTGGGGAGCTCTGTGGCGTCTGCCGTGGGAACTGTCGGTTAGAAGAATATACTTTCGACTCTCGCTAGCGTCCCTCTGAAAAAATACAAACGGGACGGGCTGCGATTTGGTTCAAAATGGCTCTGAGCACTATGGGACTTAACATCTATGGTCATCAGTCCCCTAGAACTTAGAACTACTTAAACCGAACTAACCTAAGGACATCACACAACACCCAGTCATCACGAGGCAGAGAAACTCCCTGACCTCGCCGGGAATCGAACCCGGGAACCCTGCGATTTGGCACTCGCTATGATATGTTTGAACCGATGCATCAAAATTGTGCGGAGGGGAATTTTCTGATGCTTGAAAGCGTGTGGTTGGTGCAGAGACGCGGAACAATGCTCGCATTGGTGTTCTAACATTTTTTTCTGACTGCTCCACGTGGGGTAACGTCAAAATTTTACGGAGCGAACGCAAAACGGCAACCATAAGCCACCGAGCAAAGACGTCGCTACGGGAGCCTCTTTGGCGGGTCCCGGAGCTGCCAGCTGTCCGTTCGAGATTACTGCTGAGGGAGTGCACCGCGCATTGTATTAGCCGTCTTGCACCTTGCGCTGGGTGCAGGTGAGAGCCTCGCAGCTTAAGCGGAGCAATTTCACTCGTGAGTTTGTTTATACTTAAATCTGAGTCTTTTTTAGCAGCGAGAGCCACGATACCTGTAAGTTTAGGTGGCCAGCAACAGGTGAGGTTCAACCAGTTTCACTTTTTTATTAATTTGTTACATTCCATTATCTGTTCATTTCATCACGGGGAAAGTCGAGGAATCTCGAGGAATCCTCCCTCCACTTTGCCAACCATAACTAATTTTACTCAGTGTATGCTAGTTAAGTTTCACTATCACTAGTTAAGTTTATCATTATCCAAATTTGTCTTTGAGGCGTTGCAGTCATGGACTGTGCGGCTGGTCCCGGCGGAGGTTCGAGTCCTCCCTCGGGCATGGGTGCGTGTGTTTGTCCTTATGATAATGTAGGTTAAATAGTGTGTAAGTTTAGGGACTGATGACCTTAGCAGTTAAGCCCCATAAGATTTCACACACATTTGAACAACATTTTTTGTCTTTGATTGGAAACAAATATTATCGTGATCCTTAATTGATGTACAATTCAAGCAGACATAATTCAAGCAGACACTATTGTTTTTGAGGTGTCATGTTATTGGGGGAAATAATTTGATTAATTTCACAGTTAGGTAAAGAGATGTGAAATACTCCAATCAGTGAGCATGGCCAGACAATAATTACCATTTAATTCTGTTGTACACAGATTATAGGTGATGGTTTGGATGATGTTTTTCTGTGTCGACATAAATTCCGGGATAAAAATTTGTAGTATATTCCTAAGCCTCATTTTAAACACCGCAATTCCCAATGTTGACTCCCTCAGTTTAGGTCACGAACTGGTGGAGCTCTTGCTACCTCGACACAATATTGACCTCAGTGTGAAGGCGCTGCTGTGCTCAGGAGGGAGGCGTGGTCTTGAAACGCTCCTCCTGTACATCGTCGCGGATTGCAGCGAGCCCTCGCCAATGTTGTGGTAACAATTCACGTTGCCGACTTTGGCGTGCCACCGCTATCTCTGCATAGTACCATAGTTTGGATTTCCTCTTGCATGTTATCCCATGTAGCCCGCCGTGTGCAGCTAAACGTAGGGAACAACTACAGGGGAAATGTGTAGAGGCAGAAATATTCCTTCATTTTACAAACCAGGAATTGGTTCAAACCAATCCACTATCCGTTAGCAATAGCGTAGGGGAAAGCGTGGAACAACCACACGAGGATGGTAGTGCGGTGATCTGAACACGGCTCCTGCCGGTCACGAGCGCAGTGTGTGCGATTACAGTGACGGCACCTCCGGCTCCCTGGGTGCCGTGATCGCCAGCGACCGCGCTGCCCGACCAGTGACTCAGCGCCCGAGCGCTCACGACCCGCCAGAGGCCTCGTCGCTACAAACACAGCTCCGCTTTCGCAATGGCCCTTTCCTTCCTCCGCACTGTGGAGCTGCAGCAAGGCGCTACGCAACCCGCTCGCTCTTTGTCGGCTCGGAAAGTACTAAGATATTCTTGCGATATGAACTTCGCGCAACACTTTTGTGTTCTTAGCTCTCAGAACGGTGTGTCACGTGCTCTTTGGGTGTCGTTCTTAGGAATTCACAGCTGATGCAACAATCGCGCTGCGGGTACAAAGAAAAGAACAGCTGGGGAATTTTTAAATACTCAGTATCTTCTTTTCTCGGAGCATCTAAATGACCTTGCTCCAGATATCCGTACGCTTATGAGCAGTCGACAGACACAGCAAATATTACATTTCTCTCTCGGGCCTACCTGCGTATAGTTGTTGTCTTGTTTAAGGTATACACAGAGAACTACACATTTTATTTATCTTCAGTCGTAGTAACTACCTCGCTCAATTCCCAGAATGTCATATGTTCATTTTCTTCACGTTCCGTAGTATGTTCCATATTGGGATGATGAGAAGTATCGTTGCCTTTCATCAGCTCTTCAGAGTAAACCACGGATATGGCTCATGCATTTCTACAGTAACAGGGAAGTTTCAATTGGGACAAATTCAGTTTACTATATTGAAATTGTTCCACTAATTCAGTAGCCATCACCGATGACAGACTGCTGCCGGTAACTAGACTGAAGTGACAGGAGTAATGGGATGCCTCCTAACATCGTGTCGGACCTCCTTTTGCCCACCGTAGCGCAGCAGCTCGACGTGGCATGGACTCAACCCGTCGCCGGAAGAACCCTGCAGAAGTAGTGAGCCATGCAGCCTCTACAGCCGTCCACAACTGCGAAAGTATTTCCGGTGCAGGACTCTGTGCACGGACTCACAAATGCTCAATGGGATAAATCTCGGGCAGTCTGCATGGCCAAATCATTCACTCGAATTTCCAGAATTTTCTTCGAAACAGTTGCGGACAATTTTGGCCCGGTGACACGGCGTATCGTTGTTCGGGAACATGAAGTACAAGAGAGGCTGCGAACGGTCTCGAAGTAGCCGAACCCATTACCAGTCAATGGTCGGATCAGTTGCTCCAGAGGACTCAGTCCATTTCGTCTAAACACGGCCGACACCATTATGGAGCCACCGCCAGCTTGGCACACTGGGTCCGTGGTTTCGTAACGTCGCCGCCACACTCGGACCCTACCATCACCTCATACTAACTGAAATCAGGACTCGTCTGAACAGGCCACGGTTTTCCAGCCGTTTAGGTTCCAACCGATATGGTCGCTAGACCAGGAGAGGCGCTGCAGTCGATGTCGTGCTGTTACCAAAGGCACTCGCATCGGTCGTCTGCTGCCATAGCACGTTAGAGCCATATTTCGCGGCACTGTCCAAACGCACACGTTTGTAGTACGTCCCACATTTATTTACGAACCACCAGAGATCACGTGTCCCTTACACCGAAGAGCTTAGAAACTATTCCTGAACATATAAATTTCATCATACTAGAAAAAGTATCTGTTACTGTTATCTGAACAGTTCTTCAAACAGATAAGGATCAACGTGTCTTTAGAAATATCAGACTGACTCTTACCTACAGCCAAGTTGACACTCTGACATCTTTGTTACGAGGGACAGGACGGCGTATAGAGTACTGTATTACCGGGGAGTCGCGGTCTCATTCACACTATATGTCAACGGAATGGACTGTCATGTCACGTCACTGTTCACATTACAAGTAACGTCAACACGTCACTCGACTGTGTAGAGCACTGAACGGTGAAAGTTTTTTTTTATTTATTAATTTTTCCTGGTCCATAGAAATATGGTACGGGTGCAATCGATGTTGATGTAGCATTCTCAACACCGACATTTTTGAGATTCCCGATTCTCGCGCAATTTGTCTGCTACTGATGTGTGGATTAGCCGCGAAAGCAGCTAAAACACCTACTTGGGCATTATCATTTGTTGCAGGTCGTGGTTGACCTTTCACATATGGCTGAACACTTCCTGTTTCCTTAAATAACGTAACTATCCGGCGAACATTCCGGACACTTGGATGATGTCCAGGATACCGAGCAGCATACATAGCACACGCCCGTTGGGCATTTTGATCACAATAGCCATACATCAACACGATATCGACCTTTTCCGCAAATGGTAAACAGTCCATTTTAACACGGCTAATGTATCACGAAGCAAATACCGTCCGCACTGGCGGAATGTTACGTGATACCACGTACTTATACGTTTGTGACTATTACAGCGCCCTCTATCACAAAGCGAAAAAAGTAGTCCACCTAAAATATTCATATTTCTTTACGTACTACAGGAATATGTAATAAAAAATGGGGGTTCCTATTTTAAAAAAGCGCAGTTGATATCCGTTTGACCTATGGCAGCGCCATCTAGCGGGCCAACCATAGCGCTATCTGGTTTCGCCCTTCAAGCTAGACGAGTTTCGTTCTTTGTAGTTTTTTCGTTTGATGCTTATTTCGTGAGATATTTGGCCCGGTCACGATCAATGGACCAACCTTTATACACACAAGCACATCTCACAATTTTTACAAGTGAATACATAGACCCTGTTTCCCTTAGCCATAAATACTTTTTTCCTACGTAGCAAATAACGTCCTAAACAACTGTATTTCTCTCCTTTAATAGAGCTGACCTTTTAACTTATTAAAAGGTTATTTAATTAAAATTGCTTTATTAAATTACTTTCGTCAGCTCTGTTCTGTTATTGTAATACCTAAATCACTTTTCGCTTTGGTATCTGGCCTCGTTCACGAAAGAGCACTCAGTGGCTCCACGAAAAAAAAAAAAATCTAAGTCGTTCTGCAACTTCTGCAATTTGTTACGAAAATAAAGCAATGAATAAAATGAAGAAGGGGCAAAAGCAGAAAATCCAGTTGTATAACGTGAGTGAGCACGGAGAAAATAGGTTCTGGTTTTAGCAGACGATGAATTATTCCCCGCCACCAAAGTCAGCATCAAAACACTCTTCCTGAGTGTCCTTGACGGAGACGTAACCTGACGTGACTATCCATGCCGCCTACTGCCTGTCACATTGCTCCCATTTAAAATGCGTTGTGGACTGTTTTGATGTGCTTTACGTTCCGTTACGTCAAGTGAGAACCGGCCGTAACTGTGACGAACGTCGTCACCAATAGCCGTGTAGCAGGTAGCGGCGGCTGCCTGCAACCTGTTGCTCGCAGACGTTTACGGCACGCTGGCCGGCAGCTGAGGGCCAGCCAGGACCACGGGGCTGCCGGAGGAGGTTGTCTTCAGCGCGGACGCCTGACGAGGGCAGACAGGAGAGCCGCGGCGCCACCTAACCGACTGGTGATCAGCGCAGGTTCTCCGCCTGTCCGACGTGCTACCGGTGACCGCAGACTGTCCTCATTCCTAGCTTTGCAAGGGAAACACAATCAGCATCTCGTGCTCTTGTGGCTGTCGTTCCTGACTCTCGATCATAGGTCCTCTGGTCCGGTTTTCAGCCGGGTGGGGAATTTCACTTGGTAATGTGTGTGTGTGTGTGTGTGTGTGTGTGTGTGTGTGTGTGTGTGTGTGTGTTGTTGTTATTATTGTTGCGTCCAATAGAAAGGCTTGTACCAGCCGGCCGAACATCCCTCCGCCAATAAAATTGCAGCGAAACGCAGGAAGATCTTCAGCGGATAGGCACTTGGTGCAGGGAGTGGCAACTGATCCTCAACATAGACAAATGTAATGTATTGCGAATACATAGAAAGAAGGATCCTTTATTGTATGATTATATGATAGCGGAACAAACACTGGTAGCAGCTGCTTCTGTTAAGTATCTGGGAGTATGCGTACGGAACGATTTGAAGTGGAAAGATCATATAAAATTAATTGTTGGTACGGCGAGTGCCAGGTTGAGATTCATTGGGAGAGTCCTTAGAAAATGTAGTCCACCAACAAAGGAGGTGGCTTACAAAACACGCGTTCGACCTGTACTTGAGTATTGCTCATCACTGTGGGATCCGTACCAGGTCGGGTTGACAAAGGAGATAGAGAAGATCCAAAGAAGAGCGGCGCGTTTCATCACAGGGTTATCTGGTAAGCGTGATAGCGTTACGGAGATGTTTAGCAAACTCAAATGGCAGACTCTGCAAGAGAGGCGGTCTGCATCGCGGTGTAGCTTGCTCGCCAGGTTTCGAGAGGGTGCGTTTCTGGATGACGTATCGAATATATTGCTTCCCCGTACTTATACCTCCTGAGGAGATCACGAATGTAAAATTAGAGAGATTAGAGCGCGCACGGAGGCCTTCCGGCAGTCGTTCTTCCCGTGAACCATACGCGGCTGGAACAGGAAAGGGAAGTAATGACAGTGGCACTTAAAGTGCCCTCCGCCACACACCGTTGGGTGGCTTGCGGAGTATAAATGTAGATGTAGATAATTTTATATGCACATTTCAATTCGTTTCATTTCAAGGGAAGCATTTACGCCACGGGTCACAGAATTTTCTCACCTTTCGTCCGCTGTTTTACATACTTACATGTAACAAATTCTGCTCGAGTACGATCCGTTTCTGAAGCGGTTTCGAGAAATCGAGATTCAAATTTTTATGAGAATGTTGAATATCATATGAGTGCGGCAGCCGTCGTGCAGAAACGTTGGTTCATTTTATTTATTTTTTATTTTTTTCTCGCGCCCAGTTTGAGGCGGCATGTCACGGATTGCGCTGTCCCTTCCGCCGGAGGTTCGAGTCCTTTCCCGGGCATAGGTTCAAATGGTTCAAATGGCTCTGAGCACTATTGGACTTAACATCTGAGATCATCAGTCCCCTAGAACTCGGAACTACTTAAAGGTAACTAACCTAAGAACATCACACACATCCATGCCCGAGGCAGGATTCGAATCTGCGACCGTAGCAGTCGCGCGGTTCCGGACTGAAGCGCCTAGAACCGCTCGGCCACCGCGGCCGGCACGGGCATGTGTGTGTGTTGTTCTTAGCATAAGTTAGCTTAAGTAGTGTCTAAGTCTAGGAATCGAGGACCTCAGCAGTTTGGTCCCTTAGTTATTTACACACATTTGAACAATTTTTTGTTTCTCTCTTTCTCGTTATTCCTTCACCAAACTGTTGTATCTCTACAATGTGTAGTGTTTCCCCGCAAAATAATAATGGTAGTAATAATAATAATAATAACAACAACAGTAATAATCGTAATTATTGTGCCGGTCGCTGTGGTCGAGCTGCTCTAGGCGCTTCAGTCCGGAACCGCGCTGCTGCTACGGTCGCAGGTTCGAACCCTGCCTCGGGCATGGATGTGTGTGATGTCCTTAGGTTAGTTAGGTTTAAGTAGTTCTAAGCCTAGGGATTGATGACCTCAGATGTTAAGTCCCATAGTGCTTGGAGCCATTTGAATCACAATTATTGTGGAACATTCGTTGTGAGGTACAGTCGAGGTATGATGAGGAGTCTCGACGAAATAAACATTTATTTATAGGTACATCCACGTGCCTATTGCATATGCAGATGTTCTACAATATTGCTATACTGCGACACGTCTATGAACGTATTGATAAATAATAAAATTAATATGGTTTGACAATTGGAGGTTAATTAGGATAAAACGTGTCATACACAGAACTTCACTGATTAATTACTTCAGCATTGTACATATACACGTTTACACCAAGAGAAAGAACTAGCCATCTGAAACAGGCAAGCCGCGACGTGTTCACCTATACGCAATGGTCTGTCACCCTTACTTGTAATTTTTGGGCTTCTGCGACATAAACAAGCCACTTTACTAATAATTTCCCATCAAAATTTTAGTGTCTGTTCCTCCAGTGGTAACTCCTCCAGAACGCTAACTGAAATCATTCACCGTTCATTGTTGCTCTCATATAACGCGTTTTTTGAATGGACTGTCTTTCCTCGGTCGTCCAAGCCTCGTCTAACTGCTTCTTGCTAAGGACAGTCTGCCACGGAAAGTGCGTCCAACTTTTACTTTCTGACATTCGTATTGTTATACCGTGCTCTAAACTCCGTCATGACAAATTGGCCCAACTCGCAATATTGGTTGCTTTCTGCCCGCATGCGTTGCCACTATTTATAATTTCTATACTTAACTATAATATCTGGGAATCCATAACTCTGATTACCATGCAGTTTTTACCAAACGTTCTTAAATAAACAACTCCACCCATACATCTTCTGTTGAAACTTCTTTTTCCCATTTCTCAATTCTTATGTTTAGAGAAACAAGTACATCGGCATTGAGCAGGATAGGTGATAATACATATCACTGCACATCGCACTCTCAATTCCCAATCTAATACCCTCAGCTTAGCCTGATTCAGTTCTACTACATTTCATTACCATCATTTTACTTTTGTTGATGTCGACATCATAACGTCTTCTGAATAGGTTATCCAACCCGTTCAGCTACTCTTCCAAAATAATAATAACAATAATAACTGTTATGAGCAGTAGTATTAGTACAATTCCTTTTCTAAGGAACATGATTCCTCACAACAGTACAAGTGTTTCTCCTGTCTGCAGTCGTAACTGGTTGCGTTAGCGCCGCTGCGTGATGAATGACGACAGCGCTCGGTGTTGAACAGGTTCGTAAGAATTTGAACCTCATTTTCTCGAAAAAGTTTGAAAAGGGCATCCTACTGGAGTGTCCCGTTGTGTATACGCATTTCATTCCTACAGCCAGATACGCACTCCGCAAGCGGTCTGGTGGAGAGCTCTCACAGTACCTGCAGCTATGACTTTCAGTTCTTGCCAGTTTCATTCGTGACTGCTGGTGGGAAAGTCGACAGTCATTAAGCTTCCGAAGGCGCTCCCGTTAGTCTTTTTTCTGTGCGTTGTTATGTCGTGTCATTATGTGTTGGCCGAGACTTCTTGGGATGTACGCTCTCGTAATTGTTCCACAGCAATCGACAAATGGACTATTCTATAGCTTTCGCAGCCTTTTTGTGGGAGCAGAGCTATCTCGAAGCAACACTTGCAATAGAAACATAACGTTGGACAAACACAGCAAATTTGACATCTACGGAGTGTTTCTAAACGGAAATTACTTAGCTTGCGGCACGTTATAAAGACGAGAAAGTATAATTTTGAATAGGAAACAGATTTCGAAATTTACCGCCGGCCACTGTGGTCGAGCGGTTCAAGGCGCTTCAGTCCGGAACCGCGGTGCTGCTACGGTCGCAGGTTCGAATCCTGCCTCGGGCATGGATGTGTGTGATGTCCTCAGGTTAGTTAGGTTTAAGTAGTTCTATGTCTAGTGGACTGCTGACCTCAGACGTTAAGCCCTATATTGCTTAGAGCCATTTGAGCCAAGTTCGAAATTTACCGTTTCCTTACTACGAAATGACCGTTTCAGCAGATCAGTCGTGAAGTCGTGTAGGAGAACAACCGAATATAAATAACCAGAGAAGACAGTGAGTTCTCTAGTATATAGTTTCATTGCTGCAACTAATCATAAATTTGACAATAAACGATTCGCATCGGTCGATAGTTCTAATCCTTTATTTACATCACAGCTGGACATTTATAGCCTAAAGCAGGCACCTGAATAGCGATCCTCTCATAATACAGCAAAATGAGCATAAAATGGCAATAAAAAATGATGCAATAATTATGTGACTAGACATATATCTCATTATCAGTAGGAGACCAACAATTAACATAGGGAGAATGTTCGTATTGACTAATACTGCCACAGCCCTCGCGGCAGGAAACGTTGCCAGTAAACCAAACATTTACTCGGTTTCTCGAGAGAAGCCTCGCAGCATTTGGATTTAGTGCGCGCTGTTCGGGCCTGAGACGGCAGGCGTGCCTCGGCCGACTGCAGCCGTTTGATCGGCCCGGCAGGGGCCTCCCCAGGCCGCCGGCTTAAGCCGTCGTCCCGCTTGTCGTCGAGACGGCCCCGTGTATCTGGCGCTCAGCCGCCGCCGCCGCCGCCGCCGCCTTTGTCGTCTGAAGGGTCGGCTGGCGCCAAGGCGTCACTGGTGATACGGCTGTCCTCCATACATCGCAGACTAACTCGGCTCCACCGAAGACCTCAGTCAGGCGACGAAAAGCAGCATGGCTGCTCCACTTCTTCCTCTATTTCCATTATTTCGGTGAATTTAGATTCGATTACGGAAGACAAACTTCTTTGCCACGATCTCTAATAATAACCTTTATTCTCGATAGTCAGTTTCGGTAATCAATGTTAGCATCTTCAGGTCTCGACAGACAGGTTATTTCATATTTCTTAAAGTAGCAGCAGGAGTACTCCTTCTCGTGAACTGCCAGGTACATAACAGACTAGAAGACTGATGCATCGGCATGTCAAAATTAAAACAACTATATACACAGTTATTCACCACATGCATCTGTTCAATGTTCAAATGTGTGTGAATTCCAAACTGCCGAGGTCATCGGTCCCTAGAATTACACACTACTTGAACCAACTTATGGTAAGAACAACACACCCATGACAGAGGGAGGACTCGAATCTCCGACGGGAGGGGCCATGCAATCCATCTCACGGCGCCTCGAACCACGCGGCCACTCCGCGCGGCCCACACATCTATCTTATGCCACTGACAACAGGGCATATCATTCGAATTTTGAACCAGTGCGAACATAATTTGTTCCAAATGTGTTGCAGTTATGTGATACTCCCAATAAACAAGAAGGTATTCAGTGTGAGAAAGCTTCGACGTAGGTCGCTTACCACAAAACGTAAGTGATACATAAATAAAGCACGATTAGTACTCCATCTAACACAGATATTTTGAGAGTTGGATGTAGCAGTCACCCTTAGTGCATCATTGCCGCTCAGGCACTAGCAGACGATAGTTCAGCCCCTCGAAGACGCTCCGTTTTCCAGTATCGACAGTGTAGAAGTAAGAACTGCTTTGCTTACGCCACAGATTAAGCACAGCACTCTACATGTAATCAGCGTCTCTGTCATCTCACTGGTGGCGGTATCCATCTGCGTGCGACCAGCGTGGAAATTCAGTTTTAGCCTAATGTTTTCATTGCCTTAAAAAATGGTTCAAATGGCTCTGAGCACTATGGGACTCAACTGCTGAGGTCATTAGTCCCCTAGAACTTAGAACTAGTTAAACCTAACTAACCTAAGGACATCACAAACATCCATGCCCGAGGCAGGATTCGAACCTGCGACCGTAGCGGTCTTGCAGTTCCAGACTGCAGCGCCTTTAACCGCACGGCCACTTCGGCCGGCTTCATTGCCTTAAGATGTTCTCTAGAGAATCTATTTTTAGCCCACCACCGGAAAAAATTAGTGCACCCTGTTAGAAGTTTCCAGTTCACTTAAGATTTGTTCTTGGAACAGTTCATATAGACTACATGAAATGATTACATTCACAGATAAATAGCATAAGAGGTTCTAAGGTACCAGCCATGCTGAAACACCATATTAGCAAGTGGTTGGCGGTTGTGCAGGTACTGACTCTAGCATCAAGTCAATCGTACAGATGGCGAATGCTGTTTTGGGGTGCATTATCACACGCCTCCTCGATCTCTTTTCACGTATATCTGTAAGACTGACTTGTCTGTTGACGAATCGCACAAGTCACATCTCGTCCCATCATACCCCACATACCAGAATGAGATTTTCACTCTCCAGCGGAGTGTGCGCTGATATGAAACTTCCCGGTAGAATAAAACTGTGTGCCGGACCGAGACTCGAACTCGGGACCTTTGCCTTTCACGAGCAAGTGCTCTGCCAAATGAGCTACCCAAGCACGACTCAGGCACCGTCCTCTCAGCTTTACTTCCGCCAGTAGCTCCGCGAAAGGCAAAGGTCCCGAGTTCGAGTCTCAGTCCGGCACACAGTTTTAATCTGCCAGGAAGTTTCATATCCCACATATCCCACTCTCGAAATCGTGCTGGCCAGGGAAGTGGTGCACATCTTGCACAGCACACCGTGTTTGACAGGCAGCGTGTGGGCGAGCATCATTCGGTTGCAACAACAAATCATCTTCATTATGCAAAAGAATGGGTCTAATGACATTCTGCACATATCGAGCACTGCTTAGCGTCCCATCCAGAAGCACCCCAGACCGTAAGGCCTGGGATTGGGCGTGTCTCGGGCGAATGCACTGTGCGAGGCGGCGCTTACCACGTCTACGTCGTACGTGCAAACGACCGTCACCTGCGTGCAGCAGAATCTGCTTTCATCGCTGAAGACCACAGCGCCATTCTGTCTTCCAAGTGACCTTTCTACGGTACTAGTTGAGCCGTGCGCGTCGATGCTGTGGAGTGAGTGGAAGACGAGCTAGAGGTGTGCATGCACATGGGTCCACTGCTAATAAATGGTTGGCAACACTTCGCATTTACGTGTCTGGGCTCACAAGCCCTCTTACCTGTTCCATGTAGCTGTACAATCTGCCACTGCTGCCCTTATGGTATGACTATCCTGACGGGCGTCTGTGCTGTGTGAACGTTCAGAGCCTCTCTACAGGTGTGAGAATGTTCAAGTGACCATTGAGACCAGCAACGTTGTGGAACAGACGCAGCACATCCAACTTGTGTGGCAGTTCTTCGAAAGGACCATCCTGCCACTCGAAAAGTCGCAATTAGATCACTTTCAGTCTCACTCAGTTGGCTGTAGGAAGCATGAATGAGTCTCCATGGCATGGTTGTCTGCTTACTTCACACATTTCCACCACACCGAGTTTTCTGTTTTTTTTTTCTTTATTGTAATTTCATGCTGGCAGTGGCACAGTGCCGAGTGGCTTTACAAAATATATAAAAAGTGGAACTCATACATAAAAAGGGGGATATAAAAACACAGTAAATGGAGATATAGAAGTTAAAATATACACTAACACTACGACATTCACTGGAAGTGTTAAAAAAAAAGTCGACATAAAGTTAAAAGAACACAGCTAGCAATTTTTGCGTCACTTAAAATACACTCGAGGCACACAATATAAAAACACAGCGTGAGAGACACTACAGAAACCACTGTAAACGATGGAGCACCCACAAAGAATGAAACCTGCTGGTAGGGACCTGTCGAGGGATGAGACACCTGAGAGGAGGGAGAAAGAGGGGAGGAAGGTTCAGTGGGAGGGAGGGGCTGTAGGGGTAAGAAGAAGAAGAAGGGGCAGGGGGCACACCAAGAGACAGGGGTGGGAGGTAAAGAGAGAAGACAAGGTAGGAGGGAGTGCAGAGACACAGAGGGGGGAGCACAGGAAAGGGAGGGGGTGGAGGAGGGAGAAAACCACTCAGGGGAAGAGAAGGGGAAGGGGAAAGGAGTGGGGGTTAGAGTTGGTAGGAGGGGTAGCTATGAGGGTGAAGATCATCGTCTGGGAAAGGAGGTGGAGGGTGTGGAGATGGAGAGAGGGCGGGACACAATGGTAAAGATGCGGCAATGGGCTGGGGGTGGAGAGGAGGGAAGACACCAGGGGGTGTGGGGGATTGAGTCTGCAGACTACGTACAGTGTGTGGATGTGTTCGAGGAAAAGAAGGAGATGGATGAAAGGAATGAGGTCATAGAGGATTCACATGGGGGATGGAAGGCGAGGTGGAGTGCATGGCGTTCTAGGATTTGGAATGCTTTATAGAATCTGGGAGGGGCATAACAAAGGAGGGGGCGCATCAAGGATTTGTAGGTGTGAAGGATGCTGGAAGGATGCAAAAAATGGTTCAAATGGCTCTGAGCACTATGGGACTTAACATCTATGGTCATCAGTCCCCTATAACTTAGAACTGCTTAAACCTAACTAACCTAAGGACATCACAAACGTCCTTGCCCGAGGCAGGATTCGAACTTGCGACTGTAGCAGTCGCGCGGCTCTGGACTGAGCGCCTAGAACCGCTAGTGGAAGGATGCAGCCTCGTGTCCAGCCAGACAGGAGTTTCTGGAGGTGAAGTCTTTTGTGGGCTTAGTGTTGGCTCGAAAGGACAATCTAGGTGAGGTAACAGTCTAGGGTGAAGCCAAGGTACTTCAGGGTAGGAGTGAGGTGGGTAAGACAATCATAAATGGTGAGGTAAAAATCGTGCAGCCAGAAGGAGCGGGTGGTACAATCTATGATGATTGCCTGGGTCTTAAAAGGGTTGATGCGAAAGAGCTGCTGGTTGCACCAGGTGGTGAACTGGTAGAGATGGGTTTGAAGGGTGTGTTGAGACCGTTGAACGGTAGGATAAAGGGCCAGGAAGGCGGTGTCATCAGCAAATTGGATGAGGTGAACAGGAGGGGGAGGAAGAGGACTGGGCATATCGGCAGTGTACAGGAGGTAGAGGAGACGGGAAAGGACGAAGCCTTGGGGCACGCCGGCGGTGGGATAGAAAGTATGGGAGTTTGAACTGTGGATATTGACATAGGAGGAAGGTGGGAGAGGAAGGAAGCAACGAGACGGACGAAATTGATAGAGAGAGCAAGGTCTCAAGTTTGAAGAGGAGCCCGCGATGCCAAACATCGTCGTAGACGTTCTGGAGTTCGAGGGAAACAAAGATAGCGGCGCAATGGGAGTTAAGTTGGAGGGAAATAAGATTAGTAAGGTTAAGGAGCAAATCGTCGGTTGAGAAGGAGGGCCGAAAGCCACATTGGGTAAGGGGAAGGAGGTGCTGCTGGTTAAGGTGGTGATGAATACAGCGGGAGAGAATGGACTCTAAGACTTTACTGGACACGGAGGTGAGGCAGATGGGACAATAGGAAGAAGTGTCAGTGTGAGTGGGGTTTGTTGGAGCCTTTTGGCTGCGAACATTCGCTATAAAGGGTAGACACATATGACACCCTGATAGCTATGCCACTGTACTATCTATTGGCGGACGACACTGAGACCATTATCAGTACGTCTTCTATCCCACATGTGCCACATGCCGCCATCGGATAAAAATCGACGTCGTCTTTCCACGCGTATTACTTTCTTCAGGCAGTGTGTATTAAAACTGCGATTTACTGGATTGGGGTCTGGCGGATCCGAGCACTCAAATGCAATCGTTGCAAATACTATAATAGTTACCATCGAAATAGGGGTACTATTAGTTTCAGATAGTAGGATAGAGGTCATTAGTATCAACTAAAATACTATTCCCAACTAGATTTCTCTTCGTAACACGATATGTTTGCGGTAAACAGTCTGAAACCATGTGCTTGGCTCGTGTCTGTTTGTCATTTCGCTTGTTTTTTTTTATACGAAGTAAAACTAGATAACCTTAAAACAACGACAAAAATTCTATATACACTAACAGAAAATTTTCGAAAAGTAACTCGAATCGTGCAAAGATGCTTCTATTGGTAAGTGGATGCCAGTTCATAGACATAGTCTTGTCAAATGAGAGTGTCTAGACATAGCGAAAAAAAGCCAACTGTACAG
The DNA here is from genome assembly GCF_021461395.2 of Schistocerca americana. Lineage (NCBI taxonomy): Eukaryota > Metazoa > Arthropoda > Insecta > Orthoptera > Acrididae > Schistocerca > Schistocerca americana. The sequence goes on along the minus strand of NC_060120.1, from coordinate 464,123,726 downwards.
GGCTGGCACTGCCGACTAAAAGTTAAACTTTTTCCAACAACATTTTTCAAGTTGGCAGGAGGTAGAACTCATGAAATAGACACGCAGTTCATTATACTTGTTTGTTACTTGCTAATCGGCGTTTCTGTACTGTGTTTCGTAGGATTTTTGTGACATATTTTAATTTCGATTTTTGATGCACCCTTTTATAATGACTTATTTTACGAAAAAACCGACGTAATTCAGAGTGCCGACATTTTGTTGGACACCATTTAAAAAAAAATAGCCCTGCGTACTACGTTAAGCAATATCTTCAGTTTCGAAGCAGTTTTTGAATTTCTAGGTTGGAAATTCCTGAGTTCAGAACTCCCATTGCCACCCTAGCTTCGAAATTCATTTAAATATCTACTTCGCAGAATGCAAAATTTTCTTGTATGCATTGCAAGGGATGGTCCAGAAAACTATGACCACGCGAAGTCTAGTTTTATGGTGTTCACCTTACAGTCTCGCTAGTGGGAAACACGCCGTTGCACCTGCAGCAATGATGTGTGGACGGCTGCACACCGCTTTCATTGTTATTGCAGTGACACCGAGGTATAACTTTACACCGTAATGCGGCAAATCCACACGCGAACCGTATATCAGAACTGTTGCTCTCTGGTGGTGGAGATTTGAGTAAGAGCTGGAGTTCTGTTACATGCAATAGTTTGTAACTGAGTGGAACGCCGTTTCTCATACCCACATAGGCAAAATCCCAACACACTCTTGCCCAAACACTATAGCTTACACAAACAGCTAAAACACGAAAATATAGTCAAAAAATTGATCGTTTCCAGGTAGACGGTAATACGACACCTCATCTTAGGTTTAGTGACTATGCGTTAACAGGGTAATACAGAATGGTACATACAGAATAGGCCAGTGAGCGGCACATGCCGACACTGGGAAACGAGAACAGGAAGGAAAGAGCCAGTTACAGCCGCCTCTCTGTTACAGCGCTGACAAGTGAAAGTATGTGGACTCTGATCGTAGGGTTCTCGCACATCATATGTCTTCGTTACTAAGAAATATTCCCCAATATTTTAAATACCATTTCGTTATCGTATGTTTTCTCTTCCCTGCGAGCATTTATGTTTGAATGGACAGAGTATGTAGTTTTCGTATTCCTCCATTTGGTTATTCTTAGGGGAGCCATTTTTTTTCTGCATGCAATTTGCGTCAGACTCGCAAAGAGTTGGCAATACTCGTTACTCCCAGAAGCGATCCACTATAGCAGTAAATGGCGTGAGTGACATGCGTAGAAATAGTCCCCCACACCACCTTGTTCGGCCTGTCTACGCTGCTTACAAAATGTTGTGTTTGATTGTTGTTGTTGTGGTCTTCAGTCCAGAGACTGGTTTGATGCAGCTCTCCATGCTACTCTATCCTGTGCAAGCTTCATCATCTCCCAGTACCTACTGCAACCTACATCCTTCTGAATCTGTTTAGTGTATTCATCTCTTGGTCTCCCTCTACGATTTTTACCCTCCACGCTGCCCTCCAATGCTAAATTGGTGATCCCTTGATGCCTCAGAACATGTCCTACCAACCGATCCCTTATTCTAGTCAAGTTGTGCCACAAATTTCTCTTTTCCCCAATTCTGTTCAATGCCTCCTCATTAGTTATGTAATCTCCCCATCTCCTCTTCAGCATTCTTCTGTAGCACCACATTTCGAAAGCTCCTATTCTCTTCTTGTCTAAACTATTTATCGTCCACGTTTCACTTCCATACATGGCTACACTCCATACAAATACTTTCAGAAACGACTTCCTAACACTTAAATCTATACTCGATGTTAACAAATTCATCTTCTTCAGAAACGCTTTCCTTGCTGTGTTTGATTACAAAATTAAATTGCCATATGGGGTGAGTGGAGAGGTAACTTCCATTTTAGAACGACTCCTTATACTGCAGAGTTAGAAAACAAAGGAAAGTGATATTTATGTCGACAGTTCTTATTCAGCTTGAGAAAACCCTAAAGAATGTTTGGGAAAAAAAATCGACTTGCCTACCTACCTGCTGCTATGTTGCGCCACCAGCTGCACACAGCGGGAGTATCAGAGCGCGACACACACAATTGGTGTGATCTCAACCTGGCGACTGTCAGTCGCCTCCTGGATGGCGCTCATACCGCACAAGACATTCAGATAGCTCGTTTATCCGTCAGTAGCTACGTATGCACGCACAGTGGGCACTGAAACCCGGTAGTACCCGCCAAATAGTTCACGGCACGATACGACGAGCGCATGACTTGGGGGTCCGCAGGCCGTCGGCCAGTTCCAGCAGTTCTTCAGTTCTGGAGCGGCCTACAAGGTATCTCTGCAGTGCCGAACAGTCTAGGCGTAGAACAGTTTAGGCTGACTGTCTAACATTATTTAAAGTCATATCAAAATGTTTACTTACTGAAAGACTTAACTCAAACTCTCTAAACTGTAGTCCGTCCGAGCTTCAATTAGATTAGTTAGTAATCATCTACTATTAGGTTACCTTAGGTGCAGAAATCTACATCAGTGCCATGGCTTCTCTGGAGGCAACATCTGAGTGTACTTTGATATACCTTCTTTCAATAAATGATTGTTACTGCTTTTCAGGTATTGTCTAGTGACTCTGTTTTAGATGTATTATCTTTTAAAGAATTTGTAGTTAGCGTGCAAGCAGACCACTTCCATTTAGCTAAGGGTATCTGTGGAGAAGGAGGAGATTAGCGTTTGACGTCCCATCGACAACGAGGTCATTAAAGACGGAGCACAAGCTAGGATTAGGAAAGGATCGGGGAGGAAAACCGCCGTGCCGTTTTCAAAGGAACCATCCCGGCATTTGCCTGGAGCGTTTTAGGGAAATCACGGAAAACTTAAATCAAGATGGCCGGACGCGGGTTTAAACCGTCGTCATTCCGAATGAGAGTTCAGCGTGCTAACCACTGCACCACCTCGCTCGGTACGGATACCTGTGGCAAGGGGTTCGCTTCCTGCTGGTGCCCGTACTGACAGGCGCCGTTCTGGCCGATATGAAAAACTTAAAACACTGACGTTACGAAATCTGTTGGGTGGAAAAAGTTTATTTTCGCACATGCTACAGTCTGATATCTTTTCCCGATAAAGAAATGATTTTCTTTTCGTTACCCATCATACTTACTGCACTTCTTCAAATTAAGTAAAATATGCACGAAATTTTCAGAAGTTTGCAGAGATAAAAATGCATTCCGTAAACTTTGTGTATGGTTGACTTGAGCTGATGCATTACAGAGAACGAAATGTAGATAAGATACCGAAATTTTATTTAAAATTGAAGCAAACGATACCTTATTTCGTTCTCGAGTTATTGGGTTTTATATCCGCCCATTCGCGTCCTTGCGCATCGCGAATCGTGATCATAATAATCGTCGTATCTCATAAACGATACAAGATATCGAAACGAGATGTTTTGTCAATGTTAGCACGCAATGAGGTATATATGCTGTATGATAAATACTGGAAACGTTTTTATTCACAGAGAATGGAAGCAAATGGTCCGCAGCACTAGAAGTCGGCGAATCAGGTCGCATACAGACGTCCATATCACTGTAAGAAAACCCAAGCGGCGTACGTATATACGTCCACAACGCCTCGGAGAGGCGTACAAGGACGCGTACACACGTCTACAGCAGCGCCAGCCTCGGTTCGAATCCACCCGATGGATCAATGACGATGGTCTGTGTGCCGGCCAGCCTGGATCTGGATTTTAAGCGGTTTCTCACATCCCACTAGGTTCAAACAGTTTAAATGGCTCTATGCACTATGAGACTTAATCACTGATGTCATCAGCTCCCTAGACTTAGAACTACTTAAATCTGCCCGAGGCTGGATTCGAACCTGCGACCGTAGCAGCCGCGTGGTTCCGGACTGAAGCGCCTAGAACCGCTCGGCCACAGCGGCCGGCTCCCACTAGGCGAATGACGAGCTGACACCCACGTCTCGCCTCAGAAACGCGCCACACAAAAATTTAGATGGCCTTCTCTCACCTACACATAGACAGATGGCGCATAGTGATCGTGTTCTGAGGGTGAACATGTTCCGTGAGGAAAGTGACGAACACTTTGTAACAGGTAGACAACACAGAACACATACGGTGCAAAACTTAGTCCTTACTTTTAGAGTAGTAGCTGGCCGCAGCTGCGAGTGGGACTTGGTGCGACGCAACCGTAACTCGAAGGATACACAAAATAAGCGTTTCGTCAGAGCTTCATCGCTTCCTGAACCAAAGCTAAAAAGGAAGAAGAGGTTGTGTGTTCGATAGTGAAGTCATGGTATGACTTTATATGAAAAGTATCATCGACAGTTGCAAGTCGTCACTGGGGTTGGCTCTAGACAACCTGATTTGTGACTGTCATGCACTGGGTATCCCCGATGAAGGTGCATGTCCCCCCCACCCCTCCTACAGTCCAAGTGTATGTGAAGAAACTGTGTGCAAGGGAATGGAAGGAAAGGGTTGGCCCTGATACATGCACCATAGTTGCGTGCCAAGGTTAAACATTAAAAATTAGCAAGTAGTGATGGGGACTATCAGCTACTGGAATGAATCAAGGAGTACATTTATTGGTTCAAATTTCAGTGATTGCTCAGAGCAAACAAGCATCAAATACTCCTCACGGCAGAATAAGTGCATATATTCATGTGAACGTGTGATAACTGTGGATCTTCGGAAGGTAAGGACCAGAGAAGTTCTTGTAGAATACACAAGAAATTTTATCAACTGAATGTTAATCGTAAAACTGAACTAGCTGTGGTGATTGCACTGGAAGGTTGGCGAGCAAAAAGAAATAAAACCCTAAACAGTAAAACCGTGGCCGAGAGGTCACCATCCAGCGACTGATTAATTTGAAACCACATGCCCCTCATCCTGTATGACTTCGTAACCGTTTATCTGCGAGACTTACATCAGTTGTGCGAGACGAGGCGTGGCGAGGCTTCACGCAGAGGCGGAGGCTTACATGGCGAGGTCCATCTGCTCGTGAATTAACTGCTGCTCCCCAAGTCCGTCTATCGTTTCTCCCTCTGCAACTGGTGGCGAAGAAGTCCGCTCTCTCCTCCCTGAAACGCTGAAGCGTCCTCTCTACGGCTCCAAGTGAAGACGGGTCTGATACTTTGCTCTCCTGCTCCTTTGCGGTGTGAGCCCGCCAAAACTGCCGTCTCTGGCAATCAGAGATCACGTACTTTATTTCTCCACTCCAAAAACTCCGAACAGCTTTGTTCTGGGAGGTTCGGCGTCGTTTTTCGGAAGATCGTCCGCCTCGATAGCTGAGTGGTCAGCGCGGCCGAATGCTGTGCAAAGGGCCCCGCGTTCGATTCCCGGCTGGGTCGGAGATTTTTCTCCGCTCAGGGACTGAGTGTGGTATTAATGCATTATGGATCGTGGGACGACGGCTGGCATGAACTTCTTGATGCAATAATTTACCAACAGCCGTATGTATTGTAGAAATTTATTTTATTTTATGAACTATGTGCTACCAGTTTCGGCATTACACTGATGCCATCTTCCGGCCCCACTCGTCATAGTCGTAAAATCGCTATACACGGAAGGAGCCATATAACTGGAGCCGTGAATCAATCGTCCTGCAACAGCTCTTGGTGATGCAGGACGATTGATTCACGGATCCAGTTATATGGCTCCTTCCGTGTATAGCGATTTTACGACTATGACGAGTGGGGCCGGAAGATGGCATCAATGTAATGCCGAAACTGGTAGCACATAGAAGTTCATAAAATAAAATAAATTTCTACAATACATACGGCTGTTGGTAAATTATTGCAAGGAGTGTGGTATTGTCTTCTTGATCATCATCATCATAATCATCATATCATCCCCATCGACGCGTAAATCACCGAAGCGTCATCAACTCAAAAGAGTTGCACCAGGCAACCGGTCTACCCGACGGGAGGCCCTAGCCACACGACATTTCATTTCATTTCGGAATATTGTGAAGACTGATATATCCCGACTCTTCCATCCAAATTCTTGCTGCAAATCGTAGCTCCCAAAGATTTCAAGCTCTGACCTATCAAACGGCGTCCCGCCAAAACTTTCTGTAACTTTGCGTTCTCAAGCCGGCCACGGTGGCCGTGCGGTTCTAGGCGCTGCAGTCCGGAACCGCGGGACTGCTACGGTCGCAGGTTCGAATCCTGCCTCGGGCATGGATGTGTGTGATGTCCTTAGGTTAGCTAGGTTTAAGTAGTTCTAAGTTCTAGGGGACTGATGACCTAAGATATTAAGTCCCATAGTGCTCAGAGCCATTTGAACCATTTTGCGTTCTCAATGTTTATTTTTGCGGCGCTGGTGGGCCACTAGCACGAGGCGAAAGACTCACCTGTGGAGGCGCACTGTCGCTACTTCACAAAACTGCGTTGTTATCATACAGGACACGCCATTTCTGTGGATGGTCTGTTTCCTTGAAGAAAACCCCATATTCATACTCGGCACCACGGCGGGACCTTGGGGAGTCCACTGAACTCAGCACGCACACTTTCGCCCTCGAGGGTTGCTACTCTTTTTAAAGACGCACGCCACCCTCTGCCGCAGTGAATGCGGCAGCGGGTGGCTGCTCACAGCAGCTCCGGCGGCCTGTCTTTACCACCCACTGCACGCGTCCGGTGACTCGCCCGCTCGCTGAGGGCAGGCCGGGACGAGCGGAAACAGCGCGAGCCATGCTTTCACTTCCCGCCAACTACCAGTCCCATGAATTCAACAAGCTATTTAGAATTAAGAGAAATTAAAGGAAAACCTCTAACATCGTCACGCAAGCAGACAGATAAAACCGCTCTTTGCTCACACATCTGACTTTACGCATTAATTAAACCAGCGGTCTCCAAACTTTTTAGTCCGCGGGCCACATTGACTCCTGCAGGAAGTCATAAGGGCCAAAATCTACCTAGTGGGGTTAAAGCACCCTAGCACTCCACGATCACCGTAATGTAAGGCTAAACGAAAGATGAAATCGTAAAAATCTAAGGTTGTGGGAATAGCTAGCACTGAAACGAACTACGATTTTTATTTAATTACATAATTTTGATTGGTGGACGTACCTGACCGAAATTCTGGCGTATTTTATTCTGGCGAATTTCACCGACAAGAAAGTATGTCACTGCGCATTCTTCACGAAAGCGTCCTGCAAAGTTAACGAAATCTCAAAATCATTGTTAGCAACACTATTACTGCAAGGCGTAATAGGGTTAGAGTATGTCAATGCATTGTTATTTCAAGCGATGCAACAATAAGTTTAGTTATGTAGTCTTGTACCGAGTAGCGGAGCCAATGTCGCGGTGTATTGGTCGCGGTAGGCCTCGAAACTCAATTGTTGGCAGTATAGGTACCACATCAAATATTTGGCGGGCCGGTTACCGGGGATGTCCGGCCAGCTAACGCGGGCTGGTTTGCCGGACCTCGCGGGCCGGTTTCGGCCTGTTGGCCGTAGTTTGGAGACCCCTGAATTAGACGCATCGTATCGATGAATTTAGAGTTCTGAGAGAAAAATAATGAAACAGGAGGCTGGCTACAGCCTGACTCGTTTCACAGCGTCACGTGCGTGACTTTCGGAGTGCGACAGCACTGCTTTTTGCCTCTCCCCTGTACACACGGCCGCGGAATGCGTCAGTGCCGGCGACTCGCAATTAACGCGCGCCGCGCTCGGGAACAGCAGCGGCAAACAAGCGGCTCCTTTGGCGGCGTGCAGCGCGGTAAACAAGGAATTACGGCGCCTGCTTAGGAGCAGGTTCCTAACAGCCAGCGCCAATAGACGCTGCGCCGTCCGGCAAATAACCTATTAGCCCACTTTCACGGCGCCTCCACTCGTCTCGTCTCCACGCAGGCCCACAGGGTCCTCTCATCGCTCATGCCGGGCACGGCCGCTGTGATTACGGCGTGCGTCTGCCATTACGGAGCTTCCTCTCCGTAGATCGTCGTCTCACGTGATACTCCAACATGGAAGACGACGTTTGAAGCTCGATAATTGCGAGAATAACCAAATAAACTAGCTAACCGGTTGCCTCAGAGGCCCGCCACAGATGTCCGCTGGTCGTAACTTGTCGTTAAAGGCATCGTGCTAACGTGTTTAACTTCCAACTCTGTCACTTCTCATTCCATGTTACAGTCGGTATGTAGATAGGGGTATATGTGAAGCTGACTTTGAACAACTTTTTACTACTAAAGCTACGCTTTTTCCTTTTTCACGTGGCACGTTACTATTTCATTTCGCCTAATCGTCTTATTGCTCAACCCTTTTCCAATTAGTGTTCTTGTTTAAAGATAAAACATAATTATGTCTTCATTACATAACTATATATTTTCTTCGTTCTCTTGGTTCTGTAGTAAACACATGAAATACACAAATCCTCAACGTTTCCTGGGAAGCATAGTTCATACTGTACGTCCCCTATTATAGTAAATTTTACTGTAGGAATAAGTGCAATTATACAGGGTGGTCCATTGATCGTGACCGGGCCAAATATCTCACGAAATAAGCGTCAAACGAAAAAACAACAAAGAACGAAACTTGTCTAGCTTGAAGGGGGAAACCAGATGGCGCTATGGTTGGCCCGCAAGATGGCGCTGCCATAGGTCAAACGGGTATCAACTGCGTTTTTTTAATAGGAACCCCCATTTTTTATTACATATTTGTGTAGTACGTAAGGAAATATGAATGTTTTAGTTGGACCAATTTTTTCGCTTTGTGATAGATGGCGCTGTAATAGTCACAAACATACGGCTCACAATTTTAGACGAACAGTTGGTACCAGATAGTTTCTTTTTTAAATTAAAATACGGAATGTAGGCACGTTTGAACATTTTATTCGGTTGTTCCAATGTGATACATGTACCTTTGTGAACTTATCATTTCTGAAAACGCATGTTGTTACAGCGTGATTACCTGTAATACCACATTAATGTAGTAAATGCTCAAAATTATGTCCGTCAACCTCAATGCATTTGGCAATACGTGTAACGACATTCCTCTCAACAGCGAAGAGTTCGCCTTCCGTAATGTTCGGACATGCATTGACAACGCGCTGACGCTTGTTGTCAGGCGTTGTCGGTGGATGACGATAGCAAATATCCTTCAACTTTCCCCACGGAAAGAAATTCGGGGACGTCAGATCCGGTGAACGTGCGGGCCATGGTATGGTGCTTCGACGACCAATACACCTGTCATGAAATATGCTATTCAAAACCGCTTCAACCACACGCGAGCAATGTGCCGGACATCCATCGTGTTGAAAGTACATCGCAATTCTGTCATGCAGTGAAACATCTTGTAGTAACATCGGTAGAACATTACGTAGGCAATCAGCATACATCGCACCATTTAGATTGCCATCGATAAAATGGGGGCCAATTATCCATCCTCCCATAACGCCGCGCCATACATTAACCCGACAAGGTCGCTGATGTTCCACTTGTCGCAGCCATCGTGGATTTTCCGTTGCCCAATAGTGCATATTATCCCGGTTTACGTTACCGCTGTTGGTGAATGCTGCTTCGTGGCTAAATAGAACGCGTACAAAAAAAATCTATCATCGTCCCGTAATTTCTCTTGTGCCCTGTGGCAGAACTGTACACGACGTTCAAAGTCGTCGCCATGCAATTCATGGAGCATAGAAATATAGTACGGGTGCAGTCGACGTTGATGTAACATTCTCAACACTGACATTTTTGAGATTCCCGATTCTTGCGCCGTTTGTCAACTACTGGTGTGCGGATTAGCCGCGACAGCAGCAGAAATACTTACTTGCGCATCGTCATTTGTTACAGGTCGTGGTTGAAGTTTCACATGTGGCTGAACACTTCCTGTTCCTTGAATAACGTAACTACCCGGCGAGCGGTCCGTACACTTGGATGATGTCGTCCAGGATACCGAGCAGCATACATAGCATACGCCCGTTGGTCATTTTGATCACAATAGCCGTACATCAGCACGATATCGACCTTTTCCGCAAATGGTAAACGGTCCATTTTAACACGGCTAATGTATCATGAAACAAATACCGTCCGCACTGGCGGAATGTGACGTGATACCACGTACGTATACGTTTGTGACTATTACAGCGCCATCTTTCACAAAGCGAAAAAAGTGGTCCAACTAAAACATTCATATTTCTTTACGTACTACAGGAATATGTAATAAAAATGGGGCTTCCTATTTAAAAAAACACAGTTGATATCCGTTTGACCTATGGCAGCGCCATCTAGCGGGCCAACCATAGCGGCATCTGGTTTCGCCCTTCAAACTAGACGAGTTTCGTTCTTTGTACTTTTTCGTTTGACGCTTATTCCGTGAGATATTTGGCCCGGTCACTATCAATGGACCATCCTGTATATTCCTACATTCTAGACTTTTCCATATCATTATATTTCATTATTTTCTGCTTCGACTAATCGATTTGCATTTCACAATTATAGCTAAATATTCGAGTTTTCGGGATGTATTGCGTGGAAGTCCCAGTTTGTGATGATTTGAGAGGAAGGTACGACTCGAACGTCAGGTACCAATATTTTCTGAACCACAGATACAAAAGAAGAAACAAGAGACAAGGTTATAACGCTGCTACTTATTACTCAGTAAGCTAATAGTGCATTGTCAAGAAGCAGTATAATGATTCAATCCTGGAGTGTAAACACTAGCCCATACCCCATTAAAGTAGGTCATTTGCCTGCCGACTAACATTTGATGCCTCCTTTGTGCAAGGCATTGGCATTGGACTAGAATATTCGAGTCTTCATCAACCTGTCACTCTCCCGGTCGTCAAGTTGGCTTCAAATACTGGTGTCCTTACCTCCCCGCAAAGTAGCTCTTCCGTTCCCCTTACGACGCTGAGTTGTCTGCAACAAATGCTTTTTTCCGTCAATGAACCGTCCAGCTCTTCCTGCAGTCTCTCAGAATTAAATTTCCTTTGATTTCCCTGAAATTTTAGAGTACCTACAATTTTCCTGCGAAATCTTGATTTTCCGGCTTTCAGGCAAGTTGTACAGGTAAGAGGAACATTAGAATCTTTTGAAGTGTGGAGTTATAGAATACTGCTGAATATAAGACGGGTAGACAGGAAACTAGTGAAAGGTACTACATCGAATCGGGAAGGAAATAAATTTATAGCACAACTTGACCAAAAGAAACGATCTGCTAATAAGTATGCGCGTACTGTCATCCCACGTTACTCAGTAACGCGCTACTAATTTGAAGACAGGCACTGTCGAAGTGAACCGAGATTTTTCCCGGTCTCTGCAGAAGACGAGAACAATCGTACCTGAGCTGTTTAGATCGTGAAGCCGCCTCTCGCACTACCGGTCCAGGTGTGTCCCCGACCATGCGTCCCTGCACCACACTCCCCCTGCACACAGCAAGCGCCAATCAGACCAAATGCTATTTACTTCCGTCCAATGGCGTGAAATTGCAGTGCTAAACAATTTCCCACCACGGACTATATCAAATAAAGGGTCAATCAGGACACACTCTACTCTCAAAGTTCGTTGCGGAAATTCCTGTCTGTCGTCAAGAGACGGTAGGTGAATCATAGCGGTGTTAATACGACTCAAAATTCTTAAGACGCCGCGAACGTGACTGCAACTCCACGAGGTCCCGTCCCACGGCTGCAGGCCTGGTCTCCTCAATGACAGTGAGTCCTCTCCAGATGTTATCAGCTGACTGGTCAGCCCTTAGGACGTGAACCCGCTAGCCGGGTATCGGACAGTACCGTACGCCACGACACCGAAATTCCCGTCCTTTGAATGCCACGAGAGTCCCGCAAAGTGCCCCTGCCCCCCTAGTAAGCCAGCGACTTAATTTTCCGAATGGGGAGCAGACTGCTCCGTTATTCCCGACGTTGTGGGTGCCTCGGCCGTTCCCCAACTTCAGGGGAAACGAACTTCGAGGTTCCCATTAATTCCCTGGGCCGAAGCAACGTGAATACAGGCAGACAACCCCTGTAGTTTTATCAAATACAATACGCAGAATCAAGAACGGTAATCAGAGAAAAATGAAGTGTCCCGCAGATCTCCAGTCATGACAAGGAGAAGATAGTGGAAGAGGGCAAGCCAAACGTCTTGTAACCATTCCGTGGAAGGAAGTGTATGGGGAGCAGGTTCAAAGAGATGTACGCGGCAGTAGCTACATAGAGGCAGTGGCACAAACTAGCATGGAGAGCTGCAGCAACCAGTCTTTGGACTCAGCCCCCCAACAACAACAACGAAAACAACCACCAAACAAACACGTCAATATGTCGTCAATATTCCTGTCTAGGAGAAATGGCCATGAAGTAGTGCTTAGTGTTAGTGCTACTGCTTTTTAGGCATTGAATTATCTGTAGTCGCACTAAGTTCCTTACTTCTCTCAGTGTGATCCCAAGGAAACAAGCATGGTCTGCACCTACTTTTATATTTATTATCACAATACGTCGTTTCATACTTTTTGATTTGTTCGATAGTTATAGTATAATGATGAAATTATTTCTGTCATATTTATGACTGCGCGACTCAACATTCCTGTATGAGAAACCGTTAGTAATATCACGGTAAACGTTCCAGTTCAGTGTGTTTATTTTTGTCGTCCCATACGACAGGACAATGGCCATTTAGAAGAGTATTTTTAGTGCAAAGTTCTATGTTGTAGACAGAAGGTTCAAATGGCCCTAAGCACTATGGAACTTAACATCTGAGGTCATCAGTCACCTAGAATTGGAAACTAGTTAAACCTAACTAACCTAAGGACATCACAGACATCCATGCCCGAGGCAGGATTCAAACCTGCGACCGTAGCAGGCGCGCGATTCCGGACTAAAGCGCCTAGAACCGCTCGGCCACAACGGCCGGCTGTAGACAGAATACAGTGTGAGGTATCACTTTGCAAGCCCAGTAGCAACGTACGCTGATGAGCCAAAACATAACGACCACCTGCTTTTATCATGTTGGCCAGTCTTTGGAACGCAATACAGCGGCGATGCTATGTGGCATGGACTCGACAAGTCCTTGGCAGGATTCCGGAGGTATATCTGAACAAGTGTCTACACACGTCACGCCGTAAATCAAGTGCTGGTGACTGTGGGCCGGAGTTCAGATAAGAGAAATTTGGTGGGCAAGACATCAAAGTGAGTTTACTACGAAGCTGCTCAAACCGCAGTAGAAGGATTCTGGCGTTGTGACAAGGGAAGTTATCCTACTGAATATCTCCTCAAGCGTGAAGGGACGCAGGTGGTCCGCAGTAATATTCACCTACTTCACATCTTTCATTTCTAACACATATCCAGTAGAAGCAGAGGTGCATGTCCTCCACAGCATAATGTTGCCCACACCGGCATGTTTCGGGCAGCAACTGGCCTGAATAACGGTATATCCGGACACGGCCATCGAGCTGGCGTAACAAGAAACGTGATTCAGCTTAACAGGCGGCACGTTTCTATTGATCCACGGTCCAATCTGAATTCTCTTGTACCCGCGGAATTCTTAACCGACAATGTCATTGGGTCACCATGGGGTCGTCTATTGCGTACCTTCACGTTCAGTTGTGTGTGGTGAATGGTGTACTACAAAACACTTGTGTCTGCTCCAGTATTCTACTCTGTCAACAAATCCTCATCAGGTCTCCCGCCGCCTGTGTCGCTATACAGATCTAAGCAGCCTCCGACGTGTGGGTTCTGTGATGAGGCGTGGACGTCCAACACCTTGTCGTCTATTCGAGGTTTCGCTATCCTTCAATCACTTTCCACTTATGCTCACGACAGTAGTATGCGAACAGCCGACTATCTACGCCGTTTCAGAGACGCTCGCTCCCTGGCAACTGACCATAAGAGTCTATCCTTTTTCAAAAAAATGGCTCTGAGCACTACGGGACTCAACTGCTGAGGTCATTAGTCCCCTAGAACTTAGAACTAGTTAAACCTAACTAACCTAAGGACATCACAAACATCCATGCCCGAGGCAGGATTCGAACCTGCGACCGTAGCGGTCTTGCGGTTCCAGACTGCAGCGCCTTTAACCGCACGGCCACTTCGGCCGGCCTATCCTTTTTCAGAGCCGCTTATGTCAGTGTTCAAAAGAATTAGGGGAAAACGGGATTCAACGTCCGGTATGTTAAATCTGCTTTGGTACACGTAGTACCTGTGGTCACGGCCTGAAGTATTCCCTTGCAGTGTATGCCACAATTGAAATGTCGCTATCTGTTGGCTGTATTATACACTACTGGCCATTAAAATTGCTGCACCACGAAGATGACGTGCTACAGACGCGAAATTTAACCGACAGGAATAAGATACTGTGATATGCAAATGATTAGCTTCTCAGAGCATTCACCCAAGGTTGGCAACGGTGGCGACACCTACAACGTGCTGACATGAGGAAAGTTTCCAACCGATTTGTCATACACAAACAGCAATTTACCGGACTGGTGAAACGTTGTTGTGATGCCTCGTGTAAAGAGGAGAAATGCGTACCACCACGTTTCCGACTTTGATACAGGTCGGATTGTAGCCTATCGCGATTGCAGTTTATCGTATCGCGACATTGCTGCTGTTAGCAGAATATGGAATCGATGGGTTCAGGAGGGTAATACGGAACGCCGTGCTGGATCCCAACGGCCTCGTATCACTAGCAGCCGAGATGACAGGCGTCTTATCCGCATGGCTGCAACGGATCGTGCAGCCACGTCTCGATCCCTGAGTCAACAGATGGGGACGTTTGCAAGTCAACGACCATCTGCACGAACAGTTGGACGACGTTTGCAGCAGCATGGACTATCAGCTCGGAGACCATGGCTGCGGTTACCCTTGACGCTGCGTCACAGACAGGGGCGCCTGCGATGGTGTACTCGACGACGAACCTGGGTGCACGAATGGCAAAATATCTTTTTTCGGATGAATCCAGGTTCTGTTTACAGCATCATGATGGTCGCATCCGTGTTTGGCGACATCGCGGTGAACGCACATTGGAAGCGTGTATTCCTCATCGTCATACTGCCGTATCACCGGGCGTGATGTTATGGGGCGCCATTGGTTACACGTCGCGGTCATCTTTTGTGCGCATTAACGGCACTTTGAACAGTGGACGTTACCTTTCAGATGTGTTACGACCCGTGACTCTACCCTTCATTCGATCCCTGCGAAACCCTACATTTCAGCAGGATAATCCACTACTGCATGTTGCAGGTCCTGAACGGGCCTTTCTGGATACAGGAAATGTTCGACTGCTGCCCTGCCCAGCACATTCTCCAGATCTCTCACCAATTGAAAACTTCTGGTCAATGGTTGCCGAGCAACTGGCTCGTCACAATACACCAGTCACTACTTTTGATGAACTGTGGTATCTTGTTGAAGCTGCATGGGCAGCTATGCCTGTACATGCCATTCAAGCTCTGTTTGAATCAATGCCTAGGCGTATCATGGCCGTTATTACGGCCAGAGGTGGTTGTTCTGGGTACTGATTTCTCAGGATCTATGCACCCGAATTGCGTGAAAATACAATCACATGTCAGTTCAGGTATAATATATTTGTCCAATGAATACCCGTTTATCATCTGCATTTCTTCTTGGTGTAGCAGCTTTAATGGCCAGTAGTGTACATTACAGCGGCAGGTGGGCTCTCGGAAGGAAGCGAGTTCCTGTGTCCCAGTGTTTTCTACTGAGGTACACAGGCGACAGTCGTCATTTATGGACGTTGTATTCAATCCAGCGCATACAATGCGACATCTTAATTCAACGCAAGTTGCGACGGCCGTCTGTTTGATCCACAAGGATGGGCTTCCCAATGTGCTGTTGCAGTGTCAATGTATCTCCATCTGTCATCCATAGGTCCAGAGGGAGCACGTAAGTACACAAGCCGAGTTGGACGATGTCGCCGACGCATTACAACGTGACGACCGATATCCGGCCATCTCTGCGTTGCGGCGTCAGGCGGATACCGCCGAAACACTGCAAGACGATCTCAGAAGGACCAATGGAGCGGCTGTGTCCGATAGACTGTAATGAACAGGTTTATTGTGAATAGCAGAGTAATCACGCAGATGTAGATGTAGATCAAGGATGTGATGATTCTTTCTTGTGTGCTTAATTTTTAAAAGATAAAGGTATAACTTGGTAACATACCCAGCCCTCAATTATTGGAGTGTAGTAGACGCCCAAAGTCATGTTCTCACAATTCTTCTGAGCAGTTTCCATGAGCCATGAACGAAACCTTCTCCAACAGATATCTTCTGAACTCCTAGGCTGCCTTATTTAGTAAAATCTGTCAAGAGACGTCGAGAGATGATAGTTGCCGAAAGACAACTAGGTTAGACTGAACTCTGAAGAAGCTTAAATGCTTCCGTTTTCTAGATGACCGAGAAAGAGAAGTAAAGTTATCGCCTGTGAAAGCTGCCGGCTTAGTGCAAAGAGTCTGGAGATTACAGCAGAGTCAGGACTCTGGGTGTGACGGGCAGCTTGACAGGGAAACTGAGCTGTCAGTGCGGAGAAAGCACCCGCTGCCGCACACCACCTGGAGTTCCGAGCTGTCTCCCAGATGACTTCCCGCATCGTCGAGTCACGCGATCGGTATTTACTCTGTCGCTAGGATAGCATGAGCTCTTATCGATGTCACGCATGAAACCGCCGACTACGTAACCATCGAACAGACACAGCGTATGAGGCAGCTCATCCCGTGACAGCCGTGTATACTCTTATCTTAGCCCCAACCCACAGACAAATCTAAACGGACAAGAAGACGACAGAGAAGCTCGTTGACTGGGCGATGTCTGAGAGCAGTAAGGTGATAGTACCATCAGAACTTACACAGTACAGCTGCAACTCCAACCAACGTTGAGCCACGAAACTGCTACTACTTTTACACTCGTGCCGCCCATCCTCCACCATTCTGAGCGTGGAGCATTACAAGCTCCACCACTAAACGCATTGTTTTCTCTGGCGCCCCGCGCTTTAGTTGACTGCCTATGGAATCCGATGAGAAGAATTTAACTTCCCTTAGCTTACAGTATCGTATGGAATACTTCTGTTTTGTCACCGTGTTTGGGCAAATCATGACATACGACGTTTATTTATTTGTTACGGGTCGCCAATTTTATCTAATTTATTGAAGACACGCACCCAGAAGAGAATGCAAGAAAAATGATCTTCATTTAAATCTAAGTTAAATAGGATACGAACACTTGATAAGTTCTGTTGATTCAATATTTATTTCAGTTCGTGGAAGAACAAATTAGAAGATTTGTGATTTCCGTTATGCGACGAGTTTTCTACAATATCTATCAGTTTTTCTATACGTAGCATGAAGGGCTTGTAAGTTCTCATCACAAACAGGTGACGCATACCTGGTAATTTCTTCACAAGCAAGACAGTTTATGCCCGTTCCTCAAACGAATATCCTGCAATTTTCTAAAAATCATAACGCTGGCCTCTGACTTTAAAACTCTTTATATGCCCCATAGGCGTCACTCCAGTAATCATGGCAATGACGAAACTAGACTAATGGCAGGACGCAGAGAGGTACTTAAGCAGGCGGTCCATACGTGAATGGAACTGGAAGAAACCATAACATGTGGAACGATGCTAAGTACTCTCCTTCAACAGCTCCATACTTAACAACCGTATACAACTCTCTCTCGACGAAGGATCTGCACCCAAAGAATGGAAAGTCGCTCAAGTCACACAAATATTCAAAAAGGCAATAGGAGTAATCCAGGCAACGGCCTTGCCGCAGTGGATACACCGGTTCCCGTGAGATCACCGTTGTTAAGCGCTGTCGGGCGTGGCCGGCACTTGGATGGGTGACCATCCAGGCCGCCATGCGCTGTTGGCATTTTTCGGGGTGCACTCAGCCTCGTGATAACAATTGAGGAGCTACTTGACCGAGTAGTAGCCTCTCCGGTCACAGAAAACCGTCATAACGATCGGGAGAACGGTGTGCTGACAACACGCCCCTCGTATCCCTATGACACGGCGGTCGGATGGTCCCGATGGGCCATTTGTGGCCTGAAGACGGAGTTGTTGTAATAGCAGTAATCCACTAAAGTACGAGCCCGTGTTATTAACGTCGATACGCAGCAGGATTTTGGAACATATATTGTGTTCGAACATTACGAATTACCTCGAAGGGAACGGTCTCTTGACACAAAGTCAACGCGGATTCAGAAAACGTCGGTCACGTGAAACACAGCTAGTACTCACATGAAGTATTAACCGCCATCGACAACGGATTTCAAATTGATTCCGTATTTCCAGATTTACAGGAGCCTTTTAACACCATATCTCACAAGCAGCTTGTAATCAAACTGCGTGCTTAGTGAATATCGTCTCAGATATGCGACTGGACTCGTGATTTTCTGTCAGAGAGGTCATAGTTCGTAATAACTGACGGGAATGCGTCGAGTAAAACGAAAGTGATCTCTAGCGTCCTCCAAGGTAATGTTATACGTCCTGTGCTGTTCTTTATTTATATAAACGATTTAGGTGACAATTTAAGCAGTCGTCTTGGGTTGTTTGCAGATGATGGTGACTTTTACTGTCCAATAGAGTCATCAGAAGATCAAAACAAATTGCAAAACGATTTAGAAAAGATATCTGTATGCTGTGAAAACTGGCAACTGACCGTAGATAACGAAAAGTGTGAGATCATCCACATGAGTGCTAAAAAGAATCCATTAAACTTCCGTTTCACGAGTATATCAATGAAATCTAAAGGCAGTAATTTCTACTAAATATGTAGGAATTACAATTACAAACAACTTAAATTGGAAAGAAGACGTAGAAAATGATGTGTGGAAAGCGAAACAAAATCTGCGTTTTATTGGCAGAACAAGTAGAAGATGCAACAGATCTACGAAAGAAATTGCTCACACTACGCTTGTCCGTCCTCTTTTGGAGTAATGCTGCGCGGTGTGGGATCCTAACCACACAGGATTTATGAAGTACATCGAGAAAGTTCAAAGAAAGGCAGCGCGTTTTGTATTATCGAGAAATAGGGAAGAAAGTGTCACAGACGTGATACAGGATTTGGGATGGACATCATTAAGACAAATGCGCGTCTCGTTGTGGCTGGATCTTTTCAAGAAATTTCAAACTTTCTCCTCCGAACGCGACCTACGCAGGAAGAAACGATAATCGTAATAAAATGATGGAAACCAGAGCTCACACGGAAAGATATACGTGTTCGCTTAAACCGCGCGCTGTTGCAGACTGGGATAATAGAGGACTTTTGGGAAGGTGGTTCCATGAACCGTCTGCCAGGCACTTAAGAATGGTTTGCAGAGTATCCATGTAGATGTAGATGTAGGCGTCATGGTAAATAACGAAGTAACGGTGTCCATAAATTAAAGCCAGATAAAATTAAAACCATATGGTCAGTTGTGAAGGAAGTCTCTGGTCAGCAGCGCAAGGTCGACGATATAAAGTCGCTTCACAGTAAAAATATTTCTGTTACTGATAAATCAGATATTTAACAATCATTTTCTGAGCATTGCTGGTGAATTAAATAAAAATTTATTTTCTACAGGAAATCATATAACTTTCTTGACAAATGCCTTTCCGAGATTTATGTCTGAAATACTCCTCTGTGATAGAGACAAGAGGGAGACTGAGGCAATAGCTAAATCACTGAAGTCTAAGGACCCTCATGGTTATGATGGAGTGTCTAGCAGAATATTAAAGTACTGTGCCTCACATGTTAGCCCTGTATTTAGCCATATTTGTAATTTTTCCTTTAGGAATAGTCAGTTTCCTGAGCGATTAAAGTACTCAGCAGTAAAGCCGCTTTACAAAAACGGAGAAAGGGATAATGTAGATAATTTTAGACCTATTTCTATGCTATCGGTGTTTGCAAAAGTTATTGAAAAGGTTGTGTATGTAAGGATAATTAATCATTTTATGTTACACGATTTGCTATCCAATGTACAGTTCGGCTTTAGAAGTCGTTTAACAATTGAAAATGCTATAGTCTCTTTTCTCTGTGTGGTACTGGATGGGCTAAACAAAAGGTTTCGAACGCTTGGCATACTTTTTGATTTAACTAAGGCATTTGATTGTGTTGATCACAAAGTATTGCTCCAGAAGTTGGACCATTACAGAATACGGGGAGTAGCTCACAATTGGTTCACCTCTTACTTTAGCAACAGGCAGCAAAAGGTCATTATTCACAATGTTGATAACGGCTGTGATGTGGGATCTGAGTGGGGTACTGTCAAGTAGGGGGTGCCCCAGGGATCAGTGTTGGGGCCGCTCCTGTTCCTTATTTATATAAATGATATGCCCTCTATTATTGTGGGTAACTCCAAAATATTTATGTTTGCTGATGACACTAGCTTGGTAGTAAAGGATGTTGTGTGCAACACTGGATCGGTTTCAGATAGTGCAGATAATGCAGTACATGACCTAAGTTCATGGCTTATAGAAAATAAACTAACGCTAAATCACAGTAAGACTCAGTTTTTACAGTTTCTAACATACAATTCAACAAAACCTGACGTTATAATTTCATAGAATGGGCATATGATTAGTGGAACTGAACAGTTTAGATTTCTAGGTGTTCAGATAGATAGTAATCTGTCGTGCGAAGCCCATGTTCAGGATTTTGTTCAAAGACTTAATGCTGCCATTTTTACTATACGAACGGTATCTGAAGTGAGTGATCGTTCGACATGAAAATTAGTCTACTTTGCTCATTTTCATTCGCTTATGAGATATGGTATTATATTTTGGGGTAGCTCTTCCAATTGTAAAAGGATATTTTTGGCTCATAAACGGGCGGTTAGGGCAATAAGTGGTGTAAGTTCACGAACATCTTGTCGACTCCCGTTCACGAATGTGGCTATTTTGACATTGGCCTCTCAACATATATATGTTCCTTATTGTCATTTCTTGTTAACAATATTAGCTTATTCCCAAGAATAAGCAGATTTCACTCGGTTAATACTCGGCGGAAATCAAACCTGCATCTAGATTGGACTTCCGAAACTCTTGTGCAAAAAGGTGTGCAGTATACTGATGCATACATTTTCAATAAGCTACCACTCGAATTCAAAAATATAGTATTAGCAGTAGTCGACACGCTTTCAAATCTAAACTGAAGAGCTCCCTCATGGGTCACTCCTTCTATTCTGTCGAGGATTTCCTTGAAAAATCAAGCTGATTCTTATTGTATTGTTGATGGACTGACTTTTTTCAGGTTCATAAACATTTATTTTTTATTTCTGTTATTACTTTTATGTAGTCATTTCATGTACTGACGCGTTCCATGACCTTGGAGATTTGCTCCTCAATTTGGTTCTACGGAGCTTATTTGGATTCAATGCCTAAAAAATCTTTGGATTAAGCTACCCACAAAATGTAATGATAAATTTATGGATGTCCATCTTATTGCATGGACGAGCGTCTTCAGCCGATGATATCTATAAGAAAAAGTAACACGACAACTGTATCTTGAGAATATCTTTATTCTATTGCACGACTAGTTTCGGCTGCACATTACCGCCATCCTCAAGCCCCATCACTGCTGGAAGAGTATTTTATTTCCTTGGCGCATTTACTGTGGGATCCAATGCCATTGGAAACAACACGGTGTCGATGATAGATACCTGTTGAAAGCTAGCCAACGTGTGCTAGTAACAGGGGTCACAGAGTAAATGCGCCAAGGAAATCAAATACTCTTTCAGCAGTGATGGGGCCTGGGGATGGCGGTCGTGTGATAGAATAAAGACAAATGGTTCAAATGGCTCTGAGCACTAAGGGACTTAACTTCTGAGGTCATCAGTCCCCTAGAACTTAGAACTACTTAAACCTAACTAACGTAAGGACATCACACACACCCATGCCCAAGGCAGGATTCGAACCTGCGACCGTCGCGGTAGCAGACTGTAGCGCCTAGAACCGTTCGGCCACCCGGCCGGCGAATAAAGACATTCTGAAGATACAGCTGTGGTGGAACTTTTTCTCATTTGTAATGATAAACATGTGTTCTCATTGGCCCGTGAATGAATATTAAACCGCCGAACGTGCTTATCGGAAAGATTAGCAGCATAAAGTACTGCTGGCGTAACGCAGGGAACACTGAAGTATCCCGGAGCAGATGTGAAGCGTACCGTGGTGTGGAGTGGAGACGGCAGCCAGCCTCACAGAGTGCGTATCACGGGCAGGGCAGGGCGCGCGGCTGCTGGAACGCGGCCAGCGACACTCTCACGGGAAGAGGCGGCAGCTGATACCGCCGCCACCTCCTCACTGCACTGCACCACGTCACAGCTCCAGGAATGTCCGACCTCAGCACGGGCCGTAGTGGCTGTACCGACGTCGTGTGACGCTATCACTGTAATACCTGTGTCTATAACCGTAAGCTGTGACGTACAGTATGGTACAGGAGAACTCCATACCCAGACAAATTATGTATATAGATGTACGTATGTATGTACACTAACGGCCATTAAAATTGCTACACCACGAAGATGACGTGCTACAGACACTAAATTTAACCGAGAGGAAGAAGATGCTGTGATATGCGAATGATTAGCTTGTCAGAGCATTCACACAGGGTTGGTGCCGGTGGCGACACCTGCAACGTGCTGACATGAGGAAAGTTTCCAACCTATTTCTCATACACAAACAGCAGTTGACCGCCCTCCTCCCCCCCCCCCCCCCCCCCCAACAAGATAATGAAAGGAAAAGAAATGCCGCTTACTACATTTTCGCTGTTCATACGGCATGACACATGACGTTTTAATTTATTACTTTTTTGCTACTAGCTGTATTCCTTACGAATTTAGCACGCAGTGTTCACATATACCACTGAATGTAGCAGAAAGTTTATATCTTTGTACGACGTCATAATTATTGAATGCGTGGAGTACTATTGCATTATACAAGACGTTGAAATTTATTACTTTGTTGCTAGTAACTCTATTTGCAACACTTTCAGTAGACAGTATCCACATTTACTGCTGAATGTAGCTACAAGCCGGACGGAGTGGCCGAGCGGTTGTAAGCGCTACAGTCCGGAACCGCGCGACCGCTACGGTCGCAGGTTCGAATCCTGTCTCGGGCATGGATGTGTCTGATGTCCTTAGGTTAGTTAGGTTTAAGTAGTTCTAAGTTCTAGGGGACTGATGACAACAGCAGTTAAGTCCCATAGTTCTCAGAGCCATTTGAACCATTTTTGTAGCTACAAAAATATGTCATTATGACACATAGTGCAATAGACACGACGTCGTAAACTCTGACATGCGTGACAAAGTGCCTCGTCATACATGACGTTTCAGTTTATTGCTTCGTTACTACTAACTGTATACACAATACATTTCGTAGGCAGAACGGACATATCACGTTGGATGTACCTGCAAAACTATATCATTGTACAGGACATAGTTCTTGGACGTCATAAATATTAATTTGCGTGAAAATGAAACTGCAGGGCGAAATTCGCTGCACAGAAAGGTGAGATGTGTGTCAAATACACGCGAAATACGTTAAGAATAGGTGGAATATATATGACATGCCCGTATGCGAGCAAAACCACGAGTAAAAAGCTCGTCCTAAAACCCGGCAACGATTTTAGTCTAATTCAGGACACACATCACTTGCAGTCTGGAAAGAAATACTGTAAGGTTAAGAGCCACCAGCCTCCATTTGGGTGAGTGCGATAACGTGGAGTGAGAAGGGAAGACGTGGAGACTGACAGGTAGCGAGGAGGAAGGAGGAGATAGGCACTGATAGGAGGAGGAGGGAGGAGATGGGCAGAGATATGGAGGAGGAAATGGAAAGAGAGAAGGGAGAGGAGAAGACAGAGAAAGGAAGAAGGAGGAGATAAACAATGATAGAAAAGAGGAAGGGGTGACAGAAACAGGGGAGGAAGGGACAGGCAGAGAATTGAGGGAGGAGGAAATGAACAGACAGAGGGAGAGGAGGAAGCAGACAGAGAAAGGAAGAGGAGCGGTTTGAATGAGAGAGGGGAGAGGATAAGGTGGACAACGGGGGAACGAACAGATGGACTAATAAATAATCAGCCGGGCAACGCCGGGTTTTCCAGCTAGTATTAAATATTTTAAGAGCTGATAAAACAGATTAATTCGAACAGAACATTCCATGTAACATGAGTGCAATTTTTATTGATTACAGATATGCAGGTGATTATAGACAGAAGTTTTCATTTCGCATTTTGTAACGCCAGTTTCTATGGGTTTATTTATCGACTGTCACTTTTGTTTTGAAGTTGTAAAGTTCTGATAGAATTCACATAATTGAAATGTTTCACTGTGACTGATCTGTTGACTAATTCTACCGTACTGTTCAAGCATGTCGCACGCATTTATACATGCTGAGTATGCCGATGTGTTTGTAACAGAAACGCTGCAGCTGCTTTTAGACAATTTCCTAATCGCAAAATATGAGATTCGAGAGAGTTAACTCTTGTTTTCAGCTAACATCCTGAGACTACTGCAGTGCCCGGCAGTCTCATTTCATCTGAACGTGCTACTAAAAAGGAGTGTCGATAATGTAGAAGTTCTTCAACAGGCACACGCAGAATCTGTACACGTAGAGGTGTTCCAGCCACAAGAACATGATGGATATTACGTATGTAGGCGGGTTCAATACCTTTCAGAAGGAGATAAAGTCAGACTACTGGAATTTTGTCCGTGGCTAACTGCAAATCGCCGACTCATCCTATTAATTCTGTTTACCGATGAAGCCACTTTCGCTAGTGACGATGTCAATAAGATTCGTAAACTCAAAATGGTTCAAATGGCTCTGAGCACTATGGGACTTAACATCTGAGGTCATCAGTCCCCTAGAACTTAGAACTATTTAAACCTAACTAACCTAAGGACCACACATCCAAGCCCGAGGCAGGATTCGAACCTGCGACCGTAGCGGTCTCGCGGTTTCAGACTGCAGCGCCTAGAACCGCACGGGCACTTCGGCCGGCTTTCGTTAACTCACATCGGTGGTCCGACAAAAACTCACTTGCCTTTGTGGAGATATTTTCAAGGAAGTTTATCTGTAAAATGTAGGGCGTATTATGATAGACAATTAGTTCACTGGGCCTGTTGTGTTACGGCATCGTCTTACAAGACCCCGTAGTCTTTGCCGAAACCGCGCTTCCATCAATATTAATAGAATTTCCTTTGAATAACAAGCATTGGTATGTTCCCTCAGCTTGGCGGGGCCCCTGCACATTCTAGGCGCCAGGTGACACATACGTAGGTTAAACATCCCCGAAATGCGGCACGGTAGAAATGGTAATGTTTCTTGGCCTTCAGGATCCCCGGACCTTATTCCTTTACATATTTGCCTCTGAGGATGGCTGAAAGGTGTAGTGTATAAAGGAAAAGTAAACACAAGAGACGAACTGATCGTTCCGAATATAAGTAGTGTTGCCCCCATAGCTGCTCCCTCCCCCCCCCCCCTACCACCCAGGTGTTGTCAAATAATTCTAAAGTGCATTGCAGCTAGAGGTGGAATTTGTGAATATCAACGAAACATCCTCCAAAATGTTTTTATTTTATTTTATTTATTTCGAGAGGGTTAAATTCTAACAGTCCTTTCTCTGTAATCAGTAATACAATAATAATAGAACACCTTATATGGATTGTTTTATTCAAATTAGATTGTACTATTATTCCCTACAAATATTCATTATTCCTCCTGAAACACGCTGCATAAGTTAATGCTGCCAGCAGTGAGGCAATACCGTAGTGCCTTCTTTGTTCCCATTGTTTATCCACATCAAGTTTGTGTACCCTCTAGCTGTGTTTCAACGCGCAGCTTAACAGGAGAATTTGCTACACTGAGACGCAGTTTGTCCACATAGCAGTGTAGCGCTTGCTATGGATCTCTAACTATTCAAGGGACCACCACGCAAACTCACTTTCTTCTGGTGGAAGGAGGAAGGAGGGGGGGGGGGGGGGGAGGAAAATGACATGCCATTAGTTTTCAGTGAAAATAATAAAATTGTTTAGGATTATGTGATAATGATTGTGCGTTTTTTTAAAGCACAGGAAATAATAGATCACTGGCATAAAACTATCGATATTTTCTAAAGTTTGAAGAACATATTCCTCGTATTTCTGCCTTATTAACCGGCATTTTACCTATTACAAATTGGCAGTAGAATATTATCTACATGTTTCGTTCCACTTTAATCATTCGTAGATTATTACCAACAAATTGCTTACAGATATTGCTTGTTTTATATTCTTAACAAATCTCTCCGGAAAAATGATTTTTGATACGCACTCAGACCAAAAGATCTAATGTCTTTAAGCGAAATAATCAGACTGCCCGAATACTCCTGAAGTCTGATAGCTCTTAAATTAAGTTAAAGTAAGCGATAAACTAGCTCACTTTGCGGGGTTCGTGATCAGTTTTTGCATTTCGCTTGCCAATTTTAAGTTACTTCCCATTGTGCCTTTACGTTTGTCTATTTGAACTCATTACCCTAAAACTCGGATGCTTGCTTTAATGATTAACGTAATCTGATGGGCCAGAGTGTCAATTCTTTCTCGCTACACGTCGTGCCTTGCACTGTTAGGAACAATGCATATCAGAGTTGCTGTGTGGCATCTCTTTAGCGTATGGTATAGTCCTGTGGAATATGTCACAATTATTTTCCCATCCACAAGCTTAAACTTAATGAGAGAGAGGGCTTCTTGCTGGTGAGAGTACTGAGATCAATGACGCAAACTGCAGAGATACAGAATTCGCTGTAGTCGTATTCCTGTTTTTAGTATAAACATCCTCATTTGCACGTTTTTCCTAAAGGAGATGACTAATGGTTGAGTCTACATGGAGCTTGTTTATTTGCAAATTGTTCTTATGAATGTTCATATTCTCCCTACCTGCGCAAAGTTTAACGAGACAGCCCCCTCCTCCAGTGCCTAAATGAGTGAGCAACCGCCTGAAAACCGCATTCAGCCTGACCGACAGACTCGTTTCGGAAATACATGCGGTGAAACTGAGACAGCAATAGTCAAGTTCACCTGACAGTCTTGACATGTTACGGCCTAGCCACCACAATGGGTCAACCATTTTCTAATCGGTAATGGACAAAACACAGTGAAATTTAACTATTTACTTGTCCGGCAGTTGTTTTTCCTTGCTATATGACTGGAGCTAACAATAATCAAATGTGATGGGTGGTTTTAATGGCTTGAATAATGCTCATGTTGGTCAAGTAATGGTCCAAAATTCGAAGTCCATAGTGTATGTTAATGTTTGAATTACTGAAATAAAATTTTGCTAAACGATACGTTAACGTATTACAAAAAAGTAAAATAGAACATTTAAAAAACGTGAGTGAATATTGCTGAATGGAGGCCCTCCGGTTCGTCACTGCTGCAGGTCCCCTGCAACCTCGACACGTTCACGCCAACACTGACAACATTGTGCTTCTAACTGTGGGGCAGCGAGCGTATTTACGATTCCCTTCATCTGGAGGTGCTGCTATCCCTGTTTGTCACCGTGGGCGACGGCCGTATTCAGAAGCTCTAGGCTACTATTGTATTATATTAACTTGCCTGTTTCTTTCTTTTCTTTTCTTTTTCAAAGTAGTCTTAACTCAATTATTTAAAAATCGATGGATCACATAAAATTATTTATGCACTAGATTAATCACAAATTATATGATACCATCTATATTCAGACATAATTTTCGTAAGGACTGTGACTAAATATAAGTTAAATGTTTATTTGACACTGCAATAGTGAAGCCGTAGTCACAGTATATAAAAATTTTCTTAAAAAAAAAAAAGAAAGTTTGCATCCATCTCATGTTTTACATTAGAAAATGACCACGTAGTTCGCTGAAGC
The DNA here is from genome assembly GCF_021461395.2 of Schistocerca americana. Lineage (NCBI taxonomy): Eukaryota > Metazoa > Arthropoda > Insecta > Orthoptera > Acrididae > Schistocerca > Schistocerca americana. The sequence continues at coordinate 464,095,921 of NC_060120.1, read as the reverse complement.
AGGCAATTTAAATCTTTTTTTTTTTTTTAAGACAAATTTCATATACTGTGACTTCAATATTGTAATGGCAAATAAACATTTATATGATACCTCATCTGTTCAGAAAGCACTGCCGTTCAAGGGTCATTCAAAACTGTGTTAACACCTGTTCGCTGCGCCACGCCGATAAGTGATTCATCATACGTTAGTGTATTGCTGGTACCATAATTGGTAGAGCCGAGCGTGAGCCACCGGTAGTACTCAAACACACACACACACACACACACACACACACACACACCACCTGACGGTAGCATCCACAGTGAGCCAACAGTGGTACATGCTGGCTTCAAAGTGTTAAAGCAGCCCTGGGTACCACCCTATTGGAGCTTTCAGAATGGATCCTACCGATGTAATCGTCAAGCACAGAGCTGGATTCTACTGGTTGCAGAACGAGGACACAGGTGGTCCTGGAGGACAGGTACAATGTGAGAGGGATAAGGACGTTAAAGAAACTACTTCTGATGACTATTGTTCTCAGGCATACTCTGAAGCAAAGACCTGCAGTACATCAAACGAAGGAGGGGCACAAGTCTATTGATAACGGGGCGTGGTTCGTATCCCTTTATCTGCATAAAACCGACAAAAGACAGTCAGTGAATTCGGGAAGGTCCGTAAACCAAATCGTGTCATGTTACAGTCCCTTCTGAACAGGGGGACCAGGGCCGAAAATGGTGTCTATGTAGACCAACACATTTTAGGGAAACAAGAGACGGGTGCTAACATCTGAATCGTCACGCACTACTCAGATAATCTATTTCATATTTTCTCGGCATACAAGTTCTCTCGTCAGTCTCTTCATGTTAAATGGGATGATTGTTAACTAATAGAGTGAAGTGATCGGGAATAAATTTCACGAATGAATTTTCATCTGCAGCAATGTGCGCTGATTTGCCACTTAAAACTGTGTGCCGCACCGGGACTCGAACCTGAGAATGTTGCCTTTCGTGGGCGAGTGCTCTACCGTCTCACGGACCGCTCTCACAGCTTCACTTGCGCCATTACAAACTGCCCGCGAAAAGAAGAGGTCGCAGGTTCGAGTCCCGGTCGGGCACGAAGTTGTAGTCTGTCAGGAAGATTCATAATTAACAAATATTTAAATTTCAATTCTCCATTAATTTATCCTGTTATTGTTCATAGCTGAAAATTTTCTATCTGTTGTTACGAAAGGTGGAATGTGTTGAGTGGGTTACGAGTGCTTCGTATTTTCGTTCACACTCCGCATCATAAAATGAAGCAACTGCAAAAGCAAGACCTTCTTTTTTGTTGCTCTAATCTTTGTGGAACAATTGCTATCTGTTTACTTTTTACCCTTAAATATGAAATTGTTCTACCAAGGAGCGATGGAGTAATGTGTTAACATACTGGATACAATTTACTCATTGCTACTGATGGAGAGGAGTTCAACTAAAACAGCATAAGTACTTCTTTGCGGAAGCACGAGTGTATGTGCGCCAGGCATTGCACGTCCGTGTTTGTCTGCAAGTTTCCCGGTAACGCCAGCAGCGAGGGACATCGCGCTCCTAGGAACTGCCGCGACAAAAAGTATGTGTTTTCAAACGCGATACTGAATACACAAGCGCTTCGTTCTAGTTCATATTCGCATGCAACCTCGCAGTAGACGGAGAAGCTTTATTTACAGAGATTAAAGCACTGTTGATGCTCTGCAGGGCATTAAAAGAAAAAAGCGTCCGGTGACTGCACACGGATGTTTACCACAATAATGGATGCACTTGCGCTCCGGGACGTAATATTTTATCAGGTGCTAGCGCTTTACTGCGACCTCTCTTTTCTTGCTATTGAGGCGAAAAAAATTAGCTTGCGAAGCAGGTGGTGTATGTGAAGGAGGAAAATGGAAAGATACAAGTTGAAGTAGTCGGTATTTGCCAGCAAAAGCCGGCCTGTTCGAGGCGCTACAGTCTGGAACCGCGCGACCGGTACGGTCGCAGGTTCGAATCCTGCCTCGGGCATGGATGTGTGTGATGTCCTTAGGTTAGTTAGGTTTAAGTAGTTCTACGTTCTAGGGGACTGATGACCTCAGAAGTTATGTCCCATAGTGCTCAGAGCCATTTGAAACATTTTTGCAGCAAAATGGATATATGATACACTGATAGGAAAGAAGTGTTTGGTTCAAAAATGGTTCTGAGCACTATGGGACTTAACATCTGAGGTCATCAGTCCCCTAGAACTTTGAACTACTTAAACCTAACCAACCTAAGGACATCACACACATCCATGCCCGAGGCAGGATTCGAACCTGCGACCGTAGCAGTCGCGCAGTTCCGGACCGAAGCGCCTAGAACCGCTTGGCCACCGCGGCGGGCGAAGTACTTGGTTGTTGTATTTAACCAAGTAATTAAATCCACAGCTACCGATATAAACCCGCGTTATCGTAGATAGACTAAATTAAAGGAGCACTAATCCGTTCGAAATGGTCAGTGATTGAGGAAACATCGAGAAATACTGCTTTACACACTCGACGTTGAACTGGGAGACCTTAAGGAATGGCTTTCTTCGTATTTATTAAATCTAAAGCTCATTCTCCCGATACCAGCTTCCAAAAACAAAACAACGCAGTTCTATAAATAATTAAAAAAATTGATTTTGAAGATTAGAAGATTTCCGAACGCTGTTAACTACAGAACAATAGTAAATTATTAATACAGTTTTCTGTAGCCGATCGCGTAGCGTGAAACACCGATAATACGAGTATACTTGCTGGTTCCAGTCTTCCTATTTTGACATTTCTTTCCTTTCATTTCAATCCTATATTAACCGACAAATAGAAATGTTAAATATTGAATCACAATTTTTTTTAAAAAAATAACGTTTTTATTTTGAATTACTGCTCGTGTGATAGCAAAATCTGATACAGATATGCGAAATTAAACTAAATTATGCAGGTCAAAAAAACTGTTCAGCGTCTACCAGTAAAGTAATATTGTATTAGAAGGTTCGCATTTTTGGGCCAAATTTTAATTCAATGTAAGTACGTCATTTTCAAGTGATTTAGTAGTTAAAAATACAATGCTATGTTTACTAAATACGTATGACTGAATAATTTGTTAAGTAATATTTGTAGATACCATGTCTTATACGGTAAATGTTGACATGAGTCATATGGGCTCACATCCTTTTTACTTATTTTATCAATGTTGACAGCTGCTGTATTTTCAGCATACTAACCACTTGAAAATTAGTCAGGATCGAAGTTATAACAGTGGAAATTATAGTAAACAGTGTAGTCGACGGCAAGTATGGCGTCATTTACAAAAATCTAGCAGACTTTAATTCCAAAGCAAATACAATTGTGTAAAGTGAGTTCAGTTTGTACGGATTACTGCGCTTATTTAATGGGGTGTCATAGAAGATTATGCGAGTATATGGTTTGTGCCCATCGATATGACTGCTATGTTCAAAGTACAACTTTGGAAACTACGACATTTGACTATGTTTACCACACCAGATCTATGAACCTATAGTCACACTGGGTATCCAAAAAAAATGGGCAGGTTGGTTTTATTCAGGATTTAAACACATCATATCATTCCCCACTCTTCTGTCTATGAAAACCTATTTTTCGCCACACTCTCCGTTCAATGCGACAGCCTTACGCCACCTTATTGGGGGGGTCTGTGTGCCCGCCAGGTTGACGTCGATGTCGGAGCCAGCGGCGTGCCGCATCAACAACCTCCCCGTCATCCAAGTACCGCTTCCTGCAGACTGCATCCTGCGTTGGATGAAACGGATGGAATTCGGAAGGAGTGAGATCCGAGTTGTAGCGTGGATGAGGAAAAACAGTCCAGTGAAGTTTTGTGAGGTCCTCTCGTGTGCGCATTGTGTGAGGCCTTGCGTTGTCATGGCGAAGTAGTTCGTTTGCATTTTTGTGGCGACGAAAACGCTGAAATCGTTTCTTCAGTGTCCTGACGGTAGTATATTACATTCCACAGTTGATCGTTGCACCATCAGGGAGGACGTCAAAGACAATAAACCCTTCAGAGTCCCAGAAGACAGTCACTATGAGTTTACCGGGATCGACGATCACCTTGAATGAGCGGTGTGCACGCACGTTCCAGGATGGCGAGAGTCAAAGCTGTGTGTCACCGGCCGGTACGCGGAACATCAGACAGGTTTGCGCGACATTGTTGCCATGACGACAGACGCCTGCCCTACGACTCTCTCTGCTTTTGTTAGCTGATAGGTCTCTGTAGACATTCTGTAAGCGCCTATGAATATCTACGATGCTGTGGTTTTCCGCCAAGTGGCCGAGCGGTTCTAGGCGCTACAGTCTGGAACCGCCCAACCGCTACGGTCGCAGGTTCCAATCCTGCCTCGGGCATGGATGTGTGTGATGTCCTTAGGTTAGGCAGTGTAAGGTGGCACCATTTTGAGCGACATTACAATGACCACTCCGGAAGTATAAACATCGAGACAGAAAACCATTAAAGATACTGACATCGGCTAGGGATCTTAATTTGTAGCAGAATATCTGCACGTTGGGCGATAGTGAAGCGGACGGAGACGGGAGGCTGGCAGGAGAACGGGAAAGACACAAGCGTGGCAGACAAGCCTGAGAGCTGAAGACAACAGCGCCCGTAAGCTCCTGGAAACCCCAGGCGGGTGGACCGCGGCTTAGCGGGAGCCACGTGCCGAGGACAAGGAGAAGACACGGGGGCTCGCTCACAAAACGCGTGGCGGCGTGTAGGTGGTTTTCCCAACGGCCGGAGTGGAAACGTCTGGAACAGTCTGGAAGCTTCTAGAAGCTTCGGTCGGTTGCAAAAATGAGATTGGTCGGCGCTCGGAAACTAACTCCTTCCAGCAACATCATTGGCCACACACATTAAAAGGGGGAAGAAAAAAGAACAGGAGCTACGAAAAAGCGTAGCGACTGAGAAACACTTGTTCCTGGGGCGTCGAGGAGAGAGGTTGGTCCTGGCGAGGTGTGCGACCTCGTTACTGGGACAGAGTACTTGTAGCGAGAGCCTGAGGATCGTCTGGTGTTCCACGGCAGCCGTGGAGGTGCCCACGGAAGCTTTTGGTGAAGTAGAATTTATGTTATCTCGCTGAGCCGAGAACCTCTGCAGTGATAAGCGCCAAATCACTGTAGTGGTCGTGCGAGGGAAGTAAAGTAAATTGCTGACCACGTGTCTTTTTCGATCTATGCTGAGGCTTCACGTTGCTAGTCGCGAGTGTAGTTCTAAATACAATTGCAATTGCCATAGCTGATGTCAGTATTCCGCATTCAAATTAACGACCGTGAATATATCACAGGACAGTGCCAGACAAGGCGATTACCAAATGTGAATAGGCAGAACTATAATGTTGCTCGTACTGTGTAATCTTGAATACAGTGAATTGCAGAAGAGTAAAGAATTTAACACTACTGAGTGTATCATTTCATAGCTAGTACTTTCCTTTGTCATTTTATTATCTCCTTATTTGTGTATTTCATGTTTGCAACCACCTGGTGGAGGCAGTGTTTGTAGGTCAGCACATCTGAACATTCTAGAGTATACTGAGGATATGGTTAGAAACTAATCAGATTTGCATACGACTAGTTAACGTCACATATAGAGCAAAGGATAAGCTTACCCTTCTGGAGAGCGTATAAGTGTCAGGGCGACAAATTAGCGTTATAAAATCCGTTGTGCAAAATTTTTCACTTATACTTTCGGCTCTCAGGCTTAACCATCATCAGAAAAGAGCAAAACAGAAGCGGAAGCTTACAGCAGGTTTAAGTAGTTCTAAGTTCTAGGGGACTGATGACCTCAGAAGTTAAGTCCCATAGTTCTCAGAGCCATCTGAACCATTTTTTTCCGCCAAAAGAAACTCAATGATAACTTTGAAGGCTGCAAATGGCGCCGCCCCCTATCGGAACTATAGGGGTTCAACGGGAATATCCCACGCTGTCCCACAGCAAATTCGGCATTTTTTTTAACCGAAATTGGCCGACAAAAAATGTGTTGTAAAACTCATTGTATAGTACCTGACAGAAAATCCAAAGAGATTCTGGTCGTATGTGGAGTATGCTAGCGGCAAGACACAATCAATGCCTTCTCTGCGCGACAGCATCGAGATACTATCGAAGACAGTGCTGCCAAAGCAGAGTTACTAAACACAGCCTTCCGAAATGCCTTTACAAAAGAAGACGAAGTAAATATTCCAGATTCGAATCGAGAACAGTTGCCAACATGAGTAACGTAGAAGTAAATATCCTCGGAGTAGTGAACCAACCTAAATCACTTAATAAAAGCAAATGTTCTGGTGCAGACTGTATACCAGTTAGGTTCCTTCCGGAATATACTGATGCATTAGCACCATACTTAACAATTATATACAACCGTTCGCTCGACGAAGGATCCGTACCCAAAGACTGGAAAGTTGCACAGGTCACACCAATATTCAAGAAAGGTAGTAGGAGTAATCCACTAAATTACAGGTCCATATCGTTAACGTCGATATGCAGCAGATTTTGGAACATATAGTATGTTCTAACATTATGAATTACCTCGAAGAAAACGGTCTATTGACACATAGTCAACATGGGTTTAGAAAGCATCGTTCCTGTGAAACACAACCAGCTCTTTATTCACATGAAGTGTTGAGTGCTACTGACAAGGGATTTCAGATCGATTCCGTATTCCTGGGTTTCCAGAAGGCTTTTGACACTGTACCACACAAGCGGCTCGTAGTGAAATTGCGTACTTACGGAATATCGTCTCAGTTATGTGACTGGATTTGTGATTTCCTGTCAGAGAGGTCACAGTTCGTAGTAATTGACGGAAAGTCGTCAAGTAAAACAGAAGTGATTTCTGGCGTTCCCCAAGGTAGTGTTATAGGCCCTTTGCTGTTCCTTATCTATATAAACGATTTGAGAGACAATCTGAGCAGCCGTCTTCGGTTGTTTGCAGATGACGCGGTCGTTTATCGACTAATAAAGTCATCAGAAGATGAAAACAAACAGCAAAACGATTTAGAAAAAATATCGGAATGGTGCGAAAAGTGGCAGTTGACTCTAAATAAGGAAAAGTGTGAGGTCATCCACATGAGTGCTAAAAGGAACTCGTTAAACTTCGGTTACACGATAAATCAGTCTAATCTAAAAGCTGTAACTAAATACCTAGGTATTACAATTACGAACGACGTAAATTGGAAAGAACATATAGAAAATGTTGTGGGGAAGGCTAACCAAAGGCTGCGTTTTATTAGCAGGACACTTAGAAAATGTAACAGACCTACTAAGGAGACCGCCTACACTACGATTGTCTGTCCTCTTTTAGAATAATGCAGCGCGGTGTGGGATCCTTACCAGATAGGACTGACTGAGTACATCGAAAAAGTTCAAAGAAAGGCAGCACGTTTTGTATTATCGCGAAATATGGGAGAGAGTGTCGCAGAAATGATACAGGATTTGGGCTGGACATAACTAAAAGAAAGGCGTTTTTCGTTGCGACGGAATCTTCTCACGAAATTCCAATCACCAGCTTTCTCCTCCGAATTCGAAATTATTTGTTGACACCGACCTACATAGGGAGGAACGGTCACCACGATAAAATAAGGGAAATCAGAGCTCGTACGGAAAGATATAGGTGTTCATTCCTTCCGCGCGGTATACGAGATTGGAATAATAGAGAATTGTGAAGGTGGTTCGATGAACCCTCCACCAGGCACTTAAATGTGATTTGCAGAGTATCCGTGTAGATGTAGATGTCATTGAACGCCCCTCATAATTTATGTAATACTATTCCTAAGTAGTCTAATTTTTTACTCATCTTTTTCTGCCCGCGGTTGACTGGTGAGTCCGGTTATAAAATCAAATTGTGTGCTGTTTTATCTGTATAATGTAAAAGCGTTCGGTAATATGGCCTTAAGGGCTGGTCTGAATGGCCTTTTGCCCTCTTCCTCACACCCCCCCCCCCCCCCCCCCCCCCGTTGTTCGATCTTATTAACGATATGTTTACGTAATGTGTATACATAAACATACGGTTATAAATGTCCCCGTTCGTAGTCGCTAATTATAACAATATGTTTACTTTTGTGCTGTAACATATAGCTATAACAAGCGGTGGAAATATATTTGCGAACGCCGACCGTGTGCGACTGTTTCTTGTTGGATCGTCTGATCAGTCGGAAGTTGCAATGCAGAGGAGAGTAAATGCGTATTCAAAATATAATTATTTTTGGAAAGCTTAACATGAATTTCCTGAGGGACCGTAGTTTATCATGCATTAACCAGTAGAATATGGCGCAGAGAAAATATTTCGCTGCATGCAACTTCCGTCCGATTTCGACGAAAGAATTCGTGACTGTGAACTCTCTATTTGGCAGAAACATAAAGAAAATTAAATAACTTCGTGAAGGAGTGAGACATAGATTCTATTTTAAATAAATAGTCCATGCACCAGTTCCATTTAACTCTGAATTTATGGCAATTAATAGATGAACTTACACTGCAATGAAGGATTTAACGTGGATGCCGTTTTGACTAGCACTTCTCTTCTCGTAACGAAAATAATTCCTTTGACGTTTTCACATACACGTCGCACAATAAATCTACTGCTATACAGTATTGTACTTTCACTATTCCACTTTTACTTTACACTAAGAAAATATTATGTTTAACGATAATAATACGGCGGCAAGACATGCGCGTCCGACACAAGTTACAGGAGACAAGAGTAAAATGAGTAACTGTTCATCCAGAATATCTCGTACATCAAAAGAATGTGTGGTGTCACCGCCAGACACCACACTTGCTAGGTGGTTGCCTTTAAATCGGCCGCGGTCCGGTAGTATACGTCGGACCCGCGTGTCGCCACTATCAGTGATTGCAGACCGAGCGCCGCCACACGGCAGGTCTAGAGAGACTTCCTAGCACTCGCCCCAGTTGTACAGCCGACTTTGCTAGCGATGGTTCACTGCCTACTTATGTTCTCATTTGCCGAGACGATAGTTTAGCATAGCCTTCAGCTACGTCATTTACTACGACCTAGCAAGGCGCCATTATCAGTTACTATTGATATTGTAAATCATGTACCGTCAAATCCGACGTTCATCATTAATGGATTAAAGTTAAGTATTCCACCAGCTACGTCCGTTTTTCTAAAGTCTAATTTCCTTGTCCTGTTCCAGACCTCACTCCAGCCTGCGTGAGCTAAAACGCGTGCATTTCGGCCTCCTCTAGTAACACGGTGTACTCCTGCCAACCACAACAGAATGTGTAAAAGCTTGTGTCCATTTTTCGCGCCGCCGTTTTCAAAATCGATAACTCACTGCATCGCTGACGGTGCTTCTACAGTAAACAAGTTACGTCACAGGTCGTTCACCTTTTATATTCTCACAACGTTATTTGCGAACTGTAGCTGTTGCCGAGCGACTGCTCGATTAGTGAATGATTTAAAATGATAAGGCAATCACATAATGTTACAATTCGTACTTTTGGAGTGCTGCCGATGGAGGCGGCGCTCGTGGAGAGCAGGACGGAAGCCGGCACAGCGCGGCGACCGCCACCTGTCCAGCCGCGCCTCCTGCCGCCTGCGGGTATTTCCGTCCTGTCGCAGCCGCGCTCAATGGACTCGGACGCCGCCAGTCGCCAGCCACGCCATTCAGCGCGCGGCCGCGTATTTTTACTGTCGCCCCCCCCCCCTCCCTCCCTCCCCGCCACGCCATACCCTGCCCATGTCACCCCGCTGCCACAGCCACAAACGACGCCGACCTCTCGCTCTGTCGGCGTCTCCCTATTTATAAGCGGCGCCGCACTTCATCTCCCCTGCTACGTTCATCGCGATGGCACGTCACGCTTGGTAAAGGCGACAATGTGTGTGTGTGTGTGTGTGTGTGTGTGTGTGTGTGTGTGTGTAGAAAGATGTATCGCTATGCACGCAACGACATGTTTACCAATATATTCCAAAACGCCACAAATAAAACCTGGATTTTCCCGTGCTCATACCTCGGCTTCTATTGGAGATAAGAAAGGTAGGGTTATGTGTTTTGGATAACCCTTGCGCTAGAAAGCATTTACCGAGTGATCAAAAAGTCAGTTGTTGCTGTTGTGGTCTTTCGTCCTGAGACTGATTTGATGCAGCTCTCCATGCTATCCTATCCTGTGCAAGCTTCTTCATCCCCCAGTACTTACTGCAACCTACATCCTTCTGAATCTGCTTAGTGTATTCATCTCTTGGTCTCCCTCTACGATTTTTACCCTCCACGCTGCCCTCCAACGCTAAATTTGTGATACCTTGATGCCTCAGAACATATCCTACCAACCGGTCCCTTCTTCTTGTCAAGTTGTGCCACAAACTCCTCTTCTCCCCAATTCTACTCAATACCTCCTCATTAGTTATGTGATCTACCCATCTAATCTTCAGCATTCTTCTGTAGCACCACATTTCGAAAGCTTCTATTCTCTTCTTGTCCAAACTATTTATCGTCCATGTTTCACTTCCATACATGGCTACTTTCTACACAAATACTTTCAGAAAAGACTTCCTCACACTTAAATCTATACTCGATGTTAACAAATTTCTCTTCTTCAGAAACGCTTTCCTTGCCACTGTCAGTCTACATTTTATATCCTCTCTACTTCGACCATCATCAGTTATTTTGCTCCCCAAACAGCAAAACTCCTTTACTACTTTAAGTGTCTCTTCCCTCAGCATCACCCGACTTAATTCGACTACATTCCATTATCCTCGTTTTGCTTTTGTTGATGTTCATCTTATATCCTCCTTTCAAGACACTGTCCATTCCGTTCAACTGCTCTTCCAAGTCCTTTGCTGTCTCTGACAGAATTACAATGTCATCGGCGAACCTCAAAGTTTTTATTTCTTCTCCATGGATTTTAATACCTACTCCGAATTTTTCCTTCGTTTCCTTCACTGATTGCCCAATACACAGATTGAATAACATTGGGGAGAGGCTACAAACGTCCGCAGCTCGTGGTCGTGCGGTAGCGTTCTCGCTTCCCACGCCCGGGTCCCCGGGTTCGATTCCCGGCGGGGTCAGGGATTTTCTCTGCCTCGTGATGGCATCGCGGCCAGGCCTCGGGTTCCGACACCTGCCCGTCTTGTCTCCACCTACTCATAACTGAACACTCATAGTAATAAAAAAAAAGTTGGTAGAGCACTTTAAATAAAAAAGAAAGCGGTTCTAGGCGCTCAGTCCGGAACCGCGCGACTGCTACGGTCGCAGGTTCGAATCCTGCCTTGGGCATGGATGTGTGTGATGTCCTTAGGTTAGTTTGGTTTAAGTAGTTCTAAGTTCTAGGGGACTGATGACCATAGATGTCAAGTCCCATAGTGCTCAGAGCCATTTGAACCATTTAGAGGCTACAACCCTGTCTCACTCCCTTCCCAACAACTGCTTCCCTTTCATACCCCTCGACTCTTATAACTGCCATCTGGTTTCTAAACAAATTGTAAAGTCAGTATAAATTTGAAAACTGAATAAATCACGGAATAATGTAGATAGAGAGGTACAAATTGACACACATGCTTGAAATGACATGGGGTTTTATTAGAACCAAAAAAGTACAACAGTTCAAAAAAATGTCAGACAGATGGCGCTTCATCTGATCAGAATAGCAATATTTAGCATAACAAAGTAAGACAAAGCAAAGATGATGTTCGTTACAGGAAATGCTCAATATGTCCACCATCATTCCTCAACAATGGCTGTAGTCGAGAAATAATGTGAACAGCACTGTAAAGCATGTCCGGAGATATGGTGACGCATTGGCGTCGGATGTTGCCTTTCAGCATCCCTAGAGATGTCGGTCGATCACGATACACTTGCGACTTCAGGTAACCCCAAAGCCAATAATCGCACGCACTGAGGTCTGGGGACCTGGGAGGCCAAGCATGACGAAAGTGGCGGCTGAGCACACAATCATCACCAAACGACGCGCGAAAGAGATCTGTCGGACATTTTGTGAACTTTTTTTTCGTTCTAATAAAATCCCATGTCATTCCAAGCATGTGTCAATTTTTACCTCTCTTATCTACATTATTCCGTGGTTTATTAAGTTTTCAAATTTATACTGACTTTTTGATCACGCAGTATATACCCAACAGAAGGATAGTCTTAGTGTCACACTGCTACAGTACACGCTCCACACATGAATACTACACACATCCTCCTGCTTAGGCAAATGGAGCAAATCGGTTGGTTCTTTCTGTATTCCCTCTGGTCTACGGTTTGGTGGGACTTACATAGGCACCAGTAGTTCATTGGCGGTTCCTCGGAAAACCCCACAAAAGGTTCTTTTTGCTATAGTTTTGGAGTCACCAACAGTCCAAATCCTAGCCAAGGATTCCAAGACGGCTATGCACAACAAATGGCTCAAATTTTGACGACATATTCCTCAGATTCCGAACTCGAACAGCCTTGAAAATGTTCTTGATATCTTTGTGTCTTTCCAAGATAGATCGTTTCAAAGTTACCTTGCTTGTACACGTAAAATCCGGTGTGGCGAAAACGTGTCTCCGTTTTCATCTGGGAATCCCATGTTCTAGTATTGAAGCATGCGCAATTTTTTTTGAACATATAATCCAGTCTGAGGTGTAAAATTAGTTCTGCGATATTTCAATTTCAAATCAGTGAACTATTTAAATTTTTCTGACCAATATATTTCGTTTCATACGAGTACACGCCATACTGCAGCAGGGCAAAGGAGAGTCACAGCGGAAAAATGCACAGTATTCCAGTATGTTTCTGTTTATTTAAAACACTATGACTGAATTGTGGGGTACCAATTGCCTCATTCGACCTTCCTCAGAACCTTCAAAATATTTCCCAAATATTTTAGCATGCGAACATATTCGCCCTTTTTTATGCTCAGTGAGATGAAGACAATGGCAGTGGCAGAGAGACTGAAAAGTAATAAGTACTGAAAGATAGTAGGCAGTGGTTGTGTTATAGAAAAAGCAAAGGAGACAATGGCACAGTGACATTGTGGCAGTGCAACATAGTTGACAGAGATAGAGCAGTGCTAGGAAAAGACTGAAGGAGACAGTGCCAGGTGGGGAGGAATAAAGAGGCAGAGACCAGTGGGTGAGTTCCAGTGATACGAGGGACAGAGTATATGACAATGACAAAGAGGAACGATATAGTGACAGTGAGAACAGGCGGAATCAGTAAGAAGGAAGGAAAGAGAAACCGTCGCCTTTCTGGCTCATACGCCTGTTCAGTTCTTACCTGATCGTCGCCATCTTCTGGCTGCCCCGCTACCACGCCTTTAGCATGGTGTCTCCACCTCCCTGCAAGCTCTGACCACGTAAAAACCACGCAAGGGTTCACACAATCAAAATATGTATTTCTTACGTCACAGTCTGACGAGAACAACATTTATCTGAACGATTCTTTTTGTCACGGTAATTTGTAACTTAGGAATTAAACCCATCGATATTCAAATATTAATTTACATATTAAAAATTAAGAGTGTGTGTCAGTAAAATTTTGCGGTGTCCCAGGATATGAAGCCACACTTGTTAAAAAAAGGTGTTTCACGTGTCGTCCTCGTATTTGTGTGCGAAACGGCAGTCGTCTCCGCACTCAGTAACTAATTCATTCAAACATCGCCTTAAAACTTCGCAAGACTGTGAAAGTCGCTGTCCCGGTTCTTCAACCATACGAGCAGGACTGACTTGTGGTGAACGCAGACAAAAATATCCAGAGATGTGAAGTCAGTTCATCTTGGAGGCCAACTTACAATTCCTGCCCAATCTATCGATCTTGGATCATAGTGGCGCATTAAATGTCATCTCACATAGTCAGCAAAATGTGCTATTGATCCATCATGGGGAAGAAAGCCAGTGTGCACTCTGTGTCTTCGTTCTTTCCGAGCGCTATACGAGATTGGAATAACAGAGAATTGTGAAGGTGGTTCGATGAACCCTCTGCCAGGCACTTAAATGTAATTTGCAGAGTACCCATGTATATATAGATGTAGATGTGTTGCATACGGGGTGGAGTAATTCCAGACATGAAACGAGTCTTTCTGGATGCCGTGATGCTCGGATGCACGTGTATTTTCACGTAAACATTGCAGATGATGCAGGTGCGTGGTCTCCGTCTTGTTTGCAAACAAAGTTTTTCCATTCACTCACGCCCCTTGCTGTTGACACCAGGCTATGTCCTCGAGCTTGAATTCAGCACTGCTCGGTTATGTCTAGTGTTTCTTTTTCTGGCAGTATTGGTTGTACGTTAACGGTGATAAACAACGCTAAGGATAGATTCAGTGATGAAGACTAGGCCTTGTGTGTGGGTTCGATTAACGTAATTGAGAGCAGCACAACGGCACTATGTTGGACTATTCCTAGACGGACGGAAATCTTATCAGACTTTTGAGTCTTTACACAAGTGCCTACGAGAAACCAGTTACTTCCGTATTAGAATGATTGCATATTACAGTCATTTTCAGTTATACTCGTGTAATTCCACATAAACAAAGGTAATTGGCTAAGAAAGCGAATAAATCATAATTACACTATTACTCTGTAACGAGCCGCCGGAGACCGTGTGTCCTATTCACCCCAAAATACTAAGGTTTCCAGCAACAACCTGTGAAAGGCTGTCCATGGAGTTCTGTCCGGCCTGTACAATGAAGTCAGTGGCAGCTCTTAACTATTCATTCGAAATTATCACACATGTTTACTGGAATATTTTTCCTTTTATTATCGTGTAATTCTACTTGCTTCAATTTTCGCTACTAATTATGGGACATTCTGTATGTCCGTATTTCATTGCTTGCTTTAATGCGTTCTTGTGCATCTTCTCAAGCCAGCCGTTGTGGCCGAGCGGTTCTAGGCGCTTCAGTCCTGCAATCCGCTGCTGCTACGAATCCTGCCTCGGACATGGATGTGTGTGATGTCCTTAGGTTTAAGTAGTTCTAAGTCTAGGGGATTGATGACCTCAGATGTTAAGTCCCATAGTGCTCAGAGCCATTTTGCATCTTCTCAAACAGGCCCACAGCAAACTTGGTGGCTGTCCATGCGCCGCACAACAGATAGATATGTCTCATTTCACTACCCTTTTTTCACATTTTATTCAACTTGATTTTGACGTCTAAATGCTTTCTACATGCGAAAAAATTTAAAAAAAGCCAGGCACATTATTGATACACGCAGATGTCTTTATTGATGACCTTCATGTCTGTGGTAGAGGTGTATGTGGCTCGATGACAGAAAAGCTGTCGTTAGTGTCTTCTTGAGTTGTCTGCTTGTACCGTTGCTTCTTTAGATAACGGATTGACTGTGTGTACACTATTTCAGATACTACATGCATTTATTTAGACAGCCTTAAGGATGTCTGAGGGAGGAGTTACATATCTGCTAAATAGACAGCACAACGTCGCTAGAAGTATAATATACAAACCATTAAAGTGTATTGCAGAAGGCGCTTCCCATGTACCACATACTGCGGTTCCTTACTGTTCCATTCTGTACGACACGCGGGAAGAATCACTGATTAGGTGATTCTCCGACCCTAAGGGAGCAATTCGCAGGGGACTGCCGTATATTCTTCACTTAATACTCATTGTCTTGGTCTCTAAATAGGCTTGGGGGTGAGGGGTTCTTGACAACTGTCTCCAGACGTCTGCCAATGCAGACATTTCCAGCATCTCCCACGGGTCACACGAACCTGTCACCAGTCTTGCTGCCTTAAAATGTAGTTCCGCCTACAACTTGCCGGTTGAATTCGTTGTCTGTTCAGAAGGAAGCAGTGGCATCTCATCCCACCTGGTCAGAGTCCACTGACGCTCTGTTACACTGTTATTTTAACAACAACCTCTACTTAACTTTGGCAATAGCAGTCTTGAGAGATGGTCGTTGACATACGAAGGTGGTCTCTTGAATATCGTGTAATGACACACGTCCTTTTGAGGAATAAAAAGTTTAATATTAATATGTACATGTACATGGAACCCTGTGCCGCTACAGGCTTCCGAATTGTAGAGCGTAACATTACGGAGTGTACAGTAATGATGTCGGTGAGTGAGAAGTAGCGTGCCTCTATCGAGTTTCGAATTCGAAGAGTTCGTCCACACGTGGAGCACCCAATCCTTCAGTTTGACACTGTAGTGGACCATCCTCCACATAGTTCCGACTTGGCCGCATCCGATTTCCATCTGTTCCCAAAACTTAAAGAGCACCTGCGAGGGCATCACTTCGATAGTGATGAAGCAGTGCAAGTATAGGTGGCCCTGTGGCTCCGTCAACAGAGTCAAACATTCTACAGCGACGGCATCAACTAACTGGTCTCTCGTTGGGAGAAATGCGTTCGTCACCTGGGCGACTGAGAAATAATTATGTAGACAAGAAGAAATGGTTCAAATGGCTCTAAGCACTATGGGACTTAACATCTGAGGTCATCAGTCCCCTAGAACTTAGAACCACTTAAACCTAACTAACCTAAGGACATCACACACATCCATGCCCGAGGCAGGATTCGAACCTGCGACCGTAGCGGTCGCGCGGTTCCAGACTGCAGCGCCTAGAACCGCTCTGCCACTCCGGCTGGCATAGACAAGAAGAGTAAAGATTTAGAATGTTATAACGTTTGTTTTATTCCATCATTTTTCGGACGTGCATCCGCAATATTTTTCATTCGTGTTGCGATATTTCTGCTCACAACTTTTCGCCCTTTCTCAAGGCAAGTCGCATGCAAGTTTTTAAATCGCTTTACACACTGGAGTAAACGCGCACGCTTAAGAGATAACAATGTTGGTGAGAAGAGCATCAATCACAGATGAAATCTGATATGCCTCACAGTAAAACAAAGCAAGCTCAGAGTGAGCGAATGCACATTGCTTACAGAGTGTCTTATTGATAATTATGGATAGCACGAAGACAACATATTTCTTTTGAGAGTGCAGACGTGAAATTAGGGGTTTCAAACATTTTTCTAGCTGTAAACCATCGTCTTAGTTGAGGTTGTCTGCTAATCGTCAGCTTCCTTGACTGCAGAATCCCAGTAGGATGAGGCTGTGGCCAGCATCTTAACTTTCCTGCAACCCATGGGATGGCCAGTGGCTGAACATTGTATTTCGACTTTTGGTGGTTGCGTGAACGTGAGAGTGACGTATATTAAACTTTATATTTTACCATTTGGTCCATACTCTCCACAAAATAAATCCACATTTTTATCCAATTGGTTGAGTAAGGGCGCTGACGACCTCGCTGTTGAGCGCTGTATATCCACTGCCACCTCCTTTCAACTCCCATTTAGACAGTTTTGACTCGCATTCTCTTGATTTCTTGCTGACAGTTTCTAACAGAAAGGAAAAATCCCACGTCTTATCATCAAACTGGGAGTTCCACTAATGGAGGCTTGTAACTATTGTATCGAGATAACCTAGGATTTGTGTCGTCGGATTAAGAACGTATGCACCAGTTTAAAGAAATTACTGTACGCGATAACGCCCTTGTAGAAAATGAAACCTTCGTTAACTATAAAACATGTGACGTTTCAGTTTTACATATTTCGATTGAAATGAATCGTTTGGTGCGTCATCCAGAAGTTGAATATTATACCACATAATTTACAAGTCGTTTGTTAACTGGTAATTGAAAATAATTATTTTAATGTGTTATTGGCTCATACCAGGTTAATAACAATACCTAGAATCTAAACATTCGTAAATGCAACCGATAGATCAAAATGTATGGCTGCATAAACCTATCACGTGCTGTTTTAGAAGCAAGCCCATCACGTACTACAAACAGTTTATCGATCTTCTTTCTGTTCTACAGCTACCGTGCCACACCTTCTTGTGACATGTTTACGAGGGTTCTAAAAACAGAATTAATTCAGAACTACCTCGTTATACTTCTGATAATATATAACCTGTTATGTTTCATAATTGACAGAAGTACTTGTGGCTGATGGAGAGGCGTGGCTCTTACTGCGGTATCGCGTTATATCCTCCGTGTAATGGTTGCTCCTTAAGCAGTATCAGTGGAACGGTATTTGGTTCCCATGTTATCGTTTCTTTGCGAACAAATCTGCAAATAGCTTTAGAAAATTCTGTTCTCTTACAGGCAGTTATGTGTAGTGGGCTAGGGGTGCTGTGAATCCGTCTTATTTACCACGTAACAGCTTTTCTAAAACCTGTTGCACAAGCTTTGACATTTTATAGACTTCTCAGCAGAGTTTTGGTTTCCAGTGTTATATTTAAAGCCAAGAAGAATACGAAGATTATCACAGACTTGCGGAAATGAAAGCTGACTCAAAGATTGACAAAGAGACAATATATTGAAAAGGGCTTGAAGAATCAGGAATAGTACGATACAAATAAGAAATTATATTTTTAGAGTTGTTCATTCGATTGCACCGACACCAATGAAGAATTCTTATCCATATTTTCATGTACAAACATCTAACAGAAGTATGTATTGTCGAAAATACACTCTTAGAAAAGAAAAACGGCGCACCACGAAGGAATTATTCGACGTCAACGTAAATCGGTAATGTGATGTACGAAGATGAGCCAAATGAAAACATTAAATATTTTTTAAGTATTATTTATTGTGCAGAAGCGTTAAAAATCTGTATCACTTTTCCACAAAATCTCCCCCACGCTCAATGCAAGCCCTCCAGCGCATACGAAGTGCATAAATTCCTTTAGAAATAAATTCTTTTGGTAGTCCGCGCAACCACTCATCCACCGCGCGGCGTACCTCTTCATCATAATGGAACTTCTTTCCTCCCATTGCGTCTTTGAGTGGTCCAAACATATGGAAATCACTTGGGGGAAGGTCTGGTGAGTATGGTGGATGAGGAAGGCACTCAAAATGCAGGTCTGTGATTGTTGCAACTGTTGTACGGGTAGTGTGGGACCTTGCATTGTCATGTTGCAAAAGGACACCTTTGATTTGATTGCAGGCCGCAGATGATTTTTTTAGGAGATCGGTGCATGGTGCACGGGTCCCTCTAGGCACCTCATGCTCCAAAATTACGCCTTTTTCGTTCCAAAAGAGTCAGCATAACTTTCCCTGCTGATGGTTCTATTCGAAACTTCTTTGGTTTTGTAGAGGAGGAATGACGCCATTTCTTGCTCGCTCTCTTCGTTCCCGGTTGGTGAAAGTGAGCCCAGGTTTCGTCCCCAGTAACGACTCTTGTAAGGAAACCATCACCTTCTCGTTCAAAGCGCCGAAGAAGTTCTTCACAAGCATCAACACGTCGTTCTCTCATTTCAGGAATGAGCTGCCTTGGCACCCATCTTGAAGACACTTTGTGAAACTGGAGCACATCATGCACAATGTGATGTGCTGACCCATGACTAATCTGTGAACATGCTGCAGTGTCATTCAGTGTCACTCGGTGGTTTTCCTTCACTATGGCTCCAACTGCTGCAATGTTCTGTGGAGTCACAACTCTTTGTGCCTGACCTGGAAGAGGAGCATCTTCCACTGAAGTTACACCATTTGTGAACTTCCTACTCCATTCGTAGACTAGCTGCTGTGACAAACATGCATCACCGTACTCAACCTTCATTCGTCGATGAGTTTCAATACGTTTCACACCTTCACTACGCAAAAACCGAATAACAGAACGCTGTTCTTCCCTGGTGCAAGTCGCAAGTGGGGCGGACATCTTTATACTGATACTGCGACGGTATGTGTGCATCTGCACCATGCTGCCACCTACAGGCCATTCTACACGCTGTTTGTAGCACGCTTACCAACATACAGGATAACGGCGCGAAATTTCGATTTGTTATTACAAATTTAAGGTTTTCATTTGACTCGCCCTCGTACATATAAACAAATAATTACAGTCTCACAAAAGTTGTGTGATTTATTTACGAGCCGGCCGCGGTGGTCTAGCGGTTCTAGGCGCTCAGTCGGGAACCGCGCGACTGCTACGGTCGCAGGTTCGAATCCTGCCTCGGGCATGGATGTGTGTGATGTCCTTAGGTTAGTTAGGTTTAAGTAGTTCTAAGTTCTAGGGGACTGATGACCACAGATGTTAAGTCCCATAGTGCTCAGAGCCATTTGAACCATTTATTTACGAGAAAGAGCTACACAAATGAAGCAAGTCAGTAACGCGTTGGTCCACCTCTGGCCCTTATGCAAGTAGTTGTTGGGATTTGTATTGATTGATAGAGTTGTTGGATGTCTTCCTAAGGACTGTCGTGTGAAGTACTGTCCAGATGGCGCATAAGATAGTCAAAATCCCCATATGGTTTGAGGGCCGTGCCCATAATGCTCCCATTGTTCTCAGTTGGGGAGAGATCGGGGAAACTTGCTGGCTAAGACAGGGACGAAAACCAAAGGGATCCTGCTATGGAAAAAAATGGTACCTCAGACCATTGCTCCTGCTTGTCGGGCAGTGCGCGGAGCGGCAGTCAGGCTGATATCGGACTGCTGTCCGGGGCGTCTCCAGGCACGTCTGGAGCTTCATTGTCTGGAGCAGAATTGCCTTCAGTGATGAGTTCCACACTGGACTGATCCCTGACGACAAGCGAAGACGCGTCTGGAGACAGCGGTGGGATACCAACCTGCCGCCGCTTAATAATATGACTTGCTCTTCCATGCGTTGAAATTTTGGCAAAATTACTGTCACAGTAGTGGGGAATGGAACTGACCATGTCCTTTGCAGAGGAACCATCCTGGCATTCAACTTAAGTGCTTCATGGTAAGCACGGAAAACCTAATCTGGATGGACGGACAAGGCTTCAGTCCGCTGACAGATTAATGTTACGTCGTAAAAACACAGTACACTGTAGCACATCAACATCTGTGAGCGGTGTATACATACATATATATATATATATATATGGTGGTCCGTTGATAGTGATCGGCCAAAATATCTCACGAAATAAGAGTCAAACGAAAATACTACAAAGGACGAAACTTGTCTAGCTTGAAGTAGGAAACCAGATGGCGCTATGGTTGGCCCGCTAGATGGCGCTGCCATAGATCCAACGGATATCAACTGAGTTTTTTTAAAAATAGGAACCCCCATTTTTTATTACATATACGTCTAGTACGTAAAGAAATATGAATGTTTTAGTTGGACCACTTTTTTCGATTTGTGATAGTTGGCGCTGTAATAGTCACAAACACATGGCTCACAATTTTAGACGAACAGCTGGTAACAGGTAGGATTTCTTACATTAAAATCCAGAACGTAGGTACGTTTGAACATTTTATTCCGGTTGTTCCAATGTGATACATGTACCTTTGTGAACTTATTTCTAAGAACGCATGCTGTTACAGCGTGATTGCCTGTAAATACCACATTAATGCAATAAATGGTCAAAATGATGTCCGTCAACTTCAATGCATTTGGCAATACGTGTAACGACATTCCTCTCAACAGCGAGTAGTTCGCCTTGCGTAATGTTCGCACATGAATTGACAATGCGCTGACGCAGGTTGTCAGGCGTTGTCGGTGGATCACGATAGCAAATATCCTTCAACTTTCCCCACGGAAAGAAATTCGGGGACGTCAGATCCGGTGAACGTGCGGGCCATGGTAAGGTGCTTCGACGACCAATACACCTGTCATGAAATATGCTATTCAATACCGCTTCAACCACACGCGAGCTATGTGGCGCACATACATCATGTTGAAAGTACATCGCAATTCTGTTCAAATGGTTCAAATGGCTCTGAGCACTATGGGACTTAACATCAATGGTCATCAGTCCCCTAGAACTTAGAACTACTTAAACCTAACTAACCTAAGGACATCACACAACACCCAGCCATCACGAGGCAGAGAAAATCCCTGACCCCGCCGGGAATCGAACCCGGGAACCCGGCGCAATTCTGTCATGCAGTGAAACATCTTGTAGTAACATCGGTAGAACATTACGTAGGAAATCAGTATACCATTTACAGCGCCATCGATAAAATGGGGGCCAATTATCTTTCCTCCCATAATGCCGCACCATATATTAACCCGCCAAGATCGCTGATGTTCCACTTCTCGCAACCATCGTTGCCCAATAGTGCATATTATGCCGGTTTACGTTACCGCTGTTGGTGAATGACGCTTCGTCGCTAAACAGAACGTGTGCAAAAAATTTGTCATCGTCCCGTAATTTTTCTTGTGCCCAGTGGCACAACTAGACACGACGTTCAAAGTCGTCGCCATGCAATTCCTGGTGCAAAGAAGTATGGTACGTGTGCAATCGATGTTGATGTAGCAATTTGTCTGCTACTGATGCGCGGATTAACCGCGACAGCAGCTAAAACACCTACTTGGGCATCACCATTTCTTGCGGGTCGTGGTTGACGTTTCACATGTGGCGGAACACTTCCTGTTTCCTTAAATAACGTAACTATCCGGCGACCGGTCCGGACACTTGGATGATGTCGTTCAGGACACCGAGCTGTATAGATAGCACACGCCCGTTGGGCATTTTGATCACAATAGCTATACATCAACACGATATCGACCTTTTCCGCCATTGCTAAACGGTCCATTTTAAGACGGGTAATGTATCACGAAACAAATACTGTCCGCACTGGCGGAATGTTACGTCATACCACGTACTTACACGTCTGTGACTATTACAGCGCCATCTATCACAAAGCGGAAAAAGTGGTCCAGCTAAAACATTCATATTTCTTTACATACTACACGAATATGTAATAAAAATGGGGGTTCCCAGTCTAAAAAACTCAGTTGATATCCGTTTGTCCTATGGCAGTGCCATCCAGCGGGGCAACCACCGCGCCATCTGGTTTCCCCCTTCAAGCTAGACGAGTTTCGTACTTTGTAGTTTCTTCGTTTGATTCTTATTTCGTGAGAACACCCTGTATATATATATGGCCATTTGGGTGCTGTTTTTTTTATCCTTTTATCCACATGACAACTTGGCGTGAAATCGAACTTAAAATTAATACGTTTCAGAACAAAAAGATTTTTTAAGACCTGAAGATGACAATAAGGGCTGTCGAAATAGGCTGTTTTAAATAAATTAATATTTATACGATCTTGGCTTTGAATGTCCTTATTAACTCCATCATTTTACACGAATCCCTTTTGCTCTCGCTGAAAAGAGGGGAGGGTTGGGAGAGGGGGCTGAATAGGGGATATCACACACTTCGTCTATTAGATGAGGCGATCAGTTTTCTTACGTACTTCTTACGTATGTTACTAGTTCACTCAAGAACGAAGTTTGTATACTGTTTCTATTCTCTATTGAAAAAACATGACTCCTCTGACGTCAACTCAAGCGCCTGGTTAATCAAAGGAAGTTCAGGGGAACAAACCTTATCTAAGTTCCGAAACATGTATGAAAGACCACATTCATCTGACTCGTCATGTTGAAAGAAATAAATTGAAGAAATCACTCACATCTACGAAAGGTGGATGCTCAGCTGTTATTTGCTGCTATCAAACGCCGAAAGTACGATGGTCGTGCCATGACACGTTACCTGCAACAGAGAAAAGTGTTTTAACCACTCTGAAGAGAAACAATAACTATTCATATTTATACATTTGGTTTCATTGGTTATCACCTAAAAGAGTAAACTAACACAAACAGTTCCTTCAGATATCTTGTTCACTACTTAATACTGCGCCAGTTTCGACATGAGAGCGAGTACGAGAGTATTGACAAAGCCCAGTAGAACACCTCAGGGATTTAGGACGTCGACTTGGCTCCAAATCCCAGCGTACAAGATCAGTACATTGTCTAGTTTGGGCTCTTGAGGCAGAGTGGGCTTCCGTTCCTCCACATACATCCGGACACCTTGTTTAAATTGTCCCCAGCTCGCTTCAAGCCGTCATAAAGGGGAAGCGTGGTGAGACACCACATTTATATCAACCGACAGGTGTCTAGATACATCAGATCAGACAGTGCTTTCAAGGACATCCAGTTGTGTATAAAAATTAGTTGAATTTGTAGTTTATTTTCCAAATATTTTACTTCCCCTTTCTGTAAGCAGATCATCTGATGATTTGGTAGTAAGGCGAAACCGGCAATGACTTGCGTGACCTGAGACTGAAATACAGAATGAAAAAATATTCAAGATCCTCACTACCTCTTCCCGAGGCAGTGTACCTGGTCAATGTGGATATGTTACACCTTGGCTTACACACTGCTACACCGTTTTTGTTTTGGTAAGACGGTTGGCACCACTCTGATTCTTTGAATCGCTCGGCAGAGATGGTGTTTGCTCCCTCTGGTGGAAATGTGATACGTCGCGGCTACCGGCGGTGGCGGAGAATTTGCTGTGAGCGAGTGGCAACGGGCAACGGGCTTCACAGCAGTAGGGACAAACCTGTGACCTCTCGCTTCCAGAACTGACGGGGCGCTGTGGAACTTGTGGCTCGCTGGTGTTGTGTGGGCAGTTGAAGCTGTGGTTTCTGACTTTTTGGACATGCTATGTTATTGCCAGACCCGCAAGTAAATGAATTTAGCATGTGCTTAGAGAGGTTTTCCTTGGAGCAGGCAATGTAAGCTGGTATTTTCCTAATTCTGCCCTCGCTCAGTCACAGTGATTGTACTACATTGGTTCCATGGAAAATTGTGTAGGTTTTTCTTTTGATGTACTGGTCATTAGTAATATGGGCACATGCCGCATGTTGTCCTGCATGCTCATGGATTAAAAATCGCCGGCCGCTGTGGCCAAGCGGTTCTAGGCGCTTCAATCTGGAACTGCGCTGCTGCTACGGTCGCAGGTTCGAATCCTGCGTCGGGCATAGATGTGTTTGATGTAGCTGGGTTTAAGTAGTTCTAAGTCTAGAGGACTGATGACCTCAGATGTTAAGTTCCATAGTGCTTAGAGTCATTTTTTGATTAAGAATCAGTTAATATTTAAATCTATTTAAATTGATTTTGCAACATGTTGTTTTCTTGTGGCGAACATTGGATTATTTCAGGTAAACATTTTGGTGGTTAATTATGATGTAAACAATAAAGGGTGTCCGCCTCGGTAGCTATGCATTCAGCGCGGCGGATTGGAAACCGAAGGAGCCCCGGTACGACTCTCGACCGGGGATGGGGGATTTTCTCCTATCGGGGACTGGCTGTTGTGCCAGCATAATCGTTCTACGCTCGAGATGGCTCTAAGAGCACGTGCCGAAAGCCAATAAAAAGAAAATATACAGAGTGATTCCGTGATGATGTTACAAACTATCAGGGATGGAGGAGAAGGGTAACTGTATCAATCTGAGGTAACGGATCCCGGTTCCAAAACGTCAGAGTCGAAAGTTACAAGCGAATCTCGTTCTAATACCTCTGACTAAGGTTGTTGCTATGATTGCAGGGTAGAGAACTTTCAGAGGGGGATAATGTGGACCAAGACAATAAAAAATGGGTAGTAAACACGGGCTCTATAATGTATGCCTCAATGGCTATGAACACTTGTTACATTTAAACACATCTCTACTGCTGAACAAGTGCCCATAGCTCGCAAGGTAAGTATTTTAGAGCCCATGCATACTAAATATTGTTTATTGTTTTGGTCTATATTATCACTTTTGTGTATCCTACAATCTTAGCAAAAACAATAGTGCTGCATGTATTCAATGGTCAGAGATATCAGAACGATTTTCTCTTATAACTTTCCACCCTGTCATTTCGGACTGGGGCTCCTCACGTCAGACAGTTACATTTGGCCTTCTCAGTCATCGTTGAAAGTTTGTAACATCATCACGGAGTCACCCTATATACATGCTGATGAGGTTTGATTGTTTACCCATCGGCACATGTATTCGATCCATGTGCGTATTAATAGCAGCGTGATTGTGTGATCTTTAATTAGAGACCAATGAAGAATTATTGAAGGGAAAATGCTGAACGAAACGTTCTATTTTTTTGTAGTATCGTTTTAAATGTTGCTATTACTGTCATTGTTTTTGTAGGGCTGCTCTGATTTTTAAGTATGTTCTTCTTTTTTACACTGGTTAATGCGTGTTACTTTGTTTGTTAATGAGACATTTCGGGTAGAACTGGCATTGTGTAAGTTTTCCACTGTTTGAGATAAACCAATTTTGGGACTGAAAAGTGTTGTTGTCATTTGTTAGTCATTTTCATGTTGCTGTAAAACAAAAAAATACATTTTTAAAAATTTTATTGATCATAATCGATGATTTTAGAAAGCCTGTAACTGCGTTATCCACAATTTATAAAATAATGAAAAACTGCGCGAGTTACTTACGTTGTCATGCTTAAAGTGTTTCGAGAATTAATTCTCATTTTCAAGTGCATTGGTTTACATCTTTTTGTAACATTTACGTATGTGATTTTGTGCCTCTCTTGCATTGTAGTTGTCTTTTTTTTTAGGCTATATTGCAATCTGGAAATCGGACAAAAGTAATCTTGGAATGTTTTTATATGTTAGGGACGGTGTTTTTGTTTGTCCACTTACAAGTATCGTGCCTCCATCATTAAACAGATTATCAAACACAGGCAAATCATCACTTACACTGT
The DNA here is from genome assembly GCF_021461395.2 of Schistocerca americana. NCBI lineage: Eukaryota > Metazoa > Arthropoda > Insecta > Orthoptera > Acrididae > Schistocerca > Schistocerca americana. The sequence goes on along the minus strand of NC_060120.1, from coordinate 464,069,487 downwards.
TTGTTTTTGTAATCAAAACGTGTTACAGCGATATTACGAGATTATGGCTGCACAAAGAGTTAGTAACGCCTTTGGATACCTGCTGTGATATTCTGTTTAACGGAGGAGTCACAATACTTGCAAGTAGACAGACAAGAATATCATCTTCATCATAGCATAGAAAAACATTCCAAGATTAATATTGTCCGATTTTCCGATTGTAGTATAACCTCAATATGACAATTACAATGCGAGAGAAGCAGAAAATAACGCATGCAAAAGGCACAAAAATAGAAAATAAGCAAATGCACTTGAAAATGACAATAAATTCTCGAAACACGTTGTGCTAAGCATGAAACAATAAGTATCTGGCGCAGTTTTTCATTATTTATATCGTCATACATATTTACATCGCTTGCTACTCATTTCAGTAAATCAGCTGCCCAGTTCCGCCACAGTACACAATATAAACTAAAGAGCCAAAAAACTTGTATAGGCATGCGTATTCAAACAGAGAGATATGTAAACAGGCAGCATACAGTGCTGCGGTCGGCAACGCATATGGAAGACGACAAGTGTCTGGCGCAGTTGTTAGTTGGGTACTGCTGCTAAAATGGTAGGTTATCAGGATTTAAGGGAGTTTGAACGTGGTCTTACAGTCGGTGCACGAGCGATGGGACACAGCACCTCCGACGTAGCGCTGAAGTGGGGATTTTCCCGTACTTCCATTTCACGAGTGTATAGTGAATATCAGGAATCCAATATATCATCATATCTCCGACACTGCTGCGGCCGGAAAAAGATCCTGCAAGAACGGGATCAACGACGATTGAAGAGAATCGTTCAGCGTGACAGAGGTGCAACACTTACGCAAATTGCTGCATATTTCAACGCTGGGCCATCAACAAGTGTCAGAGTGCGAACCATTCAAAGAAACATCATCGATTTTGGCTGTTGGAGCCGAAGTCCCACTGTGTACCCTTGATAACTACACAATAAAAAGCTTTCGCTACGGTCGTAGGTTCGAATCCTGCCTCGGGCATGGACGTGTGTGATGTCCTTAGTTAGGTTTAAGTAGTTCTAAGTTCTAGGAGACTGGTGACCTCAGAAGTTAAGTCCCATAGTGCTCAGAGCCATTTGAACCATTTTTGAACAAAGCTTTACGCCTCGCCTGGGGCCGTCATCACCGACATAGGACCGTTGGTGACTGGAAATATGTTGTCTGGTCGGACGAGTCTCTTTTCAAATTGTATCGAGCGGAAACGGTATGGAGGGAACCTCATGAATCCATGGACCCTGCATGTCAGTAAGGGACTGTTCAAGTTGGTGGAGGCTCTGTAATGGTGTGGGGCGTGTGCAGTTGGAGTGATATGGGAACCCTGATACCTTTAGAGACGAATCTGACCTGTGAGACGTACGTAAGCATCCTGTCTGATCACCTGTATCAATTCAAGACCTTTGTGCATTCCGACGGACTTGAGCAATTCCAGCAGAACAATGTGACACCCCACACGTCCATAATTGCTACAGAGTGGCACCAGGAACATCCTTCTCAGTTTGAACACCACCGCCGAGCGGTTCTAGGCGCTTCAGTCCGGAACTGCGCTGCTGCTACGGTCGCAGGTTCGAATCCTGCCTCGGGCATGGATGTGTGTGATGTCCTTAGGTTAGTTAGGTTTAAGTAGTTCTAGGTTCTAGGGGACTAATGGCCTCAGATGTTCCATAGTGCTTAGAGCCATTTAAACCATTTTAAACACCTCCGCTGGCCACCATACTCCCTAGGCATGAACATAATTCAGCATATCTGGGATGCCTTGCAACGTGCTGTTCAGAAGAGATCTCCACTCCTCGTACTCTTACGGATTTATGGAGAGCCCTGCATGATTCATGGTGGCAGTTCCCTCCATCACTACTTTAGACATTAGTCGAGTCCATGCCACGTCGTGTTGCGGCACTTCTGCGTGGTCGCGGGGGTCTTACACGACATTAGGCAGGTGCACCAGTTTCTTTGGCTCTTCAGTGGAATTACGTCAGGGGTCAAAGCTGACGTCTGCTGTCGGTAGGTTCAATTGACACGACACCCCGGATTCTTCCTAAAAATGTTTGCCAACGTGCTGGAGTTTTACAGAAACGTTGATGTTGGACGTTTTTGGCGGAGAGAGAATTTAAAACCTGCAGCCGTAGCCGTACTTTGGCACGCCGGCCGCCCCGCCGCCGCCTCGCCGCCGTCGCCCCTCCCGCCCACCGGGACCAGCGCCGCCCTGCGCTCCGCTGCAAGCTCCACCGAGGCGTCCGCCTTCGCCGAAAAGACGTTTAATGGCGGCCCTTTGTTCGCCACGCCCTCGCTCGACGAGTTTTTTACGGACCAGCAAGTCGTTACGAAATAATTAATCCAGCTGGAAGCGAATCGAGGCGAGTCGAGTCCGGAGCCGGTCCATGCCTCAGCTGATCCCCGAATTCAATTAAACGCATTTGTTCCGCACCTCGTCCGCGATATCGGCTCCCGCGCAGCGCCGCAGCTGCAGGAGCGCGCGCTAGAGTCCGGAATGGCCTGGCGGCGTTAGCGCGAAGTAGCGCCAGTTTCTTCTGCACTGTTAACAAAACGTGCGCTCCGCGTGAATAGCTAATTAATTTATTCATAGAACGGCGTGGGAACACTGTGCAAATATCTGGCTGGGGGAAAGAATAACTAAATACAACACCGGAGACATGTAGACACGATTATTTACACAACGCGAGGTCAAAATTTAGCAACGGCGTCAGGATTTACGAGCAGTTAAAGCCAGCTGTTAATGAGTAAAATATACTACGAAAATAACGTGTTGAACTACCTGATGCAAATAGGCTACGTACCATATTTATGTAGGAGTAAAAAACGAAATTTTAACGTCAATCTCGTATATTTGATGCAAATTTATGATTTGTGTTGAACTCACGTCTTCAACTGTACGAAAATACTGTTTCGTCTGGAGTATTCCAATAATAATTACTCTGCACACAAGCCTTTCACATTTTATGGTTTAAAATTCTAAGTACGTAATTCAGATTCTTAGAACATCATTCCCAATAAATTTAGAGACCACTAGAACCACCCACAACTGATATAAACTACCACCCTTTCCGCTTACAAACTTTTAAATGCGAAATATTAAGTAATACGTTGTTAAAAAATTAGCTGATCCTTGTCATTCTTGCACACTTTTTAAACCTGATATTTTCGTTATTTGACGTACAGCTGTTTCTTTTGTACATTCTATAAAATGTTAATCTGAATTACTATCTGTGAAACAAAACAAAAATTGAACTTCTCTTAATTTTGTTATTCTCATCTGACAAAGTTGGCATGAGTCCAGTTTACGTCACAATAAAAAAATTCGTATGAAATTGTATTTATATTAAACTTATGTGAATACATAAACTTATAAATACAAACAACACTTTGTCGTGCTTCGCTAGCTCAGTTGGTAGAGCACTTGCCCGCGAAAGGCAAAGGTCCCGAGTTCGAGTCTCGGTCGGGCACACAGTTTTAATCTGCCAGGAAGTTTCATGAATGAACATATTCAACATCAGAATTAGAAGCCTTTTCTCCGCCCCCGGTAGCTGAGTGGTCAGCGCGACAGACTGTCAATCCAAAGGGCCCGGGTTCGATTCCCGGCTGGGTCGGAGATTTTCTCCGCTCAGGGACTGGGTGTTGTGTTGTCCTAGTCATCATCATTTCATCGCCATCGACGCGCAAGTCGCCGAATTGGCGTCAAATCGAAAGACTTGCACCAGGCGGACGGTCTACCCGACGGGAGGCCCTCGTCACACGACATTTCATTTCTACGAGCTTACGGAATATCGGACCAGGTTTGTGATTGGATTCAGGATTTCCTAGAAGAAAGAACACAACATGTCATTCTTAACGGTTCAAAATCTGCAGATGTAGAGGTAATTTCGGGAGTACCGCAGGGAAGCGTGATAGGACCTTTATTGTTTACAATATACATAAATGACTTAGTTGACAACATCGGTAGCTCCGTGAGGCTATTTGCAGATGACACGGTTGTCTACAAGAAAGTAGCAACATCAGAAGACTCGTACGTACTCCAGGAGGACCTGCAGAGGATTAATGCATGGTGCGACAGCTGGCAGCTTTCCCTAAACGTAGATAAATGTAATATAATGCGCATACATAGGGGCAGAAATCCATTCCAGTACGATTATGCCATAGGTGGTAAATCATTGGAAGCGGTAACGACCGTAAAATACTTAGGAGTTACTATCCGGAGCGATCTGAAGTGGAATGATCACATAAAACAAATAGTGGGAAAAGCAGGCGCCAGGTTGAGATTCATAGGAAGAATTCTAAGAAAATGTGACTCATCGACGAAAGAAGTAGCTTACAAAACGCTTGTTCGTCCGATTCTTGAGTATTGCTCATCAGTATGGGACCCTTACCAGGTTGGATTAATAGAAGAGATAGACATGATCCAGCGAAAAGCAGCGCGATTCGTCATGGGGACATTTAGTCAGCGCGAGAGCGTTACGGAGATGCTGAACAAGCTCCAGTGGCGGACACTTCAAGAAAGGCGTTACGCAATACGGAGAGGTTTATTATCGAAATTACGAGAGAGCACATTCCGGGAAGAGATGGGCAACATATTACTACCGCCCACATATATCTCGCGTAATGATCACAACGAAAAGATCCGAGAAATTAGAGCAAATACGGAGACTTACAAGCAGTCGTTCTTCCCACGCACAATTCGTGAATGGAACAGGGAAGGGGGGATCATATAGTGGTACAATAAGTACCCTCCGCCACACACCGTAAGGTGGCTCGCGGAGTATAGATGTAGATGTAGATGTAGATGGTAGTTATTACTGCAAAAGATTGACATGTTAGAAATTATCAACCACCCAAATGTTTAAAAGTGTCACCATTAAAACCCATACTAGGTGCGATTTCAAAGTAGTGGTTGGTTTTTAGACTCAATGTGACAAAGACATTTATATGTACTACTATATTTATTTATCAGTTTTGTGAACTTGGCCAACTGCCTTTCCGCGTTGGATACAGCAGTTCCCGTCAGATCACCGAACTTAAGCACCGCCGGGCATGGCTAGCACTTGCATGGGTGACCATCTGGGTCTGCCATGCGCTGTTGGCAAGCAGGGTACTGTCAGCCGTTGCAAAGCCAATTGAGGAACTACTTGACCGAATAGTAGCCGCTCTGGGCCACGAAAACTGACGACGGCCAAAATTGCGGTGTGCTGACACTACGTCGCACCTGATGACGCCTTTGGACTGAGGGTGACGCGGCAGTCGTTCTCACCGGGCCTTCCAAGACCTGTTCAGACGGATTTGCGAACTTACCAAAGTTGGGAGAAGTGCTATTTTTTGCCAATACGGAAGAAGTTATCATCCAGAATAAAATCTAAACTCGATCAATAGACCTAGTACTGTAATACTTCTTAACCGGGCACTGAGGAAAAGAGAGAATGCTTAAACTGCAACTAGTATGCGAGACTTTTCCAAAAGCCAGACAAGGACAATTTAACTGTTTGACATGCTCAGAAATGGTTGCCCTATTAGTCTGATGGACAGCAAAAGGGACGCCACCAGGTCACTAGGACCTGGGGACACTTGAGCAAAGCGCAGGCATACGCGTTACAAACTAGCAGGTATATTGTTAGGTGGCTACTTTCTTGACAGTTCAGAAATGCTGAAAAATACTTATGCTAGGGAGCCGCACCCCACTTTGTGAAGTACAGTTTCAAGGAACACCTGAGAACAAGGCGTGAACACTCGCGTTACATGACAAACGCTACAAGATCCAAAATTTTCATCGTGTATGAAGACTTGGAGGTGTGGTTACACTGTCTCAGGCTATGTAAATTGACCCCACCAATAATAAAGACAGTGCAATGGAAAATTAGGTGCATGGAGAACTGAGTGAGGGACACCAGTAGCGAAAACTCTTAGGCAGGAGCAGTGAGAGGACAGTTAATGGACAGGGGCAGTCAGCGGTAAATGAGATGAAGAGAGAGGACAGTGAATAATCAGAGTGAGAAGTCAGGCAGACAGTATTTAGGAGTGCTGAGAGAGAGGAACCATACAGGGCGAAAGAGGGAGAGTGAATGTCATCCATAGCCATGCCAACGTATTGCTGACTCAGTCTTCGCAGTTTGAGTCATATTCGTACATTTATTACGAAGTATATTGTCACATTGTGACATACTAACTCACTGCTCCATTTTGAATGAACCTCCCTTGTGACCCGATCCACGTATCTTTAAGCATCCGACTATATTTCTTATCCTACGTCCGCCTCTAAATATTACTCTAGCGCCACCTCTGTCAGATAATCACTACAAACAATAGTCACCGAGAGAGCAAGCACACCAACATCGCTCAACCGCCAAGTGCACTGTACTTGAGAGATTAAGTCAGCCAGCTTGGGAGAAGGAGGAGCCGAAAAGCCGCAGAACACAAAAGCTGCCGGCTGTCAACCAGGAGCGACGCATCCTCCCGACCTCACGTCTGCCAACATGCTTTCATGCAAAACTTACACCGTCAAATGCTGAGATCAGACAATTGATTTCCCCTTCCTTTCCAATTACCGCGTTATGTCTTATACCCATTGAAAATGGTCCTGATATTTATATTTATGGGATAATAAACAGAATGTTTCTATGTTTTAATCCTCCAATTAACTTGTTCCACTTTATTTTGGCGCCCAATGTGCGTGACCTTACTTCTCATTTCTCAAATTCTGTATTTACTACAGTATTAACAGCTTATTTACAAATGAAGCTGCGTTTACGTCAAAAGTTATCACTGAGCTCAAGTTAAATCATTTCACTTTTTTATCATTTATTTGATTCTGCAGGCTTTTTTGAATACAGGCAGGACTATGTTAAACACACTGTCATATTCTGTAAAGATGCATTATTATTCTGCAAGCCAATAAAGATTTACTCTTTAATAAATCAACGTTTAATTCCAATTACGGAATACGTGGAAAGGAAAAACAGATGATTTGTTAGAACTGGAAGGAATCTACGTTCTGTCACTTTCGTTACGTACCATGGCTACGAAGTCTGCTCAGAAAATCGTCCAACAGCGGCGTCTCGATGTAACGCATACACTGCAGAAGATGAGAATTAGAAAATAATCGAAGTGCAGCACCAAGACGAAGAGTTACATCGCCGATAATCCGCTAAGATTGCGGCAGCGAAATTCAGGGGGACACCTTGTAGTCACATGTGGTGGCGAAGCAGACTGACCTTTACATGTCGGTAAGTATTTAAGAAATACCGTTGCCACCTAGTATCTAAGTAATAACGTTGCCAAAATGAAATTGTCGTGATCTAGCTGTGTGTTCTGTACTTTGTAACCTCCCCACAAAAATTTACAAGACAATATTATATAGAAATGGAGCCAAGAAGCAATATCGTCCCCACAGAAATATTTAAATAAAATATATAATAATAAATGGGACCCAAGAATAACCTCCCTGCAATGAAATGTAATGACAATAAAAATGAGAACCGAAATCTGACTCAAAGTATAAGCTGTCACGAAAATGATGAAAAACAATTCAGTGCTAATGAAACTTCAGTGACAATGAAAATTCAATTAAACCGAAATATCGGTCTTTGGCCCTGTGCAAAAATCAGAATTAAATTCTTACCTCATTGTAACTGCTAGTCAAATTTCTGCTCTTATTCTTGCGCACGGCTTGGAGGAACTGCATTGCAAATAATAATATTCCTTTTTTTTTTTGTAATTTAACTGAAACTTTTCTTTAAGGGAAGTGGAACGAAATCGTTAGTTCAATTAAATAAATTTTTTTTGTAAAATTGCTTTTGAAATCAAAATTATTATTGGGGCACTTGTTGGAAATTAATTACAATAAATAGACTTTACATTATCTGATGATTACCTTAATTAACAATATACCTCATTCAGCATCTTGACCAGTATTGCCGACAGACTACATCACACAACCGGACTGGGCTGCTACTACTGACAGAGTGCAGTGGCCTACTGCAACTCGCGTACTGCTCTACATGACGACAACTAGCGTACTGCTCTGCATAACGACAACTAGCGAACTGCTCGCAACACTCGCGCGGTCAAGCGCAGACTAACCACTTCGACCATAGATACTAATAGACTGGGCAAGCAGTGCAGCGGCTATACACCTGGCGTGGCTGCAACATAGAATCACGTGACTGTTGGCAAAACGTCGGCGGGAGTTCAAGGCAGCATTCTGATTCCTGGTTTCACTTCCAGTATTCCTCAGTGGATTTCCTGCTAACTTCACCACATTAAATGTAGCTTATGTAAACACAGCTAGAAGTGATAAATTATTGCGTAACCACTGTACAAATTTAGTTTTACAGCCATTACTTCACAATGAACTGCTGAAACACTTTCGATGTTCGGCAATATATTCGCTGCGAATATTTGAGTGTTACCAATTATGAGATGCATTCTCTACTAACAATAAGCGTTATGCACTGCATAAAATGTAAATATTGCGTGTGTTTTAGTGCCTTGGTTGTAGAAAGTGTTATAGACTTCATAAATCGACATAAACAACGAAACCTGTAACGTAAACACACGTGTTCACATCGAATGTAACGAACTCAATTGTGTCGTTCACCCACAAAACGTAAAGCAGTTTCATTTGAAAGCTCGTTTTTGGTTTAAACAGTTTGTTTCGTAGGTGTATCAAATAAGATATCTACAAAATCAGTACTTACTTACATGAATACTTGTTCCACAGATCATGAATACGATACTTCGCAATGATGTGTCAGTTTAATAAAAGGTAGACCTATCATTACACGACAATTCTTCCAATCACTTATTTATACCTAAAAAATCGTCTACTGAGTAGGAGCTGTCATTCATAGATTCTTTTAGTTTGATTTTAAATGCTGGTTGGCTATCTGTCAGGCTTTTAATGCTTTTTCGTAAATGACCATAGATTTTTGTAGCAGCATATTATTTATCCCATACATTACAGCTTATTATCTGGAAACTAACATAGGCCATACAACTACCTTTTTGCAAATGGTATTCAGTATCTGTTTCTGATATTCGTATGTTTTGTAGCTGGGAAGTACAAAATAAAACTAAACCCTGATGAGAAATCAAACCCCTAACTTGTTTTTGCAAATTGTTCTTTAAAATAATACCAGCATAATTCACCCCTTTTTGTACCAAAGTCAGATTTAATCTAGGATAGTAAAAATCATCCTTTCTTCTTATGTAGTAGCAATGCACATTGCCATTGCTTTTGGAGTGGGAAGGGTTATTGGTAATAAATATCTCTCTCTCTCTCTCTCTCTCACACACACACACACACACACACACACTATATATATATATATATATATATATATATGTATATATATATATATATATATATTCTTCAAAGTGCTTCGAACAGATGCGTGTGTGCGCAGTAGGCTTGAAATCTTTTCGTTTCAATGCCTGTATCCACATCTGCCTGCGCCCTTCATCCTTTGGAAACCTATACGAAAGAGAAAAAGCAGCTTTGTAGCTTACCATTCCAAGAAATATATACGATTGCAATGTGCGCCTGGAAACACACACAGCACTTCAATTTACGTAACTGTGGCGTTCTGGGTAAGGATATGATACACACAATAGCTTATCAGTATTCAAGAAATGCCGCTAAATTAAACTAATAATACTTACACGTGAAATTTAATGTTACTTCCCTTCACAAAACGCTCGGTACAACCATAAGCACAACAGGATACCACCATTGTTTTGCCAATAGTCACGTGGTATAGCAGTAGAGATGTTCGTGCCACGAAATATACGTCATGACCAGTCTACCAATATCTATGGTCGAAGACTAACCACGATAATAGGCTCTCTGGTCAAAGATTTTAACGTGCCTCACCATCGCTGCTACGTTACATACGTGTTTCAACTTATACAGCGAACGAGATGGTAAGCAGGCGGATTTTATATCTATATGACAACTGATTCACGTTTGCACATACGGCCATGAGTGGAAACATTTCGTTTGGTGTTGAAAATATCTTAATCATATCTTACGAGATTTTAATTAAGCCAGACCTTGTTCAGTGAAATAAGTATTCAAGTTTTTGGAGAACTGTTATATAAAATTTCAAGCAATTGGATTTTTCTTGCACCTTCATATGCCAGTATAAATAAATTAACTGTTGAAGATTGTATCAGAAAATTATGAAAGTAAGGAAGATTAGCTTTTATAGTCCGCTCAACGGCAAGGTCGTTTGAAATCGAACAGAAGTTCTGACGGTTGAAGGGTGGGAAATAGGTCAGCCGTACCCTCTCAAAGTAACGGTCCCGACACCAGAGTGCAGGCTTTTGCGGTGTCACTAAATCGCTCAGCGGAAATACTGGGAAAATTTCTTCGATAAGGAAACGGGCGACATCAGCCTTCTCCAGTTCAACTTCGTTCCACGACTCTAATGGTCTCGTCGTCGACGAGACGTTAAATCCTGACATTCTTTTATTTCTTTCGTAGCTCTAATTAGTTTTACTTAATCTCCTTTCATGTAAGCAGTATTGTAAATAAAGGTTTCCACAGGTTTATTCATTGCAAGTCTCTGTTGCTGTAGCGGCTTACTCAGAACTGAGGAAGCGAGCTATATTCCTCCCGCTTTCTCTGAGATACGCGTTGACGTAGGAATGTAAATGATGCCGCTTTCCCTTTTCCATTAACTCCCCGTTGTCTGACAAAACGAGAACAAATGGCGCTGTGTCTAGGCTAATTTATTTCTACAGAAATTTTAATTACGTCCAGTCGGTTTGATATGCTTTTGGTCTCCTGTCGATAACGCGCTTCGTAGACTTCTGAAAATAGCCGTCGCTGTAAAAATGCGATGCGTGTTCTTCTTTTACGGAAGCTAACGATAGTCCTACTTAATATCGATGTAATATAATTCTCTGTGTTCCGTTTTACGAGTGGTGTCACTACAGTTAACTAAATCGTCTCTAATGAACTTGGTGTAGAAAGACCCTTAACGCATAATGAATGAAGCTAAGTGGCTAAAGATTAAGTAGCACAGGAAGTAATGACCTAGCTGTCAGCTCAATCCTTCAGGTTCCTTTCTTTTCTTACCACTACTCCTTTCGCATAGAATGCTCGGTTTGGAGGACTGGCAATATGCAGCTCTAAAAGTCATAAATTATCTAATTTTTACTTTTATGGTCGTTGAAAGGTCTTGTGCGAGGAAGTAAACCTTTGTGATGAACAACTTGTAGCTTCTTCGAAAGGAGTTCGTCTGGAGCTTTTGTGACGCTTTCGTCTCGGTTACAGGAAGCATTAACGATCATCATTGATCCTATTAACACTTCTTCAATTAATTCACATAACTAAGCGGCTGAGTCTGGCGAAGCGATCGATAATATTTTCATATTACTGTTACTCTGTGTTATCTTCCGTTTTCATGATTTTTATCGTACTTTTGTCACAGCAGCAGAGATTAGTTTGATCCTCCTATATTTTTCAAGAAAACAAATTAACAAAGGAATTTTGGAAGATAGTCAAGTAGGAAAACCAAATTAAGGTATGTGAATCAGGCATTCGATCGACTGACCGGGAGAGCCTGTGCTGCAAGAAAGGTATACTGAGTTCAAAGCACGTTACGGATATCATGACTTAAGTTAATTGGACCTCCTCTCATATTCAACAAGGGCAGTATTGTCTTTGAATGTCTTAATGGAAACTGCACTTCAAGGGGCATAGATGGAGCTGGGGATAAATTCATTTGAATTCTTTGAACCTAATGCGACCAGCGCAAAGAGGTTACTGTGTAGGTGGTTGGCGAGCCATCTTTTCAGTCATTATTTCCACTACCCACCGTTAGCAGCAGTTCAAATGGCAGAATCATGCCTGCAGCTGCTAAGGCCAAAGACCAGACCTCTCGCGCATAGTATATTTTGAAGCTTTGTTGGAACAGTCCTTTTCGCTATTGCCATAGAGGTTAACGCAACTTTCCTTGTGTTTCTGCTTTTCTTAGATTGACACATCGTTTCACAGCTCCGTAACTTCGACCATGTAGTTCAAATGGCTCTGAGCACTATGGGACTTAACTTCTGAGGTCATCAGTCCCCTAGAACTTAGAACTACTTAAACCTAACTAACCTAAGGACATCACACACATCCATGCCCGAGGCAGGATTCGAACCTGCGACCGTAGCGGTCGCGTGGTTCCAGACTGTAGCGCCTAGAACTGCTCGACCACCTCGGCCGGCCATATAGTTCACTGACGTAGCAACTGAGTTGCTCTCAACAGGAAACGGTGGCCCGCGCGAAGGTGCTTAGCTTGGAGACACATTTTAGCCGTAAATAAAACAAGTTCCCATAGTATGTGATATCTGATCTCAATGTAAACCCATTTTCCTTTTTTCTATTCTAATGCACTGTTTAAAAAATTAAATTGGTGCACGATGCGAATAATTTCCTTGTCGGCACTATCGCCAAAACCGATCTGCTAATTCATTAAGATTGAAATCAAATATGGATATGCGCTTACGCTGAAACTGTTAGAAGAGAATCATGTCCCTCCCCGACCACAGTGCCTATGACTAAGTACAAACAAGCCACGTGTAAATGTTATTTTTGTGTGGACAAGTGCGCCACAGAGGTTCAACCTCTCACAAATAACAGCACACCAGCCGCGGCTATAGACACCGGCTCTGTTACGATCGCTGAGCGGGCAGGCGCAGTGATAATAGTGGACGGTTAAGATCCCCGTCCGGCCATCCTCTGATGAGCACAAAGGCATGCTAAATAGGAATGTTCCTTTCCGATGTTATCGTAACCACACATGAAATTAAGTCTACCATGCCTCACAAGAACATAAAAGTGAGTATTTTGGGCACTTTAATGGTATTCTAGAAAGGCTTTACAAGGGCTTTGCGGGTAACCTCTGTAGCACGTGTACTATAGTTTTTCTTTGTTTCGGTCACAAGCCAAATTTAGGTTTAACGCATTTTCAAATTATTGCCGCTTCCTAAATATCCTCTTCACATTTCATCACAAATGCTGCAAGACAAGATATTTACGACTGCCTTATATACTCCCGTGATTACTTGCTTGCAGCATCCTCTTAACTGCACTCTTCAGCAATCACTCGTATCGTAATGTATGCCCAACTGTTCCTCTCTGTTTCATTTGGTCCTGTTCTAGGCGTTTCTTCTCGTTGAAGAATGTTTCATTCTTTACCTGATATATTCATCTGGTCTGTAACAGCCTCCTGTGATACCAATTATGAAAGGTTAGTTTTCCATTTCCGTCTTTCCCGCAACCCACGTTTCACACCACTGAAAGGGATAACATGAATCTTCGTGATTTCAATGGTTATATTTTTGAATTTTAGATTTTTTACAGAGAAAGCCATTATGTCTCGTGAATTGCTTGCTGTAAGTCTTACTTGCACCCTCCATCTTTAACTCCTGTTCATTAGAAACAACGAAATTTCTCCACGTGTTCAAGAGTTTCTCTTCAACATTTAGCCATTCAGCAAATCCACATGTTGCGCAGACCGTTGATTCGATTCATTTCTTTTTGTTTGCTGAGTATAATGGTCAAATAGCATACATTCAGTTTCATTATGCACCCGACGCATTTCCTTTTTATTTTCAGCGAACCGTGCCACGCCGGTCTTCTGCGGGTGGCGAACAGATTCTTCTGTACACAAATCAAATGTGATTGGTGACATTGAGCGACCCTGCTAAGCCATTTTCCTGATTTTGTCGTCTCATCCTATTCCATCTTTATTGACTACTTTTAATCTCTCCACTCGAAATTATTAGTCGTTTTGACATTAATGCTCTGAACCAAAATCACAAAGTTCAGCGGATGCCCGTATGTGCATCTCTGCTTGCTCATCATCAAATGGCTCGTGAACAACACCGACCTTTCTTAGCTTATATCGTCGCTGGTGACGAAAAATGGTGACTTTATGGTGACACAAGGAAAATAAAGGAATGGTAGAGCACAAACAAAGTAGTAACTCCCGGTACAAAGACCTACGCGTATATCAATAAGGACAATGTTATGCATCCGGTGGAACAGTGACGCTGTGGTGTACTACGAATTGCTTCCCCCGAAGTGTAACCACGACTGCTGATATTTATTGTCAACAACTGAGACGTCTTGCAGACACAGTACAAGAACAACGACCAGGGAGACTGCGTGAAGTGATGCTACTCTCCGATAATGCCCACCCGCATTCTGCTAGAGTGGCAAAAAACAGTCTCAGGAGTTGAGATGGGAAGTTTTTCCGTGACCTCCTTAATCACCTTATCTTGACCCTCAGATTTTCACCTTTTCCGCTCTCTATCGAACAGCCTTCAAGGAACTTCTTCTCCGAATGAAAATGAGCTCCGAACGTGGTTCGACGAGTTCTTCGCCTGAGAAACCAGTCGTCTCTGTAGTCGCGGAATCGAAAAATTACCCCATCATTGTCGACTGTTGTAAATAGTCAAGGAGAATATATCATTGATGACTAAAGTCTGTGTTATGTGTATCTGCTGTGTTTATTAAACTTGTGGAAATTCACCGACCCAGTACTTTCGGAGCCGGCCACTGTAGCCGAGCGGTTCTAGGCGCTTCAGTCCGGGACCGCGCTGCTGTTACGGTCGCCGGTTCGAATCCTGCCTCGCTCATGGATATGTGTGATGTCTTTAGGTTAGTTAGGTTTAAGTAGTTTTGTCTAGGGGACTGATGTCCTCAGATGTTAAGTCCTATAGTGCTTAGAGTCATTTGAACCAATACTTTCGGAAACGTTATGATGTGGACCAGTTGTTCAAAATGGTTCAAATGACTCTGAGCAGTATGAGACTTAACATCTGAGGTCATCAGTACCCTAGGACTTAGAACTAATGGAACCTAACTAACCTAAGGACATCACACACATCCATGCCCAAGGCAGGATTCGAAGCTCCGACTGTAGCGGTCGCGCGGGTCCAGACTGAAGCGCCTAGAGCCGCTCAGCCACTATGGCCGGCGCCGGTTCTGCTAGCCAGGTATTTCACGTGCATGCTGCTGTTCGACACATTCGCAAAGGTCCTGTGAACTTATCTTGCGTCTCGTGTAGTTGTGTCCCTCTCGCAGAAGATATCAGACGATTGTAAGTCCCTTATCAGAACCATCGTGACTAACGAGAATCTACGTTTCTCTAAATTTTTTAAGCGTATTCTTCAGGGATGCCACACTATTATTGCTGCCATGGTGTAATGCGTGCCACTACAGTTTCACAATCAGTATGCAACGACGCTTATGCACAGTCAAGTTTGATGTCTTGCCTTCTTGCGTACCAAAAAAACCTGTGCACTCAAATTTTGCCTGATACTCCACAGACAATAGGCGTAGACGATGTACTGCGTCAAATGATTCTCGGAAATCGATAAAAACCGCAGCTACTTGACTGGCTTGGATCATGGCTTGCAGAGTGTCTCGTGAGAAAAGTGAGGGTTGCATATCAGATGATGGATGTTTTCGGAATCCTTGCTGGTTGGCATGGACGGTGCTTTTGTGAACCACTTGAGCTATCCTTGTTGCACGCAGGTATGACCTATCCCTGCTTCCAACTACTGGGCTCAATCTCTTGTTCGAGGGACCTACGATAGATTCTAGTTGAAGACGGGCGAACTCGGTCGGAAATTCAATGTAGAATCTGATGGGGATTCCATAGTGCCCTGGGGGCTATTGTCATACACCGTAATATCATTACGTCACGTTACGAAGCTGAATATTGAGATGGCTGATTCGGTTGACCTAATCCCACACTGCCTAGAAATGGAAACATTTTATTCTATTTATCATTGTAGAAACTCTTTCTTCCAATATATTGTTTCAACAATTCCACATACAGTAGAGTTCCTGTGATCGTGCTACTTGATACTCGACACAGTGCAACTTCTAACCAGGGAACCTCCCCATCGCACCCCCCCAGATTTAGTTATAAGTTGACACAGTGGATAGGCCTTGATAAACTGAACACAGATCAATCGAGAAAACAGGAAGAAGTTGTGTGGAACTATGAAAAATATAAGCAAAATATACAAACTGAGTAGTCCAAGCGCAAGATAGGCAACATCAAGGACAGTGTAAACTCACGAGCGCCGTGGTCGCGTAGTTAGCGTGAGCAACTGCGGAACGAGAGGTCCTTGGTTCAAGTCTTCCCTCGAATGAAAAGTTTAATTTTTTATTTTCAGACAATTATTATCTGTCCGTCCGTCCGTCCGATGCGAGGTAACTGCGCTGTAGTATGGGGACGCTACACCTAAACAAACAACGAAACACACGACGTCAGTCGACTACAACGCACGGAAGAGAGAGTATTCCTGCTATCGAGGCTCCCTGGCTGGCAGTTGACTGTTCGCTACGTCGTGTGTTTCGATGTTTGTTTAGGTGTAGCGCCCCCATACTACGGCGCAGTTACCTCGCATCTGACGGACAGATAATAATTGTCTGAAAATAAAAAATTAAACTTTTTACTCGAGGGAGGACTTGAACCAAGGACCTTGCGTCCCTCATCTGCTCACGCTATCCACGGGACCACGGCGCTCCTGAGCTCACTTTATCCTTGATGTTGCCTATCTTGCGCATGAACTACTCAGTTTGTATATTTTGCTTATTTTTTTCATAGTTTCACACAACTTCTTCCTGTTTTCTCGATTGATCTGTGTTCAGTTTTTCGAGGCCTATCCACTGTGCCAACGTATTACTAAATCTGAGGGGGGTGCGATGGGGAGGTTCCCTACTAAGAATATTTTATGTTATTACTGTCCCATTGGTAATTAATGAGCAGTGTATCCAAAAGCCACTAACTTTAGCTGTCTCCGGGCTGCTTACGTGGGCCCCGCGCCAGCCAGAGTGGCTCGCCGGGTCGGTGTCGCTGTTGGCACAGGTGTCTGTTGTTGCTCCCCTCCCTGCCGACATGAAACAAGTGAGCTTCCCCGAAAACCACGGCGTCCAAACCAGCAGCGCAAACACCCTGTGGACGCCGGCCTCCGCAAACACGGCGGCCCAGCAGGGCGCCGCGCCCGCCGCGCTACCGGCTCTGCCCGCCCCACACTGGCTGGCCGCCCCACGGCGGGTCACTGACCCGGAGATCGTAAAGTTTATCACTTCGGAAAATTAGTTACGTAATTAATTCTTTGTTTGTTTCCATGTATACGCCCGCAGTCGTGGTACACATTGAAATCCCCGCACCACAGTACCAGGACACGCCACAGGAAGAACCGAAACAAGATGGCGCATCTGTCTCATATCGTGGAGAGTCGTACGGTAATTAGTCTTCTACATCTAAGGGGACTGTGGAAGCGTACTGCGATAAGGTGGTAAGGTGGCCCAACGCTTCCATCGTGTCGAACAAGTCTGAACGACGGACAACTAAGTGGGTAGCCATCCCTCTGAGGAGAACTGGCAATCGCAAAAGTGGCAGTCCTGGTGCTGCAAGACCGGCATATCAAATCGCGGCGACGATCATAAAATAAGGCTTGGATCAGTTTTCAACATCTTGCACGACATTCTGAGCATCGCGTCGTCACCAACCCTCCCTTTTGGGTTCCGCGAATCGTTATCTCCTTGCGAAAAGCTCGTCTAACCGAGACAGGAGCGGAATTACTGCAACTATGTCAGGTCAGTCCAGATGACTTCTTTAGCCTTGTAGTCTCTACGGACGAGCGTTGGCTTTATCGCTATGGTTCTAAGACGAAGGAGCAAAGCAAGCCGTGGAAACATGTGGATTCACAGCCACCGAAAAAGACGAAGACGCTGCCACCATCGGGCAATGTGGTGCTGTTTCTTCGGGCTGCCGTGGTATGGTGCTAACCATTCCGTGACGGGCATTTCCAGGATGACGAAGAGGTGATCATCGAGGTGGAACGTTTCCCGTACAGCCAAAAAGCTCACATCTACAATCAATCTCTCTGAAATGTCATCGATGGATGGGAGAATTGTACAGTATAAAAGGGTGAATATATAGAGAAGGATTAACACCGTCACAAAGTTTTATGGTGGAAGTTTCAGCTTTTTCGAGGTAGCCTATGTTTTCTTACTCCAGTATACGTGTAAGAGTGAACCCAACTTATGAATTTTTATCTGGAAATACATCATTACCGCTAGAAGTAAAGGAAGTAAAATAACATAACAAATACGTAGTGGAGTTTCTAGCATGCAAGCCAGATCAACATTTTGGGACGTATTCCTTGGTTGAAAGTAAACACTTTGATGAATACCCACAAATAAATCTTAAAATTTTATATGGAGTGGATAAGGGAGCGACCCTAGATATATTGGAAGAACTTTAAATTCACGCACACAATATGTCCTTAAATGTGCTGAATGATCACAGTGGTCCCTCCCTGAGTTGATTTTTCGGTGTTTTCGACGGTCCGATCCTCCTGTGAAGAGTAGGACAGACTTGGAGAAGACTGGCAGCTGACGGACGCAGCGACCATGTGGGATGAGGTTACCGTGCCGAAACCCATTGCGCGCCTCTGAAAACACGGCACTAAACGCAGAGACGGCGACGGCAGCTGCAATGCAACACCAACGAATGATGTAGTAGAAGGTACTGCTGTTTTAATATCATTATAATATTTTATTACAATTTCATTTTAACAGCTTTCAGTGACATTTATTTGCATTCATTTTATCATAGGGACAACGTTTGTATTTCTTGTTGTAATGGTCTTTGCGTGCTTATTTTCTTCATTCATGATACATGTTTTTTATAAAATGTACTTCATCATAAAGCGTCACGGGTTCGATTTCCCGGTCGGGTCGGAGATTTTTTCCACTCGGGGACTGGGTGTTGTGGTGTCGTTAGATTCGTATCGTCATTACTGACTCAGAAGTCGCCTTAAACACACTGTCGTATCGTCTTTCCACTATTGAGATGGCTGGATTGGCACAAACCGGAAGTCAATAAATTTAAAAAATCATCATGGTTCTGTTAATCATTTAGTTACACACACGTCATTGTTTTTATGAGTACGAATTTTATATATGTTGCATGATTTTAAGATATGCCGGTCGTCAATGTTCGTATATGCCTTTAATTTTTCATAGAAAATGTCTATTAACTTTAATTTACCTTTTTCACGTCGTTTTTTTTCTAATACCAGTTTTACTTACCTGACCACAGAAAAGATAAGAAGCTACAAAGTACGCTGTTATCCTCCCTCTCTTTCTTATTCTGCGCAAGACGCTACTGTAATTGCAGTCTTTTGTCGTGTGACGATACGCACATTCATTGAAATGTTGAATCACTTAATGATGTTCAAAGTGCCTAAGTATATTTGTATGTCTGGACGAAGCTTTTTGTGGATTAAGCACATCGCAAACCGAATTTTTTTATTTATCTTTGACGCAAAAAATTATTGTACCGTTATTCCTTGGTTTCATGAAATCATTTTAGAAGTCTATGTCGAAGTTCCAATTCCATCAGTTTCAAGCTGCTGTGACACGTACGGAAACAGTTCCGAGCAATCAGCCTTTGGTTACTTCAGACAGGATCGAAAACTGCAGAGGGGCAGGGCTTTGCCGGCTTGTGTGGCCGTGCGGTTCTAGGCGCTTCAGTCTGGAACTACGTGACCACTACGGTCGCAGGTTCGAATCCTGCTTCGGGAATGTATGTGTGTGATGTCCTTAGGTTGGTTAGTTTTTAGTAGTTTTAAGTTCTAGGGGGCTGATGACCTCAGATGTTAAGTCCCATAGTGCTCAGAGCTATTTGAACCATTTTTTGGTTTTTTTTTTTTTGTTTTGTTTTTGGCAGGGCTTGAAGTACGGGATAGCGTCAAACTAGACGGAGGATTCGACATTAAAGTTTTCTGGATATTTAACCGCGTCTTCTGGGTCCAGGAGAAGGCCGCTGCAACCGTTGCCAAAACGTTGCTTTTTCTCGAACAGCAGTAGTTTTATACATTACGACGCGGTTCCGTATCCAGAAAACTTTTATGCCGACTGATTCTGGCCACGGAAGCCTACGCAGTTATATCAGACGGAGGATTGTTGAGTATACTAAATAAAAAAACAACGAACAGGAGTGGTTCATATGTTTCATTCGCTTTCCAATTCGTATCTCTTCAAAGTAGTTTCAGTTGTCCCGCAGCGATACAAAATCACGCGGAAACCACAGGAAACCTAGATCAGCATGATTGCAGATGGTTGAACACCGCCTCTCGGACGCCAAAACCGTGTCTCAATCCATGAGCAACGTCACATATTATCCAAGTAAGGTTGGCAAATCAGCATCACACAAGGGGCCACTTTTTTTTATTAAAATAATCTTTGTACCTGACTTATCTGTTGAGGATGAACGATATTTTGATCGTAAAGGAGCTGCATACAATTTGTGAAGAACGTAGTGAACATGTATGTTCCATGACAGCACTTCATCTATCCACAGCAGATCCAAAATTCCAACTTCACCTTCGTACCGCTATTGTAAGGTAGTAGAATGTCACCGCTAACTGAACTACCTGTAGGAAACTAAATGTGTTTTGTTTTTGTATTATCTCGTCCATGATGGCTCGTTGTTGCAGCTGCAATTTTTAATTACCAGAGTATCGGTGTTTTAATAAAACCACACAACCGCATCGTGTATTTATTCTTAATTTCACAGCAGCTTTCACGATTTCTTCCCATTTCCCAGTGATCGTATATCGTACGCCATCACTTAAACAAATTGAATCGAACATAAAATTATCGGTGTTGTGCAGTACCGGGAATGTAGCCCGGGCGTGCGCCTTCATACGCACTGGCCCGTTGATCTAAAGAGGCTGAGTTAACAAGTGATGAAGACAACAGCTCCACAAGTTAGACATCTTACAGCCAAGTTACACTCTCGTGACTGAAATAATCGACTGCAGACACATAATTAATGAAAGTGCGGCTACATCGACAGCGATCGTTGTGTTTACTCAGCTCGTATACTCCACAAGAGAGGCGTGACGCAACGGCAAAGCCAACGCACTGTTTGCACCTTGGCCAACCCCTTCGTGATAATGCTGATATAATCTGACTGACCACTATAAGCATACTAAGTGCGTCAGTAGGAGAGAGAAAAGGCGCGCGGTGAACTGTGCGTGGGCCTTGCGGTTGTCGCCGCGAGCAGCCGGCAGCGAATAAACGCCGGCCAGCCTCGTGTGCGCCGGCGCTTGCCTGGACGGTCGGCCATCGACGGCACGGCGTCTGCGTTAAAAAGCGAACGACTGTGCGACAAGAATGGGCGAGCAAATCAGCAGGCAGCCTGACAGCTGAAATAGCATTTCACTCACTGTAACACTTCTCCATCTTTCGAAAGGGCGTTGACTCAAGCTGCATTTACTGATTACCTCGTCTTTCTTAATCCAAATATTAATTTAGGCAATGCGTCATCACCGTTTTTTCACTGTTTTCCCTTAAAATATCGCAAATAGAATAGACAACACATTCACTGAAAACAGTTCCGTTCTCTGTAACTACACTACTGGCCATTAAAATCGCTACACCAAGAAGAAATGCAGATAATAAACGGGTATACATTGGACAAATGGATTATACTAGAACTGACATGAGATTACATTTTCACGCAATTTGGGTGTGTAGCTCCTGAGAAATCAGTACCCAGAACAACGTCCTCTGGCCGTAATAACGGCCTTGATACGCCTGGACGTTGAGTCAAACAGAGCTTGGATGGCGTGTACAGCTACAGCTACCCATGCAGCTTTAACACGATACCACAGTTCATCAAGAGTAGTGACTGGCGTATTGTGACGAGCCAGTTGCTCGGCCACCATTGACCAGACGTTTGGTGAGATATCTGGAGAATGTGCTGGCCAGGGCAGCACTCGAACATCTTCTATATCCAGAAAAGGCCCGTACAGAACCTGCAACATGCGGTCGTGCATTATCTTGCTGAAATGTAGGATTTTGCAGGGATCGAATGAAGGGTAGAGGGACGGGTCGTACCACATCTGAAATGTAACGTCTACAGTTCAAAGTGCCGTCAATGCGAACAAGAGGTGACCGAGACGTCTAACCAATGGCACCCCATACCATCACGCCGGGTGATACGCGAGTATGGCGACGACGAATACACGCTTCCAATGTGCGTTCACCGCGATGTCGCCAAACACGGATAAGACCATCACGATGCTGTAAACAGAACCTGGATTCATCCGAAAAAATGACGTTTTGCCATTCGTGCACCCAGGTTCGTCGTCGAGTACACCATCGCAGGCGCTCCTGCGTGTGATGCAGCGTCAAGGGTAACCGCAGCCATGGTCTCCGAGCTGATAGTACATGCTGCTGGAAACGTCGTCGAACTGTTCGTGCAGATGGTGGTTGTCTCGCAAACGTCCACATCTGTTGACTCAGGGATCGAGACGTGGCTGCACGATCCGTTACAGCCATGCGGACAAGATGACTGTCATCTCGACTGCTAGTGATACGAGGCCGTTGGGATCCAGCACGGCGTTCCGTATTACCCTCCTGAACCCACCGATTCCATATTCTGCTAACAGTCATTGGATCTCGACCAACGCGAGCAGCAATGTCGCGATACGATAAACCGCAATCGCGATAGGCTACAATTCGACCTTTATCAAAGTCGGAAACGTGATGGTACGCATTTCTCCTCCTTACACGATGCATCACAACAACGTTTCACCAGGCAAAGCTGGTCTACTGCTGTTTGTGTATAAGAAATCGGTTGGAAACTTTCCTCATGTCAGCACGTTGTAGGTGTCGAAACCGGCGCCAACCTTGTGTGAATGCTCTGAAAAGCTAATCATTTGCATATCACAGCATCATCTTCCTGTCGGTTAAATTTCGCGTTTGTAGCACGTCATCTTCGTGGTGTGGCAATTTTAATGGCCAATAGTGTAGCTACACGGTCCAGTCATATAACTGTGACCTCTACCTATGTTTGACGTCCGCGTGGAATAAACACCCAGACAGCAGGTGGCAGCACGAGCAGTGGAGGATGTATAAAGTGTGTAGGGGCGAGGTGAGGAAGGCGTGGAAAACACTGCAGGTCGTCGTAATGCGGAAGCGGACCGCTTTATCTGACGTCTAAAGGAGCATGATCACTGGAATTCGGGCCAAGCGTGGAAGCATTTCTTAAAAGACTTTGTAAAGTGTTCGCGTGCCGCCGTGGTTAAAGAGCTATCGAAAATCGGCGCCAAAGCAACTATTATGTGCACGGGCCATTTATGACAGGGATGAATGGCGGCCGTGGAGACTTGCACGGCCGAAGAGAAGTGCATCTGTTGAGCAACTGACGGCCCAGATAAAGCAAGGGGCTACCAACGGTGTCTCCTTAACGATAGTTCGGCAAACATTGCAGCATATGGACCTCTGTATGAGGCTCCTGTGCTGACTGCTCTTCATCGACACCAAGGGCTTCAGTTTGCAATCCAGTACCGCAAATGGTCGTCCACATAGTGGCGACAGGTGACCTTTTCATATGGGTCGCGTTTTACGTTCCATCGGACTGAAAGAAAACACGCTGCAACAACCGTCTGAATGGTCCATACTGGAGGAGGGAGCATTTGGTCTACGAAATCTTTTCGTGGCATTCCCTGGATAATGCAGTCATTCTAGAAGTCACAACGGATCAACAAAAGTGTGACTATCTTTGGGGACCGTACCACCACAACATATAGTCTGTTTTTCCTGGGCACGATGGCATCAACAAGCAGGACAATGCAATGTGTCACACAGCTCGCAGTGTACTGTGGTTCTGAGAGCTGCAAGACGAGTTGACCATACTCAACTCGCCACCAAATTCCGCGGAGCTACGCCCAATCGAGAATCTGTGGAGCACGTCGACCGGACTGTTCGACCTATTGGTCCTCAACTGAGAAACCTGGCGCACTGGACTCGGAGTGGCTCCACATCCCTGTCGGTACCATCCTGAACCAGACTGACAGTCTTCCTGCACATCCCCGCTGCAGAAAGTGGTTATGCAGGGGTTTGACAGGCGGTCACATTAATGTGACTGGACCGTGTATTCGCTGGCAATGTTTCTACAGCGGAATAACTTTTCAGTCTACAGTGGATTGTGGGCTGATCTTAAACCTCGGGGCAGATTAAAACTGTGTGCCGAGGTGCGACTCGAACCTTTGCCTTTCGCAGACTAGTGCTCTACCGAGTGAGCTGTCCACCACATTTCATGACCCGCCCTCACAGCCGTACTTCACTTACCATCACTCCGCTACTTCCCAAACTTCACATACATTCTCCCGCATACCTTTCGAGATTATCACTTCTCGAAGAAAGAATACTGCAGAGGGCAGGTCATTAGTCACTCCTGGATAGTTCAGTTTGCGCGGCATTTTCCAACAAAAGGTTATGTGTTCGAGTCCCGGTGAGGCGTAGCGCCGTATAACGATCCTGCCTTGGAGGCGGTTAAGTGGGAGATGTTTCTCAAAGCTGGATAGTGACAGATGGTGACGCGAGACTGGACGCACACGTAGTTTATGTATCAGCCGATAGAGGACAATATTGGATAGAGGGACTGTGATTTAGTTTCGATTCTTCCCAGTAGAATGCACTAAAGTAATAGAATGTTTTTCATAAACTGTTCTAGTATTTTCATAAAGTGTTATTATGTCTTTTTGTGTATGTAAAATGTTATAAATGTGTTTTAGCAGTATGAATGGTGCATGAGTGTGGATTAATGTTAATATGAAGATAATTGTTTAACGAGTTATAGTAGGATTTAGTGTGTGAACATTTCGAAGAAGTATGGATATGAACAAAGGACATTTTTTTAGAATAGATTTTTAAAGTAAGTTTATGGTAAAGTTAATTCAGGTATAAATAACAATAGTAAATAACTTTATGCATAAACAAAACTTCAGCATATTAGATAATTACGTCGGTAAAAGGTGCAGTCGTTAGGTTTACTATTTTGCCATTGGTTATTGATGAAAAGCGCGGACTGACGCGGGAGAATGTTGTTTTGCTATTGGCTGTTGAGTAAACTGACCAATGGTATAGCAATATTCTTCGCGCGCCTCTCTCTGCTGGTAGAGAAGACTTATTAGAGTATTCTAGAGAGGAGTCGAAGCCTACCCATGGAAGAGATCGGACGTGTGCAGTAGTAGTTCCGATGGAAATGATAAGTTGCCGGATCTAGCAATGTTTCATACATCAAAAGTGTTGGAAAGCGACGGCATAATTATTCCGATGTGTGTGTAGAAATTTCGGAATTTTTAAGTGAATTTTGTGAGGAGATAAGACATATATTCCGCGTGGCGTGTTGAGCAGGTCGGTGGCTAAAAAATGTGACTGCATTTGGTACCGACAGATTTAATATTTGGCGAGCATTATCGATCTAATACAATCAGTATTTTTGTAGCTATTACGTTTCCGGGAAATGTAACACCATAAACTTGCTAACGTGAGTGAAAGGGATTGTGAGTGACTGTGTTAAGACTAGCACGGGCTTGGCAGTGATACTTGTTCACCTAAGTTTCAGAATATATTAATTGAGGACAAAATTTCCAACCTTACATTTGATATGAAAATTTTCTCCCGAAACGTAGATTAGTGACTTTAATTACAGCCTGGTTCACGACGAAGTACAGTAGGTTTCAC
The DNA here is from genome assembly GCF_021461395.2 of Schistocerca americana. Lineage (NCBI taxonomy): Eukaryota > Metazoa > Arthropoda > Insecta > Orthoptera > Acrididae > Schistocerca > Schistocerca americana. The sequence continues at coordinate 464,043,880 of NC_060120.1, read as the reverse complement.
TCGGCTTCCCTACTGATGATCTGCTGAGACAATGTTCACAGGTAGGTGCAGGTTCGTCGTAAAGGGACGGAAAGAACAGCGCCGCCGCACCGGTCTGGCACACAATTTTAATACGCTAGGAAGTTTCAATATTTCTATGCATTTTGGCATATTTTATCATCATTCACGGCTACGACCGTGGGTTAACGTCCTCGGTTACTGTGAACGCCGGAGTTAGTTCCCGGTATCTGATGGAAAGGGGGCTTTGTCCAGTCAACATGTGATGGGTCAGACTTTCCATAACCGCCTTAAAGTGATTTGTGGTCAGAATGTAATAGTCAGACTTCAAAGTCGAATTAGTCCCATACTGAGGAATGAGCGTATGGGAGCAGACGAAGGAATCCTGCACCGCTGTTCTAGCCGAGGTCTGAGTCTGGGTGATTTGCTGTTGTCTTCGTTCGACATACATTGAAGTGTCAAGGGTTGGTTTTGCGGTTTTGCGTTGTTATCTACGATGGGAATAGAGAGAGAGAGAGAGAGAGAGAGAGAGAGAGAGAGAGAGAGAGAGAGAGAGGCGCTTTTAGTTTAATCCAGGACCGATGAACAGGAACTTTCGCTATCACTTGTCCCCTCCTTTCCGGCCAAATACCGGCAGTCAAAATTTCATCCACCACCACGGTTCGAACTCGCTTACCCCAGAGCCGAGCTAGGCACTCAAGAGCAGTGAATTTCTCATAAAGGGAGGTATTTTACAGCGCATGATGGAGATAAATCTTTGAGAAAGGCCTACAGGAAGCAGGACACTACAGAGGACCACCATTAGTTGGCTGACAGGTCTGGACGCAGAACAATTTCAGGAAGCTGCTTGGATGTAGCAAGCGAGTGAAATTTTAAGAGTGTTGTGTATAACAAGCTTGCACTGAATGATACTTCGTGACAGAAAGCTATATTTCCAATACGAGAAGTTTAAAACAGTTCACAGGTGACTTTTCCACTTGTGGATGCAGTAGAACTCTGACTCACTCTTCTTTGGGCAAAAGACTGTAAGTCCAGTTTTTACAGTTTAACGCGAGACTGTATTCTTCTGTCTCAATGTCATTTATTCGATGGCTGGAGGATCATTTGAAACCCGCTCCTCCCGAATTTGCGTCCACTGTGTGTATTCGTTGTCGTCTGTCCTTTCGCTCTGCACGCCGGAGTTAGTTCCCAGTATCTGATGGAAAGGGGGCTTTGTCCAGCCAACATGTGATGGGTCAGACTTTCCAGATTTGTGGTCACAACGTAGTAGTCAGACTTCAAAGTCGAATTAGTCCCCACTCGACAGGGTGGCCTCGAGGACGCTGCGTTACCAGTGCGGCCACCTAAGGCGCTAAGAGTGCGAGTCACGTGTCTGAACCCCTGCACAGTCACACTCGGTATTTCTACTGCAAGGCTTGTTTGCTGGTACAAGATGCCAATTGCAATATTTTTATGTGATTCGTACTTTACTAACCGAACCAAAATAACTTTAAATTATGAATATCCTCTTCAGAATACGTTAATAACATTAAGGACATTGCGAGGGATTTTAGGAGCAAAATAAAAATATTCCTAACGTGGGTGTTCCACACGTAATGAAAGAGAATAAGGAAAACTCCAAGTGCAAGAATTACAATTACTTCCGTATGTATTTTAAATGACTGGTCCAAACGATGATTTGAAATCAGAAAGGAATGAGGCAAATAGTCTCTAGGGCAAACAGACATTTGCAGCAGATGTGAAAATACTTAGTAGATGGATATCAAAATAACTGCACAAACATGTGAAGAGAATGAAACTTGCTGGCAGATTAAAACTGTGTGTCGGACCGAGACTCGAACTCGGGACCTTTCCTTTTCGCGAGCAAGTGCTTTACCGGCTGAGCTACCCAAGCACGACTCACAACCCGTGCTCTCAATTGCACTTCCGCCAGTACCTCGTCTGCTACCTTCGAGACTTTAATGTACCAGGAAGTTTCACATCAGCGCACACTCCTCTGCAGAGTGAAAATTTCATTATGTAAGGAGAATGAATTGAAACTGCCCCGATGTGTGTTATGCAACATGCACTTTAAAAGTGCTGGTGCTATTTGTTTTATTTAACACTGAGACGCACAACTTGCCTCATTTCAGTCCTCAGCGAAAACACAACACCATTTGTCGTCTGGACAATACTGACAAATCAGCAGTAGCAGATCATAAATTGGGAAAAGGGAGTCACCAAATTCGATTCTGTGATACCGTAATTTTTTCAAAGTCCGATTATTATTATACTAAAACGTACAGAGGAGCAAAAGAAATTAAAATACGCAATAGCAAGACTAACAGAAAACAAGCGTTACAGGAGATGCATTGTGTAACTTAGAGGTTTACAGATAAAATTCCAAGAGCGGACACTTCAAGATGTGGCAGACAGCATACTATTCTGAAGAGAAATGATTTACACCTTCCAAATATTTCTGGAGAAACTCATTTGCCTTAACAGCAGTTACATATTTATTTAGCAGCTTCTGTCAAGTAACAGGTCGTCCTTAGGCACAACGAGCACAAACCAAAATAGACCACTGATCACATTTGCCTGAGAATGGCCAGTTGTTTGACGAAAACTGGCAGATTTACTAGAGAGAGAGCGCTAGTGTGCCAAATTACGATTCTTAAAAATATTATTTTGTCTCACTTACGTCTTGTGAAATGACTGAGATTGGGAAAATCAGAGAAATTCGATTTTATGAGTCTTACGGCGGATCCTTCAAGAATTTAACTATGAAAGCGGGCGGTGGGAAATGCTAGTGACAGTTAAATGTAGAGTACCCACAGCCACACACCGTGGAGTGGCTTGTGAAATACATACACTCTGTTCCAAAATTCTGCGAACGACATTCAACTAGAAGGGAGCCATAATGCAAAATACGAGGAGAGACAGCTGCTTACATGACGGAAATAGTAAGACGGAGCCTTCATTTTTTAGTCCGTTGAGAAGACTCCATTTTGGATAGGGGTGTTTGCTTCTGAAGCGCTACAGTTCGCTACGACAGCCTAATGAATAACTCTAAGAGAGAAAAAGAGAAGAACCTGAGAGGCTGCAGTTCAAGGTAGCGACGAAAATACACGAACAGTGCTCCGACCAACGAGATAGGACTCAACGACGTTTTTATTTTTCGCAGTCGTGTGAAAGAGGTGGTGGCACTGTACCATTTCGCGGAAGAGAGGACTTGTTTTCGGGAAGACTGCCAGATGTACCGCCCGGAGGAGGCACCTGCTGCGGTATCATTCAAAACTGCGCTTCGTTCCGGTGTCTCTTTCTGGCTCCATAGTACAGCCATTATGCACTTACAAGTGGACCTCTCCTATTCGTCATCACGACTTCCGTCCGAACCTATAGCATAGTAGCTGAGTATCCGGCCTTACACGGGTATATATTTATTCCAATCCTCTATTAGTCCATCTCCTCTTCCCCCTCTCTCTACTCCTCTTCCTCCCTCCCTCCGTCCATTTCGTCCCCTCTCTCTGTCCATCTCCTCCTCTTCCGTTTCTCTCCTTTCTCCCATTTCGTGCTCTCTATCCATTTCCTCCGCCCCCTATCTGTGTCCATTTCCTCCTTCTCCTCCTGTGTCTATTCATCTTCTCCTCACCCCTTCTCTCCCCAAGTTATCACTCCTATCCCGATGGGATGTTGCTGGTTCTTATCCCCATAGTATTTCTAGTAATTAGTAACTCGAATGTGTTACTAATCTGGCTGAAATCGATTCAGGGGTTTAGGGAGAGCTTTTTATCCGTTTCTTTGTCGGAATACGCACAGTCACATAGATTTCAAATATATTTAACATATTTCTCACGTATTCGTACACGTAATTCACAGTAACCCTAGCGAATTTCGACTATAGTTCCCGTTTCAGCCAGCTCAGTGTTTATGACGTCACATCTCTTGAACTGGGCCCCATGAGAAATACGGTCCCTGCAACGAACTTCTGACGTCAGACCTGTTGCCTTGCCCGACATACATAACGGACGTTCGGCCCTGTCCAGGGCTCACAGGAAACTATAGTTGGAATCACGAACGATGGCGGTCGAGTGTAGGCTTGTTTTGTGTATCTACGTCAGAGCGATCCGACGACCAATGAGCGTTCAATAGTGTTCTCAGCGCTCTGCTGTGAATGTCGTAGCCAATGCGAGCATTAAACGAGATCGTAGTTATTCAGTTAGTTTTTATTCCATTTGTTGCGCACTGTCGCAGTTGACGGTGGTGGGAAGCGACAGATACTGCACAAGCAAGCGAGAGAGATAATTTGCGGTACACGTGCTTTCTTCAAGCGCAATCCATGAGTATGTGCTTACCGCAGCCGTCGCTCTGAACCGGCAACAATGCAATCCCCGTCCATCTCGGACTGCGCGAACCGCCATCGTTCGTGGATCGCACTATAGTATGCCAGTGAAAAGGTTCTCACTAAAGGTTTTAGCTATGAATCGGGAGCTTGCATGTGCTTAAACGCGCAGTTAGGAAATATGAAAGTTCTGAAATAGCAATTCGTTACCCGCCAGAGACGGTAGATTGAGCTCGTAAAACCTCTAGTGTCAAATGCTGTGACGCACCCCACAGGACTCTTATATCTCGTCGGCCCCGTCCTAAACTAACAAGGGGAGGCCGCCAATTGTGAAATTCAGATTCGATTCATACTGCGCATAATAAAAGCTCATGGCCAGAGGTGTAATGTGGCAAAGCACCAAGATGCACTTCTCAGCCGTTGTCGAGAAAATCGACAGTTAAAAGAAACCGTTGCGGTGAAATACTCTCTACGATTAATAGTTTTCTACAGCGCAGTGGTAAGCGCTCGGATTCATAATCTGAAAGTCGCAGGATCGAATCTCGCGCCATGCAACCTTTTTTTTTTTTTTTAGTATTCTTGTTTGTAATTCAAATGTGTGTACACACACACACACACACACACACACACACACACACACACACACACACACACACACATATATATATATATATATATATATATATATATATATATATATATATATATCATTCCCGGCAATCAGTTGCAACAATTATGCATATAATAAGTTGTTGAAAGTCGTTTCTCGTGGAAAAACTGGCGACTTCGAACATCATTATGTTTTCCGCGAACAAAGTTGTATTTCATAAATGTTATTAATTGTCTCCATATTGTTAACCACGTATAGTTAACGGAAGACGTAGAAACGATATTCCGAAACGAATGCGTATAGCGTAAGTCAAACGTTCGAATTAGAATAGAAACCCCACGAACTCAAATTTGCTGTGGCAGGTATGAAATATAAACTCCGTTACTGGCTCGTTACACTTGAAGGACAGATGTTGAATGGGCCGAAACGAGCCGCCGCATAACAGCGTAGTTGCCTGCTAACTTCGAAAGAAGGTAGATGCGGCCCCTAGCGCAACTTATAACATCGTCGAAAATCAGTGCGGACGTGTGAGTTTTGGTACACCCTGTTAAACAAATTAATAGTTTATATATATATACACATATATATATATATTTGAATTACAAAAAACTAATAATAAAAAAATGTTGCATGGCGCGAGATTCGATCCGGCGACCTTCGGATTACGAACCCTAGCGCTTACCGCTGAGCTACGACGATGTAGAAAACTATTAATGGTAGAGAGTATTTCGCCGCAACGGTTTCTTTTAACTGTCGATTTTCTCGACAACGGCTGAGAAGTGCATCTTGGTGCTTTGCCACATTACACCTCTGGCCATGAGCTTTTATTCTGCGCAGTATGAATCGAATCTGAATTTCACAATTGGCGGCCTCCCCTTGTAAGTGTCGTGCAGTGATATAATTCTGTAGGTAATTTCAGTGGCATTCATGGATGCTGTCTGCGAAATGCGTTGCGAACAGACTTAGTACCAAAGAAGTAACACATTTAAAGCTCATGCCTGATGCGGCAGTTTTACTGCATGAATAGCGAAAAATGTAGTAATCAATCAACTTCTTTTCCTTCTTCATTTTATGGGGGAGGGGGGGGGGCAGTTAGCGAGAAAGAGAGCGACTCTTTCCAGATAGTAAGTCATACGTGTATCAAGTTTGCTGGACATTGGTCCAGTGGTTTAGCAGGAGATGTGGAACAAACATACTTACTTTTTTGTAATGTTTATGAATCCATGGCTTGACCGGGAATGAAAGTGGGGGCTCCAGATTGCCAAAGGTAGGGAAAAATAGCATTTTTGGAGCGGGTCGGATGACCACGAGTCATTAGTGTTGGTGTAGTTTACCGTTAGTGGTTGGCACAGCGGAAGGAGCACAGAATGATAACGCAAAGGTCGTGAGGTCGAGTCCTTATGTGGAAAAATTTTTTAATTTTCAATTTTTGCGTTACTTACACTGAAAATGAACCGAAATAATGCTCAATATATAGTATTTATTAAAGTTTTCATAACACGCATGTCCGGCCATCCTGATTTAGGTTTTCCGTGATTTCCCTAAATCGCTTCAGGCAAATGCCGGTATGGTTCCTTTCCAAGTGCACGGCCGACTTCCTTCCCCGTCCTTCCCTAATCCGATGAGACCGATGACCTCGCTGTCTGGTCTCCTTCCCCAAACAACCCAGCCCAACCCCATAACACGCATGGAAAGGAAAGGCAAAGGAAAATTTGATGAATGAGTACGCGGCAAAATATAGGAATAGCGTCATTACCTCATCAAAACTTGGGAAACTTACACCCACATCATTCAAAAATTGTTTGTTGTGATGAAGCCTTGCGTGCAGGATGACAAATTTCTTCTGTCAATTGACTCCTGGGGAGGCCGAATAAATCCACAAACACACGACGAGATTTTTCGAGATGAAACTCGGCTAGTGACGATTTTTATCATTGGGTAAAGATTTTGATCAAAAATCTACAAAATGCTCTTATCTCATCCCGAGAAGAGGGCATCAAATTTATTTCATGGCCAATGTCTGGTGAAATGACGCGCTACGCGTGGATTGCTGCCACACTGTGTTATGAGACAGGACATTTTTTGGATTTAAACCAAATTTGTCTTCTTATAGTGACTTTAAAACCACCACGTAATTGTAAAAATGTGGCGTTTATAACGCGTGGAAGATGCGAAGCAGATTATTGCTACTTCTGTTTTTACGATGTATGTCAACCCAGCACATGTAAATAAACTTTAAAATAATAAGAGTATCTATATTTGTTACAAACTTCTAGTTTTTATTTTATATTCGTTGACCTGTCTTTTGCCTGTCTTTTACGAAAATACAGGGCTATTACAAATGATTGAAGCGATTTCATAAATTCACTGTAGCTCCATTCATTGACATATGGTCACGACACACTACAGATACGTAGAAAAACTCAAAGTTTTGTTCGGATGAAGCCGCCCTTCAGGTTTCTGCCGCCAGAGCGCTCGAGAGCGCAGTGAGACAAAATGGCAACAGGAGCCGAGAAAGCGTATGTCGTGCTTGAAATGCACTCACATCAGTCAGTCATAACAGTGCAACGACACTTCAGGACGAAGTTCAACAAAGATCCACCAACTGCTAACTCCATTCGGCGATGGTATGTGCAGTTTAAAGCTTCTGGATGCCTCTGTAAGAGGAAATCAACGGGTCGGCCTGCAGTGAGCGAAGAAACGGTTGAACGCGTGCGGGCAAGTTTCACGCGTAGCCCGCGGAAGTCGACGAATAAAGCAAGCAGGGAGCTAAACGTACCACAGCAGACGGTTTGGAAAATCATACGGAAAAGGCTAAAGCAGAAGCCTTACCGTTTATAATTGCTACAAGCCCTGACACCCGATGACAAAGTCAAACGCTTTGAATTTTCGGCGCGCTTGCAACAGCTCATGGAAGAGGATGCGTTCAATGCGAAACTTGTTTTCAGTGACGAAGCAACATTTTTTGTTAATGGTGAAGTGAACAGACACAATGTGCGAATCTGGGCGGTAGAGAATCCTCACGCATTCATGCAGCAAATTCGCAATTCACCAAAAGTTAACGTGTTTTGTGCAATCTCACGGTTTAAAGTTTACGGCCCCTTTTTCTTCTGCGAAAAAAACGTTACAGGACACGTGTATCTGGACATGCTGGAAAATTGGTCATGCCACAACTGGAGACCGACAGCGCCGACTTCATCTTTCAACAGGATGGTGCTCCCCGCACTTCCATCATGATGTTCGGCATTTCTTAAACAGGAGATTGGAAAACCGATGGATCGGTCGTGGTGGAGATCATGATCAGCAGCAATTCATGTCATGGCCTCCACGCTTTCCCGACTTAACCCCATGCGATTTCTTTCTGTGGGGTTATGTGAAAGATTCAGTGTTTAAACCTCCTCTACCAAGAAACATGCCAGAACTGCGAGCTCGCATCAACGATGCTTTCGAACTCATTGATGGGGACATGTTGCGCCGAGTGTGGGAGGAACTTGATTATCAAAAATGGTTCAAATGGCTCTGAGCACTATGGGACTTAACATCTGTGGTCATCAGTCCCCTAGAACTTAGAACTACTTAAACCTAACTAACCTAAGGACATCACACACATCCATGCCCGAGGCAGGATTCGAACCTGCGACCGTAGCAGTCGCGCGGTTCCGGACTGCGCGCCTAGAACCGCTAGACCACCGCGGCCGGCACTTGATTATCGGCTTGATGTCTGCCGAATCACTAAAGAGGCACATATCGAACATTTGTGAAGGCCTAAAAAAACTTTTTGAGTTTTTGTATGTGTGTGCAAAGCATCGTTGAAATATCTCAAATAATAAAGTTATTGTAGAGCTGTGAAATCGCTTCAATCATTTGTAATAACCCTGTATTAATAAATACAATATACTGGGCATTACTTCCGTTTATTTGCAGTGTAAGTAACGTAAAAACTGAAAAAGAAGAAAAAGCTTCCACATAGAGTCCCAGGACCCTCAGGTTACGACGTTGTACTCTTTCCACTGTGCCACCCACTATCTGGAAACTAAGCTAACATAAATTTGTTGTGCCTCGTCCAACTCGCGCCAAATATGCTAGTTTTTCTAAGCGATTGGCCGTCTGCAGGTTCCACTTCTTCCATTCCTGGCTAAGCCTTGCTTATATCTTAATTTAGAACGAAATCCTTGACTCCGAGCACGATCGGTCCTCTTGCTTTCGTGTAGGTGTACTACTGTCACCAATTCTAGAAAACCATAATAAAGCCAAAATGCGATAAACAATCTCATAAAAGAACGCCCAAGACAGATATGAAAGGAGAGTGGTTAATGTCCCGTCGATGAGGTGGTCATTGAAGACAGGCACACAGGAAAGATATGGGTTCAGAAATCTGTGGTGGTCGTTTTAGACGGGCCTGGAACGGACGCTGTAAGTTAATTAAGGCAACCATGACAAATCTAAATGACTAGCGTCTGACGGAGAGAGATTTGAGCCCCGACCTTCCCGAATAAGAGTCCACTGACTTAATCGCTGCACCAACCCGCTCTGTGTTCAGGCTGTATCAAAAAAGTGGACAGTATTTAGGGATCGGGTGCCTCACGTAGAAGAAAAACTTATCAACATGGGTGATGTAATGGTTAAGTTTTTGAGTTATCGGACTGTCGCAGCCGTTCCGAACAGGGTCGAATATATCTGCCACACCAACTTATAGGAATATAGCCGGGTAACGTTGCTGGTCATTTTCAATACACACGTGGACGAGAGATTGCTGTGCACTACAATTGAAGCCCTCGGTGGGTGGTCCTGCGCCACCCAAGAAACCGTAATACGGCATGTCGTCCACACCTAAGGGCACCTCACAACCAAAGATGAGCAATGTCAGTCGTAGTCGACAGTGAACCAACAACGGTTTAGCAAGTAATCGGAATCCTGCACCTCGTTGCTTGGCTAAAGAGATACGGCAGAACTGACCAGAATTTAAGCAAAAAATATCCGTCTTTATTTACAAGGTACGTTCCTAATTTAATTTCAGTACCTTTCCTAATAACATTATTTCAGTATATGGAATGATACCAGAATCTCTGTGTTGTCATATTCCATCGGATGACCAGTACCTAGGCAACGTTCCGAAACAGCAAGTTTTGCCGATTGTGTTAAGAGTGTGTAACGTTTATGTTACAAACACTGAGCCCTGAAGGTCCTGATGGTCTGACCGAAGTATCAAATGCCTTAATTGCAGGTGACACATTGAGACACGCGTCTTACACAAAAGAAGATCGCCCTTTACAGACCCTGGAAGGGTTCCAGTCTTAGATGATGGTCGAAACACACACTTCACACAGTGTATTTTTACAATATGTTCAATCTTGACGATACTACCTGCGTGCGCCAAAAACATTGCATACTTAGGGCCACGACATGATTTTCATCATTCACTCGATTCACGGTTGGTCGTCATCTGCTTCTCCCTGCATCCATCCTGCCAAAACGTAAAGTCAAGGTAGGCTAACTCAGCTAACAAACATTCAACGTCTGAGATGACCTGAGCCTTATGACAGACGTACGAAATCTATTAAAATCCTAATGTGATGTACTCACTGACCTCTTAGTGAGACCACAAACCATCCTGTAAAGTTTGCCGCTTTCTAAACGAACAGTTTGTTGTATGTCAATATACACGGAAGCGCCGAAAAAACTGGTATGCATATTCAAATACAGAGATGTGTAAAAAGGCAGAATATGCCGCTGCTGCCAGCAAAGCCTATATAAGACAACAAATGTCTGGTGCAGTTGTTAGATCGGTTACTGCTGCTACAATGGCAGGTTGTCATGATTTAAGTGAGTTTCAACATGGCCTTATAGTCGGCGCACGAGCAATGAAGTACGGATTTTCCCGTTCGACCATTTCACGAGTGTACTGTAGATACGAGGAATCCGATAAAACATTAGATCTCCGACATCGCTGCGCCCGGAGAAAGATCTTGCAAGAACGGGACCAACAACGATTGCAGAGAATCGTTCAACGTGACAGAAGTGCAACAGTACCGCAAATTCCTGCGGATTTCAATGCTGAGCCGTCAGCAAGTGTCAGAGTGCGAGCCATTCAACGAAACATCATTGATATGGGCTTTTGGAGTCGAAGGCCCACTGGATGACTGCACGAAAGAAAAATGTACGCCACGACAGTCCCCGTCAACACCGACATTGAGCTGTTGATGACTGGAAACATGATGCCTGGTCGGACGAGTCTCGTTTCAAACTGTGTCGAAGGGATGGACGCGTACGGATATGGAGATAACCTCATGAATCCATGGACTCTGCATGTCAGCAGGGAACTGACAAGCTGGTGGAGGCTCTGTAATAGTGTGGGGCGTGTGCAGCTGGAGTGATATGGTACCCCCGATACGTCTAGATACGAGTCTGACAGGTGAGACGTGCGTAAGCATTCTGTCTGACAGGACATCGTGCATTCCTACGGTCTTGGGCAATTCCAGCAGGAGAATTCGACACCCCACACGTCCAGAATTGCTAAAGAGTGGCTCCAGTAACACTCTGAGTTTAAACACTTCCGCTAATTACCAAACTCCCCAGACATTAACATTATGGAGCATTTCTGGGATGCCTTGCAACGTGCTGTCAGAAGTGATCTCCACTTCCCTCGTATTCTCATGGATTTATGGACAGCCCTGCGAGATTCATGGCGTCAATTCCCTCCAGCACTGCTTCAGACATTAGTAGAGTCCATGCCACGTCGTGTTGCGGCACTTCTGCGTATTCGCGGGGCAATACACGATATTATGTAGGTGTATCAGTTTCTTTGGCTTTTCAGTACATTTTGCACAAGCTGTATCATATAGGTCGTAAAAATATAAATAAAGTAAAACCAAGAGCTGCAAATAAAACGAAGTGACCATCATCATCCGGCAACATAAAACAGTTATGGCAGCCTGTGTTCAATTACTTCTACTGTGGCGTCTTTTGAATCTGTGCAATGTGAGTAGTAGTCGTGTACTGACAAACCGTAAAGATTTACGGAGGCCGCGAAGTTAGTCAATGAATGTTATCAGATGGATGTGAATTCACACTTCAAGACGATTCTCACTTCAGGACGATGATAAACGACGCGAGAGCGCGTCAAGAATGGATTGGGAACTGCTTTTATAGAGAAAAGGTGTTTCAATGATGGTGGTACGTTAGAATAGTTCACCGAATTATCCTGCCAGTCCTCAAGACCAAGGCCTTATCTCCACAGAAGACGATCGCCTCGAAGATAGCTTATGCGCATGAACTAGCATATTCAGTGTCAAATCAGAAAGGGCCAGCGAAATACCGGCCGTTCTAAAAACGGACAAAAATAAACGAAGCATTTCAACTTAGGCTAAGGAAGACAGGTTTAACTTTATCGTCCCGTCGCCATTGGAATCATAAGAGACGGAACAAGACCACTAGGTAAAGAATTGGAAAAAAATTGCAGTGACGTACTGAAATAAACTATTCAGAAATTAAACATGGAGGGCCGGAGGACGATTTGAGTTGTGCTCTTTCGAATGCCAGTACAGTGTCTGAACCACCGCATAACTTGGTTCAGTACTACAGAAGAATGCTGAACATTTAGTAGACAGATAAAGTATTGTATGGAGAGGTATTAGACAGAGTAAGTAAGGAAAGGGACAGTTAAATCAGACAAGAGTTAATATATCCTGGTGTGGAAGAGGAGGAGGGGGGAAAGGTAAAGAATACGTAAGACAGGCCGTCGAGGCAGGTGAATGCACTAGATAGAGGAGGGAAGATTAACACAAGCAAACAAAGGGGAAGGCAAAATACATTGATTGAAATTTAATGTGGTACACCGTGAACACCTTTGCCAAAAGCAACCAAACGTACTCCAGTACTTGCATGACTGTGAGATTCGTTAATTAAAATTTCATGATTACGCATTCTTATTTTCAGCAGAGGAAAAAGCTATGCCTGCAGGTGAAGAGCGGATTGAGTACACGCTGGCTGTTGGTTGTTATCGTAGATATCAAATTTCATTCAGACTCTTATTAAGTATAAAATAATGCTCTTTACTGACGTGAGGTAGGTCCTCCATATATGCATATTATACAGGATTGGCAAAAGTATTTTTGACGATCAAACGAAGCAGTGTCAAGTGGCAATCGGTGCGCCTGCGGCTTCAGCATGGTGCTCATTGCACTGCGGTAACGGTATTAGAAGCTTGCTGAATTTAGGATAGCAGTAAGGGGAAGTAGAAGTTACGTGATGAAACAAGTTGAGCCCACAAAACTAACTGTCCTTGGCTTGATATAAATAAAAGGCCATAACAAGCATGAGCAGTAGTATGGCAGCTGTTGCAGTACTGGAGCAGTCTGAGTCTAAGATGTACCTATAGGCCACGGAGTTTACAAGCGAAGCATAGACGTCACTGTGCTGAGTGCCACGCAGTAGTAATAACACTGCGAGGAAGACTGTATACCATTCTGGAGAGCAACTGAGCACTATCAGTACAGAGCAACAGAAACGTTGGGTGTGTGTCTGTGCGTCAGACAGAAGAAAAACAAGAGCAGTCTGCAATTTCGTCTACTAATGACGTGCGTACGTGTTTCTGTCAAGACCTATCTTGAGTTGTGGCACAGTACTCGTCTCTGACAAGGCAAAGCAGGTAAGACGACGGAGTGAAATTCATGTATTCCCTATAAGAAAGCAGCACCGGCCATGGAACAGTGCTCGTCTCTGTAGACTAGGAAGCAATATTGTTAGAATAATCAAAAAGTTTTCATTGCTCGCGAACGAGTTAGGTTAGTGTGCTGTAAGAGTAAAGACCGTGAAAAACACCTGTCCCGGTAACGTACAAGGACTGTTCAACAAATAACGCCAGTTTTTATAGCCGTTAAAATGGTGTGAAAATTCCTTTGAGATGCTTCAAACCTGCTATTTCTTCTGCACGTGTAGGCGAAGTTTCGAGTAATTTGAACAGATGACAAAGCAAAAGCAGCGTCTACGCAAGACACACGTTACAAGTAATGTACTGTAATTGAATTCTTTGTTGCGGGGAGAGAAACTTTGGTGAGCGTTCATAGTGTATGCATTGTGTGATAATGATGCATCTGATAGGAGTACTGTTGGAGTCTGGACAAGGAGTCAGAGTACCAGGAAGGGCGGGAACTGAGCTCCATGATCGGCCACGTTCTGAAGGTTCCGTCACAGCCACTGGTCACGACGTGGTGAAGAGCAAGGATGCCGCTATACGTGCAGACCAGCGCCTCGCAATTCGACAATTGGCCCTACAACAATTGGTGGACATTGGAAGCGCGGTTGCAATGACTGAGACTCTTGGATATTCAAAAATGTGCTCAAGGTGGAGTCCACGAATGATCACAACAGACAACAAGATTCAAAGAAAAGCCATTTCATCTGAACTGTTGAAGCAGTTTGAGGCTAATGAATGTACCTTTTGCCACAGATGTTAACACGTGACGAGACTTGATTGTGTCATTAAGCCAGAAACAAGCAGGTATTCAGAGGAGTGGCGCGATCAGCAACCACGAAAAAAGAGGAAATTCGCTGCATCTATGTGTGCTAGCAAAGTCATGGGGAAAGGTTTTTGGGATAGTAATGGTTTCATTCTCTTTGATGTGTTGGTAAAAGGGCCACTAACTGCATCAGTTCAGAGACGCTGAAAAAAATTCAAGAACCGCATCCGACAAAAATCCAAAAGAAATCTTGTTTCAACAAAACAATGAGCGCCCTCAAGCGGGTCTCATAAGCCGGCCTAAGTGGCCGAGTGGTTCTAGGCGCTACAGTTTGGAACCGCGCGACCTCTACGGTCGCAGGTTCGAATCCTGTCTCGGGCATGGATGTGTGTGATGTCCTTAGGTTAGTTAGGTTTAAGTAGTTCTAAGTTCTAGGGGACTGATGACTTCAGAAGTTAAGTCTCCTAGCGCTCAGAGCCTTTTGAGTCTCAAAATCTGGAAACACGTCGCCAAACTGGGTCAGACGTCATTGCTTCATTTATCGTATAGTCCAGGCTCGGTGCCCCCGGATCACATGCATTGCAGACACGGCTACGAGCGCAAAGAAAGAGCTTTTGCAATGGCTCTGAGCACTATGGGACTTAACTTCTGAGGTCATCAGTCCCCTAGAACTTAGAACTACTTAAGCCTAACCAACCTAAGGACATCACACACATCCATGCCCGAGGCAGGATTCGAACCTGCGACCGTAGCGGTCGCGCGGTTCCAGACTGTAGCGCCTAGAACCGCTCGGCCACTCCGGCCGGCAAAGAGCTTTTCCCTACAGGTGATATACTCTCTTACAGAACGCTAGCGTAAGGCTATCGAACGTGATAGAGACTACGTAGAAAAGCAGTGTATGTAAAATACTCGATGATTTACATTTTCACCGAACTGTAACTTTATGAATAAATATGTTACGGAAAAAAAATGTACTATATTATTTACATGTGAAATGAGCAGCTGAACTCTTTAAACAACATCTATCTGAAATACAGAATGCTATGCAGTATAACAATCTGTTCCAGTCACCTGTCCTAAGTAACCGAAGAGGGTTTCTACTCCCCCCCGCGTTTTATGGTGCTGAGAAGGAGCCAGCCCAAAATTATTGTCTCCTGTCCATTCTAACGGTAATGCAGTGTGGTTGACGTGACTGGAACTTTTTATGCGGAGATCGCAAAGCAGCATGCCCGAAGTAAGTGCACATTATCGGCATCTTTCCAACTTTGAGAACGGTGGAATCATTTGCATGATGGACATTACAGCAACATACCGACAAATCGCACAGTTCACACTACACCACCAACGCCTAAGGGATCCATGAATCGCCGCGCGGAGTGCCCGCGTGGTTAGAGGCGTCATGTCACGGACTGCGCGCCCCCTCCCGCCGGAGATTCGAGTCCTCCCTCTGGCATGTGTGTGTGTGTGTGTGTGTGTGTGTGTGTGTGTGTGTGTGTGTGTGTGTGTTTGTTGTTCTTAGCACGAGTAGTGTATAAGTCTAGGGACCGATGACCACAGCAGTTTGTTCCGTTAGGAATTCACACACATTTGAACATTTTTTGAATGCACGAATCCCTGATTGTCCTCCGTGGCCACCTGATTTATCAACCCCAGAACAAGCGTGGGATGTGATGGGAAGCCTCCAGTCAGCGACCTTGTTGTGGTGACACGGCGTGTGTTTCAAGGTCGGCAAGAAATTCCTCAGGATGGCTTTCCGATGCTCTTTCATTGCATACTATAACAAATATCAGAGTGTATTTGTGCCCATGGCGATCACACCCAATAATGATGGGCTTATGTGCCGATGGGACTAGAAGTTTAATCATTTAATACGCGTTATGTGAGGAACAGCTGCACGAAGTTCGCTAAATATCGGACTGGTTTTCATTTTGTAGTACTTTCCGTCAGCGTAGTGTACAGCCGAGTGAGGACGGTGCAGATAGGACACGGAGGAAGATTTAGGCAAGGCTATCGCCAGCCTTGCGCTACCTGTTCAGGAGTGCAGAGAAGGAGCCGCTGCCCACGTAGGTCAAGGACGCGTTTTCGCGCCGCGCCGTAGAGTTTCCCGTTAGCAGTGCTTTGTGCGCCGCGGTTTCGCGGCTGCGGATGTCTCAAGGTGCCCGCACGGGGTCGTCTATTCGGCGGAAGCAGAAGAACGCCAAGTACCGGCAGTAATTGCTGAATCGCAGAGAGCCTCTTCGTAAATTTCGACGTGGTCTGTGTGAAAACCGGAAGAGAAGAGAATCGAAGCATTTGAGAGGTGGTACTACAGAAGAATGTTGAAAATTAGGTGGTTCTGCTCAGAAGCGGCGAGGGAAGAAATGAAAATTATGGAAAGCGCTGACAAGAAGAAGGGACAATGTAAAAAAGCGAGCCGGGACCCATTCCCATTTTGTTTCGTTATTTTCCTTCTTAAATGGTTGTTTACTTTCTTAATTATCATTAATGTTAGTCAGACATGTGCCATTAGACGATGCTGTCATTGTATAATTCCGAGTATAAGACTAGGCCCAATTTTGTCAGAATAATTTCGTAATTAATTTGAACGATATCAAGTAACTAGTGTTACTAAAGCTCGGTTCAATTAACTAACAGTAATCATTTCCTATTCCAGTCACATTGTTGACACGTGAATATATGTAACAAGTCTATCAGTGATAAATTTAGGAAAATATCCCATAAAATCCTTAAAGCAATCATGTAGCTAATTTCCAAAACATAGTACGAATATCATCACTTAATTACTTTCCGGCTAATTAACACTTTTCTGAATGGTATTGTTTATTTCACTATTTTTGAATTTTCGTCATCAAGAAGCCTGATTTCAGTCAAAACTCTTATTAAAACAAAATTCGCACCAAAACCAATTTTTCCGCACTCTTCAATTAATTTCAGTTGTAAAATTCCAAAAGTAAATTATCAAAATTGCGTATTTAACAATCTGAAACTTTAGTAGCCATTTTTGCAAAGCTATGTAAGCACTGGGCCTGTAGCCAATTTAAGTCAGTCTGTTGCGAGAGTTCCAGCGGGGAACCCGTGTCAGTCAAAACAGCGATAGTGCACTTGTGCAATAATGTGTTTAACTTAATGTGGAACAGGACTGTGAATTAAAATTGTTTATAACATTGCGGATTAACTTGAATATGAAAGACAGAGCGTGGAAGTCGTGTCAGTCTGAACCTTCATAATGTAATGGTGGAATGATGTGTCGTCGTGAATAAGAAGACGCACAGTGAAGTAGGACAGTTAACAATGATTGCTGATTAACTTCAATATAAAAGTGCCAAACGTGTTGTTAATCTGAGTAAGACGGTTGTTAGGTGGTTAGTTTGTACTGCACAGTGACTATTGTCTTAAGATGCAGTTGTGGATTCCTGGTAAATGAGACTTCATTATGTAATTAAGACACGGACAGGCCACAGCGAATTCAGTGAGGTGGGTCTGACGTTTATGGAAGTAAAACCTGTGAGACCAAATGTGTGTGTGTGTGTGTGTGTGTGTGTGTGTGTGAGCCACATTATTGGATGTAGATAGTGCTGTACCTACCCATATTTACAGCCAAATTTTTGTCGTGATTGCTGTCACCGAGGAACTACAAGCTGATATATGACCATTTATATCACAACAGGCTGACAAGATATTTGTTAAGATATCAGGTAATAACTTCCATGGTACTAGGAGGGAGCTGTAGAGGGTAGAGATTAGAACGCAACCAGCAAATAATTGAAGACGTTGGTTGCAGTTGCTACTCCGAGATGAAAAGGTAGGCACAGGGGAGGAATTAGTGGCGGGCTACATCACGTCAGTCGGGAGGCTAATGACACGAAAAATAAATAAATAAATTACAAAGACTGCTCCAGTGCGAGAAGAATTTGTCCACGTTTTGCAAATTCTATAATATGTGTAACCTGTAACTGTACTTCGACTGTAGCAGAAAGTTCCTGCGAGTAGTTGCCGATGGTAAGTTTTGTTCTACCTGTTTCATCTTGTGGCTGTAACTAGCACTGCGACCGAAGCGGCAAGGTTGCCGTGTACGAGCGCCAGGAAGTGTTTCCCACGTTACGGTGCGCTTGTCGTGACTGGTGCTGCAGAGGCCGTATAGAATTACTCATACTTAGGGGGGACGCAGTACGAAGCTGCCAGGTTATTCCTCGTTTTTCTGGACATGTATCGCTAAAGACAAGTATTCAGATAAGAGAAACCATGTAATTTACACATAAAGCCCTTTAATGGGAGGAGTTATGAATGAGGGATTGCTAGGAGCACACACAGTTATTTAACTAAATTATATAATTACATTAGTAATAAATTTTAATAAAATAAATGATCAACAGGTATTACAGTTACACCAGAAATCTCACAGCAGGTCAATCTAAAAAGAACGTAAACTTGCCGTTAAATCGAACTTATGCTGGAAACCACACAACTGAAGCGTCAGACATGAGAATCATTTTATCTTTCAATCAATAACACTTTCCTTCGGTCAGAATTATATGTACGAAAATAATCGCCTACAAACAGCTAAAATTTTTTGTCTCCAGGCGCTGAAGACACTTCTAAGTGCGACAGCTGCTTGCGCACTGACTGTTTTGCCGCCGCAACTATAACGTTATCTCATAGTACTAAAAGTCTCATATACGTGTATACAAGGATCAAGAAGCGTGTTGCGATGCTGTGCTCTTGTATTTTCTGCTTCCGGCTGTTTAAGCACACCTCTGTTTCTGCAGCTCTGACCACGCGCACTGCCGTTATAGGTCATGCTTTATAAGGGAACGGAGGAAGAATAATTACCTCAGGCACAGAGCACCGATTCAGTTGGAGCAAGAGGGGGAAAGTGACCATTATTTAAGGTTACATTAATTTTGAAATGATTTACGGAAACCATGGAAAGAAATTAATCATGCTGATCGGACGGGAGTTGTTCTAAATACTTGTTCAGTGTTCTAAGTCTACGACAGAGTCCGTTGTTGCTACAAGACCCGTCATGAAGTCCAGAAGTTCCACCATTCGTTCTTTTGTGGACTGGGCTAAGCGAAGAAGAGTCTGACCCAATTGCAGAGTGAGTGGTTTATCTATATTTTTCAAATACCGTTCATTTACGTACTGCGTCACTGACCTTCGCAAATTGACGGATTCTTACTTTGACTTTGTCGACTGCCTAGCCACTGAGATGCCACGACTATATCTCGAATCGGCAGTTACGAGTCAGATGCAGACAATTTACAGTTTCACTCCAATTTATGACTTCGCCAGGTCACCGTTTCTCAAATATGCGATTATCTTGAGAAAGGTGATTAGCTTGGAAATTTTTTTAGATTATGTGAAGTGTAACGAAAATAAGCTAGAAGCCTCTTTGTAAGAACTCTTTCTGGACTCTAAGTATAATGCTAACCAACACTGCTAGCGTAAAAGGTTACTGTTTACTTGGCTCTCTAAGGGATGATTTAACATTCATTTCTTTGCCACTTTGCAAAACCCAGTTTTTTCGTTAAGTATTAAAACGTATGCAGCCGGATGGGCAAGAAATATCATCGTTAAAAGATACACTTCGCTTTATATCGATCATTACTGGACGCCAGCACTGCTGCAACGATAAGACACCGAGCAATATTTAAACCCAGTGGGAGAAACTATCCATAATACGCTCACAATGCCTAAGGGCTCACATTTACAATGAAAACAAATGACGTTTGAAATTAATATCTTTGAGATCTTGAGAGTCTGTGAGATGCTGTCTGGCGCGAGTTACAGATATTACTAAAACGTTAGAACAGTGACGTCAGTTTGGGAAATAAGTGATTTACTACATGTGTGTCAGAAATACAACTGTCTCACTAAATCGCCATTTAGAATGTTCGTAGCGCGACCTGTTACATAATGAGACAAGCCATTTAGGCTGAAAACAGAACCAAACGACTGCAGAGTGCGTGTACGCTAGGGCATCGTTGAGGTACTACAGTAATATATTATTCGTAAATCACTATCTCAGTGTCACGTTTCACCTGTTCCACGCATCCATTACTTCGTCATACTACCTTTTAATGAGACAGCTGTGATTTCCTTTGCGACGGACTGAAAGAAGTCTAATGGACGAAAATGCTTCGGATGCAATTAATAATGCAGTCTGTGAAATTCGAGGAATGTCTTAAAACGTATTTTTAGGTGCTTTACTGACATAAATTTGTCATTCCCTGAGAAACAGCCGACTGATGAACGTGGCACTTCATATTTCGTTGTCAGTAAGGCTCTTCTTATAGCGAACTACTTATGGAACAGTGTAAGGTAGTTCTTATCTTTCTAGTTAACAACGCGTCGCCCTTCTATCTCATTTCTAGTTCTTAGCTCGTTACTCGGCACTAGCATACACACTCAGCCTAGAACTCAGATTTCGTTACTCTTCCCACATATATACAGATACTCATATATTTTGTTCACTTGTCACAATTGAGTAGTAGACGAGTACCACGTAAGATAGCGCTTCAGTTTCAAAGCTGAACATTAGACTCCCGTTCAAGAAGAACAGGCTTCACATCCAAAAGCCTTTTTTTTTTTTTTTTTGTAAATCTCTTTGAGGCAAATACCAAGATAGCTCTTTTCACAAGACTATGACCGATATTCTTCCCCCATCCTTACCCAAAAAGAAATAATGATCCTTCCTATATGACTACGACGTTCACACGTCATGAATAGCTTCGATCATCAATCTGAAGGTTTCTTGGTTAGGTGCTATTCTTGCCCTTGCCAGCTATCGTTAAATCCTGTTTTCAGCAACGGCCCCTGTCATAATGTGTGCCGAGCCATTCTGTCTGTTTCATTATGTCCTCCATTAGCCCTTTCCATCATTGACTCGTTGCAGGACGTCTTCATTGAACATTCGATCAAGTCATATGATTAACGATCTCCAGCGACACTACGTTTCTGTCTTTTCCATTATCCATATTTCATTTCGCATCTTCATCTATTGGACTTCGGAGACAGCAAAATTCACCCACCTCAAACAATTTCTGGTTCAAGTTTAACATTTATCCTTCCAGACGGTCCTGCTACGATCTCCATTACCTTAGTTTTCTTTTTGTTCATGAACATGTTACTGCTTCCGGTAGCACACGTTCCATTGCATTCTGCATTTGTATCATCAGCAAACGGTATAATGTGTATTTTCTGTCCTGACAAACCGCTTCTATTAGCGCGATTTCTTAACATACCTTCCTTCAGATTATTATATACATATTAATACGAACGAACACGACCACATTTTATTTCCTCAGTCTGATTTCTGATTTAGCAGTTCTGCGATGGCAACGTCTTTCTGTTTCTCCATCGTATCATCACAGATCTGTATCTGTTCTTAACTGCAAGTATGCTGTTCACTTGCACCTTACGGACTTCCAGCGAGTGCGAACTGACAGTATTCGCGCAGCTAATGTGCACAAGGAAAGTCGCAAACGAAAGGCACCTGTACGGTCGCAGGTTCGAATCCTGCCTTGGGCATGGATGTGTATGATGTCCTTAGGTTAGTTAGGTTTAAGTAGTTCTAGGGGACTGATGACCTCAGAAGTTAAGTCCCATAGTGCTCAGAGTCATTTGAACCATTTGAAAGGCACCTGAGAAAAATTGGGAAACGAGTTTTCCAACGGAGTTCCATCGACGCTGTATAATACGTGTTCTACACCTACATGGATACTCTGAAAATCACATTTAAGTGCCCGGCAGAAAGTCCATCGAACCACCTTCACAAAAATTCTCTATTATTCCAATTCCGTACACAGCAAGGAAAAAACGAACACATATCTTTCGCTGCGACCTCTGATTTCCGTTATTTTATTATGGTGATCGTTTCTCCCTATGTAGCTCGGCGTCAACAAAACATTTTTGCATTCGGAAGAGAAGGTTGGTGACTGAAATTTCGTGAGAAGATTCCGCTGCAATGGAAAACGTGTTTGATTTAATTATGTGCACCCCAAATCCTGTATCACTTCAGTGATACTCTCTCCCCTATTTCGCGATAATACAAAACGTGGTGTTCTCCTTTGAACTTCAAATGGTTCAAATGGCTCTGCACAGTCCCCTATAACTTAGAACTACTTACACCTAAGTAACCTACGGACAGCACACACATCTGTGCCCGGGACAGGTTTCGAAACTGCGAGCGTAGCTGTCGCGCGGTTGCAGACTGAAGCGCCTAGACCGCTCGGCCACACCGGCCGGCTTATTTGGACTTTCTCGATGTACTCTGTCAATCTTATCTGGTAAGGATCCCAGGATTCTAAAAGAGGGCGGACAAGCGTAGTGTAGGCAGTCTCTTTAGTAGATCTGTTACGTTTTCTAAGTGTCCTGACAATAAAACGCAATCTTTGATTAGCCTTCCCCACAACATTTTCTATGTGTTCCTGCCAGTTTAAGTTGTTTCGGAGGTGTCAACGAAACTACCGCCTGAAAAGACAGTTTTCCGATATTGGAAAATAGCAGACAATGGTGACATACCAAATGGCAAGATATGGTCTGCTGCCAGAAATATAAATATTGCATGTGAACGACAAAATGTGAAGGAGCAAAGTACTTACGAGTAGCTGGATTGGAGTGAAATACGGTAACTACAAGCGGTGCGTGAGGACAAAACGATTGCACCGCCTCCAGCCGCCTGTCGCTGTATTTTTTTCCCCACGCGGATCGCCGACCTAATTGAAGCCGGAGCGTCGTAGATCGGAGCGTCCGCAGAGTTCTCGCCTTACCGTGAGGCGCGGCGAGGTGAGGTGAGGTGAGGTGAGGTGGCTGCCTGGCGTGGCGTGGGAGCCGCAGGTGCC
Organism: Schistocerca americana; assembly: GCF_021461395.2. Classification (NCBI taxonomy): domain Eukaryota; kingdom Metazoa; phylum Arthropoda; class Insecta; order Orthoptera; family Acrididae; genus Schistocerca; species Schistocerca americana. The sequence continues at coordinate 464,020,651 of NC_060120.1, read as the reverse complement.
GCCGCCTCGGGTTTCCCGTGCGGCTCCCACCACACCGCACCACATCACATCACATGGCCCACGCCTGCCCTGGCTACCGTCCGCTCTTTCCAAGTACGGCACAGGTTTCCCACCTCGTAACAACACCGCATGAGCCAAAAGAAACAGACAGTTTCATTTCAGTTTCTCCGATCGAACGTACAACCTCATCGCGAGTCACGCATCCCCTCTTCGGCAGTACCTGAACTTTTTCAGTCGCTTCACAGTGAGGAAGATACTAGACAAGCGAAAATCGCACGATCGCATAGGCTTGTTATGCACACTGTCTCACTTTTTAATGTTCCCTTTTCACATGTTTCGTCCCAAGAACCACACGCTAACATTTCCGTTCGTGTATCAAAATTCATGCATTTGTGCTCGTGCTTTATTCATGTACAACATCTTGGAAAGAAAAGATACAGTTGAACAGATAAATTCGTTCTTCTTAGGTTTCCGAAAGGCGTTTCAGATAGCCACATCGTTCGCTACTAACGAAGATACGAACATACGAGTGCAGAGTATCTTCGCAAGTATGTGATGGCTCGAGGAACGTTTGAGTAATAGAACCTAGTACGCTGTACTCGACGGCAACAGTTAGACAAAAACGAAAGCAGCATCGCATGTCCCTGAAAGGGAGGTTAATAGGATGTCAGATGTTTTCAACATAAATAAACATTTTATCAGAAAGGGTCGGCAGCTGCATAATATTCTTCGCTGAGGATGGTCTTCTCTACAGCAAAGTATCGTAGTTGGACGACCGGAAGAACGGAAGGACTGAAGGAATTTCCACTTCGTGTAACGAGCGGCAGCTTTCTCTGAATGTGCTGGGTTGGGTTGTTATGGGAGAGGAGAACAGACAGCGAGGTCATCGGTCTCATCCGATTAGGGAAGGACGGGAAGTCGGCCGTGCCCTTTCAAAGGAACCATCCCGGCATTTGCCCGGAGCGATTTAGGGAAATCACGGAAAACCTAAATCAGGATGGCCGGACGCGGGATTGAACCGTCATGTCTCCGAATGCGAGTCCAGTGTGCTAACCACTGCGCCACCTCGCTCGGTCTCAACGTGTATAAATTGATGATACTTTCTATAATACAGACAAAAAAAATTCAGTAGTACCTGATTGAAAGAGTAGTGGTGAACGAAGACGAATGGAAGACAGATTTTTGCAAGGATTGTGTAAAAAAAGAAAAAAACTCATACAAGACGCTAGTACAACCAGCTGCACAGTATTCTTCCAGCGTTTGGAGTCCGTGACAGGTAGGAGCGACAACAGACAGAGTGACAAAACGAATTCAGAGATCCGCTGTTAACATCATATAAATTCGACATAGCCCATACTATAGTCTAACGGAACTGTTCGGGGAACATAAATGGGAATTCTCAGAGCAACGTCTACGCAGCTCACAGAAAATTTAAGAAACTTTTATTCGAAGAAAATAGTGAATCCATTATGCTACCGCCACAGCATATCTCGCTTGGGGTTTACGAGAAATAGGTACGAAAAATTAGGTCAATTACAGAAGGAATTCACATATTCACTTGCAACTCTTTTTATATTTCACCACATGGTCGTCATTTTTACTCTGATGTATTACTTAGGATTATGTCAGCAGTGTAACGGAGTCTTACGTTATCGAAAATCTAATCTGTTACAAGTGTCCTATGACATCCTTCGTTTAACTCGGCATTTTGCGTAGAAAAAAATCTCAGTATGGTCCCTATATTAGAGGCATTAGAGTATTATATATATATATATATATATATATATATATATATATATATATATATATATATATGTGTGTGTGTGTGTGTGTGTGTGTGTTCAAAGTTTTAACTACGTAATTAGATATTCGTCATAGCTCGGCTTACGGCTTCAATAGCACTGCTTCATCTACGTTACACTTTTTTACAGGGTGATTAAAGAAAAACATTTTCAAACTGACATGGCACATCGGGCATACAAGAAGGATCAGTAATCACTTGGGGACCGGGGGTCCCAAACTACATGAGAGGGTGCTACGGTCACGAGACCGAAGCTTCACAGAGTGTGTCTTCTTCATCGATGAGGCTGCATTCCCACTCGAGGATGCGATGAATGTTCACAACTTGCGTATGTGAACCCATATGCTACACGTACGCACGCCTCACAAAGCAAATTTACCCTTGAAGTGTGGTCTGACATAACCGGAGACCGTTTACTTGGGCCAGCATTCTCCCGGACCGACTTCGTGGTCGCACGCATCTCGCATTCTTGCGAGAGTTTCTGCCGGACATGCTGAATGATGTGCCCATACCTGTTCGTCGCCGCATGCGGTTTTAGCACGACGGAGCCCCCGTGAATTTCAGCAGACACGCGAGGATACATCTGCAGACAAGCTTTCCCGGCTGCTTGATTGGTTGCGTTACGCCAGTCGCGTGACCACCGCAATCACTCGATCTGTCGATTTTTTGTTCTGGGGGTATCCGACGGGCTTTGTGCATGAAACATCTGTTACGTCGCCGGAGGATCTAGTGGGCAAGATTGTTGTAGCAACAGGATACCTTCGATATACACCAGGTACCGTTGAGAGAGCGCGCCGTTCAATGCAGCGTCGAGGTCAGGCGTGTCTCGATGCATTTCGACAAGACTCTGAACATCTTCTATAGTGGGTGTCCATTTGATGATCTTACTAAATAACTACAACACTATTTAGTAGCCCGAGATGACCTTCGCGACGCCCCCCCCCCCCCTCTCCTCCCCCGGTTCCTATATGAATCCTGATCCTTGTCGTATGCTTGAAGTGCCGTATCAGTTTGTAAACGTTTTCGTGGATCACCCTTAAGGCGCAGGATTTTACTCATCGTATTTCGTCATACTTCCATTACATAGTAAGTTATATATATATTTTTTCTACGAAGTGGTTGTCAATTTAGCATCTAATGTTTATTTTGTAACAAAGTTTCTTGGGTTTGCGCCATATTGTATAGTAAACCTCAAGTGGGACGCCTGAAGTCCCTTAACGGCATGGTTTGCGTTATTTTGCCTCGCTGTATATATTTCTGCGTTTTAAATGTTTTATTCGATGAGTTTTTGTGAGTGGACTCTAATACAACAGTCTTAACATTAAATGCCTCAGGGATTTGTCGCACACTGATTTCTGTAGAGGTCGCCGCGTCCTCATGTCTTTACTCACATATAAAAAATAGATGTTTGTTTTTATGGATTATACATTTTATGAACATGTAAATTCAATGCATACAGTTTTATAAGATCCATTTATCAGTTACCGTTCTATTACAAAAAGGTTTTTAAAAAAGAATTAAAATAATTTTTTTTCGGTCTGTACTTCAGTTGAGGGCATCACATGCCCTCAACGATGTATGTTCATGTCGATTGCGATGATGTAAGCAAAGGCCTCAGGTCTCTGTCAGTCACACGCACGCTTATATTGTGTATTAGTGTTTATATTCCGACACAGTGGGACCTATGTCACCTATTAGTAACTTATGTTAGTGCTAGATACTTACTTATGGATTCCAGCACGCGTGGTATCTGATTTATATTTTTTGTCAGTTGTTGATTCCACCTTCCTTTGTTTTTTTTCCCACCGATAATGACTATATAATAATCGAAATCTAGATGTCCTCCAATAAACGACTGCTTTTGTGATTGAATGCTGTCCCTTTCTTAGTATTTAAATTCTCAGCAGTGGGTGCGCGGAAAAAGGGATTCTAATGGATTCCAATCTAGTTAGTTATAGAATCATATAGGCAATCATTTAATCCCAGCTTAAAATGCGATTATAATAGGGGTATACTGGGTTGATGCAATAGTTCGTAGCGTTTTTCCATAAGTTTAATAAACTACAGAGACTTTAGTTATCAATAATATGTTGTCGTTCTCTATTTACAACTCTGCCAAACCTGGGGTAACTCTTCGATTCCGCGACTGTAAAAAATCGGGTGGGTTTGAGGCGAAGTAGTCAGCGAGCCAAGTTCGGAGCGAATTTTCGTCACGAAAGGAAGTCCCTTGAAGGTTGTTCGATACAGAGCGTAAAAGGTGAAAATTTGAGGACGGAAGGTCAAGTGAATAAGGTGGGTGCGGAATGAGGTCCCAACCCAACTCCTGTACAGCGTTTTTCGTAAGTTACTAGAATTCGGGGGGGGGAGGGGGGTATTTTCGTGGAGTAACATCACTTCACGCAGTCTTTCTGATCGATGTTCTTGGGCTGCGTCTTCAGAACGTCTCACTCGTTGACTAAATGCCAGCAGTGATTGTTACACCTCGGGGAAGCAGTTCGTAGTACACCACACCGTCGCTGTTCCAAGAGATGCATAACATTATATTTTGTGGATGCGTGCAGGTCTTTGAATGGGGAGTTGCTACTTTGTTTGGGCTCAGCCATTCCTTTCTCTTGCTTACGTTAGCATAAAGACGCCATTCCTTTTCACCAGAATGGCGGAGGGTAGGAGTGGTCAGTGTTGTTCAAGAGCCAACTGATGACGAGCAAGCAGAAATACATCCATGACCAATCTCCGATTTTTGTGATTTTGGCTTAGGGTATGCGGTCGCCATACATCCAATTTTTGAACCATCCCCACTGCATGCAAACATCGCACAATCTTATAATGATCACAGTTCATCACATTTGTCAGTTCTCGAGTACAGTGACGTGGATCCTGATGGATTAATGCGTTTTAAATATCTCCATCAAACCCCGAAGGTCTTCCTGGACATGGAGGGCCATACACCAGAGCCATCCCCCCCAAAAACGAGACCACCACTTTCTTGCCGTGCACTGTCAAGTGGCATTATACTCATACACAGCACAGATGTTTCCTATATGGGAATGTGGACTGGCCTTGAGGCGTGCCGAGGTAGTCCGCGCTGCTGTGATAGCGCACCTGCCTAGTAAGCAGGAGATCCCGAGTTCGAATCCAGGTCTAGTACACATTTTCACTCGTCGCCGCTGATTTCGTGTACTGTCCCAATGCAGCTGACAGCAGTGATCCCCTCCCTTTCCTTTCCTTTCCTTTCCTTTCTTCCCATCTCCACCTTCAGTTTACAAATGTTTCTGGCTGCCACCGTTGCTGTCATCCTCCTGTTAAACTCAAACAGAAGAATAAGTCGAAAATGTTCCGATTTCTCCTTTTGACACTCCATCTTCTAGCGTCCATAGCCCCAGTCACTACGTCCAAATGACAAAATGATAATATGTCAACTCAAATAGCAACAGTGGACTACAAATAATAGAAACAATGGAAAAATAAACCCATAGCAACGGGAATACCAACACGCAAAACAAAAACGCTGCGAACTTGTGCACCAACCTAATACACTAGCTTACGGAGTATATGATGTACATGTTGGAACACGTGTGTGTCTTTTGACAGCTAATTGTACTGGAGCCCGGTGAAACATTTACCGCAGTGGGGTAGTACAGCAGTGAGACAGTGTTCAGTCAACTTTCTGACAGGCCGATAGCTGCCCATGCCTCTACGCCCACAATAGCCTGGGTTGCCAGTCTCGTGGCGACTCTGGAAGGCCATCAGCGCAAGTGCCAACATATGATTTAATCTCGGAGACGGTGAGTTAGATAGCATCGGCCGCTGGATGCTAATTAATGACTACGGCCCCTCTTCTAGTTGCGCGCGCTAGTTTTAATGGAAGCCATCCGGCCGCCAGAATTCAATTACGAGAGACAGCTACTCTAGCGTGAAAGCTCTCTACAGATTACACGACAGCAACGGACCTGCAGAGGAGCCGCGCGCCTCTAGGACACGCGGTAGTAGCGCAGTTGTCGCGCGTCCTGTCAGATAACAGACAGCGTGCAGTGAATATAGTCCCTATCACACCGTGCACTTCAGTTCCAGAGCCGATAGTCACCTCTGCGATAATGACTGGAACTGACATCAGTGATTCACACGTTTGTTCATTTGTGTTGTCGAAACGACATACAGTACGTATACAGGTCAGTAACAAGTCAAGGAAAACATTAGTACATACAAGCATCTGCACTAAATATGGTGTATGTGACTGTCAACGATAATTTATTAGCACAGTATCAAATTAACGTCTTACCAAATCATAACAAGTGTTGGAACATTCAAAAAAAGTTTGTCTCTACAGTTATCCAATTTAGTTTCTCATTTCCTAGATATGCAGGACGAATCACCTACATCTTGCACCGCAAATATTGCGGAAAGGGAAAGTGCTACTGGTGTGTGGTTTTCACATAATGGACTGATCGTCTGGGGCTCTTATTGTTAGCCAATAAACAGACTGTAATGATTCTTACAAAGTATATTTCTTGTGCAAACACACACTTTTTAAATGGCTTAATATCTATTGACATTACAGACTAAAATCAGGCTAAATTAGAATGTCAGTAAAGTTTATTGCAAGATTCTAGTGTGAGTCGTTTATGAGATATAGTATGTTGAAAAATTTCCAAATTGACACGTGTTTATGACATAATCAAATGGTTCAAATGGCTCTTAACACTATGGGACTTAACATTTGCGGTCATCAGTGCCCTAGACTAGAACTACTTAAACCTAACTAACCTAAGCACATCACACACATACATGCCCGAGGCGGGATTCGAACCTACGACAGGAGCAGCAGCGCGGTTCCCGACTGTTTATGCCATTCATCCTTCGTAGTTACTAGGTACGATGTTATGTTTGCTTGCAGTGTGCGTGTGTTTGCAACTTGTTAATCAATTAGCGTGTGACCGTCCAAGGAGTAGGTCGTGAGTGGACGATGGGACTTACTAATGCAGAAAATGCCGACATGCTCAAGGTGTATGAAGAGTGTACGGTGTGTGCGGCAAGGTATCCCAACAGACGTCAACCGTCTCGGCAGTTATTTATCAACCTCTTCAGCCAGTTACGTGAAAATGACAGTGTAAAACCTAGACAACTAACAGAAGGAAACAAGTGACGACACAAGAGAGGGAAAGTTATGTTCTTACTGCTGTTGCAATTGATCCACACGTTAGCTCCCATGCAATCGCACGAGCAAGTGGCATCAGTCAGAAAAGTGTCGTACCCATTCTCCGGGACACAGGTTCCATACCTCTCACTTCTCTCTCCAAGAGCTGCGTGGAAAGTATTAAGAGAATCATGTTACCTTCTGTACATGGGCATTAAGGCAGGATGCTCTAGATGTATCACGTATTATGTTTAGTGATGACGCCCCACTCACCAATTATTGCCGCATAAACCGACGGAACATGCACTATTAGTGTGCTGACGGTTCCCGTTGGCCTCCTGAGGTCGAACGTCAGCGTACAGGGAGTGTAAATATGTGGTGTCGTATAGTGAACCATCAGCTCATAGGCCCGTTTTTCATAGTCGGAACACTGAACGAGCACCCAGTATCGCAGTCCCGTAACAGACCATCTTCCACGGATGCTACAAACGTTCCCCTACAGACTAGGAGGAACCTGTGGTACAGACATGATGGCTGACAAGCCCATAGTGCACGAAATATTACAGCATGTCTTCATGAATTGTTTCCATATCGTCGGACTGGACGCGGAGGACCTGTATCTTCGCTGGCCCACACCCCGGATTTGACACCTGTAAGAGCCCCTGACTAACAATCCATTCTGCGAAAACCACAGATCAATAGCACGTTCCATTTTCACTGTATTTGCAGTGCAAGTTTTACGTGATTGACTCAGTTTATTCCAAAATATATGAGAACTAAAACAAAGGGACGGAATTTGTATAGAAACCAGACTGCAGTTATGAGAGACGAAGGATATGAAAGGGAAGCAGTAGTTAGCAAGGGAGTGATATAAGGTTGTAGCCTATCCCAGATTTTCTTCAGTATGTGCAGTGAAGAAGTTATGAGGGAAACCAAGGAAAAATTTAGAAAGTGGATTAAAATTCATGGGAAAGAAAATAAAAATTTTGTAGTTCTCCAATGACGTAATTCTGCCAGAGATGACGAACGACTTTGAAATTGAGTTCAACGGCATGTACAGGGAGTCCCAGAAACGTTAAGGCAGATTGCAAGGGGTTGTACAAGGGGTCCTAAGGAACAAATCGATGATTGGAACCCGTGTTCGGAAACAACATCTTCTCCAGTGGCGATCGTGGCGATCAGTCGTGATCACTAAATAACAAACACTGCAAAACGTTCCGCCTGCGGTCCGTCGCCGTGCAAAGTCAGATTTGCTGCTGAAGGGATGGCCTAATGGCAGGCGCCGGCGACTGTAATTTCAGCGCTCAGTGGAGCCGTTCGAAGACGTTTCCGGACACGAATTCCTGTCCTACATTTGTTCCTCAAGACACACTCTACAACCCCTCGAAGTCTGTCGCAACATTTCTGGAACACTCTGTATATTTGTTTGTGAAAAGGTTTTAAGATGGATACCAAGAAACTTAAAAAACAAGTGTAATGGAATGTAGTCAAATTAAATCAGGCAATACTGAGGAAATTGGATTTAGAAATGAGAAATAAAAAGTAGTTTTGCTATGTGGGTACCAAAATGATGACGGCCGAAACAGGTACTACAGACTAGCAGCAGCAAAGATAATAATTCTGTAGGAATTTGTTAGCATCGAATATAGCTTTAAGTATTAGAAAATCTATTGAAGGAAGTGAAACGTAGATAATGAACAGTTAAGACAAGAAGAGAATAGAAGAATGTGGTACTACAGGAGAATGCTCAATATTAGGTGGGTAAATTGGATAATGTATGAGGAGGTGCTGAATGGAAAAGGAGGAAAAAAAGTAATGTTATGGCACAACTAGATTGAAAGAAGGTTTTGTTGATGGAATATATCCTGACGCATCAAGGAATCGTCACTTTGGAAATTGATAGATAAGATTGTGGAGGGGGACCTTGACTTACCTATAATAAGCATGTTCAAATGAATATATGTTCCAGTAGTTACACGGATGTTGAGGTCTGCGCAGGATGCACCAGCGTGAAGAGGGAGAGAGAGAGACATGAATCCAGTCGACGACGACAACGAGAGTACTAATCAAAGAAAAGTGATTATAGTAAATTTGCTTCCTGTGTCATCTATTGACTCGAAAGAAAAGCAATATCCTCGTTCTACCCCAGATGATATTCGTATACTGTAACAGACTTTTGGGGCATTTTATGTCGCTCACAAGAGTGTAGTTTATAGAAATACTATCATCTGTCTCTACAACGTATTTCACGCGGTCGTAGCACCAGCTCCGTTACACTGGTGTATTAGGTTGGTGCGTAAGTTCATAGCATTTTCCGTAAGTTTAATAAACGCAACAGATACACATAACAGAGACTTTAGTCATCACCATCAATTATATTTGCAACACTCTGCCAACGCTGGGGTAACTTTTCGATCCCGCGACTGTAAAAATCATTTGGTTTTGAGGCGAAGTAGTCGGCGAGCCGTGTTCGGAGCACATTTTCATCAGCAAAGTAAGTTCCTTGAAGACTGTTGGAGACAGAGAGAGAGAGTAAAAGGTGAAAATCTGAGGCCGGAAGATCAGGTGATTAAGGTGGGTGCAGAATGAGTCCCCAACCCAACTCCTGTTCAGTGTTATCAGAATGCGGGCGGGTATTCCTGGTCGCTGTTCTTGGGCCGGCACTGCAACACCTCTCAGTTGTTGATAATAAATGTCAGCAGTGACGGTTACACCTCGGAGAAGCAGTTCGTAGGACACAACGCCGTAGCTGTTCGAAAGGTACATAACATTATCATTTGTGGAAGGGTGTAGGTCTTTGTAGTCGTTTTTTCTTCTTTTGTCAACCATTCCTTTCTTTTCCTTATGTTAGCATAAAGACACCATTCTCGTTACCACTAACGATGCAGGTTAGAATCGGTCGGTGTTGTTCACGAACCAATTGACAACGAGATAGCACAGCTGCACATATGGCCACCTGTTGATTTTTGTGATTTTGGTTTAGAGCCTGCGGTCTCCGTACTACCTATTTTCGAACCATCCCCACTGGACGCAATTGTCACACAATGGTAGAACGATCACATTTGTCAATCCTCTAGTGCACTGACGTGGATCATTGTGAATTAATGCGTTCAAACGATCTTCAAAAATGGTTCAAATGGCTCTGAGCACTATGGGACTCAACTTCTGAGGTCATCAGTCCCCTAGAACTTAGAACTACTTAAACCTAACTAACCTAAGAACATCACACACGTCCATGCCCGAGGCAGGATTCGAACCTGCGACCGTAGCGGTCTCGCGGTTCCAGACTGTAGCGCCTAGAACCGCACGGCCACTCCGGCCGGCAAACGATCTTCACAAAACTCCGAAGGTCTTCCTGAACGTGTAGAGACGCTAGTGTCAAACCAATCCTCTTTAAAAAGAGAAAAACGATTTTCTTGCCATGCTCTGTCCAACCGCATTATCCCCATACACGGCACATATGTTTCCGGCTGCCTCCGCTGCTGTCACACCTCTATTGAACTCAAACAAAAGAATACGCCGGAAATATTCCGATTTCTCCACTTCGCACTCTATCTTCTAGCGTCCACAGCTCCACTCTCTATCTGAGAATGTCAAAATGACTATGTAAACTCAGATAGCAACAGTGAACTACAAATAAAAGTGACAGTCGATAAATAAATCCACATCGACCGGAATACGAACCCACAAAACAAATACTGTAGAACGTATGCACCAACCTAATACATAAATTCCGACATATCACGAAACCAGCAGTTTCTCAAGAAAGTTTTTCGTGACTTTTGGCTAATTCTGGTAACTAGAGTATTTCCACTCGAAGAACTGATTGTTTTAAAGGCCTTACACATGAAAAGTACGTGAGCAAATCAACCGTTTCAAACACAGTATCACTATGATTACTCTCCAAAATCGATACCCACTTGACAGCATTCGTAGAAATATTGAAACACATTTTTGTTCCACTATAATTTCCCGCCGATGAAAGGGATTTCGAAACAATGCTTCCTCTTAGTTGAACAATGATAAAACAAGAAATTGACCGTGGCCGTGCTGAATATCTTAATTAAATTGTCTCAACGGGTGCAATCCGAGATTACTGAATCGACAGTTAAATTAATAAAATTTTAATAATTCTTCCATTCCATCGTGGCGTAATGATACAGCAACCATATTATGTCTTAATCTCTTATTAAAAACAGTTCTACGGTCATTATTAACTCAACAACAACGCGATTCACCATGGTAGGGCACATTTAAAGCACAAGTCTAAAGCTGCAACAGGGATAGAGAAGTACAAAACGAGGAAAACGAGACGAAAGATGTTCACTAGAACAAATATAACCCGGCCATGTGCTACCAGAATGAAACGCATCGTTATTCAGTTAATAAAAAACTTTGTGCACCCTACGTCTGATTTTAACATCAATTATAATTTTACACACGGAAAATTTTATTCATGAGCGCCGTTAGGAAAGATTTTGTGGTCAACTGTGTGCAGCTATATTGTTCAACAGCGTGTGATTGATATTAAAATCTGCTATTTTATAATATTTTCAGATTATTTCTCAAGGAATTTCTGGTTTTCTGTTCGTATATACGAGTATTTAAGAGGATATATTTACAAAAATAATACAGAAACGTATAGAAGTGAAGAATGTAGTCTCGACAACTTTTTGTTGCCGTTGTTCATGATTGTAGCACTGTTGCCAGGTGCAAAGCCGCGAACTGTGGCGACTACGTCCGTCAAGTGGAAGTGCCCATCAAGATTACATTCCTGTGGCTTGGCAGCTGTCGGTCCATGAGCAACGCATCACAATTACGACGGCCAAGGCTTCACCCAAAGTGAAGTACAGAGCTGGTGGGCAGCGCCAAAAGCTCTGTGATGCTGTTCGCCGATGGTGGCGATGTATGCAGGGAAGCCTTAACAGCAGGGGCTGTTGTGAAACTGACCTGAAGTGAAGCCCCTACCAAACACCAAAGCTGATGCCAGGCAGTCATTAAAACAATGTTAGGAAAATATAACAGACACAGGAAAGAAGTCGCCCACAAAAACGTCTTTGGATCTGTTTTTGAGTATTTTTCGTCAGTATGGGACCACAACCAGCAGGATTAACAGAGGAGATAAGATACAAATATGAAAGGTGCGTTTCACCATGGATTCCCTTAGTCAGCTCAAGGATTATCACGGAGATGTTCATACAAAAGTAAGAGGAACTGCGCGCCGCGAAGAGGATTTATGTGGAAATGTTGAGAGCTTACGTTCGAACAAGGTTGAAGCAACGTATTACTCCAACTTCTAGCGCAATAACTAATGATACGCGATATTCGCCACAATGGAACGAGAAAAAGGGTTGAAGGCAGCGTTTGTCCAACTAGTCTAACACCGTAACTTGGCATGTGTTCCACATGTCTAGCCCTAGAAGTAGTTATTCCTTCCGTGCAAAGGTTGAAGGAGCGTGGCAGAAAAAGTGACTACTACAGTGAGCACACATACTATGATGATGATGATGATTATTATAAGGACGATGATTATGAGGATGATGACTGTTGATAGCTGGTACGTGTAACGAAACTGATCTATCGTGACACGCTCGGCCATGTGCGCTTGTTCTACCAACAGTACGCGGCCCTGGAATTAAGGGATGTCTGCAAATCTGGGGAAAGGACGCCCTTAAGAATCACCCACGCGAAACTGTGACAAAATTGTACGTCTTCTGATACCGCAGACATTCATAAATATGGACTGTACCGTTCGCATTCTAATCATTTCTTAGTTTAATTGTTGCCGTATTCTAATGGTGATTGGTATCCTCCTTTCATCTTGCCTGATATAGCTTTGCAATATATGGATATACACTGTCCATTCACGCAGGGTTTAAAATAAGTTGGTATCAGTTAGATCCTGTTCACGAGGGCTCGTTTAAAAATAGCGACGTGGATGAATGTAGTCTTCACGACACAAGAACTAATCGAATGTCCAACCACTCGCGAAGTATTATCATTTACTATACACTTTCTCTTGTTTCAATACCTCACACTCAAAACGTCTCCTAGAAACAGCCCCGACGCAGGTGATCAATAATTTCCACGTACTATGAAGTCAATAATATTTCTGTAAGTGTTCACACACATATTTTAGATGGGACACAAATCTGATATCTCAGTATGACCTCCTCCAGCATGATTGGCACCGTTTGGAAGTGATATTACTGTTGACCAAGCAATGGTCGTTAACAAATGGTTCAAATGGCTCTGAGCACTATGGGACTTAACATCTAAGGTCATCAGTCCCCTAGAACTTAGAAATACTTAAACCTGACTAACCTAAGGACATCACACACATCCATGCCCGAAGAAGGATTCCAACCTGAGACCGTAGCGGTTGCGCAGTTCCAGACTGTAGCGCCTAGAACCGCTCGGCCAATCCGGCCGGCGGCCGTTAACAGTTTGGGTCGCCAGCACGTCTGAATACTCACTACTTTCTAACCATAACTGCTACCTTCAACAATAACATTCGTGCATCCAGAGGGAGTTCACTATCGGTAAGGGTAGCGACATGGTAGCACGCGTACACGCTGATAACTGCTAGAGAATTATGAAAAATGATGACCTTTGTAGAGGTGATGTAGAAACATTGTGAACGTTCTAGGACTACGTCGGCGAACACAAACACGCAATTAGTTGAATTCCAGTGATATCGTTGCCTCGTAGGGAGCTGAATTGCTACTGTGTATCGATGTTAGTGTCGGCGCTCCAAACAAAGTGCTCACATTCGTCTTCCTAATTTCGGGCAGGAGACAGATGCAGACTCACGTTGGACCGCTGCATCAGACGAGCTGCCACTGATGATCAGCTGTGGATCACAATACAGGTAAGGCGTATGCTGCAATCAGAGCACCATTAGGACTATCAGGAGACGTAAGCCGCAAGCTGACCTAGGAGGTGCTTCACAACGTTGCCACTGAATTCTTACTGTGCACATGAAATCATTGCCAGAGGATTGTCAGCAGTAAAGTTGTGGTTCCTGACAGAAGCCGATTATGGCTCGACCAGTTGAGAGTTTTCTGCCAGCCGCCGCCCCGCCTCCCCCCCACGTAGTGGTGGTCGTAGTGATTGGCCACACATTATATTTATCGTATACATTGCAGTTTCTTGAGGGAACTTTTCACTGCAGGACAGACGCAGCCATTGAGTGGTTGTTCCTGCAGAGCCATGAGAACGTGCAGACAACTGGAATCGTAGGCGTGCCAAGTGGCTGCCAGTCTACTGGCGCCTTGGACTACTTTCCAGGTTGATATCAAAAGTGTGCTTGTATTGGCGAGGGAGTTACAGACTGATTTGGGCGGGGGGAGGGGGGAGAGGCAGAGGGGTTGGGGGAGGGGTAAGGGTGCGGGAATAATAGGTTAAGAACCTGTCAATCAAAAGGGCAGATTATCCCCAAGGAGTCATAATTCTCCTAGCAGAACAACCGGTTAGGGATCTGTGAACGAAAAGAGAACAATACTTTTGCCCTTGAATGCATACTCGAACCTGAATATAAGCAACACGCACTAACAAACTGCACCCAAACACAGTTTGTCCCTGTAGTGGCTACACCATTTGCTGAAGACCCAGTCTGCCATAAGCAACCTACAATAGATGAACTGTATTCGCAGTTGCGATTTCAAATAACCATGAGCTGTATAAGGGAGTGACGATAATGAAAATCTGTGCCACACTGGGACTCGAACCCGGATTTTCCCATAACCGCTCTGGCATCCATGCCCAAGTCAAGGCCAGAGCCAAACTTCCATATGTCGTCGTTCCTGGATCACAACCTAGACTCGTACACACATTATGTTAATTCTCAAACGGGGGAGGATATTTTAATGTAAAGTCGCTGTCTGGTATCGCCGGTTAAATACGGCAATCTGAGTGCATGTGTTATTAAGAAGAACGATGTTAGAAGGCACACTGGATCGTTGTTCTCAAGAACACAGGCACTACAGTACCGCACAGCAGTTGCGCCGCGGATGTTTCCCATACTGTTCCCACCTCTGCCGCAACAAACACGTATTATAGGAAAACTTTTATTTATTTTTTACTTGTAGGAAGGAGTCTCTGCAAGAAACGCTTGGGAATTGCGTGATTTATGGTATCAAAATGGCATTCATTCCGAATCCCATCAATTTATAACACCTCATTCCGTAAAAAACGGTTTGAAGATTCTTAAATACTAACAACGTATTCCTTTAGTTGTGGCTGTTCCTCTATCAACGTGATACGGTATTGTGACGCGAAGATTTCAGTATAAACCACGACTGCGGGCAAACAAACCAATTACGCAACTTCATTTATTGGGGTGATTTAACCTATCCGGACACCCCCAAAAACATACCTTTTTCATATTAGGTACATTGTGCTGCCATCTACTGCCAGGTACTCCGTATAAGGGACCTCAGTAGTCATTAGACATAGTGAGAGAGCAGAATGGGGCGCTCCGCGGAACTCACGGACTTCGAAAGTGGTCAGGTGATTGGGTGTCACTTGTGTCAAAAGGCTGTACGCTCGATTTCTACACTCCTAAAGATCCGTAGGTCCAATGTCTCCGATGTGATAGTGAAGTGGAAACGTGAAGGGATACGTACAACACAAAAGCGTGCAGGCCGACCTCGTCTGTTGAGTGACAGGGACCGCTGACAGTTGAAGAAAAAAAATGGCTCTGAGCACTATGGGACTTAACATCTGTGGTCATCAGTCCCCGAGAACTACTTAAACCTAACTAACCTAAGGACATCACACACATCCATGCCCGAGGCAGGATTCGAACCCGCGACCGTACCGGTCGCGTGGTTCCAGACTGAAGCGGCTAGAACTGCTCGGCCACCGCGGCCGGCGGACAGTTGAAGAGGATCATAATGTGTAATGATCATAATGTGTAATAGGCAGACATCTATCCAGACCATCACACAGGAATTCTAAAACGCATCAGGATCCACTGCAAGTACTATGAGTTAGGCGGGAGGTGAGAAAACTTGGATTTCATGGTCGATCGGCTGCTCATAAGCCACACATCACTCCGGTAAATGCCAAACGCCGCCTCGCTTGGTGTAAGGAGTGTAAACATTGGACGACTGAACAGTGGAAAAACGTTGTGTGGAGTGAAGAATCACGGTACACAATGTGGCGATCTCACGGCAGGGTGTTGGTATGACGAATGTCTGGTGAACGTCATCTGCCAGCGTGTGTAGTGCCAACAGTAAAATGAGGAGGCGGTGGTGTTATGCTGTGGTCGTGTTTTTGATTGAGGGGACTTGCACCGCTTGTCGTTTTGCGTGGCACTATCGCACCACAGGTGTACATTGATATTTTAAGTACCTTCTTGCTTCCCACTGTTGAGGAGCAATATCGGGATAGCGACTGCATATTTCAACACGATCGAGCATCTTTTCATAATGCACGGGCCGTGGCGGAGTGGTTACACGAGAATAACATTCCTGTAATGGACTGGCCTGCACAGAGTCCTGACCTGAATCCTATAACACACGTTTGGGATGTTTTGGAACGCCGACTTTGTGCCAGGCCTCACCGACCGACATCGATACTTCTCCTCAGTGCGGCACTCCGTGAAGAATGGGCTGCCATTCCCTAAGAAACCTCCCAGCCAACACATAATTGAACGTACGCCTGCGAAACTGGAAGCTGTCATCAAGGCTAAGGGTGGGCCAACGCCATATTGAATTCCAGCATTACCAATGGAGGGCACCATGAACTTTAAGTCTTTTTAGCCAGGTGTCCGGATACTTTTGATCACATAGTGTAACTTAAAGATTACTACTTGCACAGAGCTTTAGAACGTTCGAAAATCTGCAAATGCGACGGCCAGTAACTGAAAATGAGCAAAAACGTTGTGCTGGGGCATCGCAGGAACGTACCAAAAAATGTATATGGGATCGTCGACGTTGCTTAAGAGGGGATATATGAGAAAATACACGGGTACGTACAAACTAATGTAGCTTTCGCTGTTTGAAGGAAAATTGAACCAAATTTTGCATGTGTCGCCATTATGTTATTGGCTATAATCTGGATTATTTTTTCAATTTTTTGTCGAATGACTTGATCAGGACTTTATTGGATTCTTTTAGAACACATACTATCATATAAGGAACATTTTCTCCATTGTTACTTTACTTGTCACTTCCATAATATGGCAGGTTATTCTTAGTAATTAGATAAATCTTCGTACCTGTTTTTTAATATCAGTCTTAGAACTCTCGTAACAAGTTTTTAAAGTTATGTGTATGATACATAGAAGTTTTCATTTTACAAAAATTTAAATAAATTTTACAGTAATGCGCCGCTAGGGGGGCCCCAAACAAATGATGTTGATACTGGTATATACATGGGGCAGCCACAGATAAAAATTACACTGTTAGTATTTTAGTATTTACGAATCTTAAAATCGTTTTTCACTAAAAAAAGTCTAATAAATTGATGAGATTCCCAGTCTATGAAGATTCTTCAAGCTGCTTCAGCTCTTTTTTACGACAGGAAGTTGTGTTACAGTGTGTACAAAGTCCGTAGCAAATTTCACCTTTTTATCTGCCATGGTTCAACAGAAAATCTTCCTCATACACGTAAAACTGAATGTTGCGGATAATGGACTAAAACAGATTTTATTAGCATTTACGCAAGAAATAAGTATCGTAATGTTTGCCATAACCGTACATGTGGTCGTTTTGGTCTTCATGTAGCTCTTGTCTTCTAGTCTGATCCTTCTTACGTGCCCTTTTGACAATGTCCTTCACTGTCATTTCAGAACTAGCAAGAAGCACAATATCAGTCTTCTTCAGTAGGTTTTCAGTGAAGCAACGTGCATCAGATCTTAGTCTCAGAGAGGTCCTGATTCTTCCAGTGTCATCATCACTAAACAGAAGACAAGCATCATATGAGAAAATTTTAAGAGTAATAAATGAGCAAAATGTTGTCTTTGGGCGTCTCTTCTACATGAGGGGTCACTGAAGCTTTTTTATGGGTTGTGTGTTCCCCCACGTGTGCATTTCATAAATAAATCGTAATTAACCGCTACGTAAATGGGATCACAACCTTCTATACTATAGAGATGTGTCGTCTGGTGGCACGAAATAATAAAATATCGTAAATAAAGATAGTGTGGTGTGAAAAGGTGGCGTGTCACCGCACACTGATTGACACTAGGCGACTTTTACACCATTTGTAGCACGAAGAAAACACTGAAAATTGGTGACAGTATTTCGAACGTGCTACAGAACTATCCAGTTGCAAATACCACATTTTTGACCAATTTTACATGCATCACCCCCCCCCCCCCTTAAGTGGCGTATGCAGGTAAGCTTCAAGCACTAGGTACCTCAGTCACCATTCACGGGAACAGAGAGACAGCAGACTGAGAAAAACTGAGGAGCGGCGAGGTGAGCAGGTGCGCTGGCGACACGCCCGGCGCCTGGCGACAGCCCCCCTCCTTACCCCCCTCCCCCATTACTAGACTCTCTGGAGCGCCCTTGCTGGTTCCCCAGGACGAGACGGCGGCCTCAAAAATAGCGGCTCTCCGTTCCATTTGGACGCGCGCGATTTTAAACAGCTGCTTGTTGGCTTTGCTCAGATCGTAAGGTGGTGGGAAAGGGTCAGGGAAGATCACGGGAGGTGTGGGGACGGGGGAGAGAGGGGAGGAGGGGAAAGGACGAGAGAGAGAGAGAGAGAGAGAGAGAGAGAGAGAGAGAGAGAGAGAGAGAGAGTGGGATGTGTAGTGAGGAGATCGCTACGGGCGATGACCCCCTGTCGGTGGGCGTAAGTGGCGTCGCGGCATTGGGAAACCGCGACCGCGTGCGCCACGCCGCGGTCCCGTAACGCGGCGATTAAGCGCCCGCCCGCGTACTGCCGCAACGGGAAGCAATAACCGGCGCCGGCCGAGCGTGAAAATATCGCGCGGGCCCCGATTTATGTTACGCGTGCCCTAACTACCATCTTTCAATAATGAGCATCTCGCTAGTGCAGTGGCGCCGTGAGAATATGAGGCGTGAGGGCGAATTATGCGCAGATTGCATCGAAGCAATATGTATAGCAGTAGTAGCTGCGCTTGATGAATCAGGGCTTCGCTGTGCCTCCGGCAACAACGTAGAACGACATCAAAACTTGCCACACTCATTTTTCTTTTCGAAATAAGACGACGTCTGAGTAACAGTCAACGATTGTATTTTAGCACATAATGTTTTGTCCGGGTAGCAATGTTTTATTTCTTCACGCTTCATTTAGGACACTCAAATATCAGATGGACTGACCGATTGTGGAATAAGGACGTCCTGCAACAAGTCTAGAAAAAATGTCCAATAAGAAACGTAATGAGACGATTAGGGGCTAGAACAGAAAGGAAAGGGAAAGGAAAGAATAGCAGGGGTAGTCTTAGACACGAGTACATATGGAAGGTCTTCAGTGTTTATATGGAATGGGGCAGTTATGCTGAAATTAAGAGGATAGTTTACAAATGAGAAGAATGGAGGGCTATATGAAACCAGTCTTACGGTCGATAACTGAGACAAACACTTCACGGGCAAACTATAGTTTCGGAGATCGGCTATAAAAAAAAAAAAATGTTCAAATGTATGTGAAATCTTATGGGACTTAACTGCTAAGGTCATCAGTCCATAAGCTTACACACTACCTTAACCTAAATTATCCTAATGACACACACACACACACACACACACACACACACACACACACACACACACACACACCCATGGCCGATGGAGGACTCAAATCTCCTCCGGGACCAGCCGCACAATCCATGACTGCAGCGCCCCAAACCGCTCGGCTAATCCCGCAAGGAGAGTGGCCATCATCACACCTGTTAATATTTAATGAAATCTAACACTACAAAATTACTTTTAAATACGAAAGACGCAAGAATAACAATGTATGGCTTACGTTCTCCACACGGACAATTTGATACTATCTGCCCATAAAAATTACACACCACGTATAAGGTGCTGGTGATTATTCAGAAGTATAGAAATCTTGTTCATAACGCCCTATATTTACGCGCGTCACCAAACTGCATCTGATGAATCAGTGCTGTGAAACTTCTGATTGCTGAATGCAATAGGTACAGTTATTGAACTGTATGAAAAAAAATAGTTAGAAACTACGGCGTGAACATACTTCATTCAACATGTGAACGTCACTACAGATATTGGGATTTAGGTTATGACATGTTCGATATGCCTGCCATCATTAGAGATGATGTGGCGCAGACGAGTAGCCAAATTCTGCATGACCCTCTGAAGTTTCAGAATGTCGATGCTGTTGTAGATTTGGGGTTATTGCTGTACATCTTGTAAAGTTGAAATTTGTGGTAAGTTCCTACAGGACCAAACTGCTGAGGTCATCGGTCCCTAGGCTTACACTCTACTTAAACTAACTTACGCTAGGGACAACACACACACTCATGCCCGAGGGAGGACTCGAACCTCCGACGGGGGGAGCCGTGCGAACCGTGGCAAGGTGCCTCATTCCGCGCGGCTGCACCGCGCAGGCCACACTTTGTCTTAATGTAGCCCCAAAAAGAGGAGTCGCATGTGTTCAGATCCGGAGAATATGGCGCCAGTCGAGGCCCATTCCAGTGGCGGTCTCCAAAGTGCTGCTCCAGGACATCAAACACTCTACTGCTTCGATGGGGTGGAGCTCCGTCTTGCATGAACCACATCGTGTAGAACTCAGGGTCATTTTGGTTAATTAGTATAAAATCATCTTCCAAAACCTGCCTGCACCGTTCGACAGTTACCGTGCCATCAAAGAATATCGCAGCGATTATTCCGTGACTGGACATGGCTCACCACACAGTCACCCTGCCGGCCGATGTGGCCGTGCGGTTAAAGGCGCTGCAGTCTGGAACCGCAAGACCGCTACGGTCGCAGGTTCGAATCCTGCCTCGGGCATGGATGTGTGTGATGTCCTTAGGTTAGTTAGGTTTAACTAGTTCTAAGTTCTAGGGGACTAATGACCTCAGCAGTTGAGTCCCATAGTGCTCAGAGCCATTTGAACACAGTCTCCCGCTGACGGTGAAGAGACTTATCGATCGCGAAATGCGGATTCTCAGTCCACAAATGCGCCTATTTTTCTTGTTGACGACCCCACCCAAATGAAAGTGGGCTTCATCGCTAAGGGCGTATGCGCATGTGAATGGGCATACTAATTCCCATCATGCTTCGCGGCCAACCGCGCAGTTTGAACGTCCTAACGCAAACTGTTCAGAAGATATGACGATTTTATTTCATATAGTTCAGTGATTGTCACCCTTTAATAAGCCTCAATAAACATTTGACGGCTTAACACTGAAGATGATGTGATGGCAGTCACCAATTATCATGTTTAGTTGACAGACGTGGGTGAGTAATACAAAATCCTTTAAAGCTTAACGCCAAAAATACAGGGCTATTACAAATGATTGAAGCGATTTCATAAATTCACTGTAGCTCCATTCATTGACCTATGGTCACGACACACTACAGATACGTAGAAAAACTCATAAAGTTTTGTTCGGCTGAAGCCGCACTTCAGGTTTCTGTTGCCAGAGCGCTCGAGAGCGCAGTGAGACAAAATGGCGACAGGAGCCGAGAAAGCGTATGTCGTGCTTGAAATGCACTCACATCAGTCAGTCATAACAGTGCAACGACCCTTCAGGACGAAGTTCAACAAAGATCCGCCAACTGCTAACTCCATTCGGCAATGGTATGCGCAGTTTAAAGCTTCTGGATGCCTCTCTAAGGGGAAATCAATGGGTCGGCCTGCAGTGAGCGAAGAAACGGTTGAACGCGTGCGGGCAAGTTTCACGCGTAGCCCGCGGGAGTCGACGAATAAAGCAAGCAGGGAGCTAAACGTACCACAGCCGACAGTTTGGAAAATCTTACGGAAAAGGCTAAAGCAGAAGCATTTCTTAAACAGGAGATTGGAAAACCGATGGATCGGTCGTGGTGGAGATCATGATCAACAATTCATGTCATGGCCTCCACGCTCTCCCGACTTAACCCCACGCGATTTCTTTCTGTGGGGTTATGTGAAAGATTCAGTGTTTAAACCTCCTCTACCAAGAAACGTGCCAGAACTGCGAGCTCGAATCAACGATGCTTTCGAACTCATTGATGGGGACATGCTGCGCCGAGTGTGGGAGGAACTTGATTATCGGCTTGATGTCTGCCGAATCACTAAAGGGGCACATATCGAACATTTGTGAATGCCTAAAAAAACTTTTTGAGTTTTTGTATGTGTGTGCAAAGCATTGTGAAAATATCTCAAATAATAAAGTTATTGTAGAGCTGTGAAATCGCTTCAATCATTTGTAATAACCCTGTATATAATGTTATGTCCAGAACATTGGCGGGTAACTCAGCATGCCGTTCAAATTAATATGTGGTCATAAATTTTCAATATGTTGGTTACAGTGTAACTGAACTCATGAGCAAACGATCCATTACAAGCGCTGTAAAAAAACGCTATATCTGATTGTTTTATATACCCAAAGGACACAAGTATTAAGAGTACTATTACAAGACTACACTGATTCTAAAGGAAAGTCAAAACAAACAAAATAAAAACCTTTGATAGCTATAGCGAACAGTATGGTTAAAACGCCTTTATTCGATGTTTCGCTTCGATTAATTTTTATATTTGGATCTCTCGTTTCGCTTTTTGTCGCAATGAAATATTTATCTACCTTTCTGTCATCCCCAGTGTATTGCCGCGCGGGATTAGCCGAGCGGTCTTGGGCGCTGCAGTCATGGACTGTGTGGTTGGTCCCGGCGGACGTTCGAGTCCTCCCTCGGGCATGGGTGTGTGTGTTTGTCCTTAGGATAATTGTGTCAGCTTAGGGACTGATGACCTTAGCAGTTAAGTCCCATAAGATTTCACACACACACACACACACACACACACACACACACACACACACACACACACACACGGAAAAGGCCCAGTGTATTTGCATTCTACACCTATTACACTTTTACCTGCCGTATTCAAACAGACGCTACACGATTCAAGTGTCGTGATATTAGCGTATTACAATGTATGGCTTTCAGTATTTCTGGAGCTAGTTTAGCGTGCTACTCTGGCAAAAATGTGCTTTTAAACATAATAACCCGTTTTTAACGTGATTTGTACACCAATGTGTCACAATATTATGACCACCTGTTTAATAGTGCGCTGGTCCACTTTTCAAAGACAGTACAGCAGCGATTCTGCTGGGAATGGATTCTACAAGTCCTTCATAGGTTTCCAGAAGCACATAGCACCAGATTTTTACGCACATGTCACTAAATTCCCTCAAATTACGAGCGGGCGAAATGGTGCCCGATGGGTACTGCAGCAGGTACAGATCAGGGGCATCTACTGGCTATGACATCCATGTGAGTTCACTATCATGCTCCTCAAACCACTGCAGCACGATTCTGGCCTTTCTGTGATGTTTTGACGTGTATTCGCGTACCGTGACTTGAGCCCACTCATTAGCCGTTACGGCATTGTTGGTGACTAAGTGTTGCCCTTTTTTATACATCTTCATGGTGAGTATGCCATGGACACCCTCCACCTCCCATGATGACAAAAGCCATCTTCACAGCCCTGCACGTATACGTCCCTGATCTGAAGGACACTTAGGCATGCTCTCGCACCCCGACTGGGCCGTTACGTTCCAGATATCAATCCCACAGTAAATGTCTGGGATTATTTGGAACAGCGTGTGAAGTGTAGCAACAGACATTCTCGTAGTTAGTAGCTCTACGGGACCTGATCATAGATGACGGGCTCCCCCTAGACATGGCACTCGTAAAGGAACTTACGGACTCTCATCTTCGCCGAACTCAGGCTATTTTCAAGGCAAGGGTCGTTTTTACGCTATGTTAGAATGATGTCTCTAGGGGAGAATGACTTTTCCGTCCAGTTTGCTTACGAAGTATTGTTATAAACATTTAATAACTCAATCTTTTTCTTTACAAAATGTTGCGTTTTTATGAGCATAGAAACGTTTGAAATTAATAATTAAAACATACGTATTTTTATTCAATTTTTTTTTACATATTAAAATACGCAACATTTATGATGAGTTTATATAACTTGAGGATACAAATTTATGAACAATCTGCATAAAATCGTGAAAGCTTCCTTTGTCTTACTGTTACTGAATGACTGTTCGGCAATGTTGAAGCAACGCAGCAAAACTGACGCCACGTAGACAAGGTGGCGCTGATCAGACAGAATAGGTTCGGAGATCGATGCTCTGAACGTGGCTTGGATTGGGGACTGCTGGCTTTAATGAGACTCGTGCCCTTTTGTGAACACAGATCACACTTCCTACGTCGGAAAGAAAATTAAAAGTAGAACAGACACAGATCACTCCATATCCTAACCTCCATATTGTGACATCGTATTGGCTTTCATTCATCATACTAAACAGATTGGCGAATCTTCCTGTGTGTCGAGAGTTTTTTTTATCACTTTTTGTACGCCATACGAAATTCTTAGATGTTGTAATCTAGTCCAGTGGTGGGAAACCTGGTGCCTACCGGACACTGATGCCTGCTGCAGCTTTGGCAGTCGGCGTTAGGGGTTCTAAAAAGATTTTCATTACGTTTTCATAAAATTTTGACACAAACTATTTGGTAAGTAATCATTAGTAAGGGCTTTAAACCGCTGCAAACGTAATTTATAAATTTTATGAAGCAAAATTACTTTCCTGTGTTACAAATCTCCGTAAGTGTGGACCAATGAGCGGTTAGAAAATTTTATGTCTAACAGAGATTTTAAAAAAGTGGGTGATAAGTATGAAAAGTTGACTACCCCTGAATCTAGTCCATAATTCTTGCCAGTCATTGTTTTCGTTCCCGCACGTAAGCGTGTGTCGATATTACTGTAGGGAGAGCAAATATAAACTTGTCTGAAATGCATCCTTTTCGGTTTTCATTGATTGGTTCAGTTAAGCGAAAGCAATACTAGTGTAAAGCTGTATCGAATTTAGTTAGCAAAACATATCTAAATATCGTGCACAGCCTTCACAATTTTCGGTTTCATTACGGGACAATCACGAGCGTATTAGCACTGCAACTGTGGAAGATCCGGGTGATTGTTATTAAATGGCATGTGCTAACTGCTTCGGACATCCTCATTTGTGAAAAATGGCGGCACGTAGAAGTGCGGCCTGTCTTGTTTATTTTGGCGAGCAGAATATGAGCAGCTTACGTTGCTAATGACACAGCGAGGAGGTAGAGCGATTATGGCTCTGGAGGCACATTTGTGACTTTTCCAGATCCCCTTCTTCCCTCCCCGATTCAGGTTTCCATGGTTTCCCTAAATCACCTTAGCTGAACATCGAACCGAGCGAGATGACGCAGTGGTTAGCACAATGGACTGGCATTCGGGAGGACGAGGGTTCAAACCCCTGTCCGGCCATCCTAATTTAGGTTTTCTGTGATTTCCCTAAATCGCTTCAGGCAAATGTCGGGATGGTTCCTTCTAAAAGGCACGACCACCTACCTTCCCCATACTTTCCTAATCCAACGGGAAGCTTCGTTTGGCCCACTCCCCCAAATCATAGAACAAACCGAACGTTGATATGTTTCTTTTACAGGATTATGCCAAACCAGCGTGTCTCATTCTTACGTAACCTGGAAATGATTTTTAAAACCTATTTCCAAGAAAATTAATTACAATATGAGGCTTCCTATAACTGTAAATTGCTATTCCTTTTGTGGGTTAAGTGAAGAACTTTAGACATTTATCTCGTGATCATTTTTCATTATCCATTATGGCAGGGCAGGCCGAGAAAACGAAGGGCCATAATGACGAGTTTAGCGTCCAGAGGCCTTTCTTCTGAACGAGGGGCACGACTGGAGTGGAAAATAATGGGTAGTTTCGGTCAGGGCACACCGTTGGTGAAGAAGACCACCGCGTGTCTCGAAATAGTCCCAAGTATTTATCTTAATTACGGTACGGTCATCATGGAAAACAATCTAAGGGAACATGGGGATGAGCACGTTAGAAATACACGCCAGCCGGCCGGTGTGGCCGAGCGGTTCTAGGCGCTTCAGTCTGGAACCGCGCGATCGCTACGGTGGCAGGTTCGAATCCTGCCTCGGGCATGGATGTTTGTGATGTCCTTAGGTTAGTTAGGTTTAAGTAGTTCTAAGTTCTAGGGGACTGATGACCTCAGTTGTTAAGTCCCATAGTGCTCAGAACCATCTGAACCATTTTTGAAATACACGCCGACTATACAGTGCGAACTACAATCAATTCCGGGAAGGCAATCTATCTTCAAAACTCAGAAGGACGTTCATCAACGTAAAGCCCTGTCCTGGCTGATGAATTGTGGCCTCGGAAATCAATGCACGCCGGGAAGATTTTTTTCAAGACATGCAAACCAACAACATTCAAAAATCGTAATTTCATCGAATTTTCAGAAAGGAGTTATAATGTTACGAAACATCCTAAGATAATATTCACTCCACATTCGGCGAACAAAGAAGCTGTATTTGCATTCTAAGCACACCCGGACGGCTAGGTTCGACACTGCCTTCCACAGCAAATTTACTGCCTGAAGTGTTTCCTTTTGTAGGAAGGATACATTTTTGTTAATCTCTGTAAAGAACCACTCTACTGCGCAAGCGCTTTTCTTTAACAGTCTCCGTGTAAGGAGCAGGAAAAGATGGCTCACACAATGTCTAGTTGTTCAATTAAATGCAATCACAGTCGTATTATGTGACATCGTAGTGGAAATTTATCGATGGTCATCCGTGTTGAAATGCCCTATCTCTAAAACAGAAAAGTATAAGGAATTTCCTTGTGCACCTTCACTCACTCTTATTTTGTCTTTCTCCGGTGGTCTGTCGTAGCAAATGGACATGTTAGCTACGTTGTGTTTAAAATTCATTGCTTGCTGACTTAAGGTAGTTAAAAGTGATATCTGTTCAGAACTACAGTCATTATTACAAACCAATACACTCCTAGTGCAGATAAATGCTTGACTTTTTGCTATTGTGCAATGTATTTCAGACTGGATCCAGTGAGGTCGGAAGGTCCTTGAGAAGAGACGTACTGCCCCAACGGTTATTACGTACAGTCAGTTTGCTTTTGCTCACAGCAGTCAGCGGCCCAGAGATTAAATGACGATCATTTCAATGTATCTTGCTTTATTTCATGCAAGAGATATTACGAATGATTCGGTTATTCGTTTACGTACAATGGTGTTGCCGGTCAGACAGCGTCCCTAGTTTCAATAATTAGAAGGTTCACCACTTTAAAATGATGTTATCCTCGCGTGAAGTAACAAAAGCAAAGAAAAATGTAGAAAACATCACTGCACACACTCTTGCACAAGTAAAAAAAGAGGAGGGTGAAGGCAGGAGAATAAGGACAAAGTAGCCTACTTCTGGTGAATCTTGCCGACTAGAGCCTTTACAGAAACGAAACAAGCATGGGAGCAGACTCCACTGTACAGAATCCTCTGAATTAAACGTTTGAACAGTACTTGTAGAATTCAGCTCTGTTTTGAAGATTATTAAAACGTTGTGGAACACGAATCATGGAAACGAGATACCCGAATTCTGACGAACGACGGCCCTTGCTGATTAGTATCGAAACAGGGACGCGGAAGTTTACAAGTGTACCGAAACAACGACGCAGGTAAACAGAATCTTGAAATGAGAATGATTACAAGACGCTATGAGCCAGACTAAATGTCCCAGTGGCTGATGCATAAGACTAATGGAGGTAAAAGTTCTTACCTCTTAACACACGACACCGTAACTGTTGAGAAGCGCGCTCAGTATGGGTTGTGTGCGCCGCGCGACAAGTGACTGTGGGAAGAAGGGACAGGGGTATTAAGCTGCAGAAGGGCAGAAATTACCTTCTCAGCCCTACTCAGTGGTGACGATTCCCGGCAAAATTCTGATTAACCTCAAAGATAGCGGTACACCATTCGAGAGTCGTTGCCGATCAAGAGACGGGAAGCGAACAAGTAGATGAGGTGAAAAGAAGTTTCTATGACGCCCTGTTTGAAAAGTCTCCGACATTTGCGTAGTGAAGCGCGCCGTTAGAGTGGCTTACCCATAAAACCATACATGTCTCATGGCAAGGATTAATATGTTATATTGGTAAAATGAAGTAATGAAGTTCCACGTCTTTTACAAAGGACATTTTTATTGACCGGGCTCTAGGGACTTTATAAACATTATATCATTGGTGGAACGAGAATTGCAGTTACGTTTGACTATAGCTCGTTGTGATGTTTGATTTCAAGGTATCATATCTGAAAGCCCAAAGCAAACTGTACAAACTTCTTTATTATGGAATACCTATTCAGTATTCAGTGATACCAGATTAACGTTCACACAGTACGTGAACTGCCACGATATTTCTCACCTGTCTCATACGGCCTGTTCAAAGTATTCGAAGACGCCTTGTAAGTCCACCAGAGCAAGTCTAAATATCGCATTTATTCCAGCACGTGACTGACATAGCGCCAGACTTCGGGCAATCCAAGACTTGCCAGAAATCGGTAAGCGGGGAACACGCCAAACTCTTTATTTCGTTCGTGATGTTTGTCCAACCACAGTATTGCTTCGTCGCCAATAGTGTCGAACCCGACACGCCAAATTAGTCTAGTTGTAAGGTCCTCATATGATTTCTGCTATTGTAAATAATTCACCATTACTATACGGGGGCAAAGATGAACGAACTCAGTGCATGAGTAGTGAATAACATCCTTGACTGTGTTTAGTTTTATCTGTGGTTGCAGCACTAGGGCATTCTTTCTTGAGGCGTAGTAGCGTACAGTTGAGTTTTTCATAGAATGAAACCTGTTTTCTTTGAATTTTGGAAAAGCTATCTAGAATACTCTATTATGGAGATAAAAGTTCATTATACTTTCCTGTTCTTTGTACTGATGGAGAAGATTTCAGAGTAATTTTGAAGATATGATTGTAATTTTTGTATTGAGAGAATTTTGTCATCGACTTCTTACGTTGTGCAGTCTTTTTGTCTGTAATCAGAGTTTCATTCGTTAAAGCCATTTCCCTTAAAGTAAAACCCACCTCCATGATTCATAGTAACGTTTTAAATATTCTTCCGTGTCTCCATTGCACCTTACGCCACATGCAGCAACAGATTGTTTCTGACAAAACAAAATTAGAGCAGTTTATTTGTCTTCAGCCGCTGCAGCTGCTGATTTGTATTTCCTCTCGAGAATGTCAGCACTCCAGATAGCCGCGCGGGGTAGCCGCGCGGTCTGGGGCGACTTTCACGGTCCGAGCGGCTCTCCCCTTCGGAGGTTCGAGTCCTTCCTCGGGCGTGTGTACGTGTGTGCGTGTGTGCGTGTTGTGTCGTCCATACTATAAGTTAGATTAAGCAGTGTGTAGGCTTAGGCACCGATGACTTCAGCAGTTTGGTCCTATAAGACCTTACCACAAATTTCCAAAATTTTACTCCAGATACAAAAACAGCATGCCGAGGAAGAGGTAAGATGTTTTTAGTTAAAGGAGATATCAGCAGACAGTGCATAGTCAGGGAGTGTCATGTGTCGTGCTAGCAAGCAGTCTGATTTTCAGTGAACAGTATTAGTAATTTCGAACAGCTACTCGTATTTTCTTAGGAATAGAGCAATGATTTATTTTCATGGATATTCCCAGTCAAACATTGCACTTTATATATCACGTAACGTTCATAATGTCTTTCGGTACCAAGTTTTGGTTATATTGTTTTCACTGAGCACACAATTAATTTCTTTTGGAATTTAATTATATACATTTTCTTTGTTTCAAATTTTGCATTTCATGAAGTCTAAAGTTTAATTTCACGACAGTGATGCCATGCGCAACACAAGGCCAACCAACAGTCAGTTTTGCACAGCAGTTGAACACGATGTCTAAAGTACACGTTACACGAGGAGAAAGTTTTTTAAATCAGTTGTAAGGGGTTCACTACCCTGCTGGAGCAAATGTAATTTCGATGTATTGCTCACGCGCTGCCTACTACAGAAAATATCTTTGCTGTAACAGAGTCGCAGGTCAGAGCAGTCTCGTCAGCAGTTGCAGTCACTCGCTGCTACAGTGTAGTTGTAGTGTGTCGCTGGTACAGCGCAGTTCATATCCATGTAAGATAAATTTTGTTATTTTTATTGGCATGCGCGTAGTTAAGTCACTTGACTGACATGTTAATATGAACGTGTTTCAATCTTTTTGTGATTCGTCAGCACCAGTTGACCCAGATTTGCAATATTCAATTTTTCATATAGTAGATTAGAGATCGTTATCAATAATGTAAACGATTTTCAGAATATAATTTTTACCAGTCTACAAAAAAAAGGAAGGAATAATTTTGCCTTAAGTCATTACTAATCCCGATCCAGTCATTTATTTAAATTTAAAAATTTCAGAAATTTTCGCAGATCATAGCCATGTGTTCTTTAGTAATCAGACGACCAGCTATGCAGCTGTGTCAATAAGCAAAGTCAGTTTTTCTAGCAATTCAGGTCTCAGACAAATGTTGTCCAGTGTTAGTAGATAGGCCAGCATTGCACTAAGCTGTGCCATTCACGAGCAGAACTATAGACAGCGTTATCCGGCGACACAATCATGAGGTAAGAATTTTTCAGTTTAAATGGTTCAAATGGCTCTGAGCACTATGGGACTCAACTGCTGAGGTCATAAGTCCCCTAGAACTTAGAACTACTTAAACCTAACTAACCTAAGGACAACACACACATCCATGCCCGAGGCAGGATTCGAACCTGCGACCGGAGCGGTCGCGCGGTTCCAGACTGTAGCGCCAGAACCGCTCGGCCACCAGCGGCCGGCTTTTCAGTTTATTCAGATTGATTTCACAGGGCCATGGCGGAGCGCTGCTTACGTCAAAATTTATCAGTTTTCGTTAGTTAAGATATTAAAAAATATTTTTATTATTTTATACGGCAAGATCACACTAGTGTATAACAGCGACTGCAACAACTGACGAGACTGCTCTGGCCTGCGACTCTATTGCAGAAAATATATCGCAGCACGTGAGCAATACGTCGAAATTACATTTGCTCCAGCAGAGTGGTGAACCCCTTACACAGTATATTCAGTTTTCTCACACATAATGTATCATTTTTTATAGGAAGCTTACATAACCCCCTTCACTTTATTTGGTATCGCGCTCCCCGAACAAAGACGAAAACTCAATTAACGTGGTGTCATCTACCAGCTCCTTACCTCCCACAGCTTTGATGCAACTCTCCGTTCGAGGAAAAAGTGGTCCACCTAATAGATTCTGCTGTCCTGAGCAGGTTAAAATTAACACGTCAGAAAGTATGCCGTAAGCAATTTGATTACCTGCTGCAACATTTACACGTAATTCTTGGAGAGACCATTTTCGTTTTTCCGTACAGTCACTCGTGA
This sequence comes from Schistocerca americana, assembly GCF_021461395.2. Taxonomy (NCBI): domain Eukaryota; kingdom Metazoa; phylum Arthropoda; class Insecta; order Orthoptera; family Acrididae; genus Schistocerca; species Schistocerca americana. Next base: position 463,989,279 of record NC_060120.1, on the reverse strand, counting down.
TGGCACCTCTGCGGCTAGATCACACGAATCTTCTCTCACAGGCCAATCTCACTCAGACGGGGTGCGAAAGTTTTTATGATAGGGATGAACCGAAGCCGTTGTTCCGGTCTTGTTTAACGAAGTAATGGAAGCCGGCAGGCCGTCTTACGGAAGCTTTAGAAACACGTCCTTTTTCCTTTGTCTTATTACCTTTCGCCTCGGCCGCGATTCAGGAAGCCATTAGAGTAAAATTTTAATTAAAGCGGACCGCCCGCGAACCCGAATGCCCCGTGCTGGGGCAGCGATCTCATTTAGATCGGCCGCGGCGGCGTCGGCACACCTCGCTCCACCCAGCTCAGCTCGTAAACGCGGCGCAGTGCCACATGCAAGCCGGAGGGGGCGTGGCAAAGCGCCACGGGGCAATCCGTGGCGGCGTAGCGCTTCTGCTACAGAAAGTAAATTTTTCAGGAGACACAGAAAACTGTTTTACTACACGACGAGTTTAAGCGTGGTATCGTGGAGTTGCCATGTAGCAAATGGCCCCAGAGTGAAACAGTCTACACCATTGAAACACACTTTAGCCATTGACAGTGGTCAGAAATTGAGGTTAAATGTACTGGAGACAACCTCTTTTCGAACGTAACAATGTCGATGAGGCAACTAGTGTTTTACGAAATTATTAAGGCATTCGTGCCCAGTTGTTGACAAATTGCTTGCTGAAACTTCCTGGCAGATTAAAAAGGTGTGCCGGACCGAGACTCGAACTCGTACCTTTGCCTTTCGCGGGCAAGTGCTCTACCATCTGAGCTACCCAATCACGACTCACGCCCCGTCCTCACAGCTTTACTTCTGCCAGTACCTCGTCTCCTGCCTTCCAAACTTTACAGAAGCTCTCCTGCGAATTACTTTTGTCTTCCACCTAGCGTTCTTCGGCCGTAATTTGTTTGATGATCTTTCTGATGTTTCGCCAGGTCGAATGGCTGGTACTGTCTAAGCTTCACCCGTCATTGCTGGTGGTGGGCTGGAGTCGAGCTCGCGGATTGATACAGGGTGACAACTATTGACCTATATCAAATAAAAGCCTCATAACTTCTGAATGGTTTGCGTTAGGACGTCCAAACTGCACGGTTGGCCGCGGGGCATGCAGGGAATTACTATGCAGTGTATGGTTTGGTTTAGCGACGAAGCCCACTTCCATTTGAATGGGTTCGTCAGTACGCAAAATTGCCGCATTTTGGGGGACTGATCGAGAAGTCCCTTCACCCTCAAAGGGTGACTGTGTGGTGCGCACTGTCCAGTCACGGAATAACCGGTGCGACATTCCTTGATGGCACGGTCACTACAGAACGGTACGTGAAGGTTTTGGAAGATGATTTCAACCCCGTTATCCAAAGTGATCGTGATTTCGACAACATGTGGTTCATGTAAGACGAAGGTCCACCCACCGAAGCAGAAGAGTGTTTAATATCCTAGAAGAGCACTTTGGGGACCGGTTTCTGGCTCTGGGGTACCCAGTGGCCACTGGCATGGGCCTCGATTGGCCACTATATTCTCCGAATCTGAACACATGAGAATCATTTTTGCGGGGCTACATTAAAGATAAGGTATATAGTAATAACCTCAAAACCATTGCTGAGCTGAAAAAATTCAGGATGTCATCGACAGCATCGATGTTTCGACACATCAGAGGATCATGCAGATTTTCGCTATTCGTCTGTGCCACATTCTCGCCAATGATGGCAGGCATATCGAACATGTCATAACCTAAATCCGAATATCTGCAGTAACGTTTACATGTTGAACAAAGTGTGTGCACTCCGTAGTTTGTAACCAATATACGTTTCTTTCATAGAGTTCAATAATTGTCACCCTATATGTAACCTGGCGCGCCAACGTCCAACGGCTTTTCCGTGAGCATTACCGCTGCGGTTCTTTCCTTGCTACCTGCAACGGTTGTTTGTTGCAGGACGTCCCGGGTTCGATTCCCGGCGAGGTCAAGGATTTTCTCTGCCTAGTGATGACTGGGTGTTGTGTGATGTCCTTAGGTTAGTTAGGTTTAAGTAGTTCTAAGTTCTAGGGGACTGATGACCATAGATGTTAAGTCCCATAGTGCTCAGAGCCATTTGAACCATTGTTTTTTTTTTTTTTTTTTTTTTTGTTGCAGAACGGGAATTCAGGATCCGTTCACCTTGGGGCTTTCTTCTTTCTTGTTGAAGCTATTGTTACGTTTGTGTATTTCTATAGCTTCCCTGAATGACTGAGTGGGATAGCTCTTCCGCATAGCAAGAACTTTCGTTTCAGAGAATTTCACTACGATGCCGCCTGTGTCCAGTGATCATAATTTTGATTGACCGTCCAGTCATTACAAAATAAAAGTCGAAAAAATAATCGTACAAATGTGGGCCGAAGAACTAGAGAGAGCCCAACAGGCAATTTGTCACCTAGTGCTCTCTTTGCAACAAAAATGTGTATTCTGAGCACACATGCTGATTCATAATATGTCCAAAATACAAACAGAGGCAGAATACAGCGAAGCAGACAATAGTGGAAATGATTCATCTTGCCCATTCTTCGCTGGCCACTGGCAGATCCTGTTGTAAAATGGTTTCTTTTCATCAGGTATATAATGCACAATTTTCTTTACATTGCCTACTTTCTTCTGATCGGTTCTAGGCGCTACAGTCTCGAACCGCGTGACCGCTACGGTCGCAGGTTCGAATCCTGCCTCGGGCATGGATGTGTGTAATGTCAATAGGTTAGTTAGGTTTAAGTAGTTCTAAGTTCTAGGGGACTGATGACCTCAGAAGTTAAGTCCCATAGTGCTCAGAGCCATTTTACTTTCTTCTTTTTTATTCGAACAGGTTCACTACACGCTTGTTTATATGAACAGTGCCCCTTTCCTAATTCGGTAAAATTCTAACAATCACTTCTGTTGATGAGACATGTCCCCGTATCCTACCAAATGATGTGGGCAGGTATCAAGATCACTTACCTCCGGTAAAGGTAATTTCAGGAAAGAAGTGGACATAACCCGTTTTCCAAATCATCTATTGAGTTACTACCGTAGGAGAAAACCACCCGAAACTCGGTTTATGAATGTTCGGTGCTTATCAGGTCAAGTGGTTACCGTACCGCCGGAACGTCCATCTCATTTGAATACGAAACGGAGTGAAGCGAAGTTCGATTTTAAAAATCACACACAAACTTTAGTATCGCAATTCCTGGACTACCCTTCCGTGTAGGAATCCTAATCACATCGAACAAAAAGTTAGTACCCACCCGCCCCCAGGAGACATACACCGCCTGTTGCTTCATTAATGGCCTCAACTGGGCGAGGTAGAGAGTCTACATATTTCTTCACAGAGCCTTCGCTCATGACTAGATTTCGCAGATCAATGAAGCTGCAGGCACATTGCCGCTGTTCCGAAATTTTTCTGTGGGATTAAGATCGTAGGATTTAATGTGAAATGGTAGGCTTAGTTCAGTGTTCGTGTAGCCGGGGACGTAAGTGTGACGCCCCGCGAAAGCGGACATTGTAACGTTGGTAGATGTGAATATCCATATCTTAATCACCACGAAAATACAGAAGAAATGGCGACATCTACAATGTTGAAATACACTGCTGGCCATCAAAATTGCTACAACACGAAGATGACGTGCTACAGACGTGAAATTTAACCGACGGGAAGAAGATGCTGTGATATGCAAATGATTAGCTTTTCAGAGCATTCACACAAGGTTGGCGCCGGTGGCGACACATACAGCGTGCTGACATGAGGAAAGTTTCCAACCGATCTCTCATACACAAACAGCAGTTGACCGGCGTTGCCTGGTGAAACGTTGTTGAGATGCCTCATGTAAGGAGGAGAAATGCGTACCATCACGTTTCCGACTTTGATAAAGGTCGGATTGTAGCCTATCGCGATTGCGGTTTATCGTATCGCGACATTGCTGCTCGCGTTGGTCGAGATCCAATTACTATTAGCAGAATATGGAGTCGGTGGGTTCAGGAGGGTAGTACGGAACGCCGTGCTGTATTCCAACGGCCTCGTATCACTAGCAGTCAAGATGACAGGCATCTTATCCGCATGGCTGTAACGGATCGTACAGCCACGTCTCGATCCGTGAGTCAACAGATGGGGACGTTTGCAAGACAACAACCATCTGCACGAACTGTTCGACGAAATTTGCAGCAGCATGGACTATCAACTCGGAGACCATGGCTGCCGTTACCCTTGACGCTGCATCACAGACAGGAGCGCCTGCAATGGTGTACTCAACGACGAACTTGTGTGCACGAATGGCAAAACGTCATCTTTTCGGATGAATCCAGGTTCTGTTTACAGCATCACGATGGCCGCATCCGTGTTTGGCGACATCGCGGTGAACGCACATTGGAAGTGTGTATTCGTCATCGCCATACAGGCGTATCACCCGTCGTGATGGTGTGGAGTGCCATTGGTTACACGTCTCTGTCACCTCTTGTTCGCATTGACGGCACTTTGAACAGTGGACGTTACATTTCAGATGTGTTACGACCCGTGGCTCTACCCTTCATTCGATCCCTGTGAAACCCTATATTTCAGCAGGATAATGCACGACCGCATGTTGCAGGTCCTGTACGGGCCTTTCTGGACACAGAAAATGTTCAACTGCTGCCCTGGCCAGCACATTCTCCAGATATCTCACCAATTGAAAACGTCTGGTCAATGGTGGCCGAGCAACTGGCTCGTCACAATACGCCAGTCACTACTCTTTATGAACTGTACACGCCATCCAAGCTCTGTTTGACTCAATGCCCAGGCGTATCAAGGCCGTTATTACGGCCAGATGTGGTTGTTCTGGGTAGTGATTTCTCAGGATCTATGCACCCAAATTGCGTGAAAATGTAATCACATGTCAGTGTTAGTATAATATATATGTCCAATGAATGCCCGTTTATCACCTGCATTTCTTCTTGGTGTAGCAATTTTAATGGCGAGTAATGTAAACATCTTGCTTCATATCGACTGTAAATTTAATGTGGCCCCAAATCCTGGTGCAGAAAACACCCACAAAAGATCACAAAACCACCTCTGCCATGAGCTACACTCTCCACAGACACTCTGGATTAAACGCCTCATTCGGTCATCAGTGGTCTCGACGCCTCGCATCATTTGAAAAGGGCTGAAATTCCGACTCGTCGCACCACATTCCATACCTAAAGTCAGCTCCTGTCCACTTTTTGTGTTGTTTGGCCCATCGAAATCCTGCAACTGTATGTGTCGATGTGACCAGTGGCATTATGTGGAGTTATATTGGAGGCAATTCTTTTCGCAATGGTTGCCCGGTAATCTGTTGAAACGGACCTGTCTTCACTGACAGACTTAATTGTTAACGGGTTTTAAAGTCATTGCCACTTGCAAGGTACGACTCTCGTCACCGGTTCGTGTCGACTAGTATATTTAACGAGGAGTGGTCTCACGGCTTCCTATATGGCTGCAAGTGCTACGCCGTTTCTTGTACACACATTCGACAATCCGCATTCATACATCAACAAATCGCAGTAGGGTCAAGAGGAGGTCCGAACAGGATAGCTACTGTCATTTTGTCATGTATCCACATCGACCTATCTTAGAGCGCAAATTTCATACAGTCGACTGGCAGATGCATAACACATCACCCATGACTTAACGTCAGAGGTGGATTGTTACCTGATCGCCCGGTACCAGTGTTACGCATTCCTTCTTCCACAGTAGTCCAATGTTATCAGTGTGCTCTTTTAAGAAGATGCATGAGTGGGGGAGGGGTACTAATACCTTGTCTGGTGATCTTGGTTCAGTTCGGTACATCGGAGAGTCGCTGCGGTGTTTTGCAAAATTGGAGGCTTGTCTGCATAAGTCAGACTGTAAGAGCTATGGGTTTGGTTAAAATGTTTCGTTGCACCAGTTGTAGTAGAGAAGCTGCCGACTGGTAACTTATTGTCCTGTGACAAAATTCGCTGTATCCAACAATCACGGCAAAATATATTACTACCGTTAATAACGAATGACATTTCGTGGAACGAATACTTTATTACTTTTGGGGTTTTCGTTCCCTTATTGTCATACACATTCGTGTACGTACATTAGTGATCAGTCATCAGCCGAAGCAATCTAGTAAGGAATCTTTCTAAATCAAGTATGAATGTCACAATTTCCTGAGAATACCGACTCTTGCAGTCAACACCCATCTATTTACATTGCCTACATTTCGTTTACATACATTGCAAGCAACACTTTTCCGAGAATTCAGCCGAGAGAGGTAACGCAATGGCTTAGACCCTGGACTCAGATTTGAAAAGAGAAGGATTCACATCTTTGTTCTAACAGCTTTTAATTGCGAGGTTACCGCGGTTGCCTGAAGTCGCTTTGAACAAATGGCCGAGTGGCGGTAAATTTTTTTCTTTACTGCTTCTGCAGCCAGATTAATGTTTTGTCCCTCTGATGTCGGGTGACGTCAAACTTCCTTGCTTGTTAAAATCTCTCTTCGGAAGACACGGGGATGTACCGCTTCCTTGGATAACAGCATTCCACGACAAGGAGTTCAACAGAAGATCAATTCGGTAATATTTCTGAACAGATAGTCAGTAAGCAAGAATCTTTTCCGTAGAGACGTTAGTACAGCTGTTACGTCAGTCTTTTATAAAAATTTCGGGCCTTACATAAAAGTATTGTGAACCTGAAATGAAACTTGCGCAAGCGTTATTTAATTCACGACGTTGAAGGTCAGTGTAGTACCGTTTGTCAGTTTAACACAACTGATATTGTTTTACTCTGCTTGATCACATCACACGTCAGAATGAATGTTGGTTTCGTGGCCATCTCGAGTGCGTAAGAAGAGATGAAGACAGCATGTTTCGCGGCACATCTGTGATGGGCACTGTTCTCGCGCTAGTTATTTCGTCACAAATGTAAAATTCACCAGAATCTGTCCTAGTAGAAGGAGAGTGGAACCTAGTGTCGTATTTCTCTGTTTGCCTTCTGTTTGTCTTCGGACAAGGACTCCTGTACAAATTATTATCTACCAAGCAGTCTCTACATGTCCTATGAATTTTAAAGGTGTTTACAGACAGCGTGCATTCGAATGACACAACGGGAGCCGAACTCCATCGCCAAACGTTCCCACGTTTGCTAAGAGGTATTGGGTAAATGCTTCCACACAGGTATTTTGTGGAGCCGCATTGCTGGTGAAGTGCAACTGGATATAAGTGGATAAATGTATACGCTTGACCAGAACTCTAATACAGCTGCTGTCTTGCTGGTATTGCTTTCGTGGTTGAACCACCTAAAACTTTTCTCGAATGTGGTTCGGATTTTATTGGGCCTGAAAATAGCAGACAATTTGCAAGCGTCCATGTGTTCTGTCCTGGAAGTGAAGTCTACTGGCCGTGAAGCGCAGGTGACATCTACGTCTACGTGATTACTCTGCTATTCACAATAAAGTGCCTGGTAGAGGGTTCAATGAACCACCTTCAAGCTGTCTCTCTACCGTTCCACTCTCGAACGGCACGCGGGAAAAACGTGCACTTAAATTTTTCTGTGCGAGCCCTGATTTCTCTTATTTTATCGTGATGATCATTCCTCCCTGTGTAGGTGGGTGGTAACAGAATGTTTGCGCGATCGGAGGAGAAAACTGGTGATTGAAATTCCAGACTCTCTCCAAGAAACTGACGTTGGTGAGACTGGTTGATTTTTATTTCATTTGACGTCGTGACAAAAAAAAAATTGCTGTACAGGCTGCTGTATGTAATTGTAAGTTACCTGAAGATTATAAAAATGATCGATACTGGAAATTAATATGATCATCATCATTTACTACTGGTTCTCGAATAGGATTTTTCAAACATCTACGAGTTGAGGGCACAACCGGCACAAAATCACAGTTCTAACATCTCTTACAAAAATAATGTAATCTGCAGCCAATCAAGAGCAAAGGGATAAGAGAACAGTAACTTACTGGTAATTGTCTTGAAGTTATGACTGAAGAAGGCTTAAATGAGAGTTATATATATGAAGATGGTACCTGTTCTTTCGGACAGACACCATTGGTGACCTTGCGGCTCTCGAAGAATGAAATTACAATGAAATCCAGACCATTAGCCGCTTACAGGCGTTGATAAATATCAATGGAGACAGTTGAAAATGTGTGCCCCGACCGGGACTAGAACCCGGGATCTCCTGCTTACATAGCAGACGTTCTATCCGACTGACCCATCGAGGACACAGAGGATAGTGCGACTGCAGGGACTTATCTCTGGCACGCTCCTCGTTCGACCCACATTTCCAACTTGCTGTCTTCACACTATATTTGTAGTGCCCCTGCCCAATATACTCATTACTCGCGGCAGTCAATCTACCGATTCCTGTAAGAGTTCGGGCAATGTGAGTGCATCCGCACTGAAGAATATCATTGGCCGGTAAGCCTTATCTATATGAAGATGGTACCTGTTCTTTCGGGCATGTTCGAAAGAACAGATACCATCTTCATATTCACATCAAAGTTTTTATTTCTTCTCCCTGAACTTCCAAATTATTCTTTCCTTTCTTTTAATGCTTGCTCAATGTACACAGTGGATAAGAACGGTAATAGCCTAAAACACTGGCTCACTCCCTTGTCAAACACTGCCTGTCTTTCATGCCCCTCGACTCTTGTAATTTCCGTCTGGTTTCTGTACAAGTTGTAAATAACGTTTCGCTCCCTGTATTTTACTGCTGCTACCTTCATAATTTCAAAGAGAGTATTCCCGTCAACATTGTCAAAATCTTTCTCTCAGTCCACAAATGCTATAAACGTAGGTTTGCCTTTCCTCGGCCTGTCTTCTAAAATAAGTTGTAGGGTCCGTATTGCCTCAAGAGTTTCTACATTTGTCCGGAATCCAAACTGATCTTTCCCAAGGTCGTATTATACCAGTTTTTCCGTTCTTCTGCAAATAATTCGTGTTAGTATCTTGCAACCGTGACTTATGAAACCGGTATTTCAGTAATGTTCACAACTGTCGGCGCCTGCTTTCTTCGGAACTGGAATTATTGTATCCTTCTTGAAGTCTGAGGGTATTGCGCCTGTCTCACACGCCTTGCACACCAGATGGAAGAGGTTTGTCATGGCTGGCTCTCACTAGGCTATCGATAGTTCCGACGGAACATCGTTTACCGCCGGGGCCTTGTTTCGACTTACGTCTTTCAGGCTCTGTCAAATTCTTCACCCAGTATCTCCCATCTCATTGTTCCGAAATCTCTGCCTTGCCATTATACAATCAATCTGAAACCTTCCGTTGTCTCCCGGTCTCCTCCAAGCACACAGCCTTCTTTCACGACTTTTAAACCAAGTGTTAGCGGTGACTGAATTACGGTCTGTGTAAAATTCTACCAGGCGGCTTCCTCTTCCACTCCTTTCCTCCAGTCCATATTCGCCTATTTTTTCTTCACTTCCTTTTCCTACTATCGAATTTCAGTCCGCCACTACAATTACATTTCCGTCTCCCTGAACTATATGAATAATTTATTTTACGTCATCGCACATTCATTTCTTCAATCTCTTCATCATCTGTGGAGCTAATTGGCATATAAACTTGTACTACTGTTGTGGGTTTGGGCTTCGTGTCTGCCTTGGCTACGATATTTTAATCACTGTGCTTTCACAATAGCTTATCCTCACTCCTATTTTCTTATTCATTATCAAACCTACTCCTGCATCAGCTTTTCTGATTTTGTATTGACAACCCTATTTTTCGTCTTACTGGAAGTTCTGTTCCCCGTGCCAGCGAACTTCACTACTTCCCACTATGTCTAACTTCAACCTTTTCGCCTCGTTTTAAATTTCCTAGTCTACCTGCCCGATTAAGGAATCTAACATCCCATGCGTGACAGTTGTTTCTCAACCTTGAGGAAGACATCATCATTTAATCATACAGTAGAGCTTCATGCCCTCGGGAAAAATAACGGCTGTAGTTTCCCCTTGCTTTCAGCCATTCGTAGTACAATTACAACAAGGCGGCGCTGGTTGATGTTACAAGGCCAGATCAGTCAATCATCCAGACTGTTGCCCCTGTGACTACTGAAAAGGCTGCTTTCCCTATTTAGGAACCACATGTTTGTCTTGCTTCTTAACAGATATCCTTCCGTTGTGGTTGCACCTACGGTACGGCTATCTCTGTCGCTGAGGGACGCAAGCCATCCCACCAACGGCAAGGTGCATGGCTCATTGGGGGTAGGGGGGTTCTCACCTTATAATTAAGGAAACATGCCCGTTATCCTGCAATACACAATTTCTCTACGCTTCATCTTGTTATCGGAATGACAACACTTTAACTTCGACTTCACGTTTCAGTTACGTGCTTACTTTTTTTTTATTTTTTTATTTTTTAGTGTGTTTCGCTCGAAGGGGTTCATTTATATACTCGGAATTTCCACCGCATACCCTGCACAACGGACTCAGCGTGGGAGACGATCACTAACAGCTTGTGTGGAAAATAAGGCAATCGCCAATCACTTCACGTGAGTAATTATTTATAACAGAATTAATCATGAAAGATGGTAACATACCTCTAAAATAAAAGGTGACATCCTTAGGGTTTTCGCTTTGCCGGGAAGATGGCAAAACACATTTCTGTGGGCATCTTTGTTTTAAGAAGTTACAGTTCAGATTAACTCGCGTGCTCTTCGGTCTGAAGAGAAACAATCTTTTAAAAGGCCCCAAAAGCTTAAGAGATATAACAGCAACAGGATTAACAACTCAGTTTTCACGCAAAGCTAAAAGCACTATCATTACATATTTAGAGCAGAGGTTTGAGGTTAATTCTGTTTTCCAAGTATAGCTGATAGAAGATACATTTCCAGACGTCCAAAAACGTGGAAAATTCTAGCCATCTGCATTATTTTCGAAGTGCACATAACGAGGACATCTTAGATAATTACTAGAAGCACCTGACTAAGACGATTAGATGAGTAGTCGAAATAATGTCTGAAGGAACTGGCTCGTTTGTCGTCCTACCCGGCTAGTCAGCGGGAAATACGGAAATATGTATTCCAGAGGACAATAAATTATATTGTATAGTTTTGGGCAGCAGCACATATTTTAGAGAAGGAGAATATACTTGAACACATTACTGTAAAAAAGTGCTGGAAACTTAAAGACAACTGCGGTAGATTAAGAAATTGTAGCAGGACAGACAAAATAATTCACTTACGAAGCGGGCAGTGTGAGATAACTTAGCGCGAAGAGATTATGTGGTAACAGGCGGAGAACGGCTAGGAGCAGTAGGAAGAAAAATCTGTTTTCAGCGAACGCTGCAGGACTAGTCACGCGTGCAAGGGACATAAAAATCAGAGACGGCAGAATGGCTGGCAAAAACAGGAAGACGCTGTGTGCAGGCATTATGGAATTCCCCAGCGACATACTCCATAAATCTGTCAGTGCATGTTTTACAACGGACAGGAACAATACATAGCTGGACGCTTTTGTCCCTTCCAGACTCTGACGTTTCAATTGCAGCGCCACATACAAAACATTTCGCTATTCGCCAGCGTTGCCTTTGAGATTCGACAATACGTGAGGCAGTAAAATCAGAACGGGCCTATGACAGTTGAGCGCTGCGTTACGTGCGGACTCACACTTAACGCTTGTGCTCTCTCTCTCTCTCTCTCTCTCTCTCTCTCTCTCTCTCTTTGGAAAGCATGGCTGCAAAGGTGAACAAATACTTGAGGCTTTTCGTTCCTGAAAGTTATAGGAGAGGGGCATTGCAGAATTCAGCCATTCTTACGACCAACACTAACCAGTACCATTTTCTCTAATCCTGCCTGTAGCCGACGCACTGAAATATATGCCAAGCGAATATGAAAAAGTAAAGAAAATAAAGGAATTCAGGTTTCCGGTAAAAGTGGTACATCTTCGTAGTCTGTAGAAGGAAGTCAACGAATTGAGAAATGTGGAACTGGAAGAGAAAAGAGCACTAACATTGACAAGAAACTTGACAGGAGATTACATTCGGAACCAAGAAGTAAACATATATGAACCATTTTCAACTCCACGTCTTTGTGTTAGTATGGTTAGAAAGAGGAATCTATATAGAACGAAAATGAAAGAGATATCGAATAGAAAATAGTGGAGCTATAGCAAATCTCAGCAGAATGTTGCAGTCGCAAGTAGCTGCGACAGCTTTTGAAACTTTATCGAACAATAAGTTCATTTATTCATTGGTGTATACTCGCAAAATATAAGTAATTGATAAACAAAGGAATGCGTTTTTCTACCGTTCAGATCCGTATCTACTTGATATAAAAATGTTGTTTATAACTTTTGGGACGGATTTTGTTTATTTATATTATTTTATGTTTCTTAACTATACTAAAAATAAATCTTTCATCTAACGTTTTGTTAGATTTCTACCAATAGTGTACGTTCAATTTCCATTACAGCACATTTAGGAGATACAATTAAGTGATATAATGATAATCGTATCTCAGTTGCGATGAAGTTCTAATAACGTAAACACATATTTGATTCTCAGCGTAAGCTGGTAGTGCTCTTTGAGTTACAAGGCACTTTATTTCCAATGCGTGTACGATATAGGGACTGTTTTTGTTTTAGTTTTAACAATTCGCAGTGTGATTTTTGCTGGAACATACTGTAAGCTGCTTTGTTATCATTACATGGCTCTCAAGTCGTACATTGCCAATGATAAATGACACGTAATAACGAACTGTATCGAAATGAAGCATGAACTAGACAACTAGTTAAACCCATGAAAAGAAATTCTCACGTGAGCCACGAATCCAGCTGAAGATGAGTGTAGGTGCTCCAAAAAGCCTCGCGCGATAAAATAAAAGTGCCTGACTGTATTCGTTTGTCTTTATCATCAGAGAATGTGCTAGAACGAAGCTTCAGTCTCTCGCTCCAGTTCACTTCCATACGCAATCATAACCACACGAAACAACGAGCACTCGTCACAGCCATAGACGTTGCGGCAAGGAATGTAGTATTTTACTGTGTCGCAAGAACCCTATTTTAATTGCATTAAATTGCTTTATATGAACATAATAACCAGTGCAACGCATGTGGGAACGTCATTTAAGTACTCATTTACTGCTTCCCAACGAAACTTCATGTCCTAGTTACAATCATCTTGATGTTGAAGCTCTTTTTTGTCTGTGTTTGCTTTAACAATAACGTATGTTTTTGAGTGGGGTCCGCCTCTAGCTAAACACTATTTTATTTTTGTCCCAGACATGTTTCACTGCAGTTGCAGCAACATCATTGGGTTCTCTCTTTGTTATGGCTGTTAAACATAAGGAATGTTATTTACTGTTTAAATACATACAAATATTAGTTTCTAAATCGTAATTACAGCTTTTTGAGGAGCACACATAATTGTGTCTTCATACCTTCTTACCACATGTTGTGGTTTTCCTGCTGTATTACGTTTTTATAGTGTCTGTTTTTCTTTACAGTTTGTCACCTGCAATTATATATAACTTAAAGTAGGCAAAACATTTACGCGAAAATTACGATTTCTCACCTGTTGTGGCTATGTCTGTGATTAATTATTTATGTGAAAGGTTTTGTGTGTGTGTGTGTGTGTGTGTGTGTGTGTGTGTATTTCATTATGTTTCACTTGCGGTTTCTTTTTTCGTCATCTTCTTCGTTGCCAAGTTCAGTGTTTTGAGTTGTTACTGCCCTGTCACTGTCACTGTCTATCAGCTGTGATAACACGATGGCGGATAGTGGAACAGTTCAAATGGTTCAAATGATTCGGAGCACTATTGGACTTAACATCTGTGGTCATCAGTCCCCTAGAACTAAGAACTACCTAAACCTAACTAACCTAAGGAGATCACACACATCCATGCCCGAGGCAGGATTCGAAACTGCGACCGTAGCAGTCGCGCGGTTCCGGACTGCGCGCCTAGTGGAACAGTAGAAGGTGTGAAAACAAGATGGCAGACAGTGGAACAGTTGAAGATGTAATTGGCGGTTGTTTTGAATTTCTCAGAGAGAGAGAGAGAGAGAGAGAGAGAGAGAGAGAGAGAGAGAGAGAGAGAGAGAGAGGGCGGGGGCGGGGAGGGAGAGAGTAGGTTTGAGGATTTATCATTATTATGTATATAGTTTTATGTGTATGTATGTATGCGTCTGAGTGTACATGTGGAGGGGGGGGGGGGGGCGAGAAGTTCTATAGGTTGGTATTTTCTACTAATTCTTTGAGGGCAGAGGACAGAGTTCCATAGCAGAGAACTGTGTATTCATTTATTACTTACTTTCATTCAACTATGGCTTTTTGTATTTGATAATTTTCTTCAATTATTTGTTTTTGTGGGGGGCTTTTGTTGCATTTGAGAATTTCCAAATCAATGTTGATGTCTGTTGGGATATGTTTATTGTTCATAAGGTGTTCAGCAAACGTGGAGTGACAGCTGTTACTTTTTAATGCTCCCCTGTGTTCTGTGTATCTGGTTTTAAAGTTTCTACTTGTCTGTCCTATATGAACTGATTTGCAGTCCTGACACGTTAGTTGGTATATACCAGATGTGCTGTGTTTGTCTGTGCTTGGTTGTCCTTACGTTCCTCTGTGTTGAGTTGTCTGTCCTGTAGGCTATTTTTAGTCCTTGTTTTTTGAGTATATTGCCTGTTCTGGGGCTGCTTTGTTGTTGTAGGCGAGAGTGAACCACTTGTTTGTTGTGGGTGTTTCTTGTTCATGTGTGCTCGTTTGTGCGTTCTGTGTTTCTGTAAGTTGGTGAGAAGGCTTTTGTGTGTTGTGTGTCTTTTTAAATTTTGTTTTAATTTTGTTGTTCAGTCTATCTGTAGTGTTTGTGTCATATCCATTCTCTACAGCTATTTGTCTGATTGTCTATAATTCAGTGTTATAGTTGCTTTCAGTAAGTGGACTTTGGTTCAGTCTGTGTAGCATATATTGAAAACCAGCTAGTTCGTGTGTAGTGGGATGATTGGAATGTTTGTGAAAGGCTGTTCAAAATGGCTCTGAGCACTATGCGACTTAACTTCTGAGGTCATCAGTCGCCTAGGACTTAGAACTAATTAAACCTAACTAACCTAAGGACATCACACACATCCATGCCCGAGGCAGGATTCGAACCTGCGACCGTAGCGGTCGCTCGGTTCCAGACTGTAGCGCCTAGAACCGCACGGCCACTACGGCCGGCTGTGAAAGGCTGTGCTGCTGTTGGTTACTTCTCTGAATATGGAGAATTGGTGTTGGTTTCTGTCTCTGTATATTGTGAGGTCAAGGAAATTTAAAATTTTGTTGTTTTCTGTTTCTAAGGTGAATTTTATTTTTGGGTGGACTTCGTTCATATCATCATGAAGCTGTTGGATGCGACTTGGTGTTTCACCTAGAAGGCATATGACATCGTCTTCGTAATGATACCAATGTCTTTTCCGGTATTGTATGGGTCCTACTATTGTTTCAAAAATTTTATTTTCAATGTGATTAAGAAAAATGTTGGCTGGAAATTTACGACTGGTGACGTCATTGGAAGTCTGTCTTCTTGTTAATAAAACTGATTTTCAAATTAGAAATATTTATGCTCTGTGATTAGCTTTAGAATGCTAGCTATTTCTTTTATGTGGGTTTGGGAATTTATGCCTGTTCTTCTAATTGTTGTTTGATGATGTTGATGGTTTCTGTGGTGGGAATATTGGTGTACATGGATGTGATGTCAAATGATGTGAATGTGGCTGTTGTGGGTACGTTAATGTCTTTGGTTTTTTGTATCAGCTCTTCGGTGTTGTGTATGCTTCTGTTATTTGTGTGTGTGTTATGTTCCTGTAAGAATGTGTGCATTTCTCTGGCTGAGTGATATGTGGGTGCACTTGTGAAGTTGACGACGGGGCGTATCGGAATGCGCTCCTTGTGGAGCTTAGGCTATTCAGTGTTGGTGCTTGGGGTTCTTTAGTTTCACCCAGTTTGCTTCCTGTTTTGTGAATATGTGAGAGATATTTTTTTAGAAGTATTTGTGTGTTTTTCTGGTATCTTTGTGTTGGGTCACTTGTTAGCTTTGTTATGTTGTTGTCTTCCATAAATTTTAAGGTTTTATGTTAGTATTCATCCAGTTTTATAATTATCGTGGTCCTGCCCTTGTCTGCTCTTATAATGAGTGCCTCGTTGTTTTTAATTTTGTTTTTTATTTTTCTGCATGTTTTTTCTTCTTCAGTTTTTGTTCCTGTCAATATGTTGTTCTTGTTTTCCTTTGTTATGTATCTTATTTCTTCTGCAACTAACTCTCTTGTCAGACCTGCATTGAAGTTCGGGTTACTGTTTCTTTCTTGTCGTTTTATGATGTATTCACTTTCTTTACTGAGATTCTACACTGCCTTGTGTGTAATGTGTGTGTTGACATTGTATTTTGGGCATTTTTTAGGAAACTTATTTATTGGTTAGACAGTTGTATGTCAGTAAGATTGACCAGCCGTTTGTGGAATGTGTGATTTGTTTGATTTCTATTTTTCTGTGTAATGATTTCATGTTGTTTTAAGAGAGCACTTAGCTTTTGTTGTTGTTTATTCCATTTGGTGTTTATTTCTGTTTCTGTGTTTTGGTTGACTGTATTCATGATATCACTAAATATTTAAGAGATTTTGATGTGAGTTCCTAGTTCAAGGTGAATTTTGAATAGTTCAGCATCGAGTTATTGCTTTTTTTGTATGTAGTTATTTAATTTCTTGCTTCAGCCACTCAATTTCAGCTTTGTGTTTGGCACATTGTGCTGCAGGTGACATACTGTTTACATTTACATGTACATAGTTAGGTATTACATTATGTGTAAGACAGATTCTGTTGTATTTTATGCACTACTGGCCATTAAAATTGCTGCACCACGAAGATGACGTGCTACAGACGCGAAATTTAACCGACAAGAAGAAGATGCTGTGATACGCAAATGATTAGCTTGACATGAGGAAAGCTTCCAACCGATTTTTCAAACACAAACAGCAGTTGACCGGCGTTGTCTGGTGAAACGTTGTTGTGATGCCACGTGTAAGAAGGAGAAATGCGTACCATCACGTTTCCGACTTTGATCCAAGTCGGATTGTAGCCTAACGCGATTGCGGTTTATCGTATCGCGACATTGCTGCACGCGTTGGTCGAGTTCCAATGACTGTTAGCAGAATATGTAATCGGTGGGTTCAGGAGGGAAATACGGAACGCCTTGCTGGATCACAACGGCCTCGTATCACTAGCAGTCGAGATGACAGGCATCTTATCCGCATGGCTGTAACGGATAGTGCAGCCACGTCTCGATCCCTGAGACAACAGATGGGGACGTTTGCAAGACAATAACCACCTGCACGAACACTTCGACGACGTTTGCAGCAGCATGGACTATCAGCTCGGAGACCATGGCTGCCGTTACCCTTGATGCTGCATCACAGACATGAACGCCTGCGATGATGCACTCAACGACGAACCTGGGTGCACGAATGGCAAAACGTCATGTTTTTCGGATAAATCCAGGTTCTGTTTACAGCATCCGTGTTTGGTGACATCGCGATGAACGCATATTGGAAGCGTGTATTCGTCATCGCCATACTGGCGTATCACCCGGCGTGATGGTATGGGGTGCCATTCGTTACACGTCTCGGTCACCTCTTGTTCGCATTAACGGCACTTTGAACAGTGGACGTTACATTGCAGATGTGTTACGACCCGTGGCTCTACCCTTCATTCGATCCCTGCGAAACCCTACATTTCAGCAGGATAATGCACGACCGCATGTTGCAGGTCCTGTACGGGCCTTTCTGGATACAGAAAATGTTCGACTGCTGCCCTGACCAGCACATTCTCCAGATCTCTCACCAACTGAAAACGTCTGGTCAATGGTGGCCGAGCAACTGGCTCGTCACAATACGCCAGGCACTACTCTTGATGAACTGTGGTATCGTGTTGAACCTGCATGGGCAGCAGTACCTGTACACGCCATCCAAGCTCTGTTTGACTCAATGCCCAGGCGTATCAAGGCCGTTATCACGGCCAGACTTGGTTGTTCTGGGTACTGATTTCTCAGGATCTGTGCACCGAAATTGCTTGTAAATGTAATTACATGTCAGTTTTAGTATAATATCTTTGTCCAATGAATACCCGTTTATCATCTGCAATTCTTCTTGGTGTAGCAATTTTAATGCCCAGTGTATTTTAAGTAGTCAGATGTAACTTTGCTGTGGTGTTCCGGAATTTGTTGTAGAACTTGCTTGGAAATGCCTGGCAGGGCGTCTCTCTCTCTCTCTCTCTCTCTCTCTCTCTCTCTCTCTCTCTCTATCTCTCTAATTCAAAACAACCAACAACCGCCAATTACATCTTCAACTGTTCCACCGTAAGTGATACATAATGTAAATAGACACACACACACACACACACACACACACACACACACACACACACAAAATCTTTCACATATATTATTAATCTCAGACATAGCCACAACAGTTTAGATATCGTAATTTCTGCGTAAATGTTTTGCCTACATTAAGCTGCATATAGCTACAGGTGACAAACTGTAAAGAAAAACAGATAGTATAAAAAGGTAATACAGCAGGAAAACTACACCATGTGGTAAGAAGGTGTGAAAAAATGGTTCAAATGGCTCTGAGCACTATAGGACTTAACATCTATGGTCATCAGTCCCCTAGAACTTAGAACTACTTAAACCTAACTATCCTAAGGACATCACACAACACCCAGGTAAGAAGGTGTGAATACACAGTTTTATGTGCTCCTCAAAAACCTGTAATTAGGATTTATAAACTAATATTTGTATGTATTTAAACAGTAAAGAATATTTCT
Source organism: Schistocerca americana (assembly GCF_021461395.2). Taxonomy (NCBI): domain Eukaryota; kingdom Metazoa; phylum Arthropoda; class Insecta; order Orthoptera; family Acrididae; genus Schistocerca; species Schistocerca americana. The sequence goes on along the minus strand of NC_060120.1, from coordinate 463,970,489 downwards.
TATGTTTAACAGCCACAACAATAAAAAAAACCACTGCAACTGCAGTGAAACATACCTGGGACAAAAACAAAATAGTGTTTTGCTAAACGCGGACCCCACTCAAAAACATATGTTATTCATGTCCTCGCCTTCACATACGTCTTTGTCGTTCAATGATATTAGTTTTTGTTAGGAACCTAGAAAGAGAATTTAAGTTTATATCGATAATTTTAAGGCCTTTCTCAAGAAGACTGCATATACAACGATTGTATACGCTGTACTATCCATACACGACGGACAGCTACTCTAATCCCAGTGATCCTGCTCTGTTTCAATTTCGCCGCCTGTAAGCCACACGCACTGCCTGAAACGACGCGTGACTCATGCGGCACGCCTGCAATCAGAACGACCGCCTTTCACTGCTCATAGCTTCTCCACAGCCGCTCTCTGTATGAGAGGTCAGCGCCGTTCAACAACGAAAGCTTTAACCTTGTCCGTTTTCTTATTCGGACATCTCAAAATGACGCTGACTACTGAAGGTAGCAGTTTCACTTTAGACGAAAAGCCCGAGGGAATTAATGACTAGAATCATCATCACTGTTGTCATTTTCCTGATCCTTTTCTCTTTCTAAAAGGAAGATTCAATGCTGAATGGCGTGAAACTTTTTTAAAAATATTCTGCTGTTCGAAACTAATCTCTTCAAGTCTTTATGCTCCTTCCAGTTGCGTCGATGTACTCTTATTCTGTTTCTCTTCTGTAACTTCGTTCCTTTGTCTTTCCCGTCTATGAGGACAGTAAATAAACCTTAGTAACGTTGTGACGTAGTAAATGCCTGTCCCCTCTGTATTTCTTGGCGACAGTGCTTTTATGGTTATTTTTCTCACTCTATCTTTTACGTATTGATTATTCATTCCACACACACAGTATCTTCATTACAACCTGACAACAGACTAGAAAGCACCTCCTCTTTTCCTTTCTTTTTTGTGGCCGCCAACTTCCAAGCGAAGTTCTTTAAGGCTAGCTTTTTGGAGGGAGCAGAGATGCTTTTGTGTATCATTCCTGTTTTCTACTTGAGAAATGATTGGTTTGCCGGCGCTACTCCTATTTTTATAACATCTGGACTTGTACCGTTGGACGTGTTACTGCTCTCTCGCTGTTTTAATGGCGTTTTGTCTAGATAGTATTTATCTCTAGCACACATTTACCTTACAAAAGTATGTAACAGAGACATTTCATAAATGGAACGTATGGCTTTGCAACACTCTCCCTTAACTGTAAGTCATAACTGCTGGTTTCAGAGAATTACCTCGTGGAGAAAAGCACACTCCACATTGCACAGTGTAGGCTATCCAGTTTCTGGATTATCTGTGCGGAGTTTGACGATTTTTTGAAAAAATAAATCGAAGCTGGGAGGTATCCGTCATAGGAAGAATGAATTTTTCTTTTAGAATTTGCTATTAGACATTTCAAGCACGTTTTACCGCAGGAAAACGATGCAGGCCGTAATTCCAGTCTCGGACGTTCATGAAATCGTTTTTCCATTGTTTCACATTGCATCTTCAGATAAATTTTGGACTCTTAAGATTGAAAGAATATTTAACGCTTCATTAGGATGGCTGATTCTATTCACAGTTAGGAGATTCAAGAAATCGTCGATCGAGGCTATTTTGTATGTGTTGTTCCTAGCAGGATGTTAGAGAGAGCCTTACAGTTCTAATCTGGTCAGACTAAATGAACAATAAGTAAAATGAAATAAATAAATAAATGAAGATAATGGAAGATACAGAAGGCAGATACTTAATGATGAGGCTCTTCACGGGTATGTGGCCGGATTTAATCGTCGGTGCAATTGGCTGCCATCTTCAGGTGAAGCTGCAGGTGCAGGTACACAAACACGACGGAATTAAGATAACGTCAGAATAGCAGCGCCACCGGCGGTAGAAGCTAACAAAGGTGATGAATCGCTAGTTAAGTTGCAACCGTTGTTGTCATCTGATAATCGGATACCGCAATTTGATTAAAGGAAAACTTTTATCGCTAGTAATAATGTCATCGGATGTTCTTATTTAGGTGGCGTCCGTAAGTAAGGCAAACTCGACTAATTTCGTGATACAAAGTCTACTGACTTCTACGATATCAAAGAAGTAAGATACAATATAAAGACCATGGAAGATGAAAGATGTGAGATTGTAATATACAAATAAATCAAGTGTTTCAAAAACATTACTATTTTAGGACTAGTGAGATGAGAATACGAACATTCTTTTCTGTTCTATAATGCGGTATGAACTCTGATAATTTCGTGAGACCACTCGTATAATTTCTTGATGCATCACAAAAAAGCAGGGATGGATATTTTAGTCACCCTCTGCATTACATCCTAAGCATTTGAAGTCCCATTCATATTGTACCAAGTTTTGGCAACTGAAATAAAACCACTTGTCACAATGTAGGCACTTTATCCCGTTCTCTCTTGGAACATTGTCCTTAAAATGTCCAGAGCAAGAAGCGCACAAATCACTCGTTGGTCTCTTCTTCTGTGGTTTTGGTCTTGTCCCTGAACTGGATGCCTGTGAGTAGTCACTCTTTTCCGTTCGTTTCCTTTTGAGATCCCTCGGTAGCTGTATCTGATTTTCTTGTCGTACGATTGTAAGGGGAGCGCTGAGGTTCTCTTTGTAGAACACCGCGCTCTTTGTGCATCAGTTCTCCTTTTCCGTATCCGATAGAAAGGTTAAACTGGAGTAAGAATTCCTGCATTTATTCCTGTAATTGTAGCTGAATTTGTTGCGGGAATTTCAGAACTGACAACTGCGGCTAGGCAAGACAATGTTGGAAAAAGTCCTGCATTGGTAGCTAGTCTGGAGGTTCTCCCTCTGCTGCACCATGAACCTCGCTAAGTTTGAAAGCACTGTCTGGAATTGCGGTCCTGTTCAAAGGACGAATACCAGTCTTGGTGAAAGCAGAGGTGCTCTTAAAGGGAGTAAAGGTTTCAGTTAAAACTTCCTGGAGGAGAGGAAGAAAGTGCTGTCGTGCTGGTTTACAGCCCTTCGTCTTGAAGTTACGTTTAACTTTTGACCTCCATGATCCTTTCAGTTTCCCGAATATTTCGACGTCCAAGGGTTGCAGCAAAAGAGTAAATCTCATTTTCCTCCGTGAATTGAAGTGCCTCAGCAGACAGATTACTGCGGTGAGATTGCCTAACCAGATTTATAGGTATCGCAGAAGGTACAAGTGACAGTAAAATGCTGAAGAAACTTCATAAATTTCTCAGGATTAATACACCCGTTTCTGGAGACAGTCACGAAAATTTTGATAGAGCTCTTCTCTCAGTATCAGCTGCAAGACTGACCTCCTTAAAAATAACCATATTTGGTCCAATTTCTGCTGCAGTCTTTATCGTGAGAAAAGAGTTGTTGTCTCAACTCTTTCAACAGTCGTCTCTTGCGTTACCCTGCTTGCAACTTTGGGACTAACCACTGTTGAGGCCTTTGGTACAAAACTGAGATTCCAAATTGTTTCTTTGTTGTTTCGTAATCCTGCCTTCTCTAGTCTCTGCTGAAAACTGTTGCAAAAACCATTCACATTTTCTCTTGCGACGCAACAGCCTTCTTTATTGATACGTTTTCAGTTTGTCGCCATATGAGCCCGTGTCTTTTCTTGTAACCAACCCAACAAAACTATCATGCTATACCCTTGTCTGAGTAGAAAGAACTATTCTTATCAGTATTTAGGGTTGACAGTTTAAATGCTTCTCTTCGTACATCTGTGGCAGTTAACCCTTAACCAAGCTCTGGCATTGTTATGGTGTAACTTGCCAGTTTTCTCTCGCTCCACCGAAACAATAAATGATCTTCCCTTTTTTATTTGTGGCATTTCTGCTGCGGAAGGTGTAACCATAACTTGACCTTGAAGTGCCATGGAAGGGACCCTGTAAGTTTTAGATGCCTTGTACGCAAACCACCCTTTCTCCAAAACACATGAAATAGTTTTTCGTGTCCATGGGATTATATTTTGTCCCGTAGTTACCTCTAGATCCACCAGGCATCTAAAATGAAGAAAATCCCATCTACGTATGCAACCAGGCTTGAAGGTAATTACAGATAAAATACTGATCTACTTTCAGATTTTGTCACGGAACAACATTCTAGTGTTTCTTTTTCTTTCTTTCTTTTGTCGATAGATTTACCTTACACCTTTTGCCGATAGTTTACCTTACGAAATCCCAGTAACGGGAAGCCTATGCAATAATTTGTGTCGCTTTAAATATTATGCCCGTCATTGAGACAATGTTCAGTGATGGCAGATTTTTCAGGCTGGAGCAACCGTGTGTGTCGTTGATGTTACGCACATCAGTCATGAACCGTGCGAGTAGTCTGTACACTATAAACTTCTCTGCAAAGACCTTATATACCCCAGGCTTTCCCAATCCCAAATCATCTTTAACAATCCAAGAAGGTCTCTAGTTTTGGCGAAAGACAAAACTACACTTTTAATATCGTACTTTCTGAGGATTTTTTAAATTTCCGAAGAAACGCTCCTGTCAGAGAGAACAAAGGCCAATGATTGACAAGTGCCCAGTGTTGGTTCACATGGTGGTCCAAACTGAAAAGCACCAGCAATTTGATGATCAGTATATCCGTTTTGTCTGAAAAACAACGTGAAGATAATCCAGTTACTGCGTCAAATTATCAGAATCGGTAATAGCACAAGCTCTCTCGACCAGTGTACGTAAAACTCCCATAAGTTGATGTGGTGGTGGATGACAATTAGACTGGAGGTAGCGGTCCATATGCACAAGTTTGCGATACACGCTTTGTCCCAAAGTCCCATTTTCTTTTTTATGCACAGAAAGGTAATTTGCCATCTTTTTCAATTTCTACCGAAAATTTGATGCGTAGATGACGGCAGTTAAAATGATCTACACACCGATGAACAGCTTCCACACCTTGTGGCCAAACGGTAAAAATATCATTCACGTATCTCAGAGAACGTGTGTGTTTGAGAGAAGAAGCCCTGAGTGCGATATCTTCAAAATCTTCCATGAAAAGATTGGCGACAATAGGGGAAAGAGGACTCCCCATAGCCGCACCATCACTTTTTTGAAAAAATGCATCATTAAATAAAAAACGTATTGAAGTCAGTATATGGTAACACAGCTCAGTATTTTATCATCCAAAAGCTGACAGTTGGCAGCAAGGACTCCTCCAAAGGTACCTGACTAAAGTGAAGCAACATCAAAACTAAATAGAAGCTCAGATGCTCTAGGCGTAGAGACTTCAATGTTGCCTAAAATCGATCAAGTTGGTTACATGATGGTCACATTTCCTCAGATGAGGGCTAAGGACAGAAGCAAGACATTTGGCTAAATTACAAGTAGGAGTTCCCAAATTGCTGACGATCGGACGTACGGGTGTTCCAGATTTATGAACATTGGGTAAATCATACAACCTGAGTGCTACTACCACCACTGGATGAAGCTTTTTAATGACAACCTCAGATAAGGAACTCATATTAATAAGTGAAATGGTGTTCCGCTTTATCAGGTTTGTAGGACCGTTCTGTAGTTTACAACTTGCACAATCCTCCAATAAACACATTTTTGCCAAATAGTCTTCACAAGAGAGAAGAACAGTTGAAAGGTGGCTACACTGAGTCACAGCGCCAAAGATTATTATTCCGCCGCCACCACTGGTGCAGTTGTAGTTCAGAGGTTGCCTTGGACAGTGCTTGTTGAGAGGATGTCGAGAGCAGTACTAGTTGAGAGCATGTTGTGTGCAGTTGTTGTTCTGTTGGGCGAGACAGTAGATGCTGTTCGGTTGGTGTAATGTATAGATGGAAGATGATGCAATGATCACAGTGTATTTTTCGTCAATATATATGGAGGTAAAAAAAAAAAAGAATTATTTTACACTTCCTCAATGACAATGCCTCTTGGTCACAGGTTCAGTCAACAAAGCATCTGGCTCGTGTTCATGTATTAGACTTGTAATTCTGGTTTATGTGAAATTATAGTATTTCTGGTTTTTCAATTAGTTCATTGTAAATGGTGTTTAAAATATCTTGTCGTATTGAGGAAGAACCGTGCCAGATACATGTACGTTGAATCACACTTCCACACAGAACAGTTACACTTGTGCTTTGTTGTTTCGTAGCTTTTATAGTTGCAGGGAACTTAATTAATCAATTGTGTTAACGGAAATTTCCTTTCATTCTTTATTGCTATTTTATGCAGTCAAGGCCAACCGGTTACGAGATTTCGTAATCGGACACACAGCAACTAAAAATTGTTGCATAGTAATTAAGCCCCCATGCACAGCGGCACTGTCTTTATCAGCAGCAAAAACTAAGAGAGCCTTATCTTCATTCAATGACCAAATGGCCTTTCTTTCACTATAGGGAATTGTACTCTGTGGTAATGGTGCTTCATGAAGAAGATGTGAGACTTCCTGTCTAATTTCTTCCACCTGATCTTTAGGAAAGCGAGCGATGGCATGCTTCACAGCACTAATGAAATCTTAGCAGGCAAGTTCCTTGATGTGGGAACGAAATTCAGGCTTTTCTCCAAAATCGAAGAAGTAGCGTCGTCCAATTTCTTGTCAGTAAAACTAATAACAGCCTGCCGGCGAGTGATACCCTCAGATATCGATGGTTGTTCGCGAAATCGATGAAACTTGGAAGATTGTTTCTTTATGTGCTCTTCAGTGTTGACTCTGAATTGGCCGAAGAAGCTTCGTCAACCCAACCTCAGGATGCAGAAGACATAATAAGGAAGGTTCAAATGCGAAAAGTGCAAATCTTTGGCTGTTAAATCCAGTTGCCGAGGAGTAAAACGAATTTCTCGCGTATTAAAGCAAAACCAGCAGGTTTCTTGATGTTTTTATCCATATTAGTACCAACGAGCGCCGCTCGTGGTCTTGCGGTAGCGTTCTCGCTTCCCACGCACGGGGTCCTGGGTTCGATTCCCGGCGGGGTCAGGGATTTTGTCTGCCTTGAGATGACTGGGTGTTGTGTGTCTCTCATCATCATTGACTCGCGAGTCGCCGAAATGGCGTCAGCTGAAAAGTACTTGCAATTTTGATTTCATTTTTTTTATCAGTGCCAATAAAATGTGAAACCTTAACAAATTTAGGAATAATACCATCGTCACAGCATCTTAATAGGAATATAAGAGCAGTTGGCAGCTTTCTTTCCTTCTTGAGAAAGCTATCGAACTTCTCGACAAGAATAGCCATCTCCTCAACAGAGGTATCATGTGTGCTTCCGCAGATTTTTCGAGCGTAATGCTCGTTGGTGCTCTTCACAAGTATGCGGCCAGATTTCATTGTCCTGACAACACGATATTTCGACGGTCCAACTGGGCACCACCTTCAGGTGAGATTGCACGTGCACAATCACGCCGGAACGGAGGATAGCCCTTTCACTTCTCGCGCACGCGCAGCGGCCTGTTCCCGCGGTGTAAAGGAGCCGCCGTATCTGATGTTACCCCAGTTCCGGCGTGTTTGTGCACCTGTAATCTCGCCTGAAGGTGGTGCCCAGTTGGACTGTCGAAATATCGTGTCGTCAGGACGGTAAAATCCGTCCGCATACCAGTGAAGCTCATCAACAAGCATTACGCTGGAAAAATCTACGTAATCACACCAGATACTAAAGGAACAAGGCGGTGCCCAGTGGTACACAACCTTAACTTTGTTTTACGAGAAGAAAATGAAACCAAGAACTGGAAGTTTCCTCTAGAGCAGGGCTTCCCAACGTTTGATCCATGGACCCCTTACGGATCCGCCGGCTCTTTTTAGGGAGTCCGCGGCCACCTAGCACCAAATAGTGTAAAATAATGAGTAACATTATTGAATAAAAATGTGAAAATGAAATTCATCACTATTTTTTTTCGTGTGAAAAACGTGTGTACTTTTACTTCAGGTCGTACCCCCAAACAGCCTTTGCGATTCCTAAGTGAGAACGTATACACTGTTTAGTGCCGGAGAACGCGGCTTCTCTGATTGACTGTTTCGCAACAATACGGGGGTCGTTTGTGCGCCGGCTCACGGCGCTAGATGCGCTGAAACCTTTTACGCATGCGCGGAGCGAGCTTCGTCGACCAATCACAGCGCTCGCTGGCACGTATGCGGCCCCAGGCATCATTAAATGTTAAACTTGCTTTGTCAGTGAACTACTTATTTCATAAGTCGATTTTTGACCAGTTTATTACTTCTAACATGGATCGGTGGCTGAAGTCAGGATCATTGAAGAAGGGTGCAGTTTCTCCATGGCCTTCACAACAAGGGAAGTTTCCAGTTGAAATGAATGAGGAAGGAGGACGACCAAAGGAAGACTTTACATACATTTGAACATTTTTCTTCGGATTTCGTGAAAAACCACACACCTACACACACACACACACACACACACACACACACACAAACACACACACGACTGTTACGAAATATGCATGCTCCTTACGCAACAGTAGCCAAACAGTGGAAGTGAACAGACGATAAGCGGCAGCTTGTCAACAGCGAATAGTTTGACGCGACGTTGATTGCAGGAAGGCAGCTCCATCGTGCGAAATTTTAGTTACCAAGTAATTTTAATCAGGCTATACTGTGTTGAACAAAGGGAGTAAATCCACTAGTAAGTGTCTGGATACAGTGGTAATTCAAAATGGATCGTTAATTTCAAGTTGTTTTCATTCATCTCTAAACCAAAGACTATTGATACTTCGGGGGGGGGGGGGGGGGAGAGTCATTGTTGGGAACATGGCACTTGGATTAAGAAGCTTTCAGTTCCCATAGGTTTCGCCCTGAAATTTAAAGTTACTGTACTCTTGACTGACCAGAGGTCCGCCATCGATTTTCGACTGAAGAAGGGGTCCGCCAGCTGAAAAGGTTGGGAAGCCCTGCTCTAGAGCTTGACAGCCTAGTGGTGTTAGGGCCAAGCGGGCTGGCGGGTTGCCACAGTAAAGCTGCGACAACGAGCGCCGGTGTCATTAGCTGCTGAGGGCGCCACCGCCGGCCGGCGCGCACTGCACGGCTGGGGGGAACAGCCGGCAGCGGCCGCACCGGGGCCCACGAGAATGGCGGGCCGTGGCGTGCCCGTCACAGCGCGTCACACTCCAACACACACGAGTGCCAGCAGCCGTATCCGGAGGCGAACCAGTAACTATTTGAGACGAGTTTGAAAATGCTTGATTGCGCGTTTGAATACGTACAAGCTCTGGGTAGCGCACGACAAAGTGAAGACCTTCAGTGGGTACGATTTCAATTACATACTTATTTAGCGTGGGCCGAGCGTTCATGAAATGTGACAGATGAGTCGACTAGTGTGACGGCACATATTTGTTGCGACGCCCATTGTTTCTCGTGGGCCACAGTTGATTCTGTGAAATCAGTCAAGTTACACTTCCGGTTAGTATGGAGTAGACATAAAAGCAGCAGCAAAGTAGCGTAAAAGAAAGTGCAGTGACCTGTTTCAAACTGCAAAACTGCATGTAATCCAGCAGTTATTCAAACAAACATCACTGTGAGTAGATCAGTACTAGCATAAAATAAGACAGATTAGGGCTTATAAGGGGGCGTATAGACAGCGGTGTTCCCTGCATCTATTTTCAAGTGTTCAAAAATGGTTCAAATGTGCAAATGCAGAGTGAAAGACAAAGCAGTATTGGATTACATGAGCTGCAGAGCAATGCCTAAGCATGGAAGCGCAGCGCATATCTATTGGATATTGTAATCACACTATGTACAAAAATTAACGATCCGTCTATACTCTATACTTTCAAACAGCATGTAACACTAGCCATCCCACAGTCTAGTGATAAGATCCGGAACAAAGACTTGCTGATAAGTGAAAAAATCGTTATAATGATTTGTCATATTGACAGTATTTGTTTCCACGACTATTTTATAAAAGAGGTTATATGTATATACTGCAACCAGTCACAACCACTTTGGACACAAATATTAACAGAATATCTTTCTGCCTTAAATTTAACCATCTGTGGCCTATTTTATTACAAAAGAGATACCCTGTCTTTAGTACCCCTTATCTTAAGCATGCCATTGCGTATATTAGCTTGTAGCTCAGTAGAATAGGTAAACTGTCCAAGTGTTACCTATCACTGCCTTATCATATCGTATACCATGCAAACTGAAACTAATCGCAGAAATTTCAGCTCTCAATGCAACAGTTTAGATTTTACTTATATGTTTAGTAAATTAACCTGAAATAATTCTGACGATACATGTCAAAAAAAGTAAGCATAAGAACTGGTTCGTACTTATCAGGATTGTAAATAAAACTAAAATTGTGCCAGTGACCACATGATGCAATGCGATAAGCTGACACCCTTATTTTCGCTGTCACGAGAAGTGTCTGCACCAAGGTATTACAAAACTTACCTGTTGTTACTGGCAACAAAAATCTTAAATGGTGCAAATGGCTCTGAGCACTATGGGACTTAACATCTGAGGTAATCAGTCCCCTAGAACTTAGAACTACTTAAACCCAACTAACCTAAGGACATCACACACATCCATGTCAGGATTCGAACCTGCGACCGTAGCGGTCACGCGGTTCCAGACTTAAGCGCCTAGAATCGCTCGGCCGGCAACAAAAATTCTTGCATCGTACCGTCTATAAAATGTCTGTATAATTACGCTACGCTCTCTGTCTGTACAGTTAAGGCATTCTTCTTCCACTTCCCCTCCCCCTACGGCGCATAGGGCCGTCAGCATGGGACGGTAGCTTAAGCGGCGAAACGATGCTGACAGATCGTGCCGCGGGCAATTTAGCCCGGCCTGCGTCAGTAGGACGGGTCACCTCTGTCTGTCACAGCTACAGCACTTTCTACAGCTGTCGACCGCAGATACTTACAGCCGTGGGGACCTATCGCGAAGTCTGTGCCACATCTTGCTGCAGCTGACCTAGTAGCAAAACGTATCACACAAGAGGCAGCGCAGTAGAAACCATGCAGATCACAGCTACGTTAGTAAACCCTCAGATCGACGGACCTCTGAGATCTTAGTGTCGGGGCTTCCGTTGCTCGAGCTATTTTCCGCAGATGCTCCACGGAGTGTTTGATGTATTGTACTAGAGAGACATTCCGCTGAGCTGTCGTTGCGGGTGCATTACAGCAAGAAGTCGTCAAATACTAGAGGCGACATTCAACCTACGATCCACATTTTTAAAAAGCTACAGCAGCGGCTACTTTAATAACCACTCGCAACAGACGCTCTGACGAACCCGTTACTACGTACAGAGTGAATCCAATCTTCACTTAAGAGCTTAATGAACCACTACGTCATAAAGAAAAGAAAATTAACTAACTTGCTTGATCTTTGGCTTTGACACAGATAAGATAGGTACCGCATTTAAACACTCTATTGAGTTTTTGTCTAGATGCATACAGTTTAAGGGGGGTAGGACGTCAAACGGGCCGTCTTGGAGCATGAGAGACGCTACAGGACATTTTAATTTCCACTGTCTATACTTATACAAATAAATACATAACACTTTGTCAGCATGATCAGGAAGGATTAAGGATTCACAATCATAGCAATAAAAGTTCAAAAAATAATAAAATAATTTTTTTTACGTGTGAAAGTTCATCATTTTTTCACTTCTATTGGCTGCGTTTGTTGCTATAGGTACACGTTTCTTCATAAGTAACAGACATTCTTAGATCAATTTTGTACAGCATACAAACCACACTTACAGGTGTATGAAACTCTAGAAATTGTTTATTTATGAAAAAATGAATGTGCTGTTACATTTTAAACTTCATGTTTAGAAAAAACTCAAATTTTATAGTTAATTATCTCAATTTTTACCACAGTTTTTAATAGATTTGGAAAATTCTAGAGTTTCATTCACCTGTACGTATGGTTTGTATGCTGTGCAAAATTCATCAAAGAATCTCCCTTACTTATGAAGAAAAGTGTACCTATAGCAACAAATGCAGCCAACGGTAAGTGAAAAAAGCTGAAATAGAAATGTAAATAAATAAATTATTTTCTTATATTTTTGAACTTCCACCACTGTAAGTGTAAATCCTGAATCCTTTCTGGTCATTCTAACAAAGTTTTATGAATTTATTTTTAAAAGTATAAACAGTGGAAATTAAAAATTCATGTGGTATCTCTCCTGCTCCAAGTCGTCCCGTTTGACGTCCTACCCCCCTTAATATTATTTACCTGTCTAATACAAACAATCTGTGAAAAAATTTGACTATAGACTCGTGGCTTTCGTAAGGAGAGTAAGGGTTAGGTACAAGATGAGTGCGCGGTCGGAGGTTTCCGTTCCATCGGTTCTCAGAGAACATCAGGAAAAGTCGGAGAAAACTGCTATAACTTGCGATGGAGACTCCGTCTCTCGTGGCACCTAAAATACTCGCAGTCACCGTAAGATTTTCTGGAAACACTTTCAGAATAAGAAGGTCGAAAAACGATGGCAGTATGGTATCTTCTGACAAATAAACTGGTCGCTAAGGCAATGTCTTTGACACACAAGCTGACGGAGAAATATTGCGCGTCGTTCGGACTGTGATAGTAGCAGTTTCGCCCAGTATTGTTAATTTGCGAAGAATTCAGTATGCACTGTGTTGCTAAATACAAAAATCGTTTTATGAAGGTCCCCGAATCCGACACCGATTACAAGTTTGTAAACGATATTTACCTTCTTTTTCACAAATTAAATTTTTTGTTCTTGATAATTGCGATTACAAGTTGTATCTCGTTTGCATTTCAAAATATATATATGCAAGCTTGCCTGACCTCAAAAAAACACTAGTCCAATCGGTATTCCCCATCTCCAACAACTACAAAAAATCATTAATGCTTTTTTTCTTCACGGCAAAGACCGTTGTCGTCACAGCAAAGAGCGTTGTCGTCTCAATTACGGTAGCGCATCGTCGCTGATACTCTCAGCTAGAATATTACAATAATATTACATTACGTAGGGACATTACAAGAGGTTTTTCAGACCTATTTTGTGTTCGTGATATGAACCTGTGGCCTCCTCTGACTAGTTACGGATTACTAATGTAAATATGAGTTATTCGCCTACTAGCCCACTTACCTAAGTTTTTAGAAAAGTAACTTCACTACACAGACAAACTCACCAAAATACTTGACCTGAAACATAGCAACGCAACCGCCCTCAGACGAAACATGTAGACTTACGACAGTATGTTGAGTCTGCCCTGTTAGTGTATAGTATAGAACGTAACAAATACAGGTAATGTTCAAAACGTCGTGTACCATGATCAAGGCAGAGCGTACGGTGACTTATCACAGACTGTTTTAATCGGTCAAAATACCAGTATTTTGGTGTAGGGCCTACTACTGCCGCGGCTGTAACAATACCAGCAACCAGGACCACGCCCCCAAAAGAAGTCGTCCTCTGGTGTCATGTCTGATGACCGAGCTGGCTTTGGGGTTGGACCACCGCGAGTAATCCATTATTGACCACATGAAAAGCAGTTACTCTTAACGAGCCACCGGATCCCACGCCTCCTTCACACCAAAATGATCAGAAAACTTCGTTGAACAACCTCCGAAATTTTGTCGCGTTCGCTCTGTGTACCTCGTATCTGGTGACCACTGAAAATTGCATCGTTTCTTGCTTGTGGCGAGCAGTCGCCTTCCATTACACCGTCTGAGTACATCTCCGGGCCTGTGACTGGGTGAAAGACGGTTGTCCACCGGCTGCATTCCACCGGTGGTACCTTTCTCACATACCCCGTGGAAGAACTGCTGGTAGTAAAGATCGGAAATCATAAGCGGAAACATCAGTGGCAATGAGAGTGAGTCTGACATGGAGCGTCCTGAAATTGCTCGTCTGTTAAGGCAACTGATCGTGATAAGCAGGAAATCCTGGTCTGAGAACCGGTCTGACAAAAATTTCAACTGGCAATGCATTTTCATTTTATTTCAGTTTCACAGTATCTGGTTTTTGCTGATATCATTTCATGTCACTGCATCTTCACTGATTTCGTTCCACTGACCGATCCATTTCATTTCAGTGCATTTTGTTCATCACAAGAGGCAAACGCACAACGGTGGAAGTGAAGAAGAAGATAGACCTATTTTATTGCGTTCTCATTGAAAGCACCGTATTCTGTACGGTACTGAATGTGGCGATATTATTTGTACATTATACTGGTGACTGAACACTGCAGCTGTGAAGAAACAGAAACCGGTACATTTTTGCGATATACTTTGCTGCAGCACATTTCAGGCTTTCGCTTGTCTTCACATTGAAGAATACCATTAGACATTTATTGTTGTTGCAACGACTGCAGCGTGAACTCTGTAGTTATCCTCTCCGAAACAACAGTTTTTAGCTTCGTTAGTACTCGAACGGCGTATTGATGTCATTACAGAGGGTTCCGCCTACATGCTACGCACACAAAACGTCAATACGTAAAAAGGTCAAAACCGAAGAAAAAGCGTAATTGCCATGCATTCTGATAAACACAAAAGTTATGTGTAATAGTAGTGCAGCATTCATTATGTGGTCGACTCGTACATTTGTTTTGGACGGGAACTGCAACTGAAGTCTAATTACATTTTCTGTATTCGTCAGCTGTAATTTCCGGCCAAAACAAATGTTTGATCCGACCGCACTGTAAGTGCTTTACCAAGACTCTTTACCGCTTATAACAGTTTCCGCGCCTGTGTGCTTAACACGCACGTGATCGTAAAAGAAAGAGAAACTGAATGCAGCACTCAAGCACGCTAATGGGAGTACTGACTGCACATTTTTACTTACACTGCTGGCAATTGTAATTTCAGCATCATGACGGCGACACGCAACGCATATTGAAATGGCAGGAAGTGTTCTACATGCTTGAATATGCTAGCTATATTTCTCAATTTGAGAAAATTCAATAAAATGGTTGATCCTAACCGTAAGCAGTTGGTAAAAGGAACATCGGCTACATTCTGAAAACAGGTTGTAATGGGTAGAAATGCAGATACTCGTATTTCTGTTGGTGAGTGTAGATGGTACACTGAACAACATTAGATCAGTATTTACATCATTTGCAGAAGAATCATTATATCCATTACAAGTCACATGTTTTTAAGTTGGTTAGTATCTCCAAGTACAGGAGGTGGTGGAGAGGATTGTATGAGCGCACGACAGCAAGGTCTTCAGCGCCCGCTCAGTAACAGATTGAGACGGGTGTCAAGAAAAGACTCAGAACAGTAAGATAAAACAGAACGTAAAACACAGGTAACAAGCTTGGAAAAATATGTGCCTACTCACACCGAAGCGTGGGACGAAGAATGCCGCCAGCAGTAAAACATGGACAACACAGGAAGAAAGTAGTAGAGGGAGCTAAAACAATATGGCAGATGGAAGTGGCTGACTGACCGCAAGGAAAAAAGGGAGGAGCCAGCCACTTTGCAATAGACTAAAACCTCCAGCCTAAAAGTTTAGGCCAGAGTCCAGACACATCACAAAACTTTAAAACCCTAGACACACACGTCTCATCATTAGCAAAAACACAGGGCAGAGCCCCATCAACTAGTGCTTCTGCCCTTGCATCACGGTATAAATTTCTGTCTGTTAAAATGTAGCGGACAGAGATGTGCACACCACAAGCATCACAAAACGGGGGATCCTTCCGCCGTAATAGCAAGCTTTGTGTGAGAGGACAGTGCCCAATCCGAAGACGCGTGAGGGTCACTGCTTCCCGCCTGAGCACCCGGCAGGAAGAACGCCACGGCCGAGTTGTTGACTTCACCAACCGCAGTTTATTGGCCGTCACCCCCAGCCATTCTTCCTCCCACAACTCCATGCACTTCTTGCGGAGTGCAGAAATGACAGACTGCAAGGGAATAGGACACTGGACCACAACCTGCTCTCTGCAGGCCTCCGTGGCATGTGGCAAGAGCAAGCCAATAATGCTTATTTTCTTCTGGGCGGCAGGTCAGGTGTGGAAGTGTGGACTCGTGGATGCAAAGTGGTTAGTCTATACTGATAGGCATAGTCCACTTAGTGGTGCAGTCACGGAAGTGCAGAAAACATCAGGTCGTAAAGTTTGGGACTTGTTTGTAGGAAGACTATTTGACAAAGAGAAAAAAACAACCAACACAAATGTGTTTACACATTAAATTACCACACATAAAAATATCTTCACTTATACCCGTTATACCCTGTGTAGGGGAAGAATACGCAGCAGCTTTCTCGTTCAGAAGTCGTATCTAAATTTTGGTTGTTTGTGAAGAGATCCCGTTCATGTGATGCGGAGAAACGTCTGCTAGCGCATGTCAGAACTCGATAGCGACAGGATCGTGACATATCGAAGGGGACTCGGGTTTGTTTTCATCAATACAGGTACCAAGAAGGATAGCGCAGTGACGTCTGGAGCACCACGGACTGTCACCATTGTTGTTGCTTCCCTGGACGGGGCAGCAGAGAGAGGCGCGCCCACAGAGGTGGTGTGCCCAGCGACAGCTCTGGACACATGAGTGGTGGACATGGCCTGGCTCTGAGACGGCATCACGATGGATGTATCCACAGGTAACTGGCCCAAGGACACCTAACGTTACCAAAGTGCTTTCGTTTGGCCTGATGGTGTGGGATGCCCCTGGGTACGCGAAAGTATTACCACTGGTTCGCATACCCAGTATGTTGGAGAGCAGCCATTACACTTCTGACGTTTTAAGGCCGTTTGGTAGTGTACTACCTTCGCCGGTCCAGTGATGTTACCTTTCAACATGATGACTCATGAACAAACGTTAACCGTACTGCCTTAACCTACCTCCATACACTGGGTGTTGGACTGCTGCCCAGACCAGCACATTCTCGACATCTCTCAGCCACTGAAAACATCTGCTCGTGATTTGCAGAGAGAAAACGGCGTTCCAGCACTCGGCCGCCATTTCGTGTGACGACTTCTGGCTTAGAGTTGAATTACTATGAAATGTACACCTGTCATCCGATCAACTCCGTGCTCAGCGCGGTTAGAGTCACTCTGGTATCTATTTACAAAGTTTCGCACACTATAAACTCCGAAATCTCATACGATTACCACATAAAAGTTTAATTGTGTACTCTTTCTATTACACTGTACACGTATGATAAGTAAAACTTGGAAAATTTCTCGGGTATTTAACCGGGTGGCGTCGACAGTAAGGTGCGATATTTCGGCAAGCCGACTTATTGCCATCTCCAGGCATTCCTGATGACCTCAAAACCTGAAAAACAACTTGCCAAAATATCGCGCGTTCTGAACGACGCCACCCAACTTAATACCAGTGAAATATTCAAAATTTTCCTACGGTGGTAAAACCTAAAAATCAGCCATCAAGCAAAATTTAGTTATTTTCTGTTCTTACTGGTATTACAATTCTAACGGCTAACAGCGTAATTAGATATCGTTTTTTTGTCGACAGCATTCCGAATGTTAGAACTGCCAGGGGCATTGCTGTAAATTTTCTAAAGCGTAGAGGACTCCCCAGAACCGTTCCATTTACTAGTGGCAGTGGCAGTTATTTCATTCAATTCAATTACTCTTTTACTTTTCAAAAATAAATTTTGCAAAAGTTTGATACAGTGTGACATTAGTTTTATGTAAAGTTATTGGCAGTTCGCGCTAAGTCTATTATTTAACAATTAACAGTTATAGAACGCAATCTAAATACTGCCTTCCAGTATTAAACAGTCATACAGCTACTGTGATTTGGACAGGAGACAACTTACAATGAATCATTTACATTCGGTGCCAACCCTTCTGCTCCGTCTGTGGTTTTAAGGTCTTTAGACGTATTTTTCTCCTCATATATATTATGTTTTCCGTTTATTACTTTGGATTAATGTACAATAACCCTTCGAGATTTTTAAAACTCTGGACCAAGATATCTGGAGATCCTGCTCCAAGATATCTATACTGTATTCTGACAAAATTAGTGGTAGTAAATATGATATATTAGGATTCACGCTCTATGAACACTGTGTCTTCCAAAGTAACATTGGCATGTTGTATGGTCCATATTTTACCTGTACTTACCTAGAGATATCACGGAAAATTTAAATTTGAACAGTGGAAACGAATGTGAATCTAAGACTTACTCTCTTCATTGGCAGTACTTTAGGCCTTGTTGAATCGCTTTGTCGCGCACGGTCCGTACTGCGAATTTTAACTGTGAGTAACAAGCGTGGTAACGGCAGGACGCGGTCACGTAGTAGCGGAAATCTCCATTTTGCATGTTTATGTGCAGCTGTAAACACCAGTTGTAGGTCTTTTGAAACTTCACAGGCACGACGTGCAAAATTCAGATGCATTAGTAGGTCGTACAGGATATGTCCGAAAAGACGGGTGACATATCTACTCCATGAACATAGTTTGAACACATTTTACGTAAAATACAGGGCTTTGTCTCTTATTATGGGCACTGTAAATCCTTATTGTCACGGGAGAAAACTGTGGAGAGAGTTCTAAGAACTTATCACTCCTCTTCACCAGACGAAGAAGGGAGATCATTTTTGTGTTTTTATTCCGTATAATGTGCCGACTACAATTTTCCTGGCCATTTTATTCTAGCGACAGGAGATTTTGAAATTTGAGGTTTTGTATGTATGTTCTTTAATCTTTCACAGTGAGTTATTCTGAAGATGAGCTGTTTGTCTGCACGAACTACACTAAGTTTAGGTCAAAGAGTCAATAGGAAAAGCTACTCTGGATCACCATATCCAAATCTTTATAGGGAGGAATTCTATTTTATGATCACAGATGAAAGGGATAATGAAATCGCAGTGTGCTTTTATATTTGGGATCAACAGCTGGTACACTACTGGCCATTAAAATTACTACACCAAGAAGAAATCCAGATCATAATCCGGTATTCATTGGACAAATATATTATACTAGAACTAACTTGTGATTACATTTTCACGCAATTTGGGTGCATAGATCCTGAGAAATCAGTACCCATAGCAACCACCTCTGACCGTAATAAAGGCCTTGATACGATTGTGCATTGAGTCAAACAGAGCTTGGATGGCGTGTACAGGTACAGCTGCCCATGCAGCTTCAACACGATACCACAGTTCATCAAGAGTTGTGACGAGCCAGTTGCTCGGCCACCATTGACCAGACGTTTTCAATTGGTGAGAGATCTGAAAAATGTGCTGGCCAGGGCAGCAGTCGAACATTTTCCGTATCCAGAAAGGCCCGTACAGGACCTGCAACATGCGGTCGTGCATTATCCTGCTGAAATGTAGGGTTTCTCAGGGGTCGAATGAAGGGTAGAGCCACGGGTCGTAACACATCTGAAATGTAACGTCCACTGTTCAAAGTGCCGTCAATGCGAACAAGAGGTGACAGAGACGTGTAACCAATGGCATCGCATATCATCTCTCCGGGCGATACGCTAGTATGACGATGACGAATACACGCTTCCAATGTGCGTTCACCGCGATGTCGCCAAACACGGATGCGGCCATCGTGATGCTGTAAACACAACATGGATTCATCCGAAAAAATGACGTTTTGCCATTCGTGCACCCAGGTTCGTCGTCGACTACACCATCGCAGGCACTCCTCTCTGTGATGCAGCGTCAAGGGTAACCGCAGCCATGGTCTCCGAGCTGATAGTCCATGCTGCTGCAAACGTCGTCGAACTGTTCGTGCAGATGGTTGTTGTCTTGCAAACGTCCCCATCTCTTGACTCAGGGATCGAGACGTGGCTGCACGATCCGTTACAGCCATGCGGATAAGATGTCTGTCATCTCGACTGCTAGTGATACGAGGCTGTTGGGATCCAGCACGGAGTTCCGTATTACCCTCCTGAACCCACCGATTCCATATTCTGCTAACAGTCATTGGACCTCGACCAACTCGAGCAGCAATGTCGCGATACGATAAACCGCAATCGCGATAGGCTACAATCCGACCTTTACCAAAGTCGGAATCGTGATGGTACGCATTTCTCCTCCTTAGACGAGGCATCACAACAACGTTTCACCAGGCAACGCCGGTCAATTGCGGTTTGTGTACGAGTAATCGGTTGGAAACTTCCGTCATGTCAGCACGTTGTATGTGTCGCCACCGGCGCCAACGTTGTCTGAATGCTCTGAAATGCTAATCATTTGCATATCACAGCATCTTCTTCCTGTCGGTTAAATTTCGAGTCTGTAGCACGTCATCTTCGTGGTGTAGCAATTTTAATGGCCAGTAGTGTATTTGTGTTGATTCTGATATCTTCGTTTTTAGGTGAATCTACGGCATTACTAGATTGTGCAACCATATAAGATGTCTTGCAAGGCTTATCTGTACCCCAAAAAGTAAGGCAGATCCAGTAACACTGCCGTCCCTAGAAACAGCCGTAAAATTTCGATTACATATAAAGAAAACAGAATCAATGTATGAAAACGTCGTTCCGTGTCTACAGCTGGTGCTTCGGGAAATATCATCAACGTCGTTTTAGCTGTACGGAGCAAATCCGGACTCCAACGAAAAAATTTCTGAAGTTGTTCAGGGATCTTCCCTGATTAATTTGATAGAACGAACCCGTGAACCTAAAGTGGCTCATTACGTAACAGTAAGGTAATCATGAAGTATTTAGTTTCTTCCCCCAGTTACCACTGTTTCTGTGAAAATAGATTGACAAAACTGAAAAAGCTTGTAATATACAGTCACCGAAACGTACAACACACATAATAATGCATCAAACTTCGGACAATGCAAAAGTACTGCTATGTATAAATGCAGACTGGAGGGATGAGTGAAAATTTGTACCATGGCAGGGATTCAAACACGGGTCTCCTGCTCAGTAGGCAGATCGGTAGCCACTGCGCCACGCTGGCACAGTGGCTTCGCCCAACTTCACGGACTATCCTAGCATGCCTGTGATCTCGGTCTAAATTCTCATTCTCGTCTCGGGAGGGAGGCGCACGAGGGTAATCCGCGCAGTTGTGCAAAGACACTACCAGGGTGGCGTAATGCTTAGTGCATCTGCCTAGTGAGCAGGAAACCCGATTTCGAATCTCAGCCAGGGAGCAAATTTTCATTCGTCGCTTCAGTCCTCATGTTATACATCATAGATGTTTCAGACTTGAAAATGTCTCTGGAACCACATAGTTCCATTTGACACTGTGACGTAGTTGCTTCGCTGTGGCAGCAACGCAGCATAACGCGCTGCTCATCCATTGCACTCAGTGGCCCCACACACGAGGCGCACATTCGCCCAATCTTCGTGAGTGAAACTGTCAGTACTACAATGTATAACTGTTAACGTGCAACTAACACTACCGGAAAAACAAACCAGAGTCAGAACAGAGCTGTTCTGAATGTAAATTTGAGAGCGAACATGAAAGCGCGCTTTACCGTTGTCAACAGCAAGTACCGTTAATAAATGGGACAAGTTTGATTCCAAACGAGATACACAATGTACACCGTCGACGTTTGCACTGTTGTACAGACATTAACGGTGAAATACAAGAACAAACATAAAAAGTGGGTAAGAAAGGAAACGAAATGTAATTACTCTGTAGCGAGCCACCGGACCCGTTGGACTGAACGTAGTCACAGACAAATAATATTCAAGGGACGTAAAATTACCATTCAAACAAATGTTTTGAAATGAAAAAGCAAAATGACGTTTCCTGCAGACCGAAATGCTTGGATAATATTGCTGAAAAATCTTAGAAATTTTGTTTGTCAATTTCGTGTTCATCCTGCGGTATGGAGTTGGATCCAGCCCAAACATAGAAAACTTATTAAAAAAAAAAGACATCGTATATTTTTTAGTCTCACTTGCACGTTTTTTACTTTATGACTGGTTTCGATCACATTAGACCATCTTCACGTGTACGTAGTTGCAGGAAACCCGTCCTATCTGTGCAGTATTCTGGTGTAGTTCCTGCACAGACGACAGGTTGCTCCCGCAACTACATAGATGTGAAGATGATCCAAAGTGATCGAAAGTAAGACAGTAAATATATTCAAGTGAGAAGAAAAAACAAACGATCTAAAATTTTATAAGCATCAAAACAGTTGCTTCACTCTCATGAGACGAATACACCGACTTTCACACTGCGTCCAGTCGGCAGGAAACGTAGTTTTGCTTTTTCGTTTCAAACAAAACGTTGAAATGTAATTTTACATTTGTCTAGCATTATAGACAGTCCAGGATTGGGTGGGTATTTTCCCATGTGCTGTATATTTATTGGCAGTTACAGCGAAAGACTAAACCTACTTAAAGCACAAGCAGTGGCTAAGTAACGCTGCTGTGAGAGGTTTGTAACTGACTGGTCTGTGCCCAGTCATAAGGATATAGTCACAAAGCTATCTCTCTCTGTCTGTGCTACGCACACTTATTATGTTGGTTGCTGTCGTCTGCAATAAATGTACGTCACAGGCGAGAGGACATTATCCATCTGCCTGCAAATAAGTGTGCAGCAGTTTTCGTCGCAGTACTGTAGTAAAGCATGAGCCTGATGGCCTTGTGGTTCATTTGGACAGTGCGCAGTTCCGTGAAGATCACCATCACGCACCGTCATAATGAACTTTTACCTCTGAAATTAGTGGCACTTGGAACACAGTAGTTTCAATGCCGTTATTCACGATGACGTTATTAGTTCTCACGATACCCACAGAAGAATGCACACATTTCAAAAACTGCTTAAACTGCTCAATTGCAGCGCTTACGCCTCAGTAACAACGATGATCTCTTTTGCAAGTACGACCCATCGCATCTTTTGACCGTGTCGTAAGTGAGCCAAATTCATTTAGTCGCCCACCGGTTCTCTTCTGTGCCTACTTCACAATACGAATGAGTGCTGAAAAGTACTGCCTCAAAAGTTTTAAATAAAACAAATCTTATTAACATTCTATATCTTTATTTTTCATGTCTGAGCCCTAGAGAGCTTCGAATTGTAGCGTGTAACATGGCGGTGTGTAACGTAACTACATAGGTGCGCGAGAGACGCCCAGAAAACAGAGCAAGAACTAGGGTTCGCTGTCATAGATCATCCCCCTTGCAGTCCTGACTCGACTCCACCAGATTTTCATCTGTTTCCAAAACTTAAAGAACACATTCGATGATTTCGCGCTTAAGAAATATTGTACAAAATGAGCTTCACGTTTTAAACGTCAGGTTTAGGTAGTGGCGGATACGCAGTTAGGCCAAGTAGAGAGAACGCTAACGGCATGGAACCAGGGCCGGTTTAACGGACGCACAAGGGTCGCGATATTGACGAATTGCAAAATCCACTATACAGCAATGTGTACTCAAGATACGTGAAGGTAACTTGTCTTGAAATTACATTCATTAATTTAAGCACTAGTACAAGCTACGCCTCTCGCTTTTTAAATCCCTATCTGATCAACATAAGCACCATTACTGAAGGTACTGAAACTAGATGTCATAGTTTACCTGTTAGTTCTATTCACGCACCAACGGAAAACTGCTGTTCACACTTTACAAAATCAGTC
Source organism: Schistocerca americana (assembly GCF_021461395.2). NCBI lineage: Eukaryota > Metazoa > Arthropoda > Insecta > Orthoptera > Acrididae > Schistocerca > Schistocerca americana. The sequence goes on along the minus strand of NC_060120.1, from coordinate 463,947,069 downwards.
ATAAAACTGAAATAAACGTTTTGGTGCTTTTCCTGGTTACGCCGTGTGTTCACTGAAACGAACAAAGTGACCACGCGCTCTTACACTTGTTTTCATTAAAATGATGCAACGAGGTACTACTCACTGTTCCGAGTCTCTACCATCGCTCGACGTGCACAACCTGTAACTGTTGCAGGTGCTGACTTGTGCTAACTGCGAACCTGATTACAAATTCTTGTAAATGACGTTACTAAGGAAAATGGGTTGTAATGCATTAATGAAGCTTAGTAGTCTGGGTAGAACAGAATTTCGTTACACACTTCGTAGTTCTGTACCTTTCAGTACAGTGACGCGACACGCTGGGAAAACCTAATCTATGCTATGCTTAGTGATGGAATCTGAGAACCTAACACTACAACATATGGCTGTAGAAAATGAGATCACTGGCGTATCTGAACGAGTTAAACACTGAAGACTGCGGTGAAGTTTTACAGAGATGCGTCGAAACATAGTAAACAAACAGACAGAGTTTGTCTGAACTCAGAATTAAGAAATGAACATGAAGCTAGTTTGTAAAAACCAGCACTAGGTGAGATGGGATATTCTCGGCCAATTCTGCCTGAAGAAAATGAGGAATTGGTTGTAGGATATCGTGGAACATTCCCACTTCAGCCCCTATAGTTTCATGAAGTTCCGATAGGTGGCAGCGCTATGCGTAGTCTTCAAAATGGCATCTGTAACGGAGGTGTGTTCCAAGCAGAGAGTTGTCATGGAATTTCTTTTGGTGGGAAACAAGAGCATCTCAGATATTCATAGGCGCTTGCAGACTGTCTACGGAGACCTGGAAGTGAACGAAAGCACGGCGAATCGTTGGGTGAAGCGTCTGTCATTGTCGCAGCATGATAGCGCAAACCTGTCTGAACTTCCGCGTGCCGGCCGGCTGCACATAGCTGTGACTCCTGCAGTGTTGAAACATGCGGACGCTCTCGTTCGAAGTGATCAACGGATCACGGTCAAACACCCACGCCTCTGTGGGTAGTGATCATAGACTCGTCCACCTGTTGTGATACTAAAAAAGGTGCGTGCCCTGTGCTCGCTGGGTTCCCCGACGCCTAACAAGAAACCCTAAAGAGCAGCCGGCTGGAGTGGTCGTGCGGTTCTAGGCGCTACAGTCTGTAACCGAGCGACCGCTACGGTCCTAGGTTCGAATCATGCTTCGGGCATGGATGTGTGTGACGTCCTTAGGTTAGTTAGGTTTAATTACTTCTAGGCGACTGATGACCTCAGAAGTGAAGTCGCATAGTGCTCAGAGCCATTTGAACCATTTTGAGCCTAAAGAGCAACGAAAGAAGACCATCTGTGCGGAATTGCTTGTGCGTTACGAGGCTAATTTTTGCTGTCACTATCACAGACGATGAAACATGGCTTCATCATTTCGAACTAGAAACAAAACGGCAATCCATGGAGTAGCGCCACACCCTCTCTTCCGAAAAATAGTTCAAAGCCACACCCGCAGTCGGTAAAGTCATTGCGATGGCCTTCTGGGACTGCGGAGCGGTTATTTAGTTTGATGTCCTCTCTCACGGTGCGACGATAAACTCTGAAGTGTGTTGTGCTATCCTCAGGAAATCGAAGAAACAACTTCGGCATGTTCGTCGCGACAAAAATGCAAACAACCGGGTGATCAAAAAGTCAATATAAATTTCAAAACTTAATAAACCACGGAATAATATAGATAGAGAGGTAAAAATTTACACACATGCTTGGAATGACATGGGGTTTTATTAAAACAAAAAAAGTTCACAAAATGTCCGACAGATGGCGCTGGACAGCAAAACGTCAGTGACTGCACATGACAATCGTGTATACAAGGAGCTGTAATGAGAGAGAGATAATGGAATGTAGTCGAATTAAGTCGGCTGATGCTGAGGGAATTAGATTAGGAAATGAGACACTTAAAGTAGTAAAGAAGTTTTGCTATTTGGGGAGCAAAATAACTGATGATGGTCGAAGAAGAGATGATAAAAATGTAGACTGCCAATGGCAAGGAAAGCGTTTCTGAAGAAGAAACATTTGTTAACATCGAATATAGATTTAAATGTCAGGAAGTCGTTTCTGAAAGTATTTGTATGGAGTGTAGCCATGTATGGAAATGAAACGTGGACGATAAATAGTTTAGACAAGAAGAGAACAGAAGCTTTCGAAAATGTGGTGCTACAGAAGAATGCTGAAGATTAGATGGGTAGATCACATAACTAATGAGAAGGTATTGAATAGAATTGGGGAGAAGAGGAGCTTGTCGCACAACTTGACTAGAAGAAGGGACATGTTCTGAGACATCGAGGGATCACCAATTTACTATTGGAGGGCAGCGTGGAGGGTAAAAATCGTAGAGGAAGACCAAGAGATGAATACACTAAGCAGATTCAGAAAGATGTAGGCTGCAGTAGGTACTGGGAGATGAAGAAGCTTGCACAGGATAGAGTAGCATGGAGAGCTGCATCAAACCAGTCTCAGGACTGAAGACCACAACAACAACAATGAGAGAGAGAGAATCAGATGCGCCAGCAGTCGCAGCATGTTGACGTTACCTGAAAAGGCGCTTTTAGTGAAACTGTATTATCAGAATGGGGAATGTGCTAGTTCAGCGTTACGATCCTATCGCCATAGGAAGGGGCTTCGATCGGGTAAAGGTCCTTTGACAAATGCAACTGTGGCGAGAATGATTTCGAAGTTCGAAGCCACGAGTTGTTTAGCCAATAGACCCCGTAGTGGCCGACCGAGCACAAGGCGTAATGCTGCTGAGACAGGTCAGGAAGAAATTGAGACTGTAGCGGGTTCGCCTATGCACGGGGAAGTCAGCGCTCGTGCAGTTGCACGTCGCACCGACATTCCATACACTACTGTTTGGTTGGCACTGAGGCGTACTCTCCGATGCTATCCGTACAAAATCCATCGGCATCATGAACTGTTACCTGGCGATTTAGTGAAGCGGAAGGCATTTGCGGTGTGGGCGTTTCAAAAGATGGTGGAAGATGACGATTGGTTGAGTAACGTGTTGTGGACTGACGAAGCTCATTTCACGCTCCGAGGCTCTGTCAACGCCCACAACTGCAGAATCTGGGCTACCGAAAATCCTGGAACTGTCGTGGAAACTCCATTGCACGAGAAAGTCACGGTATGGATTGGATTTACCACATCTACCGTTATCGGGCCTTTTTTCTTCGAGGACATGCGTGATTCTGGTTTTGTAACTGCTACCGTGACGGGTGAGAGGTACGCCGATATGTTACAGAATCGCATCATCCCCAGCCTGGCGCTGGCCGGAGTGGCCGTGCGGTTCTAGGCGCTGCAGTCTGGAACCGCGCGACCGCTACAGTCGCAGGTTCGAATCCTGCCTCGGGCATGGATGTGTGTGATGTCCTTACGTTAGTTTGGTTTAATTAGTTCTAAGTTCTAGGCGACTGATGACCTCAGAAGTTAAGTCGCGTAGTGCTCAGAGCCATTTGAACCAACCCATCCTGGCTGATAAACACCTGCTGGAACGTACGATGTATATGCAGGATGGCGCTCCACCCCATAGTGCTAGACGTGTGAAAGATCTCTTGTACGCGTCGTTTGATGATGATCGTGTGCTCAGCCGCCACTTTCGTCATGCTTGGGCTCCCAGGTCCCCAGACCTCAGTCCGTGCGATTTTTGGCTTTGGGGTTACCTGAAGTCGCAAGGTATCGTGATCGACCGAAATCTCTAGGGATACTGAAAGACAACATTCGACGCCAATTACTCACCATAACTCCGGACATGCTTTACAGTGCTGTTCACAACATTATTCCTCGACTACAGCTATTGTTGAGGAATGATGGTGGACATATTGAGCATTTCCTGTAAAGAACATCATCTTTGCTATTGTTATTCTGATCAGATGAAGCGCCATCTGTCGGACATTTTCTGAACTTTTGTATTTTTTTGGTTCTAATAAAACCCCATGTCATTCCAAGCATGTGTGTCAATTTGTACCTTTCTATCTACATTATTCCTTGATTTATTCAGTTTTCAAATTTGTACTGTCTTTTTGATCACCCGGTAAATTCTACTTCTCTATGCCAACGCAAGGCCCTACACAAGTCTGTGCACACGAGAGGAGCTCATGAAATTTCGTTGAAACGCTCTTTCTCATCCATCCTACAGTCCAAATGTCGCACCTCCCGACTTCCATCTGTTTGGTCCAATGAAGGATGCATCCGCGGAAAGCAGTATGTGGCTGATGCGGAGGTTATTGATGCAGCAAGACATTGGCTGCGATGGCGACCACTAGAGTGGTACACTGAAGGCACATAGGCCCTCCCAGCAAGGTGGAGTAAACCCGTCGCACTGAACCGAGATTATGTTTAAAGATAGGGTTTTGTAGCCAAAAGTATGGTGAATAAAGGGGTGTACTGGAATCCTGAATAAAACAAACCTGTTTTACAAATAAAGTGTTGCACTCCTTATTGACTACCCCTCTTAGTTCTCAGACTGTATCGGTCAGCACCTTACATCGTTTGGTGCAAGGATGTTAGAAGAAAAAAATTTTTAGGCGAGCACTGTTAAAAACATAAATCGAAAATCTCTGTTGACAACAAAATGGTACAAATTACACACACAAAAAAAGTTTTGCACCATCTCCGTTCCGAGAGTTTTGGAACCTGCACAGAAAATTGGAGTAGAGATCGACATAAACATCATTTCCGGCCTTTTTATTGCTCATGAAAACCGCACATTGAATGCTGTACCACCGTACAGCGAGATCTTCAGAGGTGGTGGTCCAGAATGCTGTACACACCGGTACCTCTAATACCCAGTAGCATGCCTGTATTCGTCATGGCATACTATCCACAAGTTCATCAAGGCACTGTTGGTAGAGATTGTCCCACTCCTCAACGGTGATTCGGCGTACATCCCTCAGACTGGTTGGTGGGTCACGTCATCCATAAACACCTTTTCATGCATGTTCGATAGGGTTAATGTTTGGAGAACATGCTGGCCACTCCAGTCGAGCGATGTCGTTATCCTGAAGGAAGTCATTCACAAGATAAGCACGATGGGGGCGCGAATTGTCGTCCATGAAGACGACTGCCTTGCCAATATGCTGCCGATTTTGTTGCATTATCGGTCGGAGGATGGCATTCACGTATCGTACAGCCGTTACGGCGCCTACCATTACCACCAGCGGCGAACGTCGGCCCCACACAATGCCACCCCCAAAACAACAGGGAACTTCCACCTTGCTGCACTCGCTGGATAGTTGTTTAAGGCGTTCAGCCTGACCGGGTTGCCTCCAATCACGTCTCCGACGATTGTCTGGTTGAAGGCATATGCGACACTCATCGGTAAAGAGAACGTGATCCCAATCCCGACCGGTCCATTCTGCATGTTGTTGGACCCATGTACACCGCGCTGCATGGTGTCGAGGGTGCAAAGATGGACCTCGCCATGGACGTCGGGAGTGACGTTACGCATCATGAGCGTATTTATTGCGCACAGTTTGAGCCTTAACACGACGTCCTGTGGCTGCACGAAAAGAGTTATTCAACATGATGGCGTTTCTGTCAGGGTTCCTTCAAGCCATAATCCGTAGGTAGCGGTCATCCACTGCAGCAGTAGCCCTTGGTCGGCCTGAGCGAGACATGTCATCGACAGTTCCTGTCTCTCTGTATCTTCTCCATGTCCGAACAACATCGCCTTGGCTCACTCCAAGACGCCTGGACACTTTCCTTGTTGAGAGCCCTTCCTGGCACAAAGTAACAATGCGGACGTGATCGAACCGCGATATTGACCGTCTAGGCTCGTTTGACTACGGACAACACGAGCCGGTGGAATGACTAGAACTGATCGGCTGTCTAACCTCCTCCGTCTAATAGGCGCTGCTCATGCATGGTTGTTTACCTCTTTGGCCGGGTTTAATGGCATCTCTAAACAGTCAAAGGGACTGTGGCTGTGATACAATATCCACAGTCAACGTCTATCTTCAGGAGTTCTGGGAACCAGGGTGATGCAAAACTTTTTTTATGTGTGTAGTAACAATGTGCAGCAGACCAATGTGGAAGGGAATATATGCTAAATAACACTGTTGTGCCAATTTATAAGTACTTATGTGAGAGCGATTTCCAGAGCTTTAATGATTCTACACAATCACGCATACGTTTTCGTAAACAGCGTTATTTTCAATTCAAAACTGCTAACGGCATGTTTTACTCTGAAACAGAAACAGTGCCGTGTGAGGCCTCTGCACAGTAATCATCTTGTTGTTGTTGTTGTTGTGGCCTTCAGTCCTGAGACTGGTTTGATACAGCTGTCCATGCTACTCTATCCTGTGCAAGCTTCTTCATCTCCCAGTACTTACTGCAACCTACATGCTTCTGAATCTGCTTAGTGTATTCATCTTTTGATCTCCCTCTATGATTTTTTCCCTCCACGCTGCCCTCCAATACCAAATTGGTGATCCCTTGATGCCTCAGAACATATCCTACCAACCGATCGCTTCTCCTAGTCAAGCTGTGCCACAGATTTCTCTTCTCCCCAATTTATTCAATACCTCCTCATTAGTTATGTGATCTACCCATCTAATCATCAGTATTCTTCTGTAGCACCACATTTCGAAAGCTTCTGTTCTCTTCTTGTCCAAACTATTTATCGTCCATGTTTCACTTCCATACATGGCTACACTCCATACAAATACTTTCAGAAAAGACTTCCTGACATTTAAATCTATACTCGATGTTAACAAATGTTTCTTCTTCAGAAACGCTTTCCTTGCCATTCCCATTCTACATTTTTATCATCTCTGCTTCGACCATCATCAGTTATTTTGCTCCCCAAATAGCAAAACTTCTTTACTACTTTAAGTGTCTCATTTCCTAATCTAATTCCCTCAGCATCAGCCGACTTAATTCGACTACATTGCATTATCTCTCTCTCATTACAGCTCCTTGTATACACGATTGTCATGTGCAGTCACTGACGTTTTGCTGTCCAGCGCCATCTGTCGGACATTTTGTGAACTTCTTTTTTTGTTTTGTTCTAATAAAACCCCGTGTCATTCCAAGCATGTGTGTCAATTTTTACCTCTCTATCTACATTATTCCGTGGTTTATTAAGTTTTCAAATTTATACTGACTTTTTGATCACCCGGTAGTTTTGCATTTTTGTCGCTACAGACATGCCGAAGTTGTTTCTTCGATTTCCTGAGGATAACACAACACACTTGAGAGTTTGCTCTGATGTTCGGCCGGCTGTATGGGCAGTTCCTCCATCCTGTTGGAAGTAACTGTGGGTCTCTTCCTCCTGCGTTAACGCTGCGTACAATCGTATCCACTTGTCCAGGCCACTTTTATTTGCCCCACCCTGTACTTCAGTTGAGTCGCAGTGGGCTTGGCGCTGTAGCTTCATGGGCGTACCTCAACCAATAACGTAACCTGATTTTGTAAATGTCTCTATGGTAACGCCTCAGTGTTGTCACAGCTCTGCAGACGGCAACTGTTTTTGCCTGCAGCCGTCAGCGCTTTGCAGTTGGAAGCTGACAGCGCCGTTAAAAGCTGTCAGGGATCTTTTTACACTGTCTCGACTACAGAAACAATTTCATCAACAGGAATATTTAAACAACACCGCTTTTTAAAAAAATTCTATGAGATTAACAGATGTATTGTGTGCTTCCAAGGCAAGGAAATAGTCGTCTGCGTTATATTTCGTTTTGCGACAAAAGAATTAGTAAGATTTAGGTTGTAACATATCGTTTCTAGGCCCCTCCTGTGTAATCGTCCTGCCCACTTTGTGGTCCTCACTATTAATTCTCGCTTTCTCCAGTCTGGAGTTGATGGGCCGCTCTTTCCCTAATCCCCGTAAATCGGTTGTGGTTGGAGCCCACATGGCCGACTTACAGGGCGAATTGTCCAACTCGTTGGAGAAACAGATTGGAAAGTCCTGCCAGGGAGCAACGCCTTACAGAAGCCCCACTGGTGTGGTGGCTGAAAGGGTGGGAGGGGGGGGGGGGGGGGAGGGAGGGGCAGGAAATGGCCAATGAAAATAAAATGCCTGCCTTTCTGGTTCTGTTTCTGATTGGCTGGAAGGCCCGTAAGTTAAATAAGTCGGTGGAGCGCCCTGAACTCGTGGAATCTAGGGGTTGGTTGTCAGTCCCCGTGAGGCAAATCGTGGGATCTCTGATGCAGAATTTGCGACGAGATGGGCTCAGGACAGTAGAGTGGCCAGAAGAAGAGGGATGGGCCCTCTCAAAAAAAGTTAAAAAAAATACCAAGAAGATCGTAGGATTGATCCACTGGCTCTGACGAATACACGAATGACAACAGGTGAAATCCAGGCAGAGGTTACAACGGTGTGTCACCAAGAACCGTCGGGAACATAACTGGAACCTGGGCTGAGGTTACCGTATCACAGAGAACACAGACTGGCATGCCGAAGAGCGAGAGTCAACTGGGTCACTGAGTGGCATTCTGTGATGTTCAGCGACGAGTTTCGCTTCTGTTTGCGGCTGACACATCGACGCTCTCATGTCAGACGACACGTCCAACTCTTGTAAACATGGTGTAGGGACCTACTGGTACGACAACAGGACTGATGTGGTAATTGCTGAATGGAGACTGAATGCTCGCCAGTATGTATCAAGTATCGTAAACCCTGTTGCAATACCGTTCAAGGCCAGTGTTTCAGCAGGATGATGCAAGATGCCATATCACAGTTCACAACACAAAAGGCTTCATGAATGCATGGGTTCTTGACCGCCCCGCCCAGATCCCTGATTTGTCACCTAGGGAGCATGTTTTGGATGAGATGGGAAGGTGTATAGTTTCAGACCAGTTTCCAACCAGAAATCTTTATGAGGCAGCATTTGTTACAAACATGGCAAGAAATTCTTCAATATGGCATTCGGGGACTGCTTGTTTTCATGCCACGACAAATGCGGGAGTATATTTGTGCCCGTGCGAGTCACAGTTCGTGCAGATTACGATGGATGTCAGTTTGAATGGAACGGAGCTTTAATCATTTAATACTTGTTATGTGTCTCCATACATCGCTTCCATCAGCATGAATTTACATAAGTTACTTCATGGCTCTCCAGATACACAGAATCATCTTTCCACATTCAGATGTGAAGAAATGCGACAAACGAACGCTCCGGACCACATTAAGGCATAGATGTTCTTAATGCACATTATCTAGATTTCGTTGACCAAAGGAATTAGATGTTAAAAGTACTATATTATCAGCGAAAAGTAGCGGCTTAGAGCGATTGAAAGGCAGCTGTTTTATAGCGGGCGCCTTTCATACATCGCGAACCCGTGGTCTGTGTAAGTCACTCGTTAATTCACAGGCGGTCAGTCACTACTCGACGCTTTCTGCGAGAGCCAAACAGGGATAGAGCAGGGATCTGTTAAACTGCAAGGTTAGAGCTTTGATCTGGGCTGTCCCGTCAGAGAGCTAGGTGTATATAGTTCTCTTGGTTCCTCGTGCAGTTTGAAACGTAAAATCGCTCTCATTTCGTCCCTCGACCTGGGCAGCATGTCGAAGTAGCAGTGTTGAGACGCTTGTCTTGTGAGTGTTTATTGCGCAGTCGCCCAACAACTTTCAACATAATGGTGAAGTCTCACCCGGCAGCAAACATTCGGGTTCCATTCACGCGATTGGGAGCTGCGATAGCACTGAAGTTAGGTAAAATCGCGTCCTTTTTCGCGTTGCCTTTTGCATGTGGACGTGTCGTGCACAATACTGGGTCCTTATGCTCATCCATATCTGAGTTAAGCATCTGTAAATTCAAGTGATTTACAAACAGTGTCTCACGCTCACAATTATGTTTCTAAACGATTTGTGATGTTATTTTTACGTAATTTTGTGGTATGATGTTTGGAAGGAATGTTCAATTCTAGTTGTCTGTTCGTAGTCATAACGGCTAACTTGTATGTCTGATCTATTCATGTATTATATTGTTTTTTTTTCACACATTTGGACTTCGCCTGTTCAATACCTGAAATCTTTCTTTTGTGAACTAATCCTGCCTTCATATTTGAATACTTAATACTGGGTTTGTCCAAAACATATTCCATTCACTTATGTGCATTTTATTCATGAGCTTTCCTGCACATACTTGCCACGATTGCATTTATTTTAGTAATAAATTTCAACAATCCACGTATGATGACGTTGATGCAGTTCTTCAAGATACAAGGTGGCGAAGACGACGTGATTGTAAATTATTGTTTTCATCACACAAACACACTATCTTCAGTTTATTCGGTTGTGGAGACAACAGACGACAAATTTGTCCTTGCACAAATCGAGCCCATAAGATCCAGTTTATTACACTTTGAGTCCGTATGATATGACGTTTACAAAGTCAGACGGCATTACTTACGGGTCATATTCAGTGTTTGGGGGTGTACTTCGAGGCACAAACCTGGTTCATCATCTTGCATGAACACGCGGGTATAGTTTTGCACGGAGTGGCAGCCTGCAGTATTAATGTCAGGTACTGTTAACTGAAATATTAAATGCTAATGAATCTGTTACACGCCTTGAATTGAAGTCTATCTCCACGATGAATTCGAAGGTCAGTCGGAAATTAATCACAAATAAGTTATTCACAGAAATATTTTCATCTTCCAACTATTTCATTCGTGTGCAAAAATAACTGTGTACATCCCATCATAAAGCAGAGTATATTCTGCAAAGTTTACGAGAAAAATAAATGCTGCTTGTGAAGTCCTTTATGAGCATGGTAAAGTAGATGTCTGAGAGTCATATGTCTTACGAAAGGCGTTCACCAAAAGCACTGTCTAGACGATTAGCTTAATATTACCTTTATGGACCATCTCTAACGCTATATATATATTTCGAGAGTATGGTGCTAATGGTACCTCAGTTTCGAAGGAAATCTGCTAGACGGTCTTAAGAAGAGCAGCTCTGTATCTACACTACGCATTATGGTCGTTGCTAACTTCGGTCGTTCTTGAGATAGATAGTTATACAATGTTGCGCAAACATAATACAGGATAATACAGAAATTCTGCAGGAACACTTCATTATCAAAAGTAAGTAATTCTCTACATATTCCTTAATTTTCTTATCATCATCATCATCATCAGCCAGTTCGATCACTTGGTGACGTGGCCTCTTTGAGTCGGCGTACAACACAGGATCCCTGCAGATTCTTGCATTTCTGCCGATCTTGAGTTTCCCGTTGCCAGTTCAATTCGGCTGTCTTTTTTTAAGTCTGTGTCACATCTGTCCGGAGGTCTAGCCCAAGTTTTTTTTAAGTTTTTTTTTTTTTTTTTTTTTTTTTTTTTTTTTTTTTTTTTGACAGTTTGGCCCCAATCTAAATCTTGTTTTGACAACCTGCCATCTTTTCTTCGAGCGACATGGGGCAACGCCATCAGAGAAGGTCAAGTTATTTAATTCCTTTCCCAGGATTTGGATTCCATTTGTTTCCAATCTAATTTAGACAATGGTTTTTCGAAGACTGCTGAAAATAGGTTTGGAGACATAAAAGTAACCTTGTTTTACACTTTTTCGATGAGAAATTCATTGGTTTCTCTAACTACATTTACAAACGCTGTGGAGGATTCGTATATATTGAATAAGACTTTAATATAGACCTGTTCTATTCCTTGCTCTGTTAGAGCCTCTATCACAGCTATATGTACAACAAATACTGACTAGAGTGTTAGTATTACGTATATAATTTGACTAAGCAGCAATCAATCACTATCCAACACTTATTGTTATCACAATGTTTAGCTGTTTCTGACTGTCCAATTTGGTAAATTGAGCAATGACGTAACAGCAAATATCACACACGTTTTTTCCTTCTAAAAGACACAAAGTACTGTACAAACAAGAAAAAAATATATTGAGTGACCGCTTTCCATTTATTTAGTCAACATATGCACTATCTCAAGCCACGATGTAAGAAGACTAACCTTAGCACGCTAAGAATGATTTTTCTTAAAACAATTACGAATCTGCAGTTATGAATCCGCGGACAAATAGTAAAGAAGCTCCCCAAATTAGAGAAAAAAGATCAGATTGTACCGCGCTGTTGTTAAACATTACGAAAGCCTCTATGTAGCCGTCCGCAGCTCGTGGTGGCTAGCGTTGCTGTCTGGATCATGGGGTCCCGGGTTCGATTCCCGGCCGCGTTGGGGATTTTCTCCGCCCGGGACTGGATGTTTGTGTTGTCCTCCTCATTTCATCATCATTCATGAAAGTGGCGAGACTGGACTGAGTAAAGATTGGGCATTTGTGTGGGCGCTGATAACCGCGCAGTTGAGCGTGCCACAAAGCAAACATCATCATCATCTATGTAGCCCTGAGGCTAAACAGCCAACGACCGCATGAGTTTCCATCCACCAGACATCTTCCAATTTCCGGCAGAAACGGATCCTCGACTAAGTTAATGAACCTTATCTTTCAAGAAAAATTTATATTTTCTTATTTGTTGTTACTGCGATTTTCTTGTGTCGTAGCATCACTTTCCTTGATATTGCAATCTTATGGGACTGCTAGTTCTCTTTCGTAGCGAAATGCGGCTAGAGCGAAACTGTCTTAGACTTCGAGAAGAAATAATTCTGAAAACGGCTTGAGAATTACCTTGCATGTTGAACATCTAGCTTCATTCTGAACGCCATGACCTCCGTCGTGCCGCGTCTGACAATCGGTTGTTTTTTCTCGTGCTGCATTTTCGCAAGTCACTAATTAGCAACGTATTGTTCATTATCAAATTCTTGTTTCGCAGCATCAAGCCAATTGTAGCTCAAAACAGTTTTAACTGCTTTGAGCGACGTCGTCCAGCGACTAATTGTCCAATCACTTCTCTAATTGCCCTCATGCCTAGGGCAAATGGCGATTCGTTTCTGCTTCCATCAATAAATTAACATAAGCAGTACTATGTCAAGCAATGCAAACTGTTCCTGAATTACCGATCGGTCCAAATTTTTTGAGAATGTGTTCTTACGCTGAATAGTTGAGTTCCTAAGTAGAGCAGCATTGCAGCTATCTAAAAACGAACAGTTATTTCCAGCTAGTTCGTGTTTGAATGTTTGTATGTTATAATTAACGACAAGGGACTCGCCGATGATTTTCTGTTGAGGTTGTACTCGGGAATATATTGGGTCTCCTACATGTTCAGTTTTTCAGTGAGAATTTTAGTTTGCGTAAGTCATTCAGAAATTCAGTTAATCTTTTACTGTAATGATGCATCAACATTCAACTTGTGATTCTTCTAACCTTCTAACCAAGTTGTATGAAGGACGTAAATACGCCTGTCGCTTGCGGCTGCGGAGCTAAATGTTTCGCTGCAGCAGATAGGTAGAGCTCTGGGCTTTTTCGGGAGGTGTGAGATGGTAATACTTCTCCCGTTATTCCGATTCAAGTTATCCACGGTTTCCCTACATCGCTTCAGTGTATCATCGCGATGAGAAACTTTAGACCACCATCTCATCTCCCATTTCCGTCCAACTTCTATATTAATGATCTTGCAAACAAAAGTAACTGACTTTTTCCAAAAGATGAAGTTATCTATAATGGAGTACTGTCTGTATTAAGCAGCACAGATATTCAGTTCTACCTTGATAATATTTCAACCGGTTATCCCAACCGAGGGGAGGTGGCAGAGTGTCAGTGCGCCGTGTATGCAAAAATAATGTGCTCAGTTGGACGATTAGAAAATTGTGGGATGGTGATTGCGTAAGTGAATGGCTGTGAGCACTATGGGACTTAACATCTATGGTCATCACTCCCCCAGAACTTAGAACTACTTAAACCTAACTAACCTAAGGACAGCACACAACACCCAGGCATCACGAGGCAGAGAAAATTCCTGACCCCGCCCGGAATCGAACCCGGGAACCCGGGCGCGTGAAGCGAGAACGCTACCGCACGACCACGAGCTGCGGTCTGCGTAAGTGAGCAAGAGCTGCTTGTTTCTCCATCTTCGGAGAGAGCTTATTCCGCCGCAGCTGTGTGTTCAATTAATGAAAAGTAGCTACAGCTGTTAGTAAGAACTTCATTCAGTCCGCACACTTAATGAAGTTCTTACTTCAATGGTAATCACCAAAATAGGCATATCTAGATCATCTTACCGGTTTACAGCACTGCCAGTTACCGATCTGCTGGAAACCACACTGATATATTTCAGTACGGTTCCGACAGAGAGTCAGAAAATTGTTTACAATGAAATGTGTGTATCGGCCCGCAATTTGGGGGATCCAACATAATCGTTGGGCTACTATCGATTTATACGTTTTCAGGGACTAAACTGTCGGTATTCGTCGGTGAACGTGATGTTTTTGCTTGTTTTAGGGGTTGGAATGATAATACCATGTCGCCATTGTGAAAGGAAACTCTTAGTAGCTACATAGTTTGAACACCCTGAGACTTGAGTAACATTCACCTGGATCACGTGGTAATTAAAACAAAAAAAAGAAGAAGAAGAAGAAGAGGGCGTGGGACTTATCAAGTGGCGACTCAATAACCTGAAGGATTTCCCAGTCACTGAAGGATTCGTTATAGGCGTGGTAGGGGAAGGGAGGGGAGAGGCTGCAGGGGGTTTTGGGGTCAGGGGGTGTAAAGGATAACGAGATGTCTACAACTTTTCTTTTAAGTTTTCAAAAGATAGCTAGCTGTATAAGAAGAGCACTCTAGAGCTGATGCAAAGTGGGTCTCAAGGTGTTCAGTAAGAACGAGCGCATCGGTACAAGTATCACCATGAAGAAGGAGACAAGAAAAGGTTGTTGATCTTAGGTGGCCTAGCAAACTACAGAGCTTGGCCCACAACTGGGATGAAGAGACATGTGTAACCAAGAAGGAGACGTAGCATCCGCAGCATTCCTTCTCAGTGTATACTTATATGGATATGGTGTCAGTTCTTTCTGACATGTCAGAAAGAACAGGCACCATTGAAGACCTGCAGCCGTCTAGAACGAAATTAGAATTATATTAATACCTTCAACTGCTGACGAGCGTTGATATACATGGCGTCTGCCATGTAAGCAGGAGATCCCGGGTTCGAGTCCCGGTCGGGGTACACATTTTCACCTGTCCCATTCGATGTATATCAACGCTCGCCAGCAGCTGAAGGTATTAATATAATTCTAATTTCCTTCTATGTACGTTCAATTAGATAACGAACCTTAGCACGGAACCACTTGAAAGTGACGAGGCTGGTTTGTGAAGCATATGGATTAAGACGCTACAATGCCATTTGACGATCCTGAATAGCTATTGCTACGTCTGTGGTACACCGTGGAACCCGCTGGCGGCGGAGCAGCCCTGCAGAAAGGAAAACAGCATTTCCAGCGACGCAGATGATCGCATTGGAAGCGTCCTTTACAGCAGAGATATACAAATGCCAGTTAGTCCACTGTGGTAATTGGTCGACGAGGCAGTGACAAGGAAGTACAAGATCACAGGGAAATGATCACGGTCACAAAGATAATCGAGTGCAGACCACTTTAGCGAGACCACGAGATTGGGGCAAGAGATGTAAGGCTATATCCCAAAAGGTACCATGGGCGGCAAACAAGAGGAGACAGAGATCGGAAAGAAGCTGGTTAATTGGGAGCCCCTATCAGATGACAAGGTATATCCACAGGGGGGGGGGGGGGGGGTTGCACACTGAAATCCCAAAGTGGGAGGAAAGGGGGAAGGGGTAGCGGACATTGTTGGATCAAGGTGATAATCTCATGCTAGGGGGTAAAGGAATGTTACAAATGGTGATCGCTGGGGTCGTTCACACTCGCACTACTGTTTGTTCCAAAGTGGTACGGAGGGAAATCCATCCACAGCCGACCATCCGCTGCACCAGTATGGTTCCAATATAATGCATAGTAATCTCGAAGAGTTGAAATGGTCGTCAGTGAAATTTGCGTGCTGGAGAGCAGCACAGATCGCAGAACATAAGGAAATTACGTCTGGTTCCAGCAGATGCGAATAACATCCATAGCAGTTGCATTAACTCATATTTAAGGGTATCCTGGTTAGGCGTGAAGGGGCCAAGACGACAGGTTACGCCCCAGGATCATTGTCACAGGTAGGGGTGGAACATCACCGAATATCGATTCGTCGTGTAACGGCTTCTTCTGATACTTCGTCTTTTTCTCTTTCACTGCTTTCGGCGGACGAGAACCTGGTGAGGACTTGTCCGGTGTGGGTATATAAGAGTTGGCAGCCCCGGGACCGACTGTCTGGTGTTGGGTCACTGGTTCGTAGTTTCTTTCCAAAAGTGAGCTTTGTCAGTAGTACATGCTGGAGGGAGAGACTGCTTTTTCAGCTGGTTGCGGAGAGTGGCTCCTGTTGATGGTGCAGCAGGAATCACGAGAGAGGAGGGCCTAACGCATTCATTGTCTAATTTTTTGGGCAACTACTCGAGGTGACGTTGAGGGAGCAAATTCGCTAGGTACTGCCGACGACCCATCCACAGTAATGGCAGAAGTTGAATGGTTGAAATGGCTCTGAGCATTATGGGACTTCACTTCTGAGGTTATCAGTCCCCTAGAACTTACAACTACTTAAACCTAACTAACCTAAGGACATCACACACATCCATGCCCGAGGTAGGATTCGAACCTGCGACCGTAGCGATCGCGCGGTTCCAGACTGTAGCGTCTAGAACCGCTCGGCCACCCCGGACGGCGCAGAAGTTGACATCATGGAGACAGAATATAAACGATAGAACTTTTTCCCAGTTTCAGAACATGAGGAGCGACTGGACGCCTTCCGTTTCTGTGTTCTTTTGTCTATTAATCTGGGTAGCAGACTTCGGGTATAGGAGAAGATGGTATTTCCTGCAATTAACCCAGACAGGGCGTAATGCAAAGCGTGAATTTTCGTGACGTTTCCGGCCTCAATCTCCACAAATGGCGTCGCACGCGTTGGTATTTAAAGCACCGCATCGTGGGTGGGAAATAGTCACCTCGCAGCGGTGGACCATGATTTGGACATTTTCCGAAAGTAATTACTCCTCAAATGCGAGGAACAATGCTCCGGTATCATCACTGTTGTCAGGCAAACCTCGACGTACACAACGTACGAAGCAAATCCCTCCTTTCTCAAAGTGTTCGCGCAGTTCTTCATCCGTCTGCAGCGATAGGTCGAGGTGAAAAATTAATCCCTGCACCACGTTTAGATTCTTACGGGGAGATCACCCAGTTGTTTTCAAGAGAGTAACAGCCAAGACTGCGTACGATCCGCCGTCTTAATTAAAAAGGAACCACATAGAAATTTACTAAGGGAAGAGAGTTCACCAAATAAGTTTTCAGTATTCCTCTCAAAATACGCCGTCTCAGTAGAGAGTAAGGACCCTTCACCTCTATCCAAGTCCAGGAACTGAGAGGAGCAAGTTTCTGCAGGCCCCAGAGTGGGGATGTTCCGAGAGTCATTGCCAGGTATCCGCCATGATGCCACCTGCGCCGAACAAGGACTCTCCTCTTGGATGCCACACAGCCAGCGAAATGGCCACTGGCTCGGTGGTCATTACCCGGTGCCCCAAACGAACAGGCATCTATTCCTCAGCACGCATGGGCAAGTGACAGCTCGGGCATGAACAGTGTAGCCGTTCGGGTAACTGACGGTGTCCGCATGGACTGGCTATCATACCTAAAATTTTGAAAAGGTGGAGGTCAAATCCAGGTGCGGAAAACGAAAAAATGGTTCAAATGGCTCTGAGCGCTATGTGACTTAACATCTGAGCGTCATCAGTCCCCTAGAACTTAGAACTACTTAAACCTAACTAACCTAAGGACAACACACTATTCCATTCCCGAGGCAGGACTCGAACCTGCGACTGTAGCAGGCGCGCGGTTCCGGACTGTAGCGTCTAGAACAGCTCGGCCACCACGGCCGGCGTAAACGAACAGAAACTAATCGAAATATATGGTATAAAATAAAGGAACAAAGTGGTAGAAGCAATAATCCTCATTCTATAAGCGAGCAGGGAATGTGTCCTGGAGAAGAAGTTTGAGATATTTCTTTATACAGTCAAAGAGTGAAATTGTAGCATTGGAAAAGAAGAATTACTGCAATAGGTAGGGGCCTCATACCTGCCACATATATTGTCACGAAAGGGTTGTGAGTCCCATGGACGGACCACAATCGTGGTGTGTTAGCATAGCAGTATACGCAACGCGACAAGTGTTATTAACTCACCGCTAATGTAGCGTAAGCAACTTGGCAAAGCGCCGAGACTTTATCGTGAGGACTTCCTGCTTGTCCGGAAGTTATGGAACATCTTACGCTACGGTTTCGCGATAGCTGCTTCGCCTCTTTTGCAGCTGTGATTCTCAGGCGTCCTGCATTAATTTGTTGCTTTTCTGTACACTAGGAAACAAAATTAGCCCTTCCCGTTGCTTCGGCAGCTCGATAGATACGTAAGGACCACGGTGTTATAAGTTAGCAGGTTATTATTTTATTTCATTAAAAAGAATTAAATGCAACATTTTTACTTATCCTAGAACGTGCGGAAATTGTACATTTATGGTACTTGGTGTGTAAGAACTATCAGTACTTTTTGTGGCGCAAGCGGCTCGTGTTTAGAGGACACAGGCGCGTGCCGCTCGTGGTCTACATCTACATCTATATGGATACTCTGAAAATCACATTTAAGTGCCTGGCAGAGCGTTCATCGAACCACCTTCACAATTCTCTATTATTCCAATCTCGTATAGCGCGCGGAAAGAATGAACACCTATATCTTTCCGTACGGACTCTGATTTCCCTTATTTTATCGTGGTTCAAAAATGGTTCAAATGGCTCTGAGCACTATGGGACTTAACTTCTGAGGTCATCAGTCCCCTAGAACTTAGAAATACTTAAACCTAACTAACCTAAGGGTAACACACACATCCTCGCCCTAGGCAGGATTCGAGCCTGCGACCGTAGCGGTCGCGCGGTTCCAGACTGTAGCGCCTAGAACCGCTCGGCCACACCGGCCGGCGTTTTATCGTGGTGATCGTTTCTCCCTATGTAGGCCGGTGTCAACAAAATATTTTCGCATTCGGAGGAAAAAGTTGGTGATTGGAATTTCGTCAGAAGATTCCATCGCAACGAAAAACGCCTTTCTTCTAATGATGTCCAGCCCAAATCCTGTATCATTTCTGTGACACTCTCTCCCGTATTTCGCGATAATACAAAACGTGCTGCCTTTCTTTGAACTTTTTCGATGTATTCAGTCAGTCCTATCTGGTAAGGATCCCACACCGCGCAGTAGTGTTCTAAAAGAGGACGGACAAGCGTAGTGTAGGCAGTCTCCTTAATAGGTCTGTTACATTTTCTAAGTGTCCTGCCAATAAAACGCAGCCTTTGGTTAGCCTTCCCCACAACATTTTCTATATGTACTTTCCAATTTAAGGTGTTCGTAATTGTAATACCTAGGTATTTAGTTGAATTTACGACTTTTAGATTAGACTGATTTATCGTGTATCTGAAGTTTAACGAGTTCCTTTTAGCACTCATGTGGGTGACCTCACACTTTTCGTTATTTAGGGTCAACTGCCAATTTTCCCACCATTCAGATATTTTTTCTAAATCGTTTTGCAGTTTGTTTTGATCTTCTGATGACTTTATTAGTCGATAAACGACAGCGTCATCTGCATACAACCTAAGACGGCTGCTCAGACTGTCTCCCAAATCGTTAAGGAACAGCAAAGGGCCTTGGGGAACGCCAGATATCATTTTTGTTTTACTCGAGGACTTTCCGTCAATTACTACGAACTGTGACCTCTCTGACAGGGAATCACAAAGACGATATTCCATAAGCACGGCCGGCCTCGGTGGCCGTGCGGTTCTAGGCGCTGCAGTCCGGAACCGCGGGACTGCTACGGTCGCAGGTTCGAATCCTGCCTCGGGCATGGATGTGTGTGATGTCCTTAGGTTAGTTAGGTTTAAGTAGTTCTAAGTTCTAGGGGACTGATGACCTAAGATGTTAAGTTCCATAGTGCTCAGAGCCATTTGAACCATAAGCACGCAATTTCACTACGAGCCGCTTGTGTGGTACAGTGTTCCGTTGGGAACATTTCTGTAGTGCAATCATGATAGCAACAAAGTGCTGTTATTTTTTCTAACTGTGAGTTTCTGTTTGTCCAACTAATTGTATAGACAAAAATAATCCTGAAGTAATACGATAAGTCGAATCGAACATAAGATCCTCTCTCAATCGGAGCCAGTGAACCGTGACAGTTTTTACTCTAGAAACACATCCCATAGACAGCAAGTGACAGAAAACGTCATGTAGTGTATTCACATAAAATAATATATGCTTTTCGGCTGAGAAAAGTCGCCAGATCACCATTTTCTTTACTTCCAGTTTCGTCAGGTTATTATATTAGAAATTTAGATTTCGGACTAAGATGAAATGTGTTTCAAAGTGACGGTACAACATATGCGATCCACTTGTAACACAGGCCGAAACATTAGTTTATTAGGCAACATGACTGCGTGATTACATACTTGGAAAAATTTTATTATAGACGAAAATTACGAACTTCTTGAACAGTTTCAGAATTGTTAGAAAAAAAGAGGGATTGCTCTCCATGAGCGAGCCCATAATCTCTTCAAGTTGATGGAGATAAGATACCGAGTAATTAGTCTGTTGAATGTACCCTATAAATAGTATAAAAAAGACTATGCTCTCACACACTGATAAAATTTTTATTGAGGATGAGTGTTTGACACCCCTTCGTGCGAATCGGGAATTAGCCGAGCTATAGGATGCAAGATGAGACATGGACTTGAATCAAATACGAAATTATCATTATATATTAATACCTTCAGCTGCTGATGGGCGTTGATATATATCAACGGGGACAGATGAAAACGTATGCCCCGACCGACACTCGAACCCGGGATCTCTTGCTTACATGGCAGACGCTCTATCCATCTTTTTTTTCGGTATAGTTCGTTGCGTTTGGTCTGGGCGGACGTTACAAGACATCCGTTCAAGTTGATCGTTGATTCCTTGACTCAGTTCTTTTATTACAGAGAGCACGCAGCCCTCTGACCGTACACGCTGAGCTACCGTGCCGGCGGTCCATCTGAGCCACCGAGGGTACGATGGATAGTGCGACTGCAGGAACCATCTCGCGCACGCTTCCCGCGGGACCCATATTCTCACCTTATACGTCCACACACTACATTCGTAGGGTCCCTACTCAACACACTCATTACTCGTGGAAGACATTCTTACCAATTCCCGTAAGAGCTCGGATAATATGTGTGCATCCGCACAGAAGAAGGAGGTCATGGCCGGTATTGCCAGAACTATATACTTATATGGATATGGTGTCTGTTCTTTCGGACATGTCCGAAAGAACAAGCACCATATCGATATAAGTATGTGAATCAAATACGTCTGCCATGGCAGCGTGACGTGAAGTCTGTTGTCACAAGAGCCAGGGGCGCGTTATATAGGCAAGTGCCCTGTGCGCAGGCGCAACACGAGTAATGACGTCCTTGCGGCAGACATCAGCCGTGTAGTCGTTAGCGTGGCAAGTGGCCGAATTTTTGTAGTTTGGGCTATAGCGTCGGCCTCAGATGACACAGGCAGAAGACACTGCGAGTTCTCCTGGCGCTTGGATAGTACTTATTCTTTTGAGTTTAAGCGTGACCACAACCTTGCAACCAGCTAATAATACGCAAAGAAATAATTCAACTTCACGAAGTAGCAGACCGAACGTAGATCAAAGAAGCGCCCATCCGGGGATATCCTTGAACCTGAAGTGCATTGTCTTTCGATTAACTCGCCTCTGAACGATTAATTGCCAGTCGGGCTCTTGCCAGGGGAGAACGTGATGGAAGCAGCAGCTGGTGCTATAATTCCACAACTCTCCAACATAAGTTCTTACAGCGGTCAAGAACTCGACAGGTGGATTCTCCATTATTCCACTGTTCAAAGCGTAGCCCTATTGTGAAAATAATCATACTATGCGTCCACGTAGAAAACTGGCAGCTCACCGGAGCTGCTCGGAATGTTTCTCATTCTGAAAAATGAAACAATAACTCACTAATGTTTTCCCAGTTATTGTACCGAGCGAGGTGGCGCAGTGGTTAGCACACTGGACTCGCATTCGGGAGGACGACGGTTCAATCCCGTCTCCGGCCATCCTGATTTAGGTTTTCGGTGATTTCCCTAAATCGTTTCAGGCGAATGCCGAGATGGTTCCTTTGAAAGGGCACGGCCGATTTCCTTCCCAATCCTTCCCTAACCCGAGCTTGCGCTCCGTCTCTAATGACCTCGTTGTCGACGGGACGTTAAACACTAACCACCACCACCACCAGTTATTGTGGTACGACACCAGCACCAGTTACGAGAAATCTCTGGAAAGAGAAGATACAGCTCGAGTAAAAATTAAAGGTAATTTAGTTTTTTACAGTTGATGCTAAAACAGTTTCCTCTATATTATATACAGACTAAAAAGCAACAAAGAAGTGTATACGAAGTGCAGCAAAATTACAGACGAAATTAGAAAAAGAAGATGCTCCTTTTATGCTCACATCATGAGGATGAACCCGAATAGGCTTACAAAACAAATATTTTCGTACATCGCAAATCTAAAAAAATGAAAATTTGTGGTTTATCAACACAGAAAGAGATCTAAAAGAAATGGACATAGATCAGGAAACAATATTTAACAGAAACCTTTTTAGAAAAAAAAATTGAATTCATTCACGGGTTTCGGTGTGAAAATTAAGAAGACTTGTGGAACTAAATGGTCTGTAGAGAGAAAAGCCGCCTTCAGCGCAAGAATGAAAGAAGTGTGGACTGAGAGAAAGAAGACTTCCCAGAAGCGCAAGAAATAACTGTTTTCACGGTCTTTAACGGCCAAGTTTGTATAATAATAATAATAATAATAAATGACAAACAACAGTTCACTAGATAGTTCTGTAACTTATATTAGAAATAATCATGCCGATGACAATCGGCATGATTATTTTATAAAACGCTGTGATGAGACTCAGTGCCACGTACGATTAGTCGGTCAGTCGTCCGTTCGTTCCCAGTTTCTCAAAAAGTTTTAAATTTTGTGACAAGTGATGTGGCCTTGTTCTCCGATATTCGTATAAACGGCCTAGTGCTTATGGTGACGTCACTGGAGCTTGACCCAGCCATTTCCAATGACGAACGTTTTACTAACCTGGAAACCACTGTCCCGACTCTTACAGTTAGATACACCGCCCTTCCTCCCCCCTTCTCCTCTTCAACGCAACAACTAAAAAGCAATATTTACATGCCGCCAAGAATAGAATGCCAGTTCCAGCTGCACTCGACCATAGTATTACTGCACATGCGAGTAAGGGAGCTTCGGTCGACTTATGGCGAACTTTTATCGTGATACTTCACGAGGGCACGCAGAACCACTTGACAGTACATGCACAGCTGTCTTGCTGTCATTCGTAGCGTGATGAGTTTCACGCAGCCACCATCGTTTTTGTTTACAGTAACGTCACCGCGTGCTTCTGTTAACGCCACGGGTCGTAGTTAACCCCAGGCTATTGACTTCTCTGGGAATGGGGGCAAAGCAAAGCTACAAATATGTTTCATAAGATTTGACAAATAAGGTGACATCAACGATGATCTGTATCAGTATGGGTTAGATACAACGAATAATGTCCAGGAAGAATAAGTACAAGCAATCATTAGAGTGAAAATATTTAATATTGACACACAGTTAATTTTAGGTGCAGGTTCAACTACCAACCTACCCTCAAATGCATTTTTCTGTGAATTGAAGAAGAGAGGCAAATTTCCAACATTTCCTGTCCAAAATTCCAGGGAGCAAACTGCTACAGGCAGTAAGACTAAATTGGTTAGACATCCGACACTTATTCCATTACAAACTGAACATTTTTTAGTGAAGTGCAATTTTCTTATAATTGACAAACTCCTAGGTAATTGTCTTATTGGTATGGACACGTTTAGAACATACAAAACACAGGCTGACATAGGTAAAGGTAAATGCCACTTTTATTTCTATTGATTTAGTCAAAACACCTCATGAAAGTAACAAAAGCAAACCACAGTAAAATGTAATAGTACAATATTCCTTTCCAACTGTATATTTCACGAACAATTTTGATACTGGACAAGAAGCAAACAATGATGTTAGTTACGAAGTGGTAGAGCAGAAACTAAGTGACATGTCCAAGAAATTTTGTCTATGCACAGATGTCTCGTCTCAGGGGCTGGGGGCATGTTTGTTCCAGGTGCGAAAAGAAGAAGGTAACGAAGTACCAAGCTCATCAGTTTTGCTCGTCGATCATTATCAGAAGCAGAAAGATCTTACTTTGTATCAGAATTGGAAAGTTTAGCTGTAATATGGGCATTTAAAAAGTTTGAATATATTTTGTGGGGTTCAAATGGCTCTAAGCACTATGGGACTTAACATCTGAGGTCATCAGTCACCTAAACTTAAAACTACTTAAATCTAACTAACCTAAGGACACCATACACATCCATGCCAGAAGCAGGATTCGAACCTGCGACCGTAGCAGCAGTGCGATTCCGGACTGAAGCGCCTAGAACCGCTCGGCCACAGCGGCCAGCTTTTTTTGAGGTAAGAATATCAAAGTTTACTGTCATTTTTTTAACATGTAAACTATTGTTCCGTAGGCTAGCTAGGTGGTGTCTATATTTACAAGAATTTAAATTCGAGATCATTTATATTAAAGGAAGTCAGAATGTTATTGCAGATTCCTTGTCTAGGTTACCACAAGGTTTAGAGGAATATGCAGAAATCAAAATGTTATTAATGCAAGGTAGAACACAACAGTCTGATTACCATAAGTTTTGTAAGCAAATGAAAATTATACAACAGCAAGATCGCAGGAGGAGTAAAGTCATGCAAAACCTTAAGCAAGATGAATGTGGAAAGGTAAGTAAATGGTATCAGGAGTACAAGGGCGTTTTGTTTCATAGAAAGCATGAAAAATCTAATCAATGGCGTATGTGTATTCCTGAAGATCATAGTAACGAATTAATAAGACACATGAAGTATGGGGACATTATGCAGTAGACAAATGTACTGAAAAAATTGCAACACTTTGTTATTTTCCTTCAGGTATTAAGAAAGTGTGCAATATGTCAAAAATCAAAACAGTCATATGTGTCAAAAAATACTGAACTACACATGATCCTCACAAAAAAAAACCTCTAGATATAGTATCCATGGAGATAGTTGGTCCATATCCAAGAAGTAAAGGAGGAGTAAGATATGTAGGAGCCCTACGCGATATTTTCTAGAAACATGTCAAAATGTATGCCATTAAAAATGCAACAAATATTAGAAAAGTAATTGAGGGAGGCTATTTGAGAAGAATAGATAAACCAGAGGTACTACTAACAGATAATGCTTCATATTTCGTTGGGCAAAAGTGGAAACAGTTTATGACATCACAGGGGTTAAAACATGTATTACTAATCTTTTTTTTTCACCCAGAAGCAACCCCAGTAGAACGAGTCTTTAAAGAATTTAACCGGTTTATTAGGACCTACACCCCTCACAAACACACCCGATAGGTAGAATAAGTAACTCCTTTCATGCAAGTTGTCAACAACCTTCCACATTCTTCAACAGGTTTCACACCTAACGAATTGATGCTTCGTACAAAACAAACGAATAAGTGGGAATCGCCCATACCAAACGTACCCATTAGAGAAATGACACTGGAAATGAAGTCACATGCTTCTTGAGAGAGCGTAGGGGAACGATGCGGGAAACCCGCACCGCCGTACTAGGCAAGGTCCTAGTGGAGGTGGTTTGCCATTGCCTTCCTCCGACCGTAATGGGGATGAATGATGATGATGATGATGATGATGATGAAGACGACACAACAACACCCAGTCATCAAGAGGCAGGTGAAAATCCCTGAGCCCGCCGGGAATCGAACCCGGGACGTCGTGCTTGGGAAGCGAGATCACTACCACGAGACCACGAGCGGCGAACAGAAATGACACTAGCAGACGAAATCAAACAAGCCATGATTACATTAGAAAACAGGGCCGAGTACAAAAAGAAAATTTATAATAAGAAACTGAAACGTGTTACACAATTTCCTGAAGGGCAACGAGTCCTCTTACGAACGCACCCTAAATCGACAAAATTTAACAAACTGAATAAAAAGTCGCAATTACTCTATTCAGGGCCATATATAATTTCCAAAATACCTTATCTTGAAACGTAGAGATCAGTCTGTGAGAAAACAGGGAGAGAAAAGGGTCTCCACCCTCACAAAGATATAAAAGATTTTATAGAATGATGAAGTTAGGTAGCCTTTTTTCTTTCTAGCACAAGATAGTTTTACATGGAGTACATAACCCCAAGTGTAATTTTTTCTTATGGAGTGTATTTTAAAATAAAATAATGTGTATAGGTATAAGTAATTCTTTGGATTTGTTCACTTAAACATAAAATCAACAGGAATGAGAAGTAATACACCGCTTCACTCGAAGCGAAAGTATAAACAAAATTAGCTTATGGCCTAGCTGTGCACGCTCAACAATACGCGCTGACGTCAGTAGTAGGAGAGGAGACATTGACCTGCGCGCATTCGCGGCAGACTGGCAGAAGGCGCAAAAAAATAGGAATTCGATGTGTACATGTACCTAATTTAATTGCAAAGTAAACGGAAATACTAAGCAATTACATCTAAGAACTAAGGAACCTATTGATATATGTACGAAGAGGTTTAATTAAATCCTAAGCTATATTCAAGATACGAGAGTTGGAAGTATAATAGTGGCAACTATTTATTTAGAGCTCGTACAAAACAGATACGTGTTCCATAGTTTTACTGACCGTCAAAGTAATCACCAGCCTTGTATATAACCCTTTGCCAGCGATGTGGAAGTCGTAGGATACTCTTAGCAGTGCCAGTTGTGTTGACAGTTCGAACGGCGCGGTCTATTGCCCGACGAATTTGTAGCAGTTCTGAAGCGAAAGCCGTGAAGTGTTTCCTCCAGTTTAGAAATCGAGTTGAACTCACGAGGGCTTAAGTCAGGGGTGTGCAGTAGGTGATACAGCACTTAGCAGGCCCATCAGTCAAACAAATCAACAACAGCTTGAACTGTACGTGCTTGAGCATTGTCCTGCAAAATGATGGTGAGGTCCTGCAGAAAGTGCCATCACTTCTGTCTCTATGCTGTTCATTTTTGGAACACAACGCACGAAGCGTCGGATTTTGAACAATAAACATACACTTAATGCACCCAGAATGAACACAAATGTCATGGCCATTCTTTAATATGTAATACTCAGGTGAAAGTGTGACACTCAGTGTGAAATCAACACTAAGAAAACGAGTGCACGCACCTGCGGCGGTATCAACTAGCATTTGACCGTTAGCGTCTCGTGCTAAGCCGCCTAACCTACTAGTGGGGAAGCGCATAACCCGGCAGCGAGCCCGAAGCAAACTGAACATTATTGGGTTGGGTTGGGTTGTTTTGGGGGAGGAGACCAAACAGCAAAGTCATCGGTCTCATCGGATTAGGGCAGGATGGGAAAGGAAGTCGGCCGTGCTCTTTAGAATGAACCATCCCGGCATTTGGCTGGAGCTATTTCGGGTAATGTATATAATCTTTCAATTTCTTGTAGAAGATTAACATGCATAGGATAAGCTGACATATCCATTCCATTAAACAAAAGAGAAGCCGACAAATAAAGGGCATCGACCCCTATTAGCATGAGTAAATATAAATATGAATGTGCAAAAACACTGTACGTCTCGATACCATGTCAAAGTACAGTGTAGGTACATTGTGAAAGAACCCCTGGAAATGGTAAAGTTAAATTTTATTTTTGAAAAAAATGAAACATCGATCGATCGGCAAAGACATTAATTATAAATGCGCGCTAGGGTGCAGACAAATGAACAAAAAATATCATTCACTTTTCTTTGTACATGATTTTGTTTCACTCTCTCTCTCATATGAATAAGGATGGTTAAGATGTATGGGAAATCGGAAAGTTGTGGTAAGGACTATGGGACCAAACTGCTGAGGTCGTCGGTACCTCGGCTTACACACTACTTAATCTAAGTTAAACTAACTTAAGCTAAAGAGAACACAGACACCCATGCCCGAGGGAGGACTCGAACCTCCGACGGGAGCAGCCGCGCTAAGATGTATTGCTCGAAGTATGACATGCTATGAGCATTATGTGTTACATGTGATTCTGAATGAGAAAAGGCTTAACAACAATATTAAGTATTTTTATTGAAGTAAGGTTGGGAGGATATTCTACATTTTAGACGGACTGGCGCCCTCGGAGTCGGCTGCCTGCATCTTCAATTGAAATGTAAGAGAGGAAGTCCGAATAGCACAATTTCGTACACGCAGAATATTTACTAATAATGCAATTGTTCTATACTTTAATTTTTTGTCCTTTTATCTATATATTTTTTATTTATTATGATACATCTACCATGGTAGGTGGCTCAGTCCCATCATGACCAACCTCCAGAAACAGTCATTTTGCTCTCGAAAGCTGTTACCGAGCAACGTGGAGCAATAGTACGACACTGAACAAGCCTTAAGGGGCTGATGGTTCTAATCCTCGTCTGACCATACAGATGTATGTTCCCCTAAGAGAAATGCTGGGATGCTCCTTTGAAAAGGACGCACCCGACTTCCTTCCCCATTCTTTCCCAATCCGGGCTTGCGCTGCGTTTCTAACGATCTTGTTGACGGAACGTTACATCCTTATCATCTTCCTCACTTCTATACCAGTTGACTTTCTTGATTGACAGAGTGGTTTCTTTTGCTTTTTACGTATTTCATATCAGCAGCATCCAAAGAGCAGCCGCTCTTGTTGCAACCTCGCTGTATGTGCCTGTCATTAACAGCCTCCAACGACCTATCAATTACTCTGCTGATTCGACGAGTAAATGCGTCCATTACTCACCATCACCCGGCTATTAATTCGGTGATCAAAACATCGACGGCCTGTGCTGCTGAAAACTATGGCGCCATAATATTCCGACCAGGATTCAAATGAACGCCGACGCGGGAATACAGCTGCAAGAACGACACACGCCAGTGTCATGATGAACAATACGTTTCGTCCGACCCCACTATCATTCCGCCTGTCTCCATACAGCATCGCAACTGCACATAGCAGCCAATAAAACCGAGTGACGTCACGCTGTTACTCCAGAATAACGTGTTTCACATCCCGTTTGCTTATCGTGGTTTCCCCGAGTCACTGCTACTGAATGTGAAAACTTGATATTAATCACCTTCTCGTCTAGAACCATGTACCCCTGTGACAACTGAGCTAGTATTGTGTCTGTAATGACCTGCGTTGACGTTGTGTTCCTCACACGCAATAACAAATATCAATGATTACCGTGACAGCGAAATGTCAGCAGAATGAGAGTCTAATTTCGCCTGGCAACGTCCTTCCCATTGTCTTGCTGCACATTAATCTTGCTGCTCTCGGTTTGTGAATGGAGTAGCGTCGGCCTTGGCAACGCATAAGAAGCTCGTGAGGGAGTGGCCAAGGGCGGCCCGCTTGCATACTGATTGCCGTCACAGAGACATCTGTCCGCTCACGCTATCTGAGCTATGCAGTCTCGTCCTCTTCGTACATCATGCATATCAGATCTGTGCGTAGCTAGACGAAACTTACGAGAACACTTTCTGCGTTTTACGTAATTTATTTAAGTGTAGGAAAGAGGCCATTTAGCTGAAGATTGATTGCACAACTATCAAAAAGGTCCTATTAAAGACTACATGCTCTTGAATTCGTCGAACTGGAGAACCAGCTCACGAGCGGTCTCAGGCGCTGCAGTCATGGGCTGTGCGGCTGGTCCCGGCGGAGGTTCGAGTCCTCCCTCGGGCATGGGTGTGTGTGTGTGTGTGTGTGTGTGTGTGTGTGTGTGTGTGTGTGTGTGTGTGTGTGTGTCGTTAGGATGATTTAGGTTAAGTAGTGTGTAAGCTTAAGGGACTGATGACCTTAGCAGTTAAGTCCCATAAGATTTCACACACATTTGAACAGAACCAGCTCACCCAGCCAGTTGCAGAGACATATAGTTTGAGGTAATGTATAAACCCAGAGTAATTTTCACTGTTTGTTACACTGCTCAGCCACAACATTATGACCATCGGCCTATGTCGGTATACGCCCGTCCAAGTGATAGCAGCATCGTCGCCTGGCGAGTAATGACTGCTAAGCATACACACACACGGTGCACACGTAGTATCAGTGAGGGTGCTGTCCGAGTGTAGAATGGAATGGGCACGGTCTGTCTGAGTTTGACCGAGGGCAGATTGAGATGGGCCGGAGGCTCGGCAAGAGCATTTCGGAAACTGCACGGCTTGTCGGGTGTTCGGAGAGTGCTGCAGTGAGTGCCTTCAACAGGTGGCGCAACCAAGGTGAAACTAAGTCCAGACGTCGTGGGGTTGGGTGGCCACCCCCCGTTACAGGCGTCGGACATTGTAGGCTGGGCAGACTGGTAAAACAGGACAGGCGGCGAACTGTGGCGGTACTAACATCAGACTTTAATGCGGGCAGAATACAGGTGTGTCTGAACACACAGCGCATAGAACACTCCTAACGATGGGCCTCCACAGCCGACGATCCCTGTATGTGCCAATGTCAACACCACGGCATCGGCAATCACGTCTTAAATGGGCACGTGACCATCGGCTCTCGACGTTTACGCAGTGGCAGAGCGTTGCATGGTCTGATGGATCCCGATAGCCTCTTTATCATGACGATGAGTTGGTGCGAATCCATCGTCTTCCAGGGGAAGAGCTCCTTGACACCTGTTCCGCTGGCGGCGGCTGCATCATGCTCTGGGGAATATTCACGTGGGAGTCCATGGGACCAGTGGAGGTCGTGCAAGGCATCATGACGGCCAAGGAGTATCGTACACTCGCTGCAGACCACATGACGATCACGCTACCCGACGGCAGTGGCATTTCTCAACGAGCTAATGCCCCATGTCACAAGGCCAGGAGTGTGATGGAGTGGTTCGAGGAACTCAGTGCCGAGTTCCAGTCAATGTGCTGGCCCTCGAACTCACCAGACCTGGACCCGTCGAACATATCTGGGGTGTCATTGAACGTGGCGTATGTAAACAAGGGGAAAAAAACCGAAAGAAAATAATTGCGTAGGCTTCCGCGGCCAGAGTCAGTTGAAATATATCTTAGCATTGGACCGCGTCATAATATAAGAAACTATACCGTAGAAACCAATGTTTCGGCCACGGTCACAGTGGCCTTCTACTGGGTCAAGCTCTAATGGAGAAAGATAGGACAGTGAACGGGATTAGAACCCTGCTCTTCGTGGAAAGGAGTCCTGAGGTTTAACCACTGCTCCATGTTTTAGTTATATTAACAACATTAGTCATGATTAACATTATCTGTGTTGCTGTTGCTGTTGTATCCGTCGTCTTCAGTCCGAGGATTAGTTTGATGGAGCTCTCCACGCCATTCTATACCAGTCTCTACGTCTCTGAATAATTACTGCAACCATGTTACCCTACAAGCCTTGGCCTCAGTCGACAATTTTTACCCTCCGCCGCCACACGCACTTCCCTTCATTACCATACCAACAATTCCTTGATGCCACTGCATTTGTCCTATCAAAGGATCCCTTCTTTTAGTCAAGCTGTGCCACAATTTTCTTTTTCCGCATTTCAATTGAGTAGCTCCTCATTAGTTATTCTCTCACCCGTCTATTCTTCTGCACTCTCTTGTAGCGCCAAATCTCAAAAGCTTCTACTGTCTTTTTGTCTGAACTATTTATCGTGCACTTTTCAATTCCATACAAGGTTATGCTATGAACAAGTACCTTCAGAAGACTTTCTAACATTTACATTTGCATTCGATGCTAAATTTCTGATTTCAAGAAGTGCAGTTCTTACTTCTGCGAGCACGTACATTATGCCCTCTCTAACTCACTCATCGTCAGTTATTTTGCTGCCCAAATAGCAGAATTCATCTATTACTTTCAGTGTTTAATTTCCTCATCTAATTCCCTCAGCATAGCCATATTTAATTCGACTACATTGTATCACCTTTTAGTTTTATTTATGTTTATCTTACATCTGTTTAATACACTACTCATTCTGTTCAACTTAACTTACAAATACTTTACTGTCTCTATCAGAATTATAATGTCATCGATAAACCTCAAAATTTTCATTTCTTCTTCATTAACCGTAAATTTTTTTCCAGGTTTCTCCTTTTATACAGATGTCACTTACTGAAATCCGTATTACGATGTATTAACAATTCAACTAAATGAGCAACGACAAACCGAACGGAAACAAGCACTCACGAAGTATTCGATCTGATTACGGGGCAGATGGACCGGGACTAACAGCAGGGGGCCGACTCCATAAAGCAGAGCGCGGCCATAAAAGCAGATTTGGGCGCTCGCCGTGCCCCCTGCGACGACTGGCCACTGGGAATAGCTGCCCCAAATTACCTTATCGACCGGCGCGGCCGCATACAGCAAATGGCGATGGTCGCTCTACTGCCCTTTCTGACTGTACCTGTCTCCTGAAAGGGCTTACTTTGGACTGATGCAGGGGATGTGTACACATGTCTTTCACACGACTGCAGTGCCTGCTTAGAGGTATGAACAAGGAAGGAAGGAAGATTGCAGTTTAACGTCCCGTCGACATCGAGGCCATTAGAAACGAATCAGAACGGAATGTTGCAAGGATGGGGAAAGAAATCTGCCGTACCCTTTCACAGGAACCATCCCGGCATTTGCCTGTAGCGATGTAGGGAAACCACAGAAAATACGAGTCTAATGTGCTGACCACTGCACCACCACTTAGAGGTATGTTGTATCACAATGCACTTGTCAGGTGTGTTTCAGATATCCAGGTTCAGAGTTTTATGAGCTTGCGGAATACTGCAGAAAAACGCTATCTGCCGAGAAGTGGCGTTTTCGCGACCCACACATAAGGCTACACGTCTTTACTGGGTCAAGCAACACAAAAGCTGGACAGCACGTGGCAGGAGGCGTGTATGTTATCCGACAAGTCGCGATTTTGCCTTTTTTTTTAAATGATGCGATACGTCGAGTACACCGACAGCCATATAAGGCGTTTAACCCGCAGTATGAGTGAGGTGTAATTGAGGCCGGAGACAGTTCTTTGATGTTTTGAGCGTATCTGTCGTACCAAGAAGTGCTGCCCTCTCTTTTTTCATCTCGATAATAAGAATGCTATGTGCCAAACGATAGTCAACTAGAATGTGTCTGGGATCATTTGGAACAGCTAGCGAACCGTAGCAGTCAATATCCTTATAGTTCCGTAGTTCCAAGGGATCTAATCACCAATCCTCAAATGTGTGTGAAATCTTATGGGACTTAACTGCTAAGGTCATCAGTCCCTAAGCTTACACACTACTTAACCTATATTATCCTAAGGACAAAGACACACACCCATGCCCGGGGGAGGACTCGAGGCTCCGCCGGGACCAGCCGCACAGTCCATGACTGCGGCGCCCCAGACCGCTCAGCTAATCCCGCGCGGCTATCACCAATGAGATGCTTCTGATCAGATGCAGCACGGACTTGGTGACTCTCTTCCTCACTGAACTGAGACCATTGACAGGACTAGAAGCACTGTTACACGATACTGACGCGTTGTCTCCTGGGCTGACAAACTTTTTGGCTATGGCTCTGAGCACTATGGGACTCAACTGCTGAGGTCATTAGTCCCCTAGAACTTAGAACTAGTTAAACCTAACTAACCTAAGGACATCACAAACATCCATGCCCGAGGCAGGATTCGAACCTGCGACCGTAGCGGTCTTGCGGTTCCAGACTGCAGCGCCTTTAACCGCACGGCCACTTCGGCCGGCCAAACTTTTTGACCCGCGTGCTTAAGTGGTACTCAATAGCACTAGCGCACTTTGAATTCCAGTTACTCCTACATCTTAAGAACTTCTGTCTGCGAAACGTTTTCGAGGGAATGAAGAGTTTATGGTACACGTATTCTGAAGCCCTTACAGAACCACACCTTGAAAAGTGGAAAGCCATCTGGCCTGTTTCTTATCATAATATCGTAATATTCAGTTTTTTTTCATAATATTCAGTCTCGCAATGAGATTGGGAGGAAGGTTCAAACGTACATTAATTAAAGCAAAGATTTATTTGTATTATGTGGTTGGTCAGCTTCATTTTCATTTTTCTAATTAATATCCCAATTAACATCTTGATGCTAACTTTTTATTTTTCTTCTACTTCTGAATCTGGAAACGAGCCTTTAGTTTGGTGTCGCCACTGAGGATGAGCTGTCGTTACGGATTTGGATGGTTGCGAGGAAGCGACACCTAAGCGAGTTCCTGTCAACTGACCGCAGAGAGCAAGGCAGTGGATGTTTCTGGCCAGGCGCTGTGCATTGTAACTAGGGGCCAAAACAGCTTTTGCTTCGGAGAACGAAACGGCTGTACGTCTAATTAAGGCGTCCACAGAGTGCAAAAGTCGTTCCTGTGATAACATCTGCCGACTGTCTGAATTCTTCCGCAAATGGCCAACACAGAGTACAAGTTTGGGAAGAGTTGGGAGTGTGAGGAACTAGTTTCTCAGTTTTCTCGTAGACTGTGCAGCGAGGATAGCTTTTGTAACAGAAGGCACCGACTGGTGAACTGCTCTGTGATGTCAGATGGACGTATGAGATTTGTTTAACGTATGACTGGCTCTCATAGATGTTGGCGGAGTGTAAAGAGAAAGCAGTTTTAGAATGAACCACAAAGAAAACTTGATTGCGGGATGTCACACAGTACATATCTTGGTGGCAGATTGTACATGCCTTCGTCAAGTGCAGCACTGTCTGCTAGCGATGGCAGCCTGCACTACCAGATCATTGTAAGTGCTGTTTTGATCAAATACAGTCACCTCGGCACTGCTCACTTCACATGGCCCTGAACATAATTGTTGGTATGAATGTAGCATCAGCATGTTAGTGAAATTCGGTTATCAGAATTATACCAGCCGTTAGGGTGCGAGCTTTCAATCAATTCTTGCTGGAATCCATGGCACTCTTTTATAACTTCATCTAGTAGACGGTCAACCTATGTATTCAGCGTGTAGGCGGGACAAACGTTCGGTACAGTTCAACCTCCTCGTCTAACTTTGCATACAGTCGCTTCTGGGAACATTTTTATGTTAAGGCACAAAGGAATTACAGACATTAGCTGCAAGTGGGCATTCACTGAAATGAACAAAGAAAGTTGAAAATTTGTGCTGGACTGCTTACTTTTTTTCACGTGCTCTGTCGACTGTTTTTATTTTTTACTTCTTTTATGTTACAGAAGGCACGATGATTGTCAGGGGGTAAGGGAGCGAAATTGGTAGGGCCCACGACACGAGACCTGACCGCGTCGTCCCCATCACCAGTGGCGGCTGCTGTGTCAACTACACTTTCTTAATTTCTTGGTTTTTATTTTTATTGGCTCAAATGGCTCTGAGCACTGTGGGACTTAACATCTGTGGTCATCAGTCCCCTAGAACTTAGAACTACTTAAACCTAACTAACCTAAGGACATCACACACATCCATGCCCGAGGCAGGATTCGAACCTGCGACCGTAGCAGTCGCGCGGTTCCGGACTTAGCGCCTAGAACCGCTCGGCCACATCGGCCGGCTACACATCCATGCCCGAGGCAGGATTCGAACCTGCGCCGTAGCGGTCGCGCGGTTCCAGACTGTAGCGCCTAGAACCGCTCGGCCACCCCGGCCGGCTTATTTTTATTATTATGAATTTCTTTTTAAGGGCTGTGCTCAGTAAGGCCCGCAAACACTGCGGACATGACAGGAAACAGAAATATAAAGAGAGGAATAAAGGAGAAAACGAAGGAAGATGAGTTGGGAGATGTAGCGCGTGCTCCTTCGAGCGCGTCTGCCGCCTGGAATTGTCGCCCAAGGACCTTTGGCAGAGGGAAGATTTGAGCAAGGTGTATTAGCTCGGAAGCGAAATAGGTATTGACGTAGGCCACGCGCTGGATTGAATCCGGCTGCGTTGGAGGTTGTGTTGGATGTGGGCTCGTATTGTCTGAAGCAAACTGCGGTAAGCGTAGGCTGTCTTACGAACGGTATGTTCGGTAAATATGATATCCAGGTAATGCAGGTGGACAACGGCAGTGCAAGACCAATGTTCATAATTGCTGATTTGGTCTCATTGAGGGTGCAGTCCGAGGTTCTTCCATACTGTCGGATCAATACGATGGCATTATGTATTTCTGTAGGTGTACGTGTCAGGAGCAGCAGGTCATCCGCATATGCCCAGCATAGGGTAGGTCTCTTAAGGTGCAGTAGGAGGCCTCCGATAAGGGTTCGAGGGCGATGAGAACAGCACAATGGACAGCCCTGTCTGGCAGAATGCTGCATTGGAATCGGTCCCGCCTGCCGACCGTTGACTTGAACAGTTGATGTGGCTCTGATAAGCAGGCGTCTCAAGGTATCGACGAATGGCCGAGGAAACCGCATACACATGGAAGAAACTGGTGTCGGACCCTATCAAGGGCACTATCGAAGTCGACTGATACTTGCACTGCACGGAGACGGCACGACATGGCGAGCGCGAAGAGACATTCGACCGTCGCAATTTGTAAGTTGGCACCACTGTCGCATGACGTCTGCTCCTTCAAAGAATTGAGGGCAGTGCCATGTGTATGCGTACCGCCAATAGGCGCGCATTGATCTTCGCCGTGAGAAGAGTAAGAGGGCGAAAGTTTGTGATCTCCGGACCTCGGGACGGTTTATGTAACGGAATAAAAATGCCGACCACAAAGTCTGTTGACACGTGGAAGATGGGAGTCAGAGCTCCGGGGACATCTGATCCACCGCATTATCACCAGGTCACGGATCGCCCGGTGGAATTCAATCTGAAGGCAATCTGGGTCTGGCGATTTGTTCGTCTCGCCTTCTGCGATAGCGTCCACCACCGCGTCCATAGCAGCTGCCGCCGCAAAGGACGTCGCCTCAGTAGCCTAGAGGATACGTGTGATGTCACATCATCTGCTGTTTTATCGTCATAAAAAAAAATTGTCGATGGTGGTTCAAAATGGTTCAAATGGCTCTGAGCACTATGGGACTTAACATCTGTGGTCATCAGTCACCTAGAACTTAGAACTACGTAAACCTAACTAACCTAAAGACATCACACACATCCATGCCCGAGGCAGGATTCGAACCTGCGACCGTAGCAGTCGCGCGGTTCCGGACTGAGCGCCTTAACCGCGAGACCACCGCGGCCGGCTCGATGGTGGTCAGCAAAGGTGGAAACAGTAGTCACCAGTGTACTGACATGGCTTGAGGAGGGTGGTAATAAGCTGTTGACAACGACGGCGATGGTCGGACGCCCGACTCTGAGTAACTGTGTCTTCACTATACTGCAAATCACATTGGTGTTGACTATGGCCACTATGTACTGTCCCGTGCTCGCTGGAAGCTGATCTACCGTAATTGAGAGAGGAGGTGGGTTTAGTCAAGGGGTGAACGTACCCCATCCCCCCTACCGCAGGGGGCACGCCTGTAACTCATTGGTGAGTGGACCCAACTGGGATCGCCGATACGTCTATTTGATCATCTCCCTACGCCGTTGTGGCATGGGAGTGTTGTCAGCGTCCATATGGTCTTCCTCTGTGAGGGAGTGTTTGAACGATGCCCGAAGGGAGACAACTGTCTCCATCCGCGCGTTGTTTGTTACGCCGTCCACACAGGGGACAGGTGCTGGAGTGATCGCTGTGCGAAGTTGTCCGTCACTGTCACCGCCAGGTGACATCGGGAGGTGGGAGTCGTCCGCCCGTGTGACTTCGTTAGTCTGGAACCGCGCGACCGCTACGGTCGCAGGTTCGAATCCTGCCTCGGGCATGGATGTGTGTGGTGTCCTTAGGTTAGTTAGGTTTACGTAGTTCTAAGTTCTAGGGGACTGATGACCTCAGAAGTTAAGTCCCATAGTGCTCAGAGCCATTTGAACCATTTTTTTGACTTCGTTACCCTCGTGTGGGGGATTGTCACAGGCTCCCGGTACCTATCTGCGTCTCCGCTTGCGCAGCCGTGGCGAACGCTGTTTGACAACATATCATCCTGCGTCAGACGACGGCAACGAGTCCCGCCTTCGGGTTCAAAAATTTCCGTCGGCACCGCAATGGAGCCAAGTGTGGACACAGTGACGGCGCCGGTCGGGAGGTTATGTGGGGGACGTTGCTGTGTGCTGGCCTCCCCGTCTGCCTCTGCGAATTCCACCTTAGTTACACTATGTCTGCGATTGCTGCGCAAACACTGTCTCCACGTATGCGTACACCATAATTACTCTACCACGCAAACATTTGGGGCTACACTCGCCTGGGATGACACGTTCCCCGGGGGACGGGGGTTCCCCTGGGAGCCGAACCGCACAGTAGCCCTGGGTCCAGTGTGGTGCGGCGGTAGGTTGGGTGGACTACTGTGGCCTGTTGTAAGGTTGTGAACCACTGGGGGCTACTGCGGGACGAAACTTCTTCGTCGTTTATAGGTCCCCGGTTCAAAACACACACACACACACACACACACACACACACACACACACACACACACACAGCCCGCATCTCGTGGTCGTGCGGTAGCGTTCTCGCTTCCCACGCCCGGGTTCCCGGGTTCGATTCCCGGCGGGGTCAGGGATTTTCCCTGCCTCGTGATGGCTGGGTGTCGTGTGATGTCCTTAGGTTAGTTAGGTTTAAGTAGTTCTAAGTTCTAGGGGACTGATGGCCATAGATGTTAAGTCCCATAGTGCTCAGAGCCATTTGAACCATTTGACCCACACACACACACACACACACACACACACACACACACACACACACACACACACACACACACACTAGCACGACACTCGAAAGACTCAAATTCTCAGCCTATTCACATACTACTAACTTAGTGCCGCTTGCCCTCATTACTTGCGAAATTTCACCGATTCCCATCAGAGTTGGAACCTGGCGTGCATCCGTGCTGAAGACATCATTGGCCGTCCTTGCCTTAATTACATATATGTGGTGTCTGTTTCTTCGGACATGTCGAAAATAACAGACACCATATTCATCCAGCAGCCACTATGAATTAAGACACGAAGGAATTACAGACTACAGGCCGACTACAGGCCGAAAACTTATCATCCGAATCCCATATTCTGCAGGTGTCAGTGTACACCGAGCAGTCAGAATCCTGAAGACGGTGTGCGGGAGCAAAATCTGGAGGGTATCTATGACGTATATGCAGTCAATAACAGCAGCAAAGAACATGGTATGGAGTTTTAACTTTAAATGCGAACATTTTAGGTTAGGCTTTACCATCATTGTTACTGGTGTCGAATGAAAGATCAAGGCCGGCCGAAGTGGCCGTGCGGTTAACGGCGCTGCAGCCTGGAACCGCAAGGCCGCTACGGTCGCAGGTTCGAATCCTGCCTCGGGCATGGATGTTTGTGATGTCCTTAGGTTAGTTAGGTTTAACTAGTTCTAAGTTTTAGGGGACTAATGACCTCCGCAGTTGAGTCCCATAGTGCTCAGAGCCATTTTTGAAAGAACAAGTTTTCTGTTACCAGTCTCTGGTTATTTATAACCACAACCCGTTTCGAAGGTATAAACCCCCGTCTTGGGGTAACCTGTCGCACTGTCTCCAGTGGTCACAGCGCCTTGTTCAAAAATGGTTCAAATGGTTCTGAGCACTATCGGACTTAACTTCTGAGGTCATCAGTCCCCAATAACTTCGAACTACTTAAACCTAATTAACCTAAGGACATCACACACATTCATGCCCGAGGCAGGATTCGAACCTGCGACCGTAGCGGTGGCATGGTTCTAGACTGTAGCGCCTAGAACCGCTCGGCCACAGCGGCCGGCCCAGTGCCTTGTCACGGTTCACGCGTCTCCTCCGGGCATGGGTATGTGTCTTGTCCTTGGCGTAAGTTAATTTAAGTTAGATTAAGTAGTGTGTGTGACCTCAGCAGTTTGGTCCCATAGGAACATACCACAAATTTACAGTTTTTCCAGTGGTCACAGGCTACTTTCTCTGTCGTCTGGAAACAGACACCATCTTTGTTTACGAAATAAGACAGTTTACGTGTGATGTGTTACGAGAGAGATAGGAGCCTGTGACCACTAGAGACTGTGCCACAAATTACCCCAAAATCGTAACACACGCCACAGATACGTAATACTAACACATGTAAATCCACGTCATGGAGGTTTAAAACTTCGAAACGTGTTGTAGACATATACAGTGACATAACAGTGAACTTATTCCATTCGATGGTATGGAGTACCGAGCCAAGCGAATCTACGGGAAACCTCAATGTGGACCGCGAGACTTAGATCGGAAGCCTGCTCCTACTGAAAACGGGCGTAGTGTCGTACCGACTGCGTTCCTTCAAAGGATCCTTTGCTAAGCAAGGAGCAGACAGGAAACGTTGAGTGCGTCTCCAGAGCAGGTGGAAGGCACGGCCAGACAGAGTGACCGTCGTGCGGCGCCGACCCGGAGGGCTGGGGCTATCCCGTAATTAGCGGACTGTCCTAATTAAATCCTCGGCTGGCCGCAGCGGCAGCAGGGGCCGTAGTTTTTATCCCATCCCACAGGCAGTCCCAGTGCCGGCTGCACATGCCTCTGCCACGGTAAGTGCTTTCACTCCAAAGCAGGTGCTCGTGCTGTACAGTATTCGTTACCTGTCTGCAGCTCACGCTAGGACCTACGATCGCATTGCACACTTATTTCTTTCGGTGACGACTTTTTTATTAGAAAAGGACGTGATACTGTCGGACTGAACAGCTGATAAGGATGCAGTGGCATTCGGGTTGAGGAGTGGAAGAGCTGGGAGTTGTGGAGGCGGCCTCAAGAGTATTTTGCTGCGTAATCCAACTTTATTACAAATCAAAATTGAGATACAGGCACGACTCCCTTTTGCTCAAGAAATGTGCCTGGTAATAAGATACAACCGTAATAAAAATAAAATCTTCTCAATGGCAAATTTAGGCAACGGAGCATTAAAAAAAGGAAAAAATAGCAAACAGTAGCTGCTGAGTCTGTCAGAATATACAAGGCACACCCATACACAGAGAGGGGACCACACGTGAAGACTAGTCTCCACAGAGATGTGCAACTTAGTGTTATGGTGAGACGCCACAGAGACCACATACGTCATGGACTGTTTTTCCGCTTTATGTGATGCAACTACACTGTTGGCCATTAAAATTGCTACACCACGAAGATGACGTGCTACAGGCGCGAAATTTAACAGACAGGAAGAAGATGCTGTGATATGCAAATGATTAGCTTCTCAGAGCATACACACAAGGTTGGCGCCGGTGGCGATACCTACAACGTGCTGACATGAGGAAAGTTTCCAACCGATTTCTCATACACAAACAGCAGTTGACCGGCGTTGCCGGGTGAAACATTGTTGTGATGCCTCGTGTAAGGAGGAGAAATGCGTACCATCACGTTTCTGACTTTGATAAAGGTCGGATTGTAGACTATCGCGATTGCGGTTTATCGTATCGCGACATTGCTGCTCGCGTTGGTCGAGGTCCAGTGACTGTTAGCAGAATATGGAATCGGTGGGTTGAAGAGAGTAATGCGGAACGCCGTGCTGGATCCCAACAGCCTCGTATCACTAGCCGTCGAGATGACAGGCATCTTATCCGCATGGCTGTAACGGATCGTGCAGCCACGTCTCGATCCCTTAGTCAACAGATGGAGACGTTTGCAAGACAACAGCCATCTGCACCAACAGTTCGACGACGTTCGCAGCAGCATGGACTGTCAGCTCGGAAACCATGGCTGCGGTTACCCATGACGCTTCATCACAGACAAGAGCGCCTGCGATGGTGTACTCGACGACGAACCTGGGTGCACGAATGGCAAAACGTCATTTTTTCGGATGAATCCAGGTTCTGTTTACAGCATCATGATGTTCGCATCTGTGTTTGGCGACATCGCGGTGAATGCACATATGAAACGTGTATTCGTCATTGCCATATTGGCGTATCACCCGGCGTTATTGTGTGGGGTGCCATTGGTTACACGACTCGGTCACCTCTTGTTCGCATTGACGGCACTTTGAACAGTGGACGTTACATTTCAGATGTGTTACGACCCGTGGTTCTACCCTTCATTCGATCCCTGCGAAACCCTACATTTCAGCAGGATAATGCACGCCCGCAGTTGCAGGTCCTGTACGGGCCTTTCTGGATACAGAAAATGTTCGACTGCTGCCCTGGCCAGCACATTCTCCAGATCTCTCACCAATTGAAAACGTCTGGTCAATGGTAGCCGAGCAACTGGCTCGTCACAATACGCCAGGCACTACTCTTGATGAACTGTGGTATCGTGTTGAACCTGCATGGGCAGCAGTACCTGTACACGCCATCCAAGCTCTGTTTGACTCAATGCCCAGGCGTATCAAGGCCGTTATTACGGCCAGAGGTGGTTGTTCTGGGTACTGATTTCTCAGGATCTATGCACCCAAACTGCGTGAAAATGTAATCACATGTCAGTTCTAGTATAATATATTTGTCGAATGAATACCCGTTTATCATCTACATTTCTTCTTGGTGTAGCAATTTTAATGGCCAGTAGTTAGTTCCCAACTGGACCACCATCTGCCAAACGGGAGTGTATGTGGAGGCACGGCTCCACTCAGTGTGTATCAACAGTCAGGTCAATAGTATCAGCGCTGTGCCTGAAGACAGAATCATGACTTACAATCACTTCCCCTCCCCCCGCCTCCCCCCCCCCCCCCGCCCCCCCAATCCCCAGGAAGATCGCAACTTAACAGTCTACAAGTTACATTAGTCATCGTTCACTGAATTCAGAACTAGACCAATGCTCCAAATTAGATCAGTGCAAGTGAGCCTGCAACAACATTGTCATGTACCATGTTAATACTCAGCGCAGGCATACTGTATATTGTCTCTTAATAATATATGTTAAACTGTTGCTACTTTGTGTTGCCTTCGGTTTTGCCGTAGGTTACCTAAATCTGTACATGAGACGAGGCTGTATAGTTGCGACGTGTAAGCAAACCCTCTTGTAACAACAACTACTTCCGGTGGAAGGGGTTCTCTTCCTGCCACGTGTATATTGGGCGCCACGGGTATTTGGTGAGTAGCACAGAAGCAGTGTGTCACATCAATAACTTCAACAGGAAGTATTTTACGGTCAATGGTGAAATCGCATCCGAAGTGCTCGAAAAATAAATGTGTGTCACAACGCTACTGCCACACTTTGGGAAGCAACACTTAATACTAACTCGGTGAACAAAGATTCCGTGGATTACTTTCAAGGAAACTTGCAAGGATCCACCTAGAAAGCTGCGTCTCCTGAACTTCTAAAAAGATGTGTTTATGACAAAACACAGAATCCAAGTGAGTGTCTAAATTCACTGATGTGGAAATGATGCCCAAAAACAACATTTTCATCTGCTACGGTTGTTAGATGCTTCAAATGGCTCTGAGCACTATGGGACTTAATATCTGAGGTCATCAGTCCCCTAGGCTTAGAACTACTTAAACCTAACCAACCCTAGGACATCACACACATCGATGCCCGAGGCAGGATTCGAACCTGCGACCGTAGCGGTCGCGCAGTTCCAGACTGAAGCGCCTCTAACCGTTCGGCCACACCGGCCGGCGAAACGTAGGGAAGATTAAGGTATTAGAGAGAATGGACTTCAAGACAGGAATTTTCACTCAAGACATCTTGACAAAAATAGACTTACAGCGCCTCTCTGCAGGTGAGAAGACCTGGTAAGGAGAAGAAATCAGGAAACAAGAAACGAGAAGCCTTCAAAGAAAAGCGAACCCTGAAAAAAATCCCGGTGCCTTCTGAAGAGGTGACTAATTAAAAAACGTTAGGTTGAAGTTTAAATTGTATTTCCTGACAAACTGTGTTTTTTAAAGATCATCTACTTTTTCTCAGAATCTATGAAAGTTTATGAGTATGAAATTTTGAACACTTA
This sequence comes from Schistocerca americana, assembly GCF_021461395.2. Lineage (NCBI taxonomy): Eukaryota > Metazoa > Arthropoda > Insecta > Orthoptera > Acrididae > Schistocerca > Schistocerca americana. The sequence continues at coordinate 463,903,103 of NC_060120.1, read as the reverse complement.
TTTCTACAAATCCAATAAATGATGTCTCGAGAGTAAATTCTGAAATTCTGAGTGCAAGGCGAGATGTGGGGCAAAGTGCTTGGAATTTTCCATAGTTTTATATTATACTTCAAGAATTATATTGCAACAATTATTAAAACTCTCCTATTCTATATATTCAAGGAACTTCATGAGGGAAACATACTTTTTTTTCTCAGAAACTATTCGAAAAATTTCTGCAGAATTTTCTCTGTGTCATTTTTTTCCATATAGTAAGTTTCCCCTCATGAAGTTTCTTGAATATATAGAATAGGAGAATTGTAATAATTGTTTAATTATAGTTCGGTAAGTATAATATAAAATTATGGAAAATTCCAAGCACTTTGCCCCACATCTCGGCATACGCTCAGAATTTCAAAATTTACTCTCGACACTATACAGGGTGGTCCACTATACAGGGTGGTCCATTGATCGTGACCGAGCCAAATATCTCATGAAATAAGCGTCAAACGAAAAAACTACAAAGAACGAAACTTGTCTAGCTTGAAGCGGGAAATCACATGGCGCTATGGTTGGCCCGCTAGATGGCGCTGCCATAGGTCATTCTTTATTACATATTCGTGTAGTACGTAAAGAAATATGAATGTTTTAGTTGGACCACTTTTTTCGCTTTGTGGTAGATGGCGCTGTAATAGACACAAACATATGGATCACAATTTTAGACTAACAGTTGGTAACAGGCAGGTTTCTAAATTAAAATACAGAACGTAGGTACGTTTGAACATTTTATTTCGGTTGTTCCAATGTGATACATTTACCTTTGTGAATTTATCATTTCTGAGAACGCATGCTGTTACAGCGTGATTACCTGTAAATATCACATTAATGCAATAAATGGTCAAAATGATGTCCGTCAACCTCAATGCATTTGGCAATACGTGTAACGACATTCCTCTTAGCAGCGAGTAGTTCGCCTTCCATAATGTTCGCACATCCATTGACAACGCGCTGACGCATGTTGTCAGGCGTTGTCAGTGGATCACGAAAGCAAATATCCTTCAACTTTCCCCACAGAAAGAAATCCGGGGACGTCAGATCCGGTGAACGTGCTGGCCATGGTATGGTGCTTCGACGACCAATCCACCTGTCATGAAATATACTATTCAGTACCGCTTCAACCGCACGCGAGCTATGTGCCGAACATCTATCAAGTTGGAAATACATCGCCATTCTGTCATGCAGTGAAATATCTTGTAGTAACATCGGTAGAACATTATGTGGGAAATCAGCATACATTGCACCATTTAGATTGCCATCGATAAAATGGGGGCCAATTATCCTTCCTCCCATAATGCCGCACCATACATTAACCCGCCAAGGTCGCTGATGTTCCACTTGTCGCAGCCATCGTGGATTTTCCGTTGCCCAATAGCGCATATTACGTCGGTTTACGTTACCTCTGTTGGTGAATGACGTGTCGTCGCTAAATATAACGCGTGCAAAAAATCTGTCATCGTCTCGTAATTTCTCTTGTGCCCAGTGGCTGAACTGTACACGACGTTCAGAGTCGTCGCCATGCAATTCCAGGTGCATAGAAATATGGTACGGGTGCAATCTATGTTGATGTAGCATTCTCATCACCGATGTTTTTGAGATTCCCGATTCTCGCGCAATTTGTATGCTACTGATGTGCGGATTAGCCGCGGCAGTAGCTAAAACACCTACTTGGGCATCATCATCTGTTGCAGGTCGTGGTTGACATTTCACATGTGGCTGGACACTTCCTGTTTCCTTAAATAACGTAACTATCCGGCGAACGGTCCGGACACTTGGATAATGTCCAGGATATCGAGCAGCATACATAGCACGCGTCCGTTGGGCATTTTAATCACAATAGTCATACATCAACACGATATCGTCCTTTTCCGCAATTGGTAAACAGTCCACTTTAACACGAGTAGTGTATCACGAAGCAAATACCGTCCGCACTGGCGAAATGTTACGTGATACCACGTACTTATACGTCTGTGACTATTACAACGCCATCTATCACAAAGTGAAAAAAGTGGTACAACTAAAACATTCATATTTCTTTACGTACTACACGAATATGTAATAATAAATGGAGGTTCCTATTTATGAAAACGCAGTTGATATCCGTTTGACCTATGGCAGCGCTATCTAGCGCCAACTGGTTCCCCCCTTCAAGCTAGACGAGTTTCCTTCTTTGTAGTTTTTTCGTTTGATGCTTATTTCGTGAGATATTTGGCCCGGTCACTATCAATGGACCACCCTGTATATATAAAACTGTAAATATGTTAGTTTCACGTAAAGCAGGGTACAAAATTTCATTCCGTATCTTCTAAATTGTGGATTTGGTTCAGCTTTTAAATAGTGTGTTTTTCATGTACGTCCCCCCGCCCCCGGTGCTCGGAGTTCCTCACGATACGCCATCACTCGCCAGGCATCTTCATCGTGACGTTGCCCCCACCCTAAAACCGCCGTCACAGGGACCCTGCATTCCAATGCCAACGCTGAGCGTGCCGAGTTGCTGACGTCATAACGGGGAGAAACGAGGCCTACGAGAGACAGGCCGCGGCGTGTACGTCACGAAGATAGGCCAAGCTCGCTCATCTCAGCAGACAAACTGCGTTTCTACACCTGTTAACTTGTAACTAGGTGTGTATGTACAGAAGAGGATTGCAGCTTCTGCTGGAGTCCACTATTATTAGTCCTACAATGATAGGAAGTCCATAGGCCTACTAATAATTTATTGCGGCTGTACTGTGTACAGTACGATTGAAATGATGCCAAAATTATTATCAGTTGCATAAGGCACCACATTTTTTATGAAATGAGGACTGTTCAAATGGCTCTGAGCACTATGGGACTTAACATCTGAGGTCATCAGTCCCCTAGAATTTAGAACTACTTAAATCTAATTAACTTAAGGACATCACACACATCCTCGCCCGAGGCAGGATTCGAACCTGCGACCGTAGCGGTCGTGCGGCTCCAGACTGTAGCGCCTAGAACCGCTCGGCCACAAATGCCGGCTGAGGACTGTTACGCAGAAGAAACTAAATCCTATAAACAAGCCTTTATACCATTGATATCGAGAAAGTGACTTTAAACTTTGTTGTAGGACTAGTAATCAGTAAGACTTCAGAATAGCAGATTCCAGTAGAAGGGGCAGTTCTCGTTTATACGCACCTAGTTGCGAGTTAACAGGCTTAGAAACGCATTTTGCCCGCTGAGTCGAGCGAACGAGCGAGCAAGCTCAGACCTACCTTCGTGACGCACGCGCTGCGGCCTGTCTTTCTCGTCGGCCTAGGGAGAAACCACACAACGTAGTCTTTCCGAAAGTGCAAAGCAATACCAAGCACGTCAGATATTATGAACGCTCGTCTTAACGTAGACCATTGAGATGGAAGAACGCCACCTACGTCACATGCAGGACATCTGCCTCTTTTCAATACAGAGTCGAGAAACGCCATACTGTATGCCAATTGACGTCCATATTTTGTGGGTTTTATTATTATAACTTACTTCTACGGATATATGCCGTTTCAAAGCATTAGAATGTTGAGCATCTCTCGAAAACTTGATATTGCTACGATTTGTTGTAATAAAATGACGGAGAATGTCATATTGGTGGTTAAAGAGTTTTCGTATTTAGCTGATTTCGCATTATAACCTGTGTGTTATGAAAGTATGCCTTTTCAAGGCATCGGCAAATTTAAGGGCTGTCAATAAAGTTTTTGGTATGATTTCTTATAATTTAAAAGTCAGTTAATCATAAATCGGTGATTCACGTCTTCAGAAGATGCGACATGGTCGTAATTCACTGTGGTGGAGCTATGTAGAGTTAAAAAGCGATGTGTGTCTCAGTAAACCCAAAAATTTTTTATTCACCATCGCGTTTTCTAAAAGGTTCTGCGACTTACTTATTAATTCAAAAGAAGTATTTTCTTTAATACTGGATGTAAATATAAGTGGCAAGAGCTTGCATAACCCGCAATACGATATTCGAAGACCTGTATTTCAGATATCCTTCAGATTTTGCTATTGAATAGAAAAAGCGTTCCAAGAAGAATGACATTGGAGTGTTACTACAAAGCGTGAATTATGAAATAATTTTCATGTTACGTGGAACACTATTCTAAATACGTACCGCACTATGGTGACGGAACTTCTGTAAACTGATGTCCCTACTACCTCGACATGCGACATCCTTTTTGCCTTTTAACATATTCATGGATATTCAAGTTTTTGTTTATGTAAACTACAGAAAGAACAACTTGATGAGCATATAGACTAGAGAGCAAATGCGCCTTTTATTAGAACTAATCAAGGAGTTTTACGCCTGTCCATTTCGTAAACCAAGTTTTGAGCTGTAAGCGAGGCAGCTGTCGCTGGAGACCGCCGCAGTCCCACATCATGAAGGTATTTTTTTTTTTCCTACATAGGCAAATCATTTTAATATTGTCCATCTCAAGGACCGGAAATAGAAGTTGTTACGGTGATAGTTATAAATATTTTGGCTTACAACCAATAATATTAGGAACATAATCCAGAGCTACATGTAGCCGGAGTAAAGCTCCTTTCATCTGCCTGTGTAATTTAAGCTTACACAAAATGTGATTCATAACCAGTAAAGGTTACACTATAAAAACAAGTGCTTTTGAAGTGCGTTTTATGTAGGATTAACGTAGACCCCAGAAACGCGTTGCTGTTGATTATGTTCCTAATATTAGTAGCTGTCTGCTAAAATAGTTCTAATTAATTGGAGAATCGCATTAACCAGCACGTCCATCGTGAGGCAATGCCGTGTCTCGTCCGGTTGGTTTTAGCGTCCGCGTCGACGTCAGCTGCCTCGTCCCGAGTGAGGACGGCTTAGGGCTATCTCACCTTCTTCATCTCGAGGACTCGCATGTACTGTCTAGTTCATGCGCATCAGCCGCTAATGGTTATTGGGGCGTATGAGGCATACGTACCGCATGCACAAGCCAGATCGTCTCTGAGCGTTCGGCAGCACGTTGGGGATCACGTCAGCACGTCGTACTTTGCTTCCACGGCCCGTGCGACTACGGCTTAACTCCTGTCGCTGTCCTGTTCCGCTGCTGTCTGGGAGTTCCCTTCTCCTCCCCTCTCCCGCCCCCTCCCCGCACACACCGCGCTCGCAGACACCAATTGCGTTTTAGTTCAGGCCCCTTCGGTGTCTCCAACGCCCCCTTTCCCTCAATGAGGAAACTGCCCGCTGACTTTGGCGTCACCTGCTGAGCAGGTTGGGACATCCACTGCGCTGCCATTATCATGGCACATACCTATATCTAGACTGGTAAGACATCGCTGTTACTAGCTACAGGTATTCATGATGGCTAGGAGCTTAATTTGGTGACAATCTGTCACTGTTACGGTCCATCAACATCCCTGTTTTACTTTTTATCTACCTTTAACGTCATTTGGCGACCTCACAGTCAGTGTCCACTGACTTCGCTCTTGTAGTATTTGAGTCCTTTTCTATTCAATTCCCAGCTGTCTTACGTCTTTCACGACTTAGTTCACCAAATGTTACCTGGATCTGCCAAGCCTCTTCGATCCTTCCCAGAGAACTGTTATAAATTTTCGGTATTCAGGAATACAAGTCCTGTCGAAAGAAGTCGTTTTACCTTCATCTTCTGGACGCATTCGTTGCCGCAACAATTCGTACAGTTCCTGACTCTTCTTTTCCTACTATCCCCATGTCGCCAAAGACTTCTCTCAAGATTTTTTTCTCATCGTCCACCCTCGTTGTATTCAAGGTCCCTATTCCATGTCACACCATTGGAATTACTACTGTATTATCTACCTTTTGGTTTTGCAGATGTATTTTCGGGAGGTTCAAATGGCTCTGAGCACTATGGGACTTAACATCTGAGGTCATCAGTCCCCTAGAACTCAGAACTACTTAAACCTAACTAATCTAAGGACATCACATAGATCCATGCCCGAGGCAGGATTCGAACCTGCGACCGTAGCAGCAGCGCGGTTCCGGACTGAAGCGTCTAGAACCGCTTGGCCACAACGGTCGGCCGCCGATTAAATGTCCTATAGGGATAGTTACCCACATAATTTTCTTAATGCTTTTTGGAATTTGTTGCAGGCACTGTGCCCAATGATGCTTCTCGCTATATCACCAACAATATACACATAATATATGAGTACTACGCATTGACTTGTGTACATACCACACATTTGCTTTTCTTCCAGAGAATCAGTCCATCCAGAAGACAATGTTTCTTTGTGTGTTTGATACTGACGTTGTGTATCTGATGCAAAGCAAATAGAAATAAAAGTAAATAGCTCAGGAAAACATGAAATCTGTAAGAGAATAATGCCTATGAAGTGGGGAAAAATTAGATAGTTGTTATCTTAAGTAGTACACTTCTCCTCTAAGGGACGAACAGTAGCAGAAGTTCGTGAAGTAAATTGTAAGAATGCTGCGCGTGCTTGGTAACGCTTGCATCAGACCAGGCGCAGCACTTGGTGTAAATCCGAACGTCACCGTCAGTGCAACGCAGGGAACTTCGATCTGCGGAGCTCTCATGGGTCAGCAGCGGCCGCAGAGATAGGCACAGGAGCGCAGCGTGCGATAGGCGAGGCCGTGAGAAACTGGCGAATTAAGATAGCACCGCCAGAGATCAGCGAAATTCCTGTGACGGCGCAGCGCCAGGCGCGCACAAGTATTACGCAGAACTCGCGCCGACTGCAAGCTGCGGAAGGTTCACTGTCCAAGTGCGGGGTCAGCGCTGACGCTGTTCGTCGAATCGTCGTGTAGACTAGTAGGGGATCCCACAGCGCACAGTGGACGATTAGAATCGCTCTTCCGTCACCGTCTTCCATGATCCAACAAATGTGTTGAACAAGGGGAACGCCTCTTACACGGCCAACCGATTCGGCTCATATTTGGCATGCCACTCGTGTACATCGTAAAATGAAAGACCCTCATCACCACTCAGTTTTGAAAATCGCTCCTAAAGTTCAGTAACCGCAGTCGGCTCAGAATTACGAGATCGATACATAATTTTAACTGAGTATTTTTCATTATCATTAATGGGCTCATCAAACGGATATTTTCCTAGAAATCGAGGAAAGAAACTATTGTGTCTGCTCCTCACGTACCCATAACGTTCACACTAGTAAACAACAACGCCGCTGGAGTGGCGACCGGGCCATTAGGCTGGGGAGCGCAGAATCCGTGTTCGATTCCCAAACGAGTTCTGCAGTTTTTTATCTGTACTATTTCTTGCATGTCGAAACTGGCAGGGTTAATAAGGCAAGTAAATCAGTAACCAATAACAGGACAGCCAAATAAATTTCTCAAACGACATTGATTAGTAGAGAATTAAAATTTTCAGCCTCGTTGTATGAAAACAATTCCGAGTAAGCCTGCTGCGAATTTGTCACGAGGGACCACTGACAGCGATCCACGCGATGTTTGTTTACAGTCAGGCACGGGACATAATTTTGTTTGGGTTTTCAATATTACACTGTTTTGTGGAAATCCATAGGGCATTGACCAACCGCGCGGATGCAATAATCGTTCATGCTGTAATTCCTGATCAACTGTCAGAACTGATCTTTCAGGTCTAGCGATGTTATCGTATGTCAGGTACGCTTCAAAATTAATTCCCGAAAAAAAAAAAAAAAAAAAAAAGAAATCGAATGTAAACCAAATATGTTTTTCACCACATCTTCAGATTCAGAAGGAACAATACAGTTGCGCGACGATTGCTTAGATATTAGTCGCCTGGTTAGCCTCGCGTGTTAACACGACCCCTTCCGGGTCGGGGAGGTACATCAACCCCAGATCGAATCCGCCTGGCGGGTTAACGAGTGGTCTGTGTGCCGGGCAGCCTGGATGTGGTTTTTGGGCGGTTTCCCACATCCCACTAGATGAATACCTGGCTGGTTCCCATTGTCCGCCTCAGATACACTTTATGCAAGTATTACAAGCACTTTCTCACACTTGCAAACACAACTTACTCTGTTCGCAAGCAGAGTAGGTACACTGCTTCTGCCGTGGGGGATGAATGACTGATGACATTTGCTGTTTGGTCATTAGCACTGAATCAGAACGAGAACCATTAGACGTTCTTAATGTCGCGAGTGTATTTAGTTCGAGTGTTTATATGCCATCATGTAGTTACGACACTGTAGAGCCTGTATTGTTAAACAGAAACACGCAATGCATGCATGCATGTCCGAAGGAACATTGCTTCGTCCTGCTTAACACCACATGCACTGCAATATCGTATTTATTCTGCACTTGTACATCGAATGGATGTACAAGTGCAGGTTGTAGACACATGGTTGACGACATATGGAAGTTTGGGCTTCGCCGTGAGTCGTGTTCGGATAGTCAAAGCGGTTAAGGCGACCGCTCGGCACAAGTTCGGCACAAGTTTTTAATATCGGCATTCCCTTATACAGCTGATGGTTGTTCGTATTCGCAACTGCGAAAGCATTTTACGTACGTCATGCAGTTGTTCGATGGAAACTGAGGACACGTAACAGCGAAAGAGCCGTTGTAAGACAACTAGGATTTAAATTTTAATTATTAACTAACCAAAGTCGTCTGAGAAATTCCCTTATCCTTCTCGTTACTACTCGTTGTTGTTCTACTTACCTTACTAACCTTCCTATTCCTACAGAATTCGATACGGAGAAAATACAGTTAAAAAACAGCAGAAATCATTCGAGAATCTAACACCAGTCTCCCCTCCCCAGAGAAATGTCTTGGTTGCTAATCCAGCGACGCTTTCGTTCACCAGCGTATACCTTATGGATACAAAGGGACAGTGTGAATAGTTTCTTTTCTCGTTCTCCAGGAACAATACTATCGACTCCAAAAAATGGTTCAAATGGCTCTGAGCATTATGGGACTTAACATCTGAGGTCATCAGTCCCCTAGAACTTAGAACTATTAAAACCTAAGGACATCACACACATCCATGCCCGAGGCAGAATTCGAACCTGTGGCCGTAGCGGTCGCGCGGTTTTCAACTGAAGCGCCTAGAACCGCTCGGCCACTCCGGCCGGCCTATCGACTCCATTAACTGTGAGACGACAGCGCGCAGTGAACTTTGTGGCTGGCTTCCTGAGAAACGGTAAGGTGTTGAGCCAAAATATTTTTAAAACTTTCATTTGAGTTTGCAAACAGACGAGCTGCCAAATAGGAACCGAATGGATTGGCCGCGTCCGAGGCCTGCCCCCTTCTAAGTATGAAGTAATATTGCACAACGGCTGATTGTGTTTGCCTTCGTTAGTCTCAGACACCGGTATCTGCAGGCTCATAACCGAGTTCCGAAAGAGCTGTTCAGTGTGTCTTTCAAACAGACCAGTAGTCAGTACGCAGTGTTTTTGTGATCAGTCACTTGACTACACTTTCAAGATTAGTTAGTAGACAGCAAGTGAAATAAGTAATGGGCTGGACGCAGCACTGAATCGATGCAGGTGACCTCGGCCACTTGCCTGTTACTTGAAGCAGTATTTACATGTCCCTCGGCCAATACTTACAGCGTCAATACTGAACGTACCAACTAAAACGCCAGCCAGCCTGGTGCGAAATGATTTTTACTTACTTTTCAACATACGCAGCCAGAACACTATGGCCAGCTACCTAACAGCCGGTATGTCCTTTTTTGATACGGATGACAGCGGCGATGCGTAGTGGCACGCAATCAATGAGGCCTTCCTAGATCGCTGGCTCCATACCTACGCACACAAGTCACCTGATTCAGGCAAATTACGGAGGAGGATGAGGGATGCGCTCTCACGCCACATTCAATCACATCCCAGACGTATTCGATCGGCTCCATATCTCGCGAGTTGGACGGCCAGCACATCCATTGGAAGTCGCCACTGAGTTCCTCTCCAGGTGCCCCATCTATTGCCTGAACAGTTCTATATCCATAGTATGTCGGTGCTCATTATGTTCTGTCTGATCAGTGTATTCTGGAAGTACCTTACTGAAATTCTTAAGCAAAAATCTGATGTTAATGGATTCTTAATGAACCTTGTGGCACTGATATCTGCTACCTATCAGACAAAGGAATGGTCACAATGGAGAGTTTCAGAATCAAGAGATAACTCGACCAAGATGCTTACCCAGATTCTGCATTCTCTGTTTTATCTCTGCTATTTCTCTTGCGTTATTATTTGCGCAAAGGAATGCATTATCTTGATGAAGAGGAATTCTCCTTTGATAAAATGTGGCGCTCGCCTTATCATTAGCGCAAAGGAATGTACTGTCTTGATAACGAATATACTTTTGACAAACTGAGAAGAATTGCGGCTTTTCTGTTCCATGTGAGAAAGGAGCCTGACGAGGTAATTTTTGGTTGTCGGTTATATCTCTGATAACAAGCAACGTTACTCTTAAGGGATCAGCTTTCCTGTAATCAAGGTCCAGAGAACATCCGCGCTACCTGATAAAAAAATATGAAGTACCCAGAAGGAGAGGAGAAAAGGAAATAGTTTCACGCCTTGAGGGGATAGGTGATGTTAGTTATTGCACTGATTATAAAATGGAGTCAAATGTACAAGGAACTTGGCACAATGAGCCCACTTATGACGTTACATTCCCTATGGACTCAATGCATGCACTGATTCGGTTGCGAAGGGTGTCATAAATTCTTTGTGTTACACTACATCTACATGACTACTCTGCAATTCACATTTAAGTGCTTGGCAGAAGGTTCATCGAACCACAATCATACTATCTCTCTACCATTCCACTCCCGAACAGCGCGCGGGAAAAACGAACACCTAAATCTTTGTGTTCGAGCTCTGATTTCTCTTATTTTATTTTGATGATCACTCCCACCTACGTAGGTTGGGCTCAACAAAATATTTTTGCATTCGGAAGAGAAAGTTGGTGACTGAAATTTCGTAAATGGATCTCGCCGTGACGAAAAACGTCTTTGCTTTACTGACTTCCATCCCAACTCCTGTATCATATCTGCCACAATCTCTCCCCTATTACGTGATAATACAAAACGAGCTGACCTTTTTTGCACCCTTTCGATGTCCTCCGTCAATCCCACCTGGTAAGGATTCTACACCGCGCAGCAATATTCTAACAGAGGACGAACGAGTGTAGTGTAAGATGTCTCTTTAGTGGACTTGTTGCATCTTCTAAGTGTCCTGGCAATGAAACGCAACCTTTGGCTCGCCTTCCCCACAATATTATCTATGTGGTCTTTCCAACTGAAGTTGTTCGTAATTTTAACACCCAGGTACTTAATTGAATTGACAGCCTTGAGAATTGTGCTATTTATCGAGTAATCGAATTCCAACGGATTTCTATTGGAACTCATGTGGATCACCTCACACTTTTCGTTATTTAGCGTCAGCTGCCACCTGCCACAACATACAGCAATCTTTTCTAAACCGCTTTGCAACTGATGCTGGTCTTCACATGACCTGATTATAAATCACCCAAGGTTAGCGCCGGTGGCGACACCTACAACGTGCTGACATGAGGAAAGTTTCCAACCGATTTCTCATACACAAACAGCAGTTGACCGGCGTTGCTGGTGAAACGTTGTTGTGATGCCTCGTGTAAGGAGGCGAAATGCGCACCATCACGTTTCCGACTTTGATAAAGGTCGGATTGTAGCCTATCGCGATTGCGGTTTATCGTATCGCGACATTGCTGCTCGCGTTGCTCGAGATCCAATGACTGTTGGCAGAATATAGAATCAGTGGGTTCAGGAGGGTAATATGGAACGCCGTGCTGGATCCCGACGGCCTCGTATCACTAGCAGTCGAGATGACAGGCATCTTATCCGCATGGCTGTAACGGATCGTGCAGCCACGTCTCGATCCCTGAGTCAACAGATGGAGACGTTTGCAAGACAACAGCCATCTGCACGAACAGTTCGACGACGTTTGCAGCAGCATGGACTATCAGCTCGGAGATCATGGCTGCGGTTACCCTTGACGCTACATCACAGACAGGAGCGCCTGCGATGGTGTACCCAAAGACGAAACTGGGTGCACGAATGGCAAAACGTCATTTTTTCGGATGAATCCAGGTTCTGTTTACAGCATCATGATGGTCGCATCAGTGTTTGGCGGCATCGCGGTGAATGCACGTTTGAAGCTTGTATTCGTCACCATACTGCCGTATCACCTGGCGTGATGGTATGGGGTGCCATTGGTTACACGTCTCTGTCACCTCTTGTTCGTATTGACGGCACTTTGAACAGTGGACGATACGTTTCAGATGTGTTACGACCCGTGGCTCTACCCTTCATTCGATCCCTGTGAAACACTACATTTCTGCAGAATAATGCACGTCCACATGTTGCAGGTCCTGTACGTGCCTTTCTGGATACAGAAAATGTTCGACTGCTGCCCTGGCCAGCACATTCTCCAGATCTCTCACCAATTGAAAATGTCTGATCAATGGTGGCCGAGCAACTGGCTCGTCACAATACGCCAGTCACTACTCTTGATGAACTGTGGTATCGTGTTGAAGCGGCATGGGTAGCTGTACCTGTACACCCCATCCAAGCTCTCTTTGACTCAATGCCCAGGCGTATCAAGGCCGTTATCACGGCTAGAGGTGGTTGTTCTGGGTACAGATTTCTCAGGATCTATGCAACCAAATTGCGTGAAAATGTAATCACATGTCAGTTCTAGTATAATATATTTGTCGAATGAATACCCGTTTATCATCTGCATTTCTTCTTGGTGTAGCAATTTTAATGGCCAGTAGTGTATTTCCTGATGCTAGCTGGCTCACAGCTGCTTTAACTGGTCCTTGATATCCTGGCTATTGGCACTGGACCGGAGTTGACATCCGAGCTGATCCCCCACGTCTCTACGTCTACATCTACGCTCTCTCTGCAAACCACTCCTCCTTCTCCTAGAACACTCGCCCATGGTTCGCGGGAGGGACAGTTGCTAGCAAACCTCCGTATGAGTTTAAATCTCTGATTTTATCTTTATGGTATTTTCCTAGACATACGTAAGAGAAAGCAATATATCTCCTAGGAATGTACGCTCTCGGAACCTTAAAACAATACCGCGTTGCAGAATGCCTTTCTTGGAGCGTTTACCACGTTCTATTATGGACAGATCTGGTGATCTTTCTGGCCGCGGGAGAATTTCTACATCAGGCAGATAGTTTATAGTGATGCGAGCCATGAGCGGAGGAGCATTATCCTGGTCAAAAATGGCAACACGATACTCTCGCATAAGAGGTAACGTATGAGGGCGCAGGATGTCCGTAACGATCGTTCTGCCATCAAAGTTCCCTCATAGTGAAAAAAAATCTTCCACACTGATTGATGAAACACATTTTTTAAAAATTAACTACCGCTTTCGCATCAATAGATGAACTGCGTTATACATCGATAATCGATGATGCTGTTGTCGGCATACGTTTAATACTACGAGTAAATCAAAGTGGCAGAGTTTCCTCATGTTGAAACCCCACTCCAGGATACACCTTTTCCAGTCCCATTAATGTGCCCACGTGTCAGAATCCATAATAATCTGTTTTCCGAGCGCGGACTGCTGAGAGACGATCAAAGAGATCCTGCAGGCAACCGACAGCAGCATGTTGCCACGACGACTCCATTTCTGTGGCCAGATGCGCAACGTTCCCTGGTTGTGGATCCATGTCACGCACAGTCCTATGGAAGTGATACCACAGATTCTCGATTGTGTTTAAATACGGTGAGCTCTGTGAACCACCCAAGTACAGTACGATCTGCGTAATATGTTACATTGTCCTACTGGTTGATGCTATCGTGTCACGTAGAAACAAACAGCATGTAGGAATGGACATCGTCCCCAAGGACAGATGCTTACTTATGTCGATCCATGGTTCCATCCAGACGTCGAGATTATCCAGGTCATGCAACGAAAACATTCCCCAGAACATAATGCTCCCTCCTCCTGCCTGGACCACTTCGATGACTGTCACAGGACGTTTCAAGCCGTACACGCCAACGGACTTCTGTCCTATGGAGCATTAAATGTGATTCACCTGAAAAGGTCACCTGTCGCCAGTCAGTGGGCGTGCAGCTACGGTACTGATGTGTCAGTTCCAGCCTCCGGCGCCGGCTAACAGTAGTCAGCATGGGTGTATGGGAAAGGCGCATGCTGCTGACGCCCATGCGCAGCAACGTTCGCTGAACGGTCGTTGAGGTGACACTGCTGGTAGCACCTTGGGTACCTGGGCAGTCAGCTGCTCAACAGTTGCACGTCTGTTCGCCCGTACACATCTGCACTGTCGTCTATGACCTGTGGTGCAGCACAACTGCCTCCGCGCTGGTTCTGGATAGCGCCATTTTGGCACGCACGGTATACCTTAATCACGTCGCCACGCGACAAGTTTAAAAACTTAGCCATTTCGTAAGTACTTGCACTCTTGACTCAAAATCCAATAGTCGTGCTCTTTTGGTCGTCAGGTACATCGCACCGTTTCCACACTACGATAACGACTGTACTGTTTTACGCGTTTCCCAGACACGCTTTATTTACCCCCCCCCCCCCCCCCATTGCCAGTGCTGCCATTTGCCGTCTGTGAGTGGTTATTGCACGTTGACGTAGAAAGTGTAGTAGGTGGTGGTCACATTAACGTGACTGAACCGTGTCAAAACACCTCACTGGAATTTTTAAATCACTTCCTTGCTTCGAATAACGAACCTTCATGACGCAACACGCCCTTACATTATTCTTACATTTTGAGCCATATTAGTCCTGCATCGAACTATGTCGTTGAAATGAAAATTTATAATTTTGTAACACTCCTGCGTTTACCGCTCGACATCACACAAGCAGGTGCTTGCACGTTGTTTTGAGCGACTGACGAATGAATTTTACTCTGAAACAATGATATATGTGTGACGCTTTTATGCCTTTGGAACCGTTGTAGCCGGCCGGGGTGGCCGAGCGGTTCTAGGCGCTACAGTCTGGAACCGCGCGACCGCTACGGTCGCAGGTTCGAATCCTGCATCGGGCATGGATGTGTGTGATGTCCTTAGGTAAGTTAGGTTTAAGTATTTCTAAGTTCTAGGGGACTGATGACCTCAGAAGTTAAGTCCTACAGTGCTCAGAGCCATTTGAACCATTTTGAACCGTTGTGAATAGCAAATCGCCACTTGTCCCATAAATTTTCAGAGACCGAAATTTAAAGGACGAAAATGTAGGAAAATAGAAAGCTACATAAAGTGAAATCCAGCATTGATTTTCTACGTGCGGTGCATTCTGAACTAACGAGCTTCATCATGATGTGCTTAATTTCTATATAAATAACCAGTCTCTGTCACAAAGAAAGTAAACTAAACCAGTGAACTGTAAGGAACTTTTTTTAGAAGGGTCTAGTTTCATATGATGTGCCGTTTTCACTGAACTGTGTGCTGTCTTACACAACAGTTATTTGTTTAACGACGGCGCAGCTTATCATTTTTCACAAGCAAAAAGCACTGCCAGATACGGAAGTTACAATACGGCAGACAAAAGTCATCGGTATGACTAGGCTTCGACCGTACGGAGTTTGAAAGTAACACTCAACCACTAAACGCGTAACTGAAGTACTTTAAGTCGTATTGTGGCGTAATTGCCATGTTTGTTCCCGAGAAGCAGGAGAGTCCACGAAAGAAACCGCACTATTTAAACACCAATGGATCACCTCAAAGCGCCGCCACAGAGTTGGAAGTTCAGGATCAATAGTAAGTAAACGTATTATTTATCTACCGAGTTACGTGTTCCAGTTTTTATAGCCTGTGGCTTTTGATGAATTAAGCGCGGCTTCAAAATAAACAAGCTGACAGTCACTTTCGTAATATATTTCTGTAAGCGTTTTGGCTACATATGTTTTTCAAATGAATCCGTTACTCGCACAAAAAATATCTTATCCTAAGACACGCACAAAAAAATAAAGTAAGGACATGAACTTCTGAGGTAACGGACGAGTCGTCACGCCCTGAAAATATTCTTAAGTTCGCAGGAAGCAGTGGCGAGCGCGGGCTCCTGAGCAGGCCGACCACGTGGTGTCATACGCTGGCCGAAGCAAGAGGGGTTCAGCCGCGTGGCTGGGAATTCCACGGTGACGCTATGTCGACGAGGGAGACACGCCGGGAGTGCCAAAGATGGCACTTTGTGAAACCTCAATGGCACACATTTCACGGTTCGTACAGAAATTAAAAGTAGCCAGATGAATCATGATACCTCAAAAAGAAACATGTACATTACTATTATTTGCACGACGATTCGGATGGTGTAATCAGGTGTTCAGTGTCTTTATTAGTTTAAAGTTTAGTATCTGACGGTAAATTATAAAAGTAACACCCAGCAACGAATTTCCAAAATCGAAACGGTTCATCCGATGTCTTCGATTTACGTGTCTTTAGAAAGCTATTAGTGTAAACCTAAATTGATATGAATTACAGGCATGTAACTTGAGTAGTACATGAGTTATTGGAGTCAATGTGGCCGATTACTATCGGTCGCGTCAGGCCATAAGTACTCCACAGTTACACGAAAAAACGGTAGCAGCATGCTCATAAATATATTTATTCATCTAAGTCTTTGTTTATATCGGACATATACTATTCATGAAGAAATTAGTTAAATATTTACTGTGTTCTAGAAAGCACAGACACATTAGGCTCGTGACCTACCTTTTGCTTCTTTCCTTTTGATATATGTTTATTTGGTTTGTTTATGTATTTAATAATGTGTGTTAGAGCGTGTCTATGGTCCAGCCGTATTTAATTTCAAGTATTTAAATGTAGGTCCAGTATTTCGTATGTGCTTAAAAACGTTTGTAGGTGCGTTAGCTTGAAGACATGGCGCGAGCGCTCTAGCCAATCACAGCGCTCGTGAATGGGGAGACTGGATGGAAGCGGGAGAAGAGCATCGTTTCGAGAGAGGACAGGGTTGGGAGCAGTACGGCACACGACACGGGTAGTTGGACGCGACGGCGCGACGGACGCAGAGTCGGCGGAAAGACTTGGATAGTGTGGAGCGGTATGCGCGTGCTCGCATTTCGGAGTGCCGACCTGTGCTCTTGTGTGATTTCCGTGGCTTCTGCAGTGAAGACGTAGTATGCGTTCGGAAGTGAATATCTCGCGAGCTATGTTGTTGTTCATATCTAATTACGTGAAGTAGGAATCTATTGCTTCCCAGTTACTTAACTTGTATTTTTTTTAATTGCTGGACCATCGACACCAATAAGTGGTTTGCAGATATATACCGCATTCTCAAAAGTACTTCTACTATCGTACTCATCATTTAAAGTCGTTAAGATAGTACTTGCCGATTTTATTTAATTGCAAACTTTCATTTATAAATTTGTGTGTTACTTTCATAATTCGTAATTTCCGAGTGATAGAAACCTTCGACCATTCGATTCATGTGCTTATTCTTATCGTACACTGTAGACTCAGCAGCATTTGGCCTGTAATGCGGCAAACTTATAATTTAATTTCTACAACGGTGATCAATTACAGAAAAACCAATAAGTGTGCCAAAATTTAAATAGGGGCTACGTAGGGGAATGACTCAGATTAAGAGGAACAACAGAAACATAATTTAAAAAACCAATTTCTACATGTTAATAGTGGCTGAACTCCGTGGGCTGTAGATTGAATTACTTTAAGAGCACAGCAATCAGCTGTTTTTATGCATAGCTTTATTTATGCCAACATGTGTTTCGCGCTTTCAACCACCTTCAACTGCCATAATACATTTCAACGACAGCAGTACAACGTTTTTATCGACTTCGTTTTCAACGCTGCAGGTGCCTATTGTTCTGTACCTACTAGCTCCTTTTCCAGATAGCACATGCACTTTCAGCTTCACTGGTGCAGTACTGCAGCGCAGCATTCGCCATGCGGCCGAAAAAAAAAGAATAGAAAAAAAGAACTTTAACTAAGTCACAGGACAAAAGGCAGTACCAGCGTTCAAAATGTAGTCGATATAAACGTTTCATTGACGAAGATATAAATTTATGACGCCAATTAATGGTATGTGAGATCCTGAAAGATACACTACAAAAGTATCCGGACACCCCCAAAAATATACGTTTTTCATATGAAGTGCATTGTGCTGGCACGTTCTGTCAGGTACTCCATATCAGCGACCTCATGGTGAGAGCAGAATGGGGCGCTCCGCGGAACTCACGGACATCGAACGTGGTCAGGTGATTGGGTGTCACTTGTGTCATATTTCTGTACGCGAGATTTCCACACTCCTAAACATCCCTAGGTCCGCTGTTTCCGATGTGATAGTGCAGCGGAAACGTGAAGGGACACGTACAGCACAAAAGCGTACACGCCGAACGCGTCTGCTGACTGACGGAGACTGCAGAGGATCGTAATGTGTAATAGGCAAACATCTATCCAGAACATCACACATGAATTCCAAACTACATCAGGATCCACTACAAGTACTATGACAGTTAGGCGGGAGGTGAGAAAACTTGTATTTCATGGTCGATCGGCTGCTCATAAGCCACACAGCACACTGGTAAATGCCAAACGCCGCCTCGCTTGGTGTAAGGAGAGTAAACATTGGACGATTGAACAGTGGAAAAACGTTCTGTGGAGTGACGAATCCGATTGTAGGGTGTGGGCATTGCGAAAGGCCGGTGAACGTCATCTGCCAGTGTGTGTACTGCCAACAGTAAAATTCGGAGGCGGTGGTGGTATGTTGTGATCGCGTTTTTCTTGGAGGGGCTTACATCCTTTGCTGTTTTGTGTGGCAGTATCACAGCACTGGCCTACACTGATATTTCAAGCATCTTCTTGCTTCCCACTGTTGAAGAGCAATTCGGAGGTGGCGATTGCGTCTTTCAACACTACCGAGCACCTGTTCACAATGCACGGTCTGCATCGCTGTAATGGACTGGCCAGCACAGACTCCTGACCTGAATCCTATAGAACACCTTTGGGCTGTTTTGGAACGCCACTTCGTGCCAGGCTTCACCGAGCGACATCGATACCTCTCCTCGGTGCAGCACTCCGTGAAAAATGGGCTGCCATTTCCCAAGAAACCTTCCAGCACCTAATTGAACGTATGCCTGCAAGAGTAGAAGCTGTCATCAAGGCTAAGGTTGGCACCATATTGAATTCCAGCATTACCAACGGAGGGCGCCACGAACTTTTAAATCACTTCCAGACAGGTGTCCGGATACTTTTGATCATATACTGCACATAAAAAGTGGCGGGTTGCTGTATTTCTTGAAGTAAATAAAGGTGCTCGCTCAGAAAAAATGAATACCGTACTGAAAGGGAAACAACACGAGAAATGGTTGGTGTTCAATGTGGTCTACGTTGGCTTGACGTGCAACTTGAGGCAGCTTAAAACTGTTTATTGGACCAGGTCCCTAAGCTTTATGCGCATTGCTTTGCTTTTCTCGTCTGACCAATCGGGAAAGACTCACGACCGACCTCAACTCCAGCTGCAATTTTCTCACTTCAGCCATTTACCCTGATAAAAAGTATTCTTACACCTATTCCTGAATATTAATAGGGATTGTGTCCACCATTCGCCTTTATAACAGCTTGAATTTTGCTGGAGACACTTTCAGTGAGATGTTTGAATGTCTGTGAAGGAATGGCAACTCGGCCGAAATCAGACGAGGTCTTGAGCGAGGTCAACAGTCTAGCTCATCCCAAAGGTATTCCACAACCATCGTATTCGAACCGTTCCTCTACTGTACGCATTACACAATGCCCGTAAAATGTGTTCTTGCTCTCCCGTATTTAGCGTTTCCTTGAGCACAATAAGGGGGGCCAAACCCTAACCACGAGAAACACACTCAAATCGTAACACCATCTCTTCTGTGCTTCTCTGTAGGGTCTGCAAATTATGGCCGGTAACGTTCTCCAGACATTAGCCAAACCCTAAGCCTCGCACCGCATTTCGTAGGGTATAGCGTGATTCATCACTCCAAGTCATTCGCTTCGAGTCACCCACTGTTAAGAGGCGGCCGGCCAGAGTGGCCGCGCGGTTCTAGGCGCTACAGTCTGGAACCGAGCGACAGCTACCGTCGCAGGTTCGAATCCTGCCTCGGGAATGGATGTGTGTGATGTCCTTAGGTTAGTCAGGTTTAATTAGTTCTAAGTTCTAGGCGACTGATGGCCTCAGAAGTTAAGTCGCACAGCGCTCAGAGCCATTTGAACCATTTGTTAAGAGGCGTCGCCCTTTACGCCGCCTCAAGCGTCGCTCAGCGTTGACGACAGTAACGTATAGTTTTTGAGGAGCTGTTCCACCATTGTACCCCATTCCCTTTAACTCCATACGGACAGTTTTAGTGCTGGCGGGGCTGCTGGTAGACATTTAGAACTTACGAGTGACTCCGTTCGCCGATTTCCTGTGATTCTTTTACTACCACCCACCGCAATGCTGGACGGTACCCGGCCATTAGTTCACGAGGTCTGCCTCGCCTTTGTTTATCTTATGGTTTCCACCTCATAGTCACATCATTAACAGTCGCCGTGGGCAGCTTTGATGGGATGAAATGTCCATCGCGGATTTGTTACTCTGGTGACGTCCGATGATTATTCCGTGTCCGACCCTTTCTGCTGTCATTGCTTCTTTACTGACAACACAATGCACTCCGTCTTCAGGCCACAAGTGGCCCATCGGGACCATCCGACCGTCGTGTCATCCTCAGATGACGATACGGATAGGAGGGGCGTGTGGTCAGCACACCACTCTCCCAGTCGTTATAATGGTTTTCTGTGACCGGAACCGCTACTATTCGGTCGAATAGCTCCTCAATTGGCATCACGAGGCTGAATGCACTCCGAAAAATGGCAACAGCGCATGGTGGCCCGGATGGTCACCAATCCAAGTGCCGGCCACGCTCGACAACGCTTAACTTCGGTGATCTGACAGGAACCGGTGTATCCACTGCAGCAAGGCCATTGCGACAAAACAACGCTCCCCGCGTTTTATAACGGTGGACCTTCCGCTCGTGTCATGCAGTCATCTCCGCATTACATCGGCGTGTCCGCATATGTATATATATATATATATATATATATATATATATATATATATATATATATATATATATATATATATATATAGGGTGTTACAAAAAGGTACGGCCAAACTTTCAGGAAACGTTCCTCACACACAAAGAAAGAAAATATGTTATGTGTCCGGAAACGCTTACTTTCCATGTTAGAGCTCTTTTTATCACTTCTCTTCAAATCACATTAATCATGGAATGGAAACACACAGCAACAGAACGTACCAGCGTGACTTCAAACACTTTGTAACAGGAAATGTTGAAAATGTCCTCCGTTAGCGAGGATACATGCATCCACCCTCCGTCGCATGGAATCCCTGATGCGCTGATGCAGCCCTGGGGAATGGTGTATAGTATCACAGCCGTCCACAATACGAGCACGAAGAGTCTCTACATTTTGTACCGGGATTGCATAGACAAGAGATTTCAAATGCCCCCATAAATGAAAGTCAAGAGGGTTGAGGTCAGGAGAGCGTGGAGGCCATGGAATTGGTCCGCCTCTACCAATCCATCGGTCACAGAATCTGTTGTTGAGAAGCGTACGAACACTTCGACTGAAATGTGCAGGAGCTCCATCGTGCATGAACCACATGTTGTGTCGTACATGTAAAGGCACATGTTCTAGCAGCACAGGTAGATTATCCCGTATGAAATCATGATAACGTGCTCGATTGAGCGTAGGTGGACGAAACTAAAATGAGCTCTAACACAGAAATTAAGCGTTTCCGGACACATGTCCACATAACATCTTTTCTCTATTTGTGTGTGAGGAATGTTTCCTGAAAGTTTGGCCGTACCTTTTTGTAACACCCTGAGTGTATATATAAAGCAAAGGAGTTGGAAGAGCAGTTGAACGGAATGGATAGTGTCTTGAAAGGAGGATATAAGATGAACATCAACAAAAGCAAAAGAAGGATAATGGAATGTAGTCGAATTAAGTCGGGTGATGCTGAGGGAATTAGATTAGGAAATGAGACACTTAACGTAGTCAATGAGTTTTGCTATCTGGGCAGCAAAATAACTGATGATGGTCAAAGTAGAGGGGATATAAAATGTAGACTGGCAATGGCAAGGAAAGCGTTTCTGAAGAAGAGAAATTTGTTACCATCGAGTATAGATTTAAGTGTCAGGAAGTCGTTTCTGAAAGTATTTGTATGGAGTGTAGCCATGTATGGAAGTGAAACATGGACGATAAATAGTTTGGATAAGAAGAGAATAGAAGCTTTCGAAATGTGGTGCTACAGAAGAATGCTGAAGATTAGATGGGTAGATCACATAACTAATGAGGAGGTACTGAATAGGATTGGGGAGAAGAGAAGTTTATGGCACAACTTGACTAGAAGAAGGGATCGGTTGGTAGGACATGTTCTGAGGCATCAAGGGATCACCAGTTTAGTATTGGAGGGCAGTGTGGAGAGTAAAAATCGTAGAGGGAGACCAAGAGATGAATACACTAAGCACATTCAAAAGGATGCAGGTTGCAGTAGGTACTGGGTGATGAAGAAGCTTGCACAGGATAGAGGAGCATGGAGAGCTGCATCAAACCCGTCTCAGGACTGAAGACCACAACAACAACAACAACAGTATAAACTCCTCACAAGCTGTACAAAGGATATTGAGGAGAATGGCGTAGGCAGTGCCTATCGAGTGTTTGGAGAGCGAATACATTCTGGCCACAGCTACAACAATCCAGAAGAAGCAAGTAAGTAATTAGTATACTGTTGGGATTGTATACTGTGAAATCTGTGATTGCAAAAGACTTATCTTACGTATAAAATCTGATGTCAAGTAATGCATTAAGCGACATAAGTGATGAAATTAAGACGACCGCAGAGTTTGAGGATAGTTGGAGCAGCTACAAGGGGATGATCAAAAATGTTCAGTTCGAACGCTGTACAGTGCACAGTTAGTATGGCAGATAGGCAAAATCGCTGTGACCAATGCGGCAAGCATTCCACAGACGCACCACGTTGGAGATACGATGATTGGAGATACGCCGTATCCTGCTGCTTGAAGAAGTCCGTAACTGCCTGCTGCGCGTCTCGTCTGACAGGAATCCTCGACCCTCCAAGACCTTTTTTAAGGAACGTAAAGAGCGATAATAGCATGGGGAGAGATCAGGAATATGTGGATGGGTGCTCCAGTCTCTGCCACTTGAGTTGGGTTAACTTCTGCGTTACGACATTTGCGACATGGTGGCGTGCGTTATCACGCAACAGCAGCATTCCTTGTCGCAGTGGTTCTCGACAGACATTGTACCCCATACATATTCTTCATGAAGTCAACAGAAGAATAAGAGCACTTTCCTGTTTGGACGCATTTGGTCGCCATAGTTCACGTATCCGCATTTACCGTACGCACTTCGAAAGACACGGGCGTTACGAGGGTCACTCCAAAAGAAATGCACACTATTTTTGTAAAAATACAATTTTCATTCTGCATATGTGAAAGTTTTACAGTGTGTAAATACATCCTTCCCGCTTGTTTTGGCCGGCCGGAGTGGCCGTGCGGTTCTAGGCGCTACAGTCTGGAGCCGAGCGACCGCTACGGTCGCAGGTTCGAATCCTGCCTCGGGAATGGATGTTTGTGATGTCCTTAGGTTAGTTAGGTTTAATTAGTTCTAAGTTATAGGCGACTGATGACCTCAGAAGTTAAGTGGCATAGTGCTCAGAGCCATTTGAACCTGCTTGTTTTCAAACTTAGTTCAACCCATTCCCGTGAGTGGCGCCGTCACAGCACGTCTTCAAGATGGCTACTACATTTGACGTTCGTCAGAAGCAACGTGCTGTCATAGAATTCCTGTGCTGTGGAAACGAGACAGTGGGAAAAATCCACAAGAGGTTGAAAAAGGTGTATGGGGAGATGCTGCTGTCGATCGCAGTACAGTTAGTCGGTGGACAAGCAGGTTACGTGATGAAAGCAGGCACGGCAATATTGAGGACTGTCCTCACAGCGGCAGGCCTCGTACTGCACACACTCCAGACAATGTGCAGAGAGTTAACGAATTGGTGACTGCTGACAGACGCATCACAGTGAACGAATTGTCACGCTACGTTGGGATAGGGGAAGGAAGTGTTTGCAGAATACTGAAAGTGTTGGCGGTCAAAAAGGATTGTGCCCGGTGGTTTCCCAGGAAGTTGACAGTGGCTCACAAAGAAACAAGGAAAACGGTATGCAGCGAACTTTTGGAACAGTACGACAATGGTGGAGATGAATTTCTTGGAAGGATTGCGACAGTTGATGAAACTTGGCTCCATCATTTTTCACCAGAGACGAAGACGCAATCAATGGAGTGGCATCATGCAAATTCACCCAAGAAAAAAAATTCAGAACCACACCTTCTGCTGGAAAAGTTATGGCTACGGTGTTTTTGGATTCCGAAGGACTCTTGCTTGTGGACATCATGCCAAGTGGAACCACCATAAATTCTGATGCATATGTGACGACACTGAAGAAACTTCTAGCTCGACTGAGTCGTGTTCGACCACATCGGCAAAAGCAGGATGTTTTGCTGTTGCACGACAATGCACGGCCACATGTCAGTCAAAAAACCATGGAAGCGATCACAAAACTCGAATGGACAACACCCGCCTTACAGTCCTGACCTGGGTCCATGTGACTATCATCTCTTCGGGAAACTGAAAGACTCTCTTCGTGGAACAAGGTTTGATGATGATGACTCCCTTGTGCACGCTGCCAAACAGTGGCTCCAACAAGTTGGTCCAGAATTTTACCGTGCGGGTATACAGGCGCTGGTTCCAAGACGGCGTAATGCAGTTGAGAGGGGTGGAAATTATGTGGAGAAATGAAAGTATTGTTCCTAAAGGATGTATCTACACACTGTAAACCTGTCAAACATGTAGAATAACAGATGAATTTTAAAAAAATTGTGTGCATTTCTTTTGGAATGACCCTCGTACTACACTAATATCTGGCCTACATATCGGTGCTTGTAAACTCGCATCGGCGTCGCGCTGCGTTGCATATGCGCTGTAGCAATGCCCTCGATCGAAAAGTTCGCTCCCTTACAGACAGAATGCTGATGCTGCCATGGTTAGTGAGCGGCCGGCTCAGGATTGCAGCGAAGCAGGCGGCGGCGGCGGCGGCGGCGGCGGCGGGTGAGTTTTCCCGCCAGGCGGCGAGCGGTCGCGGCCGGGATGAATGAACGCGCACCTGCCGCCTGACTCTACCTGGAGCGGCGTTGCTGTACGGGGATACCTGGTCAGGAATGCGCGCTGTGGACCGATCCGCTGCTCGGCAGGACCAAAAGATCGGGCCGCACAGCCTGCCGCGCGCTAAGGCTCGAAAAATGACGACAGTGACGAAAGCACCGCAATAAAGAACTGGCTCTCGTTTGTCGGCGATCTCTTGCGCACCGCTTAGTCCCGTGTGACTGACTGGAAAAAAGCGCAGGTCACTCCAGTCTCAGAAAGAATAATAGATCGAATGCACAAGATTACAGACCGATATCGCTTACGTCAGTCTGTCGCTGGACCCTAGAGCGTATTCTAAGCTCAAATGTTACGACATTCCTGTAGGAAAACGCGCTTATCTTAAAAAAAAAAAAAAAATGGTCAGTACGCATTCAGTTAAAATAACACGTTACACAGAACTTGATTTATTCATACTCATCTTTCACAGAGTAGGTGCAGATGTAAACAGGCAGATGCCATCTTCCCAGATTTTCTGAAGACGCTTGACACTGTACAACATCGAGTACTACAGAAGGTGCGATCATAGGGGTATCTTCGGAGATATGCGGCCGACTGCAAGAATATTTGGCTAATGGAACCGAGCACTTTATACTGGATAGAAAATGTTTCACAGAAAGTGAAGTAGCATTGAGTGTGCCCCAAGGAAACGTCTTTGGATAGGCCTATTCAATGTTTTCATTATACATAAACGACTGATCAGACAGGATCAGCAAAAGTATACGAGTATTATGACAAGTCTCTTTTATTGTTCCGTCTCAGTTGCTCATTTTTAATTAGCCTACATGTTTCGATCACACCGGAACGTCTTCAGATATAAGTAGTTCCATCAGCAATCCGTCTGACTGACAATACTCTGATATGTAGTTCTCAGTAGACAAGACGGGTTGCTGACGCAAATACTTAAACCTGAAGATGGTCCAATGTGATCGAAACATGTAATCTAATTAAAAATGTGGAAATGAAACTGAACATTAAATGAGAATTATCTTAACAGTTGCTGACTCTCGAAAGATGACTATACGAGTAATTATACGTTGATGATGCTGTTTTGTAGAGGAAAGTATTCTCATTGGACGATCGTAAGGAAATTAAGAAAGGCTTGGACGAAATTTCCACTTGCTTTCTCTAACTGTAGATAAATGTAGGGTAATTCTAAACTAACAACGAGAAAACATCTGATTACAAAATGAACATTTGGGGACGTTATACCGTAGAAATATTTAAGGTAATCTTTAGAAGAGAGTTGAAAGGGGACCATCACGTAAAGTCAGTATTAGGGAAGGCGAATGGGAGTCAGATTTGTTAGAAGAGCTGTGGGGAAAATGCAATTGCGCCGTGTGTAAAGCAGATCGCATAAAAAAGACTAGCGCGGCCAGTTCTAAAGGTTCAGCGTTAGAAGTTCTGATCAACTACGCGTGACGATCAACAGCGAATGAGTTCAGAGACCTACTGCTAACATCGTTACAGAGCGATTCAGCCCATGCGAAAGTGTTGCACAACCCTTGCGGGTAAATTGAGAGGACTTGTATTCTCAGAAGACTGTACGACCATCGTATATCTTTTTCAGAGATCGTGACAATAACGTAGCAGAGCCTGGGACACGTACAGAAGCATACAGTCATTTTTCCATTCATGTAATATGAGAATAGACCAGGAAAGAAAATAGAAATACGATTCTAATTTACCCTCCGCCAAGCACAGTGTAGTGGTCTGCAGAGCATATAATAGTGTGTGGATGAAAGCGTCAGGCTTTTCTCACTTTCTTATGGAATGAAAGTTATACTAATACGTGTTGGAAGCGTAAAAGAACATAGTGAAAAGAAAGAAAGAGAGACAATTTTGCATTTAATATTAAATTAACTGGACGGATGTCTCCTTAGTGATCGCGAATCAAAACATTCTGGAAACATTCACTGGAAATAATCTACGATGCGTCGCTCGGAACATGTCATGAAACACTATTGAATTTCTCAGTTCAAGCAGCAAAATAGTTTCTTAGGGCTTCACGCCTCTTAACAACACAAAACATGAGGCTTTGTCGGAATAGCACATAGACATCTCTTGAAGATGCAGTTTTATACCCGAAACCGGTTATGATGATTCATTTAAAAGTTTCATATCTTATTTTTTGTTGGTTGCTATTTATAAATTGAAATCGCTATAAAAGTAATACCTGTTATTAGTAATCACGAGTTTCCTAGCGAAAGGGAGGATGTATTTTAAATACTACTTAAACTAAGATCTTAATATGTATGTTTTGGTTTTGCAAATAGTTTTCCAACAAATTCTCACATTACTCAATGAAGAGCACCCACTACAATGAAAAAACTTCTATGCACCTGGTATGGAACTGCGACAAGGAATTAATAAATTCCATAATGAATAAACAAAAAATATATAGCGCCGACCAATTTCTCAAATTGTTTCTTATGCTGAGTGAGGCACACTTCGAGAACTTACTCTCATTTTTTAATCCCTTTTTTTTTTTTACTAAAGCACCGAAAGAAGGTGAGGACACTGCGTTTAAAGGGTGCTAAACAACAAATAAAGAGTGAAGCACCTAGGTCGTTCAATTCAAAGAGCTTTTAAACCATAAGAGCTGATGAGAAATGTCAATTGGTTTTCACAACTTCGCTCATCAACGAGGCTATGGTATTTTTGTGTCGAAATACCAGATCCGTTTGAGTGAAATCCAGTGACTTTTGTGCGTCTGACTTCCAGAGTAAAAATACTTTAGTGTAGTTTTGTTGGCGCAGTTTGAATGGAATGCCGCTCGGAAGTTTACGCCACACTCAACGGAAACTGGCGCCTCCGAGGCTAGTGATACGTGATGTTTGTGCCACACACTCGACGGAGAGCAAAGTTAACTTCGGGCAGCATGCCATTCAAACGACAGTAAAAACCACTATTTTGAAAACCTCCGTTTTCCAAAGGTAATTGACAAAACGACGAGGTAGATACTTGCGGCAAAGAAACTCAAGAAGTTGTGTAGATTTCTTAACGATTCTTATTTCATGTGCAAAATAATTACCAGAAATGATTACGCCTGAAGAGAGCCCAACACGCGGTGTGGAATGCGGAAACGAAATCACGATTGCTGTCCACAGAAATTTCCGACGGAATTTCAAAGGGAGGCACGAGATGTTAAAGCTTTGCTATGACAAGTTGCCAGTGTAAACAGACAGACAGGTCCTGGCACACCTGACGCAGTGGGAGAGGAGACCACAGACCTTCCAAAGAAGCCCATCACAGTCGGTTCGCCGAGCACCACGAGAGCTAAACATCCCTCGCTCAGAAGCTCTTAAGGTGCTGCATAAATGAATTCGTCTGCGCGTTAACAGAGATCAAATTGTGACATCACTGTAGCAAAACGACTTACTGCTTCGCCACAAATTTGCTATTGAGATGTTGGACCGGATAGAACAAAGCGAACCACCTACATAGCAAATGGTTTCTCTGACGAAGCAACCTTTCATACCTGTGGGAAGGTTAATCGGCATTGCATTTGCACTTGGTGTTCGGGAAATCTTCGCGGTTTTTCCGGAGCAAGTCAGAGGCAGCGAAACGGTGAATGTGTGGTGTGAACTGATTAAAAACAGTGCAGTTGGACCATTTTTCTTCATAGAGCGAACAGTAACAGGAGCTGTTTATCTGGACATACCTGAGCAATTTTCTGCATCTCAGCTTCTTCACACACACACCCCCCACCCCCCTTCAGCCAAATGTGATTTTCCAGCAAGACCAACCAAGCCTCCACCGCGTCTCTGGAGATAACGCCCCTGCATTTCTTCCTGTGACGTTCTGCGAAAGACCTTGCTAATGTTGTAGCCTCCATGACTCCAGGCATATTTGCGCGCACATAGGTTGTGAGAGTACGATCTAGACATTTTATGGGTTACAAAAGGATCCCAAGTAGAAGAGTATCAACAATTTAGTACAAAACTTTGAGGTTCAAAAAATGGCTCTGAGGACTATGGGACTTAACATCTGTGGCCATCAGTCTCCTAGAACTTAGAACTAGTTAAACCTAAGTAACCTAAGGACATCATACACACCCATGCCCGAGACAGAATTCGAACCTGCGACCGTAGCGGTCGAGTGGTTGCAGACTGTAGCGCCTAGAGCCGCTCGGCCACACCGGTCGGCAATACTTTGAGGTACCGGTACAAACGGTAAATACATATCCCTCAGTCCTTAATTGCATTAAGAAATCAAGTAAATTCAGTATCAAAACCGTGTTTTCTTACTCCGAAATTTGTCATATATACGAACGGGTTCTGTGTGTCATACAGACGTGTTATTGTGGAGCAACAATGATACAGACCCATTAACAGAAAGTTGATGCCTATGTGTCGGTATTAATGGAGTTGAAGAAATCGTTGGTTTTTGCTTAACAAGACCCCGATCTAAGGGGAGAGAGGGTGGTGGAATAAAAATGCCTCTAACATGTCAAAAGTTGCTTGACATGAAAAACTTAGGTCGTTCGTTCTGATACATCACGACCTCAGCATATCGTTCAAGACGTGTGCACTCAAAAACATTCCGTCTCCTCTTTTCTAGTGCAAACTTCAATCGATGTCACAAAGTCGTAGATAAGAGGAAAAAGAATCGACCACGATATTCATCCGAAGCGGTTTTGAATAAACAAAAGTGACTTCTCTGCGAACGGCTGGAGACTTCTAAAACTGAGACTAGCTCCCGTTTAAGACGAATGAATCTCGTAGGTCCCTTTCTCGAGATTAGAACTCTTTTCCGCCCCTAATGGGAGTTCGGTGTCGCACGGCGCATCGGTCTTATCTGACGCCGGCCTTGGTGTATTTGCGCAGCGCTTATCGTGCGATGCCGTCCGGATGAATGGGAGCGGGCAGGCAGCCGCGGCGGAGGCGCTGCAACGGCGGACAGACTGCGTGTCGCCGTGGCGTGCACGGGCGCAACCAGAGGCCGCTGTTGACAGCCGACACACCACGTGCCGCCGCCGGCCCGGCCCGGCCGCAGGTGGTCGTCACGCGACAACACCCCGCCCCACCCCAGTCTCATTTCTTCGCGCACTGGGCAGCAATTCAGACCGCTGTATCTCTCACTGTTACTCCGCCTCGTACGGGAGACCTGCCACCATTATCTTATATCATCACAATTCTACACAGTAGTATTTTTGCGGCCGTTTCTCTGTGTAGCGTGGCGTGCAGAACGACGGCATTGTTGAATATATAGCCTTAAGACCAGACCGGTCTCACGTCTTCTTAAATTACGCTTGTTGCTATAGTCGCATTCTTCGTAATCGTGCAAAACTCGTCACGCGCCACTCTGCTTCTGTTAGCGATCGCCGCCGTGGCAGAGGGACAGCACTGTCAGAGATTGCGCGAGCGATCGGCAAGCTGGCGTTAAACAGCAGATTCGGGCGACGCACTCACCTTTGAGGAGACGTGTAGCGGCGCTCCTGCCGCAGCGGAAGCCGTGTGCCGGGGAGCGGTGGGACGCGACCCGCAGCGCGCGGACCGGTGTCGGGTGCCTGCCGAGCCGAGCTGAGCCGAGACGCAGCCGTGCGGAGCCGATCGACGACCGCGCAGCGCCCCAGACGCGGACCTTGTGGCGGCGGGCCGCTGCCACCGCGCCGACCCCGGCTGGCTAGTTCGCCGGCTCGTCGCCCGGCGGCGCCACCGGCGGAGGCGGAGGCGGCTGTCGCGAAGAAGAATGCCGCCAAATCACTGACTCCATCCGCCTCCCTTCGCAGATTTGCCGCACCCTGCGAGCACCGCTTCAACCAACTTGTTGCACTACCACAATGTCGACAGTGGCCCTACACTATCTGCGACATAGCAACAACACACCCAGAAGTAAGATGTTCATAGACACTAACAACCGAGATGTCGCAGTACTTCAAGCCTTTTGTGTTGGCAGAAGAGCCAACACCGTGTTACGAGTGGAGGCCGAAATGCATGCGTTTTAGTACACGCAGGCTGGCGTGAGGAGAGAAGAACTGTACTGACGTGAGGGCCGGAACATGACAAGGAATGAGAATTCAGAAAGCGGACGTAATTAGTTTGATACTTAACTTTAATCCATTAATGATGAACATCGCTCTTGACGGTACATGATTCACAATATTATCTGTTCAGAATACATTGTATGGAGTCTCTCTAGACTAGACCTGCCGTGCGCCGGCGCTCGGTCTGCAATCACTGATAGTGGCGACACGCGGGTCCGACGTATACTAACGGACCGCGGCCGATTTAAAGGCTACCACCCAGCAAGTGTGGTGTCTGGCGGTGACACCACATGGCCTACCAGCTATAGGCCTATGAACGCCACGCACTCCGCCCATCCTTAGTGATCCCCTTACCCTCCCGCACCCACGACCTCTACCAACTTATTAAATTACCCTCCCTACTCTTACATCTTGAACCTCCCCGAATATCCAAAGTTACCCAAAAACCTAAAGGATTTATTGGTGGCCAAATCCTTCTACTCCATTGACGAATTTCTCAGTAGAACCAACTGATTTCTGTATGTGTATATATAAGTACGACATAACTTGTGCACAATTTCAATGCAGTAATGTGTTCATAGTAAATAAAATGGTTCAAATGGCTCTGAGGACTATGGGACTTAACATCTCTGGTCATCAGTCCCCTAGAACTTAGAACTACTTAAACCTAACAAACCTAAGGACATCACACACATCCATGCCCGAGGCAGGATTCGAACCTGCGACCGTAGCAGTCGCGCGGTTCCGGACTGAGCGCCTAGAACCACGAGACCACCGCGACCGGCTCATAGTAAATAAGTGTGTGTGTGTGTGTGTGTGTGTGTATGTGTGTGTGTGTGTGTGTGTGTGTGTGTGTAAGTACAATCCAACTTCTGCACCATTTCAGTGCAGCAATGTGTTCATTGTAAATAAGTATTATAGTAGTTGTATTATACGTTTATTACCGTATAAATAAATTTAAAAAAACCTTTTTTATTTTAAATTCAGTGCATTAGTATTTGTAAAATGATTCTTTCATATAGTGTTAATTAAAAAATGACGATCGTTCCACTTGGGACTTGTGGAATGGTACATTAGCTTATTTATCTGAGCTGTAAATATTCGTCATGTATTGTTTTTCTGACATGTTCTTCATCCTGGAGGACCTCCTCACTATGGATCAATTGGAACGAAAATAAATCTAATCTAATCTAATCTAATCGACACTACCGATCCCTAGTTTCCCCTTTGCTCACTGATCCTCGCACTCTGCCGCGCCTCAGCCATCACGCTTTCCCAACAGTACACCTCCACACTCTCCACAGTACCTACCAGATGCAAACAGAACCCGCCTCACATCCCACAGTCACGCCTCCCTTCCTGTCCACTCATATCTACTCACATCCTAAGGCTTTGTCCGGAATAGCATCCCTCTTCAGTCTCCCGAATCCCTTCTTCAGATATCCGCCCACACAAGCAACCTCTTACGCACAACCCCGACTGCTACGTTTCCAGTGGTACCCCTCACCCTGGCAGATTCCGCTCACTCATCACGTCACGCGCCTATCTCTCCATTTTAATCAGTCAACACATCAGCTTTTACCTTTTAATTTATGAAAACTGTCCATCATATTTTGTGAAATATTCATTTGCCATTTGACCTGTAACAATATTTTAATTAATCAGCAAAACAACCTTTTATATTTTAACTTATGCAACTGACTCTGTATCTTCTTATTGTGTCAAACATTCATTTTGTCAACCGCCATGTCCAATTTTGTACTCTCATATGGCTCAAACCCGGCGACTTGTATCCGCTGACGAAGCATACTCCGCCCATAGGGGCGAGTCGGATGAAATGACAGCACAAGGAACAAAGAAAAAATAAATATATTACATCGTTAGCACTCCACAAATACTCTTTCCCTTATGAACAATCTACACTACATGGATCTCCACCTGGCCAAGTTATATCACCTGTTCCCAACCAGGCCGGCCGTTGTGAGCGAGCGGTTCTAGGCGCTTCAGTCTGGAACCGCGCGACCGCTACGGTCGCAGGTTCGAATCCTGACTCGGGCATGGATGTGTGTGGTGTCCTTAGGTTAGTTAGGTTTAAATACACTACTGGCCACTAAAATTGCTACACCACGAAGATGACGAGCTACAGACGCGAAATTTTACCGACAGGAAGAAGATGCTGTGATATGCAAATGATTAGCTTTTCAGAGCATTCACACAAGGCTGGCGCCGGTGGCGACACCTACAATGTGCAGACATGAGGAAAGTTTCCAAGCGATTTCTCATACACAAACAGCAGTTGACCGGCGTTGCCTGGTGAAACGTTGTTGTGATGCCTCGAGTAAGGAGGAGAAATGCGTACCATCACGTTTTCGACTTTGATAAAGGTCGGACTCTATCCTATCGCGATTGCGGTTTATCGTACCGCGACATTGCTGCTCGCGTTGGCCGAGATCCAATGTTAGCAGGATATGGAATCGGTGGGTTCAGGAGGGTAACGGCCAGCCTACCATTACTACCTCCCTTCACAAAATGCATCCATCGTCCATTCTGGAAACGGTGACTTTCAGACCATTGTCATTCAACTGTGGGTAGAAAGTGTAGAAATTGTAGCGGACCTTATTACAAGTAGTTTCAATGCGTGTGTACGTGTCAGATAAGTCGCTTGTCTACATGCAGACCTAGGTATCTGTAACTGTCACGTCGCGGCAAAATCCTGCGGGGCCCCTCCCGCCAGAGGTTCGAGACCTCCCTCGAGCTTAGGTGTGTGTGTGCTGTACTTAGCGTAAGTTAGTTTAAGTTAGTTTACGTAGTATGTCAGTCTAGGGACGGCTGACCTCAGCAGTTTGGTCCCTTAGGAATTCTCACACATTTGAACATTTTGAAGTCACGGCGGTTGACGAGAAGAATACGCCGAAATAAGTCACTCTAACGATGACCCGATGAGGACTCGCCGAAATAAAGCATCTTGATTGTGTGGGGATTCACCGAAATCGACCCCGAAGGAAAGAGAAAACTACATTACAGTACATGTAGCTTATTTGCCAGGCTTTTAAGCCGGCCGGAGTGGTCGTGCGGTTCTAGGCGCTACAGTCTGGAACCGAGCGACCGCTACGGTCGAAGGTTCGAATCCTGCCTCGGGCATGGATGTGTGTGATGTCCTTAGGTTAGTTAGGTTTAAGTAGTTCTAAGTCCTAGGGGACTGATGACCTCAGAAGTTAAGTCCCATAGTGCTCAGAGCCATTTGAACCAACCAGGCTTTTAAATGTAACGTTTTTCTGTATAATGAAATCAAAAATTTACTTTTTCATCGAAAACGTACAGCAGAATCAAATGAGTCTGCTGTTAAGCGTATACGCCGAAATATTTGATTTTGTCGATTGCGACGGCATCTGTCGCAAAAAGAAAAAAAAAAAAGAAAAGAAATCTGGTTAATCCTAGGTATGCTTTGCCGTAGAATCTGAAGCTGCAATAAAAATGGGGAGTTGCCATTTGAAATACAGAGATTTGACCCCCTTGCTTGAGGGGTGAGGTTAAGGGGTACCCAGACACATGCCCCTTTGAAAATATTAATTTCTCGTTTGCGACATTGCTTTCGCATGATGCGTATTTTTAGAGATATAGTTCCAATTAAAAACAAATAGTTCCAGTTAAAAACAAACACCCCGTATACAGCTGCCGTCCGCCCAGGTGATTGCCACCCATCCCACCTCGAGCCTATGATCTACAGAGCACCTTTCTGCACTCGGAGTGGCAAGCACAAAATCATCTGTTATTGCAACTTGATTTTCCATGCGATATATCTTCGATGAGTGATGTGAATGCTGTGCAGTAACAACCATGACCATCGCTCATGCAGCTTATGACCTGAGGAATACTGAAGTACTAGCTTTCCACTCCCGGCTTCGCTCACGTATGGGTATGTCACGTATGTTGCACACATCTGTATCCGAATCTATGTTTGTTTTTTACACCATATGACACCTGAGAGGATGTTAAACGTATTTGAGGTACTCATCCGTGTGGCACGGTCTTTTGTTCCCAAGACTCGTTGACAGATACTTGGCTCACTAATGCTCATCCTCGAGAGCTGGTTGATGCACTGAATAGTACAAATAAGAGAAGAACTGCAGTTAATACTTCTAACGTGTTCCAACTAAACGAAATGCTGAAAATAAATCTACAATTGTTGTAGAACATTTTTGCGTACAACCTCTTTTCTCACATTCCCATCCCCATCCATCTCCCACTCAACTTTTGTACAAAAATGTGGCATATATATACCAAATTTAGTTGAAATGGTATCATCAAAACAATCAGGAAAAATTTACATTTCTTGCCTGATGTACCTTCTCCCTTCTATTTCTCTCTCCTCCCTTGGGCTTGGATCATCACATCCTGTCCCTCTTCCATCTGCCTCCACACACTGTATCTTTTCCACCTGACTCCTCACAAACATTTCAGCTGCCTTCTCCAATCTCTTCACACTTCCACCTACGTTCTCACACCATCTGCGTCCTTCACCCCACACCCTTTCCCTCTTCCCATCTCCTCCTCCCACTCTCTCTGTCTGTCTGCTCCTCCCCATCTATCTCCTCCTTCCCCCTCTCTGTCCATCCCCTCCTCTGCCTCTCTCTGTCCAGCTCATCCTTCCTCCATCTTTGTCCATCTTCTCCCCCATTTTTCTCTGTCCATCTCCTTATCCCTCTTTCTCCATCCATTTTCTTCTCCACCCCCCCTGTCCATCTCATCTTCTCTCTTTTCGTTGCCCATCTCCTTCTCCTTTTTCTCTTTGTCCATTTCCTATGTCATCTCGGTTTCACCCCATGTGGACAGTTCTTACCACCACAGTGCTTGTTTCCAATAGCGACCAAGTTTTAGTAAAATCAGTCCAGTGGCTTAGGGACAGATGTTTTTATAATATATTATCTTTTTACATGTGGCTCCTTCTGTATACGCTTATGTCAGATATATTGTGTATATAGCCTCCTCCCCCCCCCCCCCCCTCTCTCTCTCTCTCTCTCTCTCTCTCTCTATCTTCTCTCTCTCTCTCTGCCTCTCTCCCTGTCTCTCTTTCTCTCCTTCCCCCTCTCTCTGTCTACCATTTCTGTCTTAGCCCATCTCCTTCTCCCCCTTTCTCTGTTCATCTCTTAATTCCACTTACTCAGTTCATCTCTTACTCTCTCACTCTCTGTCTCTCTCTTTTTTTCCCCTCTCTACGTCCATCTCCTACTCCCTGTCTGTGTCTGTCATTTCCTTCTTTCTCCTCTGAGTGTCCATCTACTCCTAGCCCCTCTCTGTCCACTTGATATGTCACACACACCAAAATGGGAGCTAGGTGATTCTTTCCCCACAGGGCCTCTTACGAGATAAAAAGTGTACATGTACTAAGTTTGATTGAAAGCAATCCAGTGGTTTAAGAGGGGACATGGTACATACGTAATACATACAAATATTTTTATAATATTTTTATAATATTCCTACCGCTGCGCTCACATATAGGTACTTTTATTATGATAAGAGATGTTAAATAATGTAGTGATTACTAAATATTCTAAATATCTGGGTATATAGCGAGGTAGGTACGGATCATACTCAAACACAGCCTCACTGGAAGCCTCCCATGATCTATTTGTAAAGGCATGATCTCTCTCTGATTGTCATAAAGCATTTAAATGACGCTGTCGTTGTGAATCCTTAAGCTTCTAGGAAGTTATAAGAGATGCCTGACTCTCAGTGACTGAAATGCGAAGGGCTTGCGACTGTTCTAATGTCTTAAGGCTGCATGACGTTTTGTATCTAACTTTTCCCGAATCTGAGATAGCTCTGAGATTTATTGGGTTCAAGCTCTCTTCGAACTATGCGCTAAATCAGACGTAAGTTCGCGACACATATCGTAATTAAATAATATGTTTCTTAAGGCTTTTCAAACATAATAGTTTTAAATACTGTTCTCGGAATTACCATTGGATTTTATTATTGTATCTCCTCAACAAATCACTGTGAAAACTGTCCAGCTTGACAGGTGTTACTGAAATTGTTTTTAAAATTTCAGAAACCGCAGGTACAAGTCAACACTGTATTCGATTGTTACTCAATCTACAAGCATTCAGAGTAAGTGACATCTGGGCAAGTGTCGTCTCCATCCCACTCATGTAAATTGTATTTAAAAAAATTAATGATACTCATTAAGTAACACAATTTTCTAATGTACACTGGTAGTACGGTAAGGCTGGCATCAGGTCATTTTGTTAGTGCAGGTTGCCTACATCGGTAGTAACATACATTTAGAGGCGATCCTATTGTTCTCTTTTCATTGACACGTCCTTAACCCATCGTTCTGCTAAGTGCATTATGACCCCCTGGGATAGTCTGTCCTCCTGAGTAACCCACCCTCGCTCCCTCTCTCCCTCCTGTTCGCCCATCCCCTCCCCTCACCAATACAAGCAGACTATTGATATCGAATTAATTGACTAATTATTTAAATCAATCAATTAATTAACGCCATCCCCTCTGGGAAACCCCCAGCCTTCATCCTCCCTCTCCCCACCTGAAAATTGGCAGGAAAAAGACTCAGTTGATGGGCTATTTGCTGAAGGATCGATTACAGTGTGTGGAATATTGTTTAAACATGTTCTGGTAGACAAGGAAATGTGTAGAATATTGTTAATTTAAACAAGTTATTGGATAAAAGGTGCTGTATGGAATACTGTTTATTTAGTTATTTAAGGAAATTAATGGGAAATAGATTGCAGTGTATGGAATAGTGTTTAACAGTTTCACACAGACAAGGAAATGTGTGGAATATTGCATATTTAAACAACTTACGGTTTACATGGCAGAAGGCATATCGTTTATTTATAAAAAAATCATTTTGCAAGAGTTGGATCTCGCTTGCTCATCATTGTCTACTGTTTACGAAGATGCAGTCTTGTAAAATACATGAAAAAGAAGTAATTAAATCGATCACTTTCTTTTATTCCGATTGCACAAGGAATATCATCGACATAACTCATCACATGCAATTACACTTTTAAAAATCTGTCAAACTGACCACGGTGTACAGCACACCAATGCTCCATCCATTTCGCCAAGCTGGCCACTTCGCGTATTCCCATAACCACTGTCGACTGCTGCACAGCCAGCCGCTTCATGTGCTGCACTGAGCAGAAGTCGCGCTAATTCGCCGAGCAAAAGCTTCATGTGGCGGCAACCCTTTGATATTGATACCTGAGAAATTCCTGTCGAAACACGTGCTCTCTCTCTCTCTCTCTCTCTCTCTCTCTCTCTCTCTCTCTCTGTCTCTCCCTTTCTCTCTCTCTCTTGGAAATATTCCCATATTCTACCAGATTGATTGACTAATAAATTAAATTGATACCCTTTGTGTGGGACAGTTTCCCCTTGCTTGCTATTGGTGGATACCAGGATTGGAATATTTTGTGGGATTCGATCCTGAAACTACCTGGTTTCCAAGCCGTACTGGATTTTTTTTTTTTTACCTCGATTCCCATCGGTGGATACTGGCACAGTTATGTTATTTGGTAGGGGATCCATTACGTTGGAGGTAGGTAAAAGTTTCAGATTTCAGCTCAGCTTCTTCCTACCTCCTTAAACAATCGGATGAGGGGTCTGACTGGTGTGTGTACTCACAATACCGCTATCAGAAACAATAAATAGCGCAGTCAGGAATTTGACGTTGTGATTCGGTTCTTAAAGCACTATACTCGTATAACCACTAAGTTCGTTCTCAGCCACACAAGAAGAATAAACAGGAGGAGGGGAAGGAGGAGGAAGACGAAGGGTCTGCTGCGTGATAGGATAGTAACACTAGCTAATGCAACTACAAGACAGAGCGCATTTCAGTGTAGCACTATCCTATGATCCCAATAGATGTCACAGCTAGATGCCTGAGATCACTGAAAACACTCGTACATACACCCCACTCACCACCCAGATGTCCACACACAATATGCTCATCCCCTCATACAGTGCCATTGCCAGTGCTCAGAGGCTGGAGAAAACTGCCGCTCTGGCATGCACATGTGCATGCCAGAGCGCACCACCCCGGCTATGGAGGGCATCCAGAGATGATTGGAGTCTGAGGAATTCAGATGTTATCAATGCGTCCAGCACCAACACTTGCCAGTTATCGATAGTGAATCATTCAATTTTCCCCAGACAGCACATGCAACACACACGATTAAGGAGACAGTCCAACACATACTGAGTATTAGTTCCCTATTCAGCTACCCAGAGAGCGCTACCCTTGGGACTTGCGCCCGCAGCTGCAGGCTAGAGCTGACTAGCCACCCGGCTGGAACTTTTCCTTGTATGCTCCATATGTGAGAGACTTAAGCGAGAAATGACCATTCGTTCCAGCCACAGGCTACCTCCACCACACACCCTGCATCGCAAATGGTGTCGTCCTAGGAAACCAGCAACATTTTTATCACTGTAACTGCAACTAAATATTACGATTGCAGCCCCAATCTGATGACATTTGACAATGAGTGAAGTTCGGAAATACCTCCTCCTGACAGTTGTGGCTCTGGAAATATCAATATACACATCCCTCTCATGATCCTTCATCCCCCTTATGGCTATCGGTGCATTGAAA
Source organism: Schistocerca americana (assembly GCF_021461395.2). NCBI lineage: Eukaryota > Metazoa > Arthropoda > Insecta > Orthoptera > Acrididae > Schistocerca > Schistocerca americana. Next base: position 463,863,261 of record NC_060120.1, on the reverse strand, counting down.
TCACAACCTCCCATTTACAATACGTACCTCTCTTACATCTACATCTACATCTACATCCATACTCCGCAAGCCACCTGACGGTGTGTGGCGGATGGTACCTTGAGTACCTCTATCGGTTCTTCCTTCTATTCCAGTCTCTATTGTTCGTGGAAAGGAAGATTGTCGGTATGCCTCTGTGTGGGCTCTAATCTCTCTGATTTTATCCTCATGGTCTCTTCGCGAGGTATACGTAGGAGAGAGCAATATACTGCTTGACTCCTCGGTGAAGGTATGTTCTCGAAACTTTAACAAAAGCCCGTACCGAGCTACTGAGCGTCTCTCCTGCAGAGTCTTCCACTGGAGTTTATCTATCATATCCGTAACGCTTTCGCGATTACTAAATGATCCTGTAACGAAGCGCGCTGCTCTCCGTTGGATCTTCTCTATCTCTTCTATCAACCCTATCTGGTACGGATCCCACACTGCTGAGCAGTATTCAAGCAGTGGACGAACGAGCGTACTGTAACCTACTTCCTTTGTTTTCGGATTGCATTTCCTTACGATTCTTCCAACGAATCTCAGTCTGGCATCTGCTTTACCAACGATCAACTTTATATGATCATTCCATTTTAAATCGCTCCTAATGCGTACTCCCAGATAATTTATGGAATTAACTGCCAATTTATGGAATTAACTGCTTCCAGTTGCTGGCCTGCTATTTTGTAGCTAAATGATAAGGTATCTATCTTTCTATGTATTCGCAGCACATTACACTTGTCTACATTGAGATTCAATTGCCATTCCCTGCACCATGCGTCAATTCGCTGCAGATCCTTCTGCATTTCAATACAATTTTCTATTGCTACAACCTCTCGATACACCACAGCATCATCTGCAAAAAGCCTCAGTGAACTTCCGATGTCATCCACAAGCTCAATTATGTATATTGTGAATAGCAACGGTCCTACGACACTCCCCTGCGGCACACCTGAAATCACTCTTACTTCGGAAGACTTCTCTCCATTGAGAATGACATACTGCGTTCTATTGTCTAGGAACTCTTCAATCCCATCACACAATTGGTCTGATAGTCCATATGCTCTTACTTTGTTCATTAAACGACTGTGGGGAACTGTATCGAACGTCTTGCGGGTCAAGAAACACGGCATCTACCTGTGAACCCGTGTCTATGGCCCTCTGAGTCTCGTGGACGAATAGCGCGAGCTAGATTTCACAAGACCGTCTTTTTCGAAACCCATGCTGATTCCTACAGAGTAGATTTCTAGTCTCCAGACAAGTCATTATACTCGAACATAATACGTGTTCCCAAATTCTACAACTGATCGACGTTAGAGATATAGGTCTATAGTTCTGCACATCTGTTCGACGTCCCTTCTTGAAAACGGGGATGACCTGTGCCCTTTTCCAATCCTTTGGAACGCTCCGCTCTTCTAGAGACCTACGGTACACCGCTGCAAGAAGGGAGGCAAGTTCCTTAGCGTACTCTGTGTAAAATCGAACTTGTATCCCATCAGGTCCAGCAGCCTTTCCTCCTTTGAGCGATTTAGTTGTTTCTCTATCCCTCTGTCGTCTATTTCGATATCTACCATTTTGTCATCTGTTCGACAATCTAGAGAAGGAACTACAGTGCAGTCTTCCTCTGTGAAACAGCTTTGGAAAAAGACATTTAGTATTTCGGCCTTAAGTCTGTCATCCTCTGTTTCAGTACCATTTTGGTCACAGAGTGTCTGGACATTTTGTTTTGATCCACCTACGTCTTTGACATAAGACCAAAATTTCTTAGGATTTTCTGCCAAGTCAGTACATAGAACTTTACTTTCGAATTCATTGAACGCCTCTCGCATAGCCCTCCTCACACTACATTTCGCTTCGCGTAATTTGTATTTGTCTGTGCGACTGCTACGGTCGCAGGTTCGAATACTGCCTCGGGCATGGATGTGTGTGATGTCCTTAGGTTAGTTAGGTTTAAGTAGTTCTAAGTTCTAGGGGACTGATGACCTCAGATGTTAAGTCCCATAGTGCTCAGAGCCATTTGAACCATTTTGTATTTGTCTGCTAGGCTTTGGCTATGTTTAAGTTTGCTGTGAAGTTCCCTCTGCTTCCGCAGCAGTTTTTTAACTCGGTTGTTGTACCACGGTGGCTCTTTTCCATCTCTTACGATTTTGCTTGGCACATACTCATCTAACGCATATTGTACGATGGTTTTGAACTTTGTCCACTGATCCTCAACACTATCTGTACTTGAGACAAAACTTTTGTGTTGAGCCGTCAGGTACTCGGTAATCTGCTTTTTGTCACTTTTGCTAAACAGAAAAATCTTCCTACCGTTTTTAATATTCCTATTTACGGCTGAAATCATCGATGCAGTAATCGCTTTATGATCGCTGATTCCCTGTTCTGCGTTAACTGTTTCAAATAGTTCGGGTCTTTTTGTCACCAGAAAGTCTAATATGTTATCGCCACGAGTCGGTCCTCTATTTAACTGCTCAAGGTAGTTTTCAGATAATGCACTTAAAAAAATTTCACTGGATTCTTTGTCCCTGCCACCCGTTATGAACGTTTGAGTCTCCCAGTCTATATCCGGCAAATTAAAATCTCCACCCAGAACTATAACATGGTGGGGAAATCTACTCGAAATATTTTCCAAATTATCCATTAGGTGCTCAGCCACAACAGCTGCTGAGCCAGGGGGCCTATAGAGACATCCAATTACCATGTCTTAGCCTGCTTTAACCGTGACGACCAGACACAGTCATTTTCTTTTCACATGTCGGAACAGTGACCGCAGTAACATAACATCCCCTCCAATCACAGCGAATCTATCATATGTCCCCTACTAAGTATAGCACTGTGCCAGTACCTGTATGTGGGTGGCAACAAACAATATTGAACGAAAATCTGTGATGGATGGACATACCTCATTTGGTGCCACCAGTGCATCTTAGGATAAGAGACGAAATCCTCTTATCAACGACCAGATGCTGAAAACACGATCATAACAACCGTAGTTCTACAGGCACACACGAGCATCACTAACAATATCCATTTTAAAAGCTATACATGCTTTATAAATCAGAGTATGATACTGCTTCTGAATGAAGTGACCTTCCACACAAATACCACAATACTGAACACAGACAGTGATTTCAGGGCGTGTATTAACAGACTGTAAGTGCGGCTGCACATGGCAAACGATGTAAGCTTGTAATAAACTCACCTGTATCACCGAATTTAGAAATACATACGGCTAAGGAATGTGGTATTAAGCCAATATTTGCAACCCCATCCTGATCCAGATATTTCACACGCTAACAAACAGTATTTTAATACATTCTATCTTGATACCACATAGACAGTGTAACAAAGGTTCTGGGATATATCCACAGGGTTATAAGTGAGGAAGGATGTTCGTTGACTGAGAATGATCACATATAGCGGATGGTGTGCTATGTTAGGAATCTATCAAAAAATGTAACGCTAGATTGACATTGTAAGAAATATACAAAATCCTATCACCGATACCCTGGCTTTTCATATCTATACTGTTACGCTTTCTGGTGGAAATACTCTCAGCGATTTGGACTCATGTCTCTATATTCAACCATATACTTGCGTTGGATCCTGTGGTGACTTTTTTAATGATTACAGCCGCTGGTGAATCATATTCATGACACTGTGCAAAAGTAAAAAAGTGCTATATGTAAGACTTTTTGCATCCCGTGGAGAAACAGGATGAGCTGAGTTAATGCAGCAGGACTGTGTTTCGACCACTCAGTGGAAATGAGAACATGCTGTCAGAGCTTCGCAAACTGTGTACAATACGCGAGGCCACCGCCAAACGAAGCTTTCTCTTGCAACATGAGGTGGCAGAAAAGACAGTATGAACAGTTATGGTGGTGTTCCTTATCGGGAAAATTAGGAAAACTCCACATCATATGGGAACTGGAAGAGGGATGAGGATTTTGCTTCTGCATTGTTCAAATGGTTCTAAGCACTATGGGACTTAACATCTGAGATCATCAGTCACCTAGACTTAGAACTACACATCCATGCCCGAGGCAGGATTCGAACCTGCGACGGTAGCAGCAGCGCGGTTCCGGACTGAATCGCCTAGAACCACTCGGCTACAGTGGGCGCTACTGCATTGTCTCCAAACAACATGCAGGTACTGCAGTCTGAAGGAGATCTGGACCCCTCAGGGTGCATTCATGTATGGCAACCAACCATTCTCTCTATCCTCATTATTTTATACCATCCAACATAGGAAAACTATGAACTATGAAAATTTCGCTAACGTCATCAGGTAGAGAACTTGATAAGATATTATCTCCACCCTCTCTTCTGATATCAAATACCATCTGCGTGGTGGCATCAAGCATATGTAGCGTGTAGCGATCCCGTTAAATACTCAGGTATTGATCCATAGGAGCATGTGGCCAGTGACCGAAGTCACTTTTACAGACCAGTGTCAAGTTTCGTCAACGGTACTGTAGGAGGACCATATCCCACAGACTGTCAATCACAAGAGTGGGTCTCTTGTGTTGCTCTTTCATAAGCAGTTTGATACATTGTTTTTCTTTTGCTGTAACACATCCTAGCAGTTTATGACTACAATTCCATACACTGTCATACATTTTGTTTTTCTACCTCGACTTTGAGGTGTTTGTCAGGTACTAAACTGACATTAACACGTTTCAATCCATTGGCTCTCATAGAAAGCTGGACATCGCATGGTGTAAACTGTGCTGCTCCCACAACACACATGATGATTGAAATACAAGACAGAGTTGGTGTTTCCTATTGACAAAAATGTGGAAGACGTCGCCACATATGGAAACCGGAAGAGTTTGCAGCATTGTGGAGAGTTTCCAAACAGCTTGCCAAAGGTGATGTCTTCTTTATTTAGTCTCATCTCTCACAGTAAAGGTGTAGCAGACGTTTAGGTGTTCTATTTCTAAGAGACCGACAGCACTGGTTCTGTATATTGCACCCATGTACATAATAACTTCTTCAGTGCTGGCACGCCCCAGAAGTGTTGCTCACACCAAGTCTCTCGTCATCTCCAACAAGTGGCGTCAGTCAATCATTATGAGGTAATCAACAGTGCACCAGTGGATGGCCAGGATGGAAAAGACACATATGGTGTACTGTAATAAGCACCACAGTTGATAGTGCAATTTTAACAGTTTTTCAGTAATTTCAGTGACCACCAATGTCACGGCAACAACCTTCCAGTTTCTATATCATCGTGAAACCACCCCTCAACTGCTTTGCATGTACCATATACTAGATTTCAAATGTAGATAGATGGCTATGCATCCATCGCCGGCCGGAGTGGCCGTGCGGTTCTAGGCGCTACAGTCTGGAACCGAGCGACCGCTACGGTCGCAGGTTCGAATCCTGCCTCGGGCATGGATGTGTGTGATGTCCTTACGTTAGTTAGGTTTAATTAGTTCTAAGTTCTAGGTGACTGATGACCTCAGAAGTTAAGTCGCATAGTGCTCAGAGCCATTTGAACCAGTACATCCATCCATGGTTAATTCTCAAACATATACACCAAAGTATACCAGACAGCATCCTACGCCGATGTAGTTTAACTATCTACAAATTTCTAGCACTTCAATCATAGTGTGCAATTTATGATTACGATTGCCTATCTTTCCCTATGTGAATGGGAGTCATAGAGTATTCTCACATTCTTAGGATAAAGTTGGAGATTGAAATATCTCCCCGCATTATCCCTAACCAACCCTCCCTACAACACTGTCGCCAATGTAATTTGTTAAAGTTGCATATTGAAAGATCTCCCTGCATTGCCTTTGACCAACCCTCCCTATAACACAGTCCTACTCATGGCACCCATAGAGGTGCACAAGATCCTGTTATGGTGATATGGCACCGTTATGAAAAAGAAGCGTGTGTTTTATGCAAGATGGAGCTCCAATCCGACGTAGTTTGAAACATTTCATGTAAATTAACCGTGTTAACAATTCTGAAATATTGTTTTAGTGTCTGATATCCATATCAAGAAGATACTGGAAAGAGAGAAATAATCGTGAAACATATACACATTCCAAAGTGTACTCGGTTCCGCACTTAAACACGTGGCTTCCGACATATTAGTTGTGTGGAACGCTCCTCTGTTAATATTTCATTGTAAGAAATATATTCCCAGCGCGTGACACACTCTCACATACTCCCTTCAAGTTTCTCTACGATAAACCATGTCAGCAAACTGTAAGGTGATAAAACAGCCACCTTTCACATCAAAGAAAACATCGATTCCCTGTGACACAAACACTACATAGGTTTCCAGAGGGCTATGACGCCTGCTACTTACAAAATTCAAGGCTGATTACGTTCGGAAATAATGATATGTTCACAAAAGTGCGATCAGATTGACGTCGGCAGCCGAAAAGCCATACGAAGAAACAGCGACATCTTACTCGGAAATAAACACCACGATTAGCAGCCGGAGGAGATGTAGGAGTTTATTGCTGTTAAGCACCACCCTGGTAACCTTCCTTCTGCACAAAGTCATGGTCTGATGTGAGGCTGCATTGCCCAAGTGCAGGATAATATTCCCGTTTCGCCACGTCTCTAGAATGCGTCCTCTTTTCACTGTTAAGGTGTGCATGTGCAGCATCAGTCAACTCTCCTCCTCCAGATCATGCAGTTTTATTGATTTCCTCTCATTTTATGTATTCTCAGTCACTTTCCATAATTTTGCTAGGTTTTAAAGATTTTACATTTTTCATCTTTCAACTTTTATGTATTTCACATAAATTTTTCGTGATTCTAGCATGTTTTCCTCGAATTTTACTGATGTTATGTCATCTATATATTTTTCTGTAGTTTTACATATGGTCATATTGCTGACATATCCATGTGCTGTTTGATTTTCTACGAGAATATTTGCGCATCTTATACACCAACGTACTAAAAAATCCTAAGAGTTGCCCTGTCTCCGTAGGTCCACGTGCATGCGTTTTGGAAAGGACGATAATGAGAAGTATATTAACAGTCACTTCGTACCTGCATGAAACTGAAGAGTCGATTTATGTCCAAGATGTGATAGAGAAATGGAGTACTTGGCTTACATCTTCACTCGTCTAGAGGTGGGTGTTGAAAACAGTTTTCCGTCGATGAACATGATTCATCACACATGTGTTGGAAGCCCTCTGCTGTCAGTTGAATGGAGACGTTTGCTGTTAACGATTGCAGGTAGATAGCGCTCTAAGTCACACGCGGAACACGCGCTGCTATACAAGTCGATTGGAAGTTATACCACACAACTGATACACCCTACACGAACATAAAACGTGCCTTCAGTTTCAGAAATGTACGAAGGGACTTTTACTTTACTTTTCACGATCGTCCTATCCAAAATACATGCATGTGAATCATCGGGAAGAGGGAAAGTCTTAGGATATTTTAGTACATATGTGTATAAGATGCGCAAATATTCTCGTAGAAAATCAACAGCACATGCGTATGTCGGCAATATGATTATATACAGAGTGATTATAATTAAAGTTAAACTTTCAAACCGCTGTTGAAATAACACCGCTGGCGAGAATGACGTCGAGTTGCAACGGTATATTTTCGGAGAAGGGGGAAAACGTATGGAAGAATAAAAATAAATAGTTACAAAATTTAGCAACAGACGGCGCTGCAAGCGTCATAATTTAATAGTGGACGACTACAATTGACAAATGAATCCTACAACAATGCGTAAGGTGTACGTTTGACGTCAAACAAACTGTACTACTCAGTGTGCATGGGTGTACAGGTGTGATAGTTACATAAGCCCATCCACCACGTCAAGGTCATATAATATCGGATGGGAAAAATCGGTTTTTAATTGTCCTGAGGCCAAAAACCGCATAAAAAGCATCAATCAAGATCAGATCGTATTATTAATTTCCGTGTGACTGGCGCAAAACATGCTCAATACGCTGTCCAGCGTTTTTGCAACAAGTTGAAATTGAGAAACAGCATGTTCCACAATTGATCGAAGTATTTCCAGGTTCACGTTCAAAATGTGTTGCGCACTGCGTGCCTTCAATGCAGCTAAGTTTGCAGTCGGAACACTGAACACAAGATCTTTCAGACAGCCCCACAGCCAGAAGTCACACGGATTCTGGTCTGGTGATCGGGACGGCCAGGCCGTAGGGAAATGGCGTCTGTAATTCTAGCATTTCCTAAATGGCACTTCAGCAGCTGCTTAAGTGGATTTGCAATGTGTGAAGGTGCTCAATCTTGCATAAAAATGAGCCCATCCAACATCCACGCTGTTGGAGAGTTGGAATGACGTGGTTATGCAAAAGACACTCATAGCACTTACCAGTGACGGTACAGGTAACAGGACCGGAACCACCTGTCTCTTCGAAAAAATATGGCCCTATATGATAAATGATGCCGTAAACCCTCACCACACAGTGACCTTTTCAGGATGAAGTGGCGCTGGTTGATTTGCGTGTGGATTTTCCGTTGCCCATATTCGACAATTCTATGTATTGACATATCCTGTCACATGGAAGTGGGCTCCGTCTGCCCACAAAATCTTCCAAGGCTAGTCATTGAACACTTTCATGCGAGCAAGAAATTCTAAATCAAAGGTCTCTCTTGCTGCCAGGTCAAGAGGAAGCAACTCGTGCATATGGGTAATTTTGAATGGATAGCAAAGAAGGATGTTTCGTAGGATTTTACGCACCGTGCTCACGGGTATGTTCAATGTTCGGGCAATTCCCCGTGCACTACACGTTTGCACACCACCATTCGTGCCTCCTCCTGCATTGCTGTGGCCACTTCTCCCACTGACCGAATTAATTCGTTTGCTCCCTCTACCAGGTTGTACACAAAATGAACCCGTCTTTTAGAATTTCCGAACCATTTTCTCCAGACCCATGGCAGTCACGAGGCCAACGTCTTTTTCAAACCCTTCACTGTCCGGAATTTGTGCAGAGCGACGTGTGCACGGTCATCATTCCTGTAATACAGCTTTATAAGCAGAGCGCGATCCTGCATTGAGACAGTCATGTCGAACGTCGCAGATGCGAAAGGAGGAGAAGCTGTGTACCCGCAGTGTTTATACCTACTTCAATGGGTCGTGCGCAGGACAGGTGTTTTCATGTACGCATTCTGACGCATACAGCGCCATCTATTGATCAATTTTCACACTATTTTTTTCTGCCATGTGGTTTTTTTTTCCCTTCTCCGATAATATTCCGTTGCAACTTGATGTTATTCTGACCAGTTGTGTTACCTCTACAGCGTTTTTAAACTTTAATTATAATCACCCTGTACATATGGAAAACTGTGGAAAAATAGGAGAGTTGGAACTTTAATAGTGGCGACTATTTATTTACAGATCGTACAAAATAGATACGTGTTTCAAAGTTTTACTGACCTTCAAAGTAGTCACCAGCATTGTGTGTAACCCGTTGCCAGCGATGTGGAAGTCGTAGGATACTCTTAGCACTGCCAGTTGTATTGACAGTTCGAGCGGTCCAGTCTATTGCCCGACGAATTTGTAGCACTTCTGGAGCAAATGCAGTGAAGTGCTTCCTTCAGTTTAGAAATCGAGTTGAACTCACGAGGGCCTAAGTCAGGGGAGTGCAGTAGGTGGTATAGCACTTAGCAGCCCCATCGGTCAAACAAATCAGTTAACAGCTTGCACTGTACGTGCTTGAGCACTGTCCTGCAAAATAATGGCCAGGTACTGCAGAAAGTGTCATCACTTCTGTCTCTATGCTGTTCATTTTTGGAACACAACCTACGAACAGCTTAGAGACAGAAGTGATGACATTTTCTGTTGACCTGACCATCATTTGCAGGACAATGCTCAAGCACCTACAGAGCAAGCTGTTACTAATTTGTTTGACTGATGGGGCTGCTAAGTGCTATACCACCTACTGCATTCCCCTGACTTAGGCCCTCGTAAGTTCAACTCGATTTCTAAACTGAAGGAAACACTTCACGACATTCACTTCAGAACTGCTACAAATTCGTCGGGCAATAGACCGAGCCGCTCGAACTGTCAACACAACTGGCACTGCTAAGAGTATCCTACGACTTCCACATTGATGGCAACGGGTTATACACAGTGCTGGTGACTACTTTGAAGGTCAGTAAAACTTTAAAAGACGTATCTATTTTGTACGAGCTGTAAATAAATAGCTACCACTATTAAAGTCCCAACCCTCGTATGTAAAATGACACAAAATCGGTAAAATTCGAGGAAAACCTCGTAGAATCACGAAAAATTGTGAAATACGTAAAAGTTGAGGGAAACGTGATGAATTATGTAAAACCTTGAAAGCCTAGTAAAATTATGGGAAGTGACTGAGAATACATAAAATCAGAGAAAAATACCATTAAATGAGTACTGAGCGAAATCATAAAATTGCGTGTTCTGGAGGAGGAGAGTAGACTGGTGCTACATATACACATCTTAATAGTGGAAAGAGGATGCATCTAGAGACGTGGCGAAACGGAAATCTTAACGCGCCCTTGGGCAATAAAACCTAACATCTGACCATGACTTCTGTCTGCAAGAGGAAGGTTACCAAGAGTGGTGATAAACTGTGGTAATACTGCTACAACGCCTCTGCATACTGATAGCGGTGTTTATTTCCTCGTAAGAAGTCACTGTTTCTTGGTATGCATTTTCGGATGCCGACGTCAATCTTATCGTACTATTGTGAACATATCATTATTTACGAACTATAATCGGGCTTGAACTTGGTAAACAGCAAGCCTCATAGACCTCTGGAAACCTATGTAGTGTTAGTGTTACAAAGAATCGATGTTCTCTTTGGTGTGCGAGGTAGTTGCCCTACCATCTTACAGTTTGTTAAGATACTTTATCGTAGAGAAACTTGCAGGGAGAATGTAAGAGTATGCCATGCGGTGGAAATATATTTCTTACAATGGAATATTAACAGAGTTGCATTCCATGTGACTAATAGGTCGGAAACATCACCACTCTAGCATTATAGCATGTTTAAGTGAAGAACAGTGTAGCCCTTGGAATGTTTTTATGTTTCACGATCATTTCTCTCTTTCCAACATTTTCTTGATATGGACACCAAACACTAAAACAATAGTTCAGAATTTTTAGCAGTATTAATTTACGTAAAATGTTTCAAACTACATCGGTGTGGAGTTCCGTCTCGCATAAAACACACGTTTCTTCTTCATAATCGTCTGTTATATTATCACAACAGTCTCATATCTACTATACAACGATAAGGGGTGCTAACTTCATCGACAAGAGCGCATCTGGGGAGATCCTGCACACTTGGATGGGCGCCGTGAGTAAGACTGATGCAGAACGGTCTTCAATCTGGTAGGAAACGTGAACTAGAAGTGTTATTAATGGCATATAACTTAGAATCAGTGATCAGTTTCCCTACATATATTACTCAGTGCAGTAGAACTCTAATAGACAATGTATTTGTACAGCAACCGGATGTAAAACTAATACATGCTTTCCCTGTGATAAATGGGTTATCAGGCCATGGTGGACAACTGGTTAACTTACAAAACTTAGCAGGGTGTACAGTTCAGAAAGCATTAAGTAAAAATGTAAGGCTGGTCAATCCGATATCTACATAGCACTTCAGAGAAGTTTAAGAAATGTTAATTGTAAAGATGTATACAATGAGCCAAATGCTAATGACAAATGCAACATATCTCTTGATAAATGTATATCTTGGATCACAACAGGTATTAAAGTGTCTTCAGAAAGAAAAAGAAAATCGTGTGAGGCAGTAAGAATTAGTAAAGACCCAGAAGCAATTTTACACTTTAAAAATCATTGTAACACACTGAAAAAAGTTTTCAGAAAATCAAAAAATATGTATATTAGAGCTGTAATTAACAACTCAGGCAATAAAATCAAATCAGTATGGTATGTTGTTATAAGATAGACAGGAAAAGTAAGCACTGGGATAGGTATTATTACTATCAAAGAGAATGAGACCATCTTAACCGACAGTACACAAGTTCCTAATGTATTTAACAACCATTTCTTAAGTGTAGGTGAAAAATTGGGGAGAATAGTTTACAAGAAAAAGCCAAAGAGTACATGGAAGAGTGAGTTTTGAGAAATCCTAGTCAGATTAATTTTCATCTAACAACCTCTTATAAAATAAGGAAAATCATTAAATCTTTGAAAAATGAATGTTCTGTTGGAGTATATGACATCTCTAACAAGATATTAAAACAATGTGGATCAGTTAGTTACGGCTGGTGTTCTGAGACACATCTGTAATGCATCATAACTAAAAGTATTCTCCCAGATAGGTTAAAATATGCCATTGTGAAGCCATTCTACAGAAAAGGGGACACCACAGATGTCAATAATTACCGTCTAGTATCCTTTTTTACAGCATTTTCAAGAAATGCCGAGAAAGTAATGTGCTCAAGAGTGGTTAGCCATCTCAGCAGTAATGGGATACTTAGTAACTCACAATTTGGATTTCAAAAATGCTGTCCCACTGATACAGCATTATAAAATTTCACTGCCAACATAATAGAGTCTTTAAATAGTAAAATGTCACCAATAGGAATTTTCTGCGACTTATCCAAAGCATTTGATTGGGTGAACCATAGCATTATGTTACACTAATTACAAATCTATGGTATAAATGGAACAGAATATGAGTGGTTGAAGTCATATCTACAGAACAGGAAGCAAAACGTTCCTTTATTCTATCATGGGTACAGTTTTGTTCTATATGTATGTGAATGACCTCCTCTCTCATCTGAAACAAGAAGCTAAGCTGACACTGTTTGCTGATAATACAAGCATCATTAGTAATCCAGTAAAAGAAACTCCAATCGAAAATGATACAAATAATCTCTTTGGAAAAATTATTGATTGGATTCCTGCGAATAAGCTTGCTCTCAACTTTGAAAAAAGAAACATAGTGGAGTTCCTTCTATTAATGTAGTACATCAACGAAGTCAGTAGCCAGAGTAGAGCGTACTAAGTTATTGGGTGTATATATAGCTGAGAACCTTAATTGGAACATTGACATTTTGGATCTCCTAAAGTGACTAGGTTCAGCAACTTTTGCAAACAGAATAATTGGTCATATTGAGGATATAGAAATTAGCAAGCTAACATACGAGTACTTTGCATACTTTCACTCTCTGATCTCATACACAATAATATTTTGGGGTAACTCAACACTTAGGCAAAAAGCATTCACTCTTCAAAAGAGTGATGAGAATAACATGTGGGGGCCCATAATCGCATATCTTGTAGGCATCTCATTAAATTTACTCAGTATTGAAATTTGTCCTCGACAACATGGAGCAGCTTCAAAGCAACCGTGACATTCATGACTATAAAAGTAGAAGGAAGAAAGACTTACACTATCCTCTACCTAACCTATCTTTGGCGCAGAAAGAGGTAATATCGTATATCCTGCAGTAAAAATTTCGATAAATTACGAGAGAAATTAAATTTCTGACAGATAGCAGTAATAGTTTTAAAAATAAATTGAAATCATATCTCTTTGACAACTCCTTCCACACCATAGATGGATTATTGAATAGGTATAAATAAATCTAACGATATAGTACATGCATTTTGTGCCATTTAAGGGAATGGGGTAGATTAAAAAAAATCCTTGATTCATTTGTGCATTTCTTATGCACTTGACACTTTCCGCATCATAACGGTTACCGTGAGATTTATCAATGGAACACGTAACTAACTAACTCACCGAACAGTAGTTATGGACTCAGCTCGCTCTGTTCCTTCACGAGACTTGGAATGTGGTCAGAACAGTACCTTCCTACTTTTGGTCAGCTGCAAATTAAATTGGTGACAGTGTTGTAGGGAGTGTTGGTCAAAAAAGCAATGCAGGGAGATCTTTCAATCTCCAGCTTTCGCAAATTACATTGGCGACAGTGATGTAGGTAGGGTTGGTCAAAGATAATGCAGGGATATCTTCCAGTCTCCTACTTTATCCTATGAATGTACGAAACTGTACGTCTCCAATCGACATAGGGAAAGATGGGCAGCAGACGTCGTAAATTACGCGTTATGGTTGAAGTGCTAGAAATATGTACATAACCTAACTACATTGGTGTGAGACACTGTTTGGTATACTTTGGTGTATATGTTCGAGAATTAACCGTGAATGGACGTACTGCATAGTCATCTATCTACATTCGCAGTCTAGTATACAGTACACGCAAAATAGTGGAGGGGTGGTTTATTGATGATATGGAAATTGGAAAGCATCCTGCCATGTCGTTGGTCGGTGTTTAAATTGCTGAAAAACTGGTAAAATTGCACTGTCACTGTGGTGCTTGTTACAATATATTGTAGGCGTCTTTTCCATCCCAACCATCCATTAGTACGCTGTTGATTACCACATAACGATTGACTGATGCCACTTGGAGATGGTGAGAGTCTTGGTGGGAGCAACATCTTTTGGGGATGGCCAGCACCGAAACAGTGATCGTGTACATAGATGTAATATATGGAGTCAGTGCTCTTGTTCTCTTTCAAGCAGAACACCTACACATCTGCTACACCATCACTGTGAGAGATGAGTCTAAATATAGAGGTCACCAACTTTGGACAGCTGTTTGGAAACGCTCCACAATCCCAGTTTCCATATGTTGCGACGTCTTCCACATTTTTGTCAGTAGGAAACACCCTCTCTGTCTTGTATTTCAATTATCCCGTGTTTTTTGGGAGCAGCAGAGTTTACATCATGCGATGTACAGCTTTCTGTGAGAGCCAATGGACTGAAATATGTAAATGTCGGTTTAGTACCTGACACATACCTCGAAGTTGTAGTAAAAAAAAATGCATGACAGTGTACAAATCCATAGTCATACACTGCTAGGATGTCTTACAGCAGAAGAAAAGCGATGTTTCAAACCGCTTATGAAAGAGCAACACAAGGAACCCTCTCTTGTGATTGGCAGTCTGTTGCATATGGTCCTCTTGCAGTACAGGTGACGAAACTTTCCACTGATCCGTGGAAATGACTTCGGTCTTTGGCCACCTGCTCCAGTGGATCAATACCAGTATATTTAATAGGATCGCTCGATGTCAGCTCGCAGATGGTAGTTGATACCGGAAGAGACGGGTGGGGAAACATCTTGTTGAGTTCTCTAAGCGAATTTTTTATAGTTCATAGTTTTTCTTTGTTGGATGGCACAAAATGACGAGGACAGAGAGAACGTTGGGGTGATACACATCAATGCACCCTGAGGGATCCAGATCTCCTTAAGAGTATGGTACCTGTATGTAGTTTGGAGACGCTCTGCAATCCTTGAACTTTTCCAGTTCCTGTGTGATGTGCAGTCTTCCTAATTTTCCCAATAAGGAAACACACCATAACTGCTTGTACTGTCTTTTCTACTACTTCATGTTGCATAGGAGAAAGCTCTATTTGATGCTGGCCTCGCACACTGTCCACAGTTGGCGGAGCTGTAACAATATGTTCTCTTTTCCACCGAATGGTCAAATCACGGTCCTGTTGCATTAACTCAACTCACTCTGTTTCTCCACAAGATGCAGGAGGTCTTAGCTACAGCGTTCTCTGATTTCCGCTCAGTTCCGACTTAAATTTGTACGATCAAATGGACAAAGCTGCAGGGAGGGTGGATCAGAGATGGAAAATAGTTAGAATATGCAGAGGGACTGTCTAAAAAACCACACTGGAGGTTTGCTGTATGGGATCCTTAAGAGATAGGTTCGAAAAAGATAGCTCGTTATGAGACAGCCACAAATATTACTTTTGAATGCATTACGGGAATAGCAGTGATCAATGTCTTATAAATAATTACTATTAAAAACAGTCTTGATCACGATTTATCTAACAAGGTGACCGTTTTCGACCACTACTGTGGTCATCTTCAGACCATTGAGTAGGAACCTCTTTCTGTTGGAGAATCACTAACTCCAACAGAAAGAGGTTCCTACTCAATGGTCTGAAGATGACCACAGTAGTGGTCGAAACCGGTCACCTTGTTAAATAAATCGTGATCAAGACTGTTTTTAATAGTAATTAGCCACAAATATGATTCACCAGTGGCTATAATCATTGAAAAACGTCTCCATAGGATCCAACGTATGTATAAGGTTTAATGAAGAGGCTCGATTCCAAATCGCACAAAGCATTTCTACCAGAAATCTTAACAGAATAGATATGAAAAGCCAATCATTGGTCATAGGATTTTGTACATTTCTTATGACTTCAATCAAGCGTTGCATTTTTAAGTGATTCCTCACATATCACACCATCTACTGTATGTGATGATTCTCAGTCATCCATCACCCTCCCTCATCTATAACCCCGTGGATATATTGCAGGACCTTTGTTACACTGCCTACGTGGTATCGAGATAGAATGCATTAAAATACTGTTGGTTAGCATGGGAAATATCTAGGAGCGCCAAAAGGTAGTTGCAAATATCGGATTAACCCAGGTTCCTTAGCCGTATCACTTTCTAAAGTCGGTGATAATGGTAATTTTATTACAAGCCTACAGCACTGGTGACATGCACCCACACTTTCGGTTTGTTAATACATACCTCGCAATCGCCGTCTGTGTTCAGTGTCGCAGTATTTGTGTGGACAACCATTTCATTCAGAAGCAATACCAAATCACAATTTATAAAGCATGTATAGTTTTTAACATGGATATCGTTACTGACACTTGAGGGTGACAGTAACATGGTCGCCGTGCGGATTGGCCGCGTGGTTAAGAGGCGCCAAGTCACTGACTGCGCGGCCCCTCCCGCCGGAGGTTCGAGTCCTCCCTCGGGCATGGGTGTGTGGGTTGTTCTTAGCATAGGTTAGTTTCACCTATAGTTTAAGTAGTGTGTAAGTCTAGGGACCGATGACCTCTGCAGTTTGGTCCCTTAAGAAGTCACACACATTTGAACATTTTTTTAGTAACATGATCGTTGCGATCGTGTTTATAACATTTGGTTGCATCCCAGATGATTATGTCTCTCTTCCTAAGAAGCACTGGTGGTACACGCAGCAGTTACAAATGAGGGATGTCCGTCCGTCACAGATTATCGCTCAGTATTGTTTGGTGCCATCTGTGTTCAAGTATTGACGAAGTATTATAGTTAGTAGGAGGTGTATGATACATTCGCTGTGATCAGCGGGCTTATAAAATTTGTGTTGGGATGTACTGTGGCCATTGTTCCAACGTGTGCAAAGAAAACGATTGCGTCCGTCCTTAAGGGTGGTATGGATTCAAGATGGGAGGCTCCAGTAACAATGCATCGGTACCCATAAGTGGGATGAAGGATCATAAAAGGGATACAGATATTGATATTTCCAGAGACACAGCTGTCAGCAGGAGGTATTACCGGCACTTCGCTCATTGTCTAATTTCATCAGATTGGGGCTCCAATCGTAACATTTAATTTCGGTTATAGTGATAAATATGTGGCTCGTTTCCTAGGACGTGCAGAGCGCGTGGCGGAGGTAGCCTGTGGCTGGAACGAATGGTCATTTCTGGCTTAAGGCCCTCACGAGCTTCTAGTACAAAGTAAAGTTCCAGTCAGCTGGCTAGCCGGTTCTTGCCCACAGTTTCAACTACAAGTCCCGGTGATGGCACCCTCTGCATAACTAAATAGCGAACTAATACTCAGCATGTGTTGGACTGTCCCTGTAGTTGCGTGTTTTGCATGTATTCTTCGTGAAAAATTGAGCTGTTCAGTATCGATCACTGCCAAGTGTTTGTACTAATCGTATTGACAACATGCCCTCCATGGCCGGGATGGTGCACTCTGGCACTCTGGCGCCCGTGAACGATTGTGGCAGATTCCTCCGGCGGTGTACGAGGGGATGGGCTTGTTGTGTATGGACGTCTAAGAGATAAGCTGTATGTACGAGTGTTTTCAGCAATCTCAGGCATCTATCTATCACAATTACTGGGATCGTGTTTCTCAGTACACAGCAATATGCTCTGCCTTGCAGTGGCATTTGTTGTTGTCACTATTCTATCATCGAGCACACCCTCCCTTCACGTCCTCCCCCTCCTCCTTCTTCGTTCTGGTGTAGCTGAGAGAACCAGCTGAGTGCTTTGAAAATTCAGTCACAACATCAGATTCCTGACTGGTCAATTAATGGTTTCCGGTAGTGGTACTGTAAACAAACACAGCTGTCCAGCCCCTCCACAGATTTTTTAAGGGGATAGCATGCAACTGATCTGAAATTTAATCTTTCAGCTACCTCCAATGCAATGGACTTCCTACCAAATGACCTACCTGTGCCAGTATCCACTGATAGGAGGCAAGGGGAAAAAAATCCAGTACGGTTTGGAAACCGGGTGGTTGCAGGGTCAAATCACGCCAAATATTCCGATCCTAGTATCCACCAATAGGAAGCAAGGTAAAACTGTCCCACGCAAAGGGTATTAATTTAATTAATTAGTCAATCAATCTGACAGAGTGAAGGAATGTTGCCAAGACATCCACAGGTGGGGGTTCACCTGGTAAACGCTGCATTTTTTGCGGCTCGATCCGACTGCGACTGAGATTGAACATTCGTGTCAAGGTAACAGGCGAACACCGCGCGCCATACATGACGCCAGTCAACCTGGGGGAACTTTTGTTCAATCGGGTTAGGTGGACGACCTAATTGGAGGACACCTTTGTCTTGAGTAAAAGCTGTCTTGGTAAGGTGAGGCGTAGATAACTGAGTTCAAGAAAGAAGTATCGTTTATAGTGGAACTGGGCCGGAACATCCGAGATCAACACTGGGGCTGAGAGCGAGACCGGCGTATATGCCGACAGGAGGAGACCAGTGAGGCTCGTTGGGCAACGTGTCCATACCGTCATCAGGGAGCTGACAAATAGGGCGCGAGCTCTATCCGGCACGTGAAACAGACCTATCCCACCTCGTTCACGGGGAAGAGTAAGGGTTGCATAATTAACTTTGAACAACAGCCCTGAGCTGACGAAAGATGCCATCGCTGCCAACATGCGACGTGCCACAGTAAGCGGGAAAGGTAGAACTTGTGCTACATGGGGAACTCAGGATGCGATATATATATTGACATATCGAACTCGTTGGAGAATATCTAGGGATCGAAGGCGATGGTCCATAAGACCTGCTCTGATCATTAAAAGGAGGCGTCGGCAGTTGATGGTGGCTGAACGCCGGAGATCAGATGAAATATCTATTCCCAAACAGCGAATGGTATCAACGGTGGTGAGAGGTGTAACGCACTCCACGGGAAGTCCCGTGCCAATGAACATAACTTGTGACTTACGTACGTTTAAAGAGCTACCCGTCGCCCCACCATAAGTCGCTACCCACGTCAAAACAGCTCGAAACTCGTCGGCATTACGTAAACAGATGACTACATCGTCAGCATAGGCCGTGCAACAGAATCGGTAGTGATCTATGGACAACCCTACCAAACGTTGTCTTAGTCTACATAGCAAGGCTTCCAAGGAAAAGGTGTACAAAATCGCTGATAGAGGGCAACCTTGGCGTACGGATCGACCTATTTTTATCGGAGGAGTGATTCTGCCATTGTACATAATCCTGGATGAGGCACCCCGCAGAAGGCGCATCACTACCGTGATAACGGCGACTGGGAAACCCATATGGTGGAGAACGGCCGTAAGGAACGAATGGTCAACCCTATCAAAAGCTTGACTAAAGTCCAAAGACCCAAGTGCCCCAGAGAGGCGTTGTGCCTGTGTAACGGCGATCATATCCCTGTAGTGGCATAAAGCCCTGCGGATATTATTATCCCCTCCCAAAGATGCTTGGTCTGGCGACACAACATATCGGGCAACGTTTTTAAGTCGTGCCGCCAAAAGGCGAGTGAAGATTTTCATATCACTGTTAAGGAGGGTGAGGGGCCGATAATCATTGATATTGTTGCCACCATGCGGTTTATGTACAGGAATAATAATTCCTTCCATGAAAGCGTCCGGCACTATTTCCGGAACGTGACTATTTTCCTCGGACAAAACCAATGCTGTGAATTGGATTCGCGGACATGCCATCCACTACCTATTTGGACAAACTGTAGACTCTGTACTCGATTTTTGGACATACCTCAATGACCGTCATTATGTCGTTGTCCGTCACCCAAAATACAGACAATTTTTCTCGAACTTCCTTGGGAGTGCTTTCCACGAGCCACCTCGCAGCTGCAATGTGTTAAGCCAAGAGAGAAGAAGGTTTCCTGTTTGAACCAATTAACATTTCTGAACAATTCAACGGAACACATCAATTTCGAGAAGACGTGACTCAACATATTACCAGCGGGGCGCAGAAGGCCTCTGATCAATTACACAACAAAACTGAACCAAAAAGAAAACAATAAAAATAAAAATAACATTCAGAAAAAAAGGGCGTGTGCAAGCACAGCGGTGGCACACGACGGATACGGTCTTACGGTATCGATATCAAAGGGTTGCAGCCACTTGTAGCTTTCTTTGGGTTATTACCGTGACTTCTGCTCTGCGTGGAGCACAAGGCAGCCAACTGTGCGGCAGTCAACAGCGGTTGTGGGAATAGACAAAGCAAAGCGGAGGGGCTGTGGGCACACAATGCTCTGCGGTCGGTGCGAAAGATTTTTAACAGTGTAGTTATGTGCGGTGAGTTATGGCGACGGTATTCCTTGTGTGATCGGAATGAAGAAAGAGCAGTCAATTCGGTTACTTCTTTCTGGAGCATCTGACTAGACTTGCATCTTCCCAGACCATAGAGAATGATGAACAAGAGAGATCTAATTCCTGCAAATTGAATTTTTTATAAATAAACAATATAGCCTCTGCTATGTAACCCATAAATTGTTTTATAAACAATACTCCATACAATGCCTTGTCCACTGCAATCGATTTCCCACCAATTTCTTTTAACAAATAAATAAATTATATTCCATACACTACCTTGTATCCATTAAGTTGTTTAAGTAAACAATATTCCACACACTGCCTTGTTTACCAGAAACTGTTTAAACTATGTTCTGTATACTGCAATCAATTCCGGGCCAAATAGTTAATCAAGTGAGGCTTTTTTCCGCTAATTTCTATGTGGGGGAGGGGGGGATAGCTGGGGTGTTTCCCAGGATGGGAGGGGTTAATTAATTGAACGATTTAATTAAGTAGTCAATTAATTTGATATCAAATATTTGGTTATATCGGCGATGGGGTTCCCAGAGGGGTGGGGTAGGAGGAAGGGGGGAGGGATAGGAAGAGGGGGAGGGGGAGGAGTGGGCGGATTTCTCAGAAGGATGAATTATCCCCAGGGGGTCATAAACCACTTAGGAAAACAATAGGTTAAGGACTTGTCAATGAAAAGAGAACATCAGGTTTGCCCCTGAATGTTTGCTTGCCCCTGATGTGTGTAAACCGCACTAACAAGGTGGCCAGACGCTGGCCATGCCCTACTACTTAGCCTATGTTGTTCCTCAATGTTCAAACTATCATCGCACGAAATTTCATCTTAATCTATTCAGCAGCTTGTTGGTGAAAACGTAACAGACAGTGTTACCTTCGCATTTTAATATAATATTAATATTGTTAGTAAAAGGCCTATTCAGAAAGTAAGGTCCGATCGGTCGCAAAATGGAAACCACTGTGAAAATCAAAAATGTTTTGTTTGCAACAGTTAGCTACACCAGCCAGCTACTTCTCTACATAGTCGCCTCTCCGATTTAGACATTTCTCGTAGCTTTGTGCCAAATTACCAATACGCTCATCATAGAAGGCAGCCGCCTAAGCTTCTGCCAATTCTCTACGCCGGTCTTTAGCTCGTTGTCTGTGCCAAAATGTTGTCTTCATAGTCAGCCGTTCATGTGAGCAGAGATGAAACTTAGGGAGAGTAAATTACGGGCTCTATTATGAGTGATCAAACACTTCCCTTCGACAACGCTGCAGGAGCATCTTCATTGCCCCTTCAGAGTGCGGCCGAGAATTGTCATATACACTCCTGGAAATTGAAATAAGAACACCGTGAATTCATTGTCCCAGGAAGGGGAAACTTTATTGACACATTCCTGGGGTCAGATACATCACATGATCACACTGACAGAACCACAGGCACATAGACACAGGCAACAGAGCATGCACAATGTCGGCACTAGTACAGTGTATATCCACCTTTCGCAGCAATGCAGGCTGCTATTCTCCCATGGAGACGATCGTAGAGATGCTGGATGTAGTCCTGTGGAACGGCTTGCCATGCCATTTCCACCTGGCGCCTCAGTTGGACCAGCGTTCGTGCTGGACGTGCAGACCGCGAGAGACGACACTTCATCCAGTCCCAAACATGCTCAATGGGGGACAGATCCGGAGATCTTGCTGGCCAGGGTAGTTGACTTACACCTTCTAGAGCACGTTGGGTGGCACGGGATACATGCGGACGTGCATTGTCCTGTTGGAACAGCAAGTTCCCTTGCCGGTCTGGGAATGGTAGAACGATGGGTTCGATGACGGTTTGGATGTACGGTGCACTATTCAGTGTCCCCTCGACGATCACCAGTGGTGTACGGCCAGTGTAGGAGATCGCTCCCCACACCATGATGCCGGGTGTTGGCCCTGTGTGCCTCGGTCGTATGCAGTCCTGATTGTGGCGCTCACCTGCACGGCGCCAAACACGCGTACGACCATCATTGGCACCAAGGCAGAAGCGACTCTCATCGCTGAAGACGACACGTCTCCATTCGTCCCTCCATTCACGCCTGTCGCGACACCACTGGAGGCGGGCTGCACGATGTTGGGGCGTGAGCGGAAGACGGCCTAACTGTGTGCGGGACCGTAGCCCAGCTTCATGGAGACGGTTGCGAATGGTCCTCGCCGATACCCCAGGAGCAACAGTGTCCCTAATTTGCTGGGAAGTGGCGGTGCGGTCCCCTACGGCACTGCGTAGGATCCTACGGTCTTGGCGTGCATCCGTGCGTCGCTGCGGTCCGGTCCCAGGTCGACGGGTACGTGCACCTTCCGCCGACCACTGGCGACAACATCGATGTACTGTGGAGAACTCACGTCCCACGTGTTGAGCAATTCGGCGGTACGTCCACCCGGCCTCCCGCATGCCCACTATACGCCCTCGCTCAAAGTCCGTCAACTGCACATACGGTTCACGTCCACGCTGTCGCGGCATGCTACCAGTGTTAAAGACTGCGATGAAGCTCCGTATGCCACGGCAAACTGGCTGACACTGACGGCGGCGGTGCACAAATGCTGCGCAGCTAGCGCAATTCGACGGCCAACACCGCGGTTCCTGGTGTGTCCGCTGTGCCGTGCGTGTGATCATTGCTTGTACAGCCTTCTGGCAGTGTCCGGAGCAAGTATGGTGGGTCTGACACACCGGTGTCAATGTGGTCTTTTTTCCATTTCCAGGAGTGTAGAAGGAAATGAATGACAGCTGTGTTATGTGGGCTGCTTGGCATGAGGCGAAATCTCACACCAGGCCCCCATACTTGGCGGGTGACACTATTCTTCTAAGCATCTTTACGTACTCACTGCGCTCTCAGAACTGAAAAGAGCGAAGTGACGCGATCGACAGGCAAACTAGAGACACTGCCCAACACATTTGTGTGCAGCTTCATCGGATTTTCACTGTGGTTTCCATTTCACTTCCTATCGCACCTTACTGTCCGAATAGCTCTCGTATATTATATTACCATTATACGTGTATTTATCAGTCGCCGTTTTTGAGGACCTTGCATTGTTCTTGGGGTGAGGCATTGGCTGTTGCTTGTTTGAAGATTCTGAAGATTGTTCTTTAGGCGGTAGAGAACAGGGTTCAAACGGAAAAAGCATGATTGTGACATATTGTTCGCTCTGGATTTCGGTAGGGGGATGAAGGTAGTGAGGCAGCTCGAATCATTTTGGCACAACTGGAATGAGAACCGTAGGAGAAATCACGTCAGAAAATCGATTTATCCTTTCAGCTAGCATTGTTTTGACGTGAATTATTCACCGTGTTCAATGGACAAGGCTCTAAAGTCAGGGAAACAATATAGGACTGAAGATTAGTTTTTAACATCCAAATGACAACGAAATCATTAGAGGCAGAGAACAAGCTAGGATTGGGAATGATGTGGAAGGAGACCTTGTCATGTATTGACGGTTTGTCGACTTGTACATTGTTAAGCTTAAGGCTTTTGGTTGCCAACGAGGGCAGTCTAAAATAGGAAATAAGAGACACAATGCCGAGAGCAGACAGAAGTGGTGGCATTTAGGATACCAGAGGTAAAAAGATAATGGTGGTGCATGTGGACTTGCAGACGATCTGGGCGAGAAAACTTACGATGCAGATGTTTTCTAGAGATTTCTTTACTGATTACTATCTGGTTGCTTGCAGCTCCGTCATAGATGAGCTAAAATTTCCGTCTCTCGTGAGCCGCCACATTCAAGTAACACTTGCTAGCAAGACGATTGAGGCAGTCAGCCCTCTATCATTAGTACAGTCATGATGAGAAATACAATTCTCAATGTAAAAGATGAAATTAGTCAAATTGCGCGCTTCACGATCTTCTTAGACTAAAAAATCACTAACCTGATTTTATGGCAAGAATCTATGCTCTGTCATAGTTCTACTGTGTGCTGCATGACGTCTATAATTATACTTGAACTGACATATTTGTTTATGGCATGATGCTTGGTTAAAGCTGTTATTTGTTATACCTGATTCTGATGCCACATTATATCTGAGGACGGTCCGTTTCCGACCGAAACTCATTACTTAATAAAGTGACAATAAAACTCGATGTAAACGATAATTTTCAAAAATGACAAAAACAGTAACAGAATAGGAAATGTTATGTTCTTATGTTACATCAGAACCGACTTTTGTTATATGAAAATTTTGGTTATAAGGTACAAGCGGATTTGATTCTGAAGAACTCCCTTAGAGGTCGATCGAGTGCTTGTAACTGGCCTTTAATTGACAAGAGGAACTGCGTATTAAATAGAACTGTTGCACAATGTTTGCACGTAAAATTTTTGAACAGAATTTCTGTAGTAAAAATATATTCAATTTTTGTGTCGGTTGTTTCTCCAAATTATTATAGGTTTTGAAATGTTTTCTTAAGTCACGGAAACATATTAACTTGTACTCATAAAATACAACATT
The DNA here is from genome assembly GCF_021461395.2 of Schistocerca americana. Lineage (NCBI taxonomy): Eukaryota > Metazoa > Arthropoda > Insecta > Orthoptera > Acrididae > Schistocerca > Schistocerca americana. The sequence goes on along the minus strand of NC_060120.1, from coordinate 463,838,153 downwards.
TTTCACTCGTGCATCAATATACGTGCGCTTGAGAACTAGTGCCTCCTCTTGGACTACCGTCACCATTCAAAACAAATTGAAGAGAAAGACAGTAACTGAAAGAAAATAACTAGAGGAAGAGGGGGATGGAGGGAGAGAAGAATACCGATCTTACATCTATCTTCTCCTCATTTTCGCAACGTACATTATACTTGTTGGACGTCGGCGCCAGAAATCCCAGCGTTAAGCCCGTTTGACACAAGAGACCGTGTTCACCTGGCTTAAGCGGGCTTTTTATTCATTCCCAGCCCTGACGGGGAGAGAACGGGCTGTCTGGGAGCTTTCTTAGGCTCTATTCAGCCTTGTGGTTCTACGTTTTCTTTCCTTAGTTTCATATTTCGTTGGCTCTGAGCACTGTGGGACTTAACATCTATGGTCATCAGTCCCCTAGAACTTAGAACTACTTAAACCTAACTAACCTAAGGACAGCACACAACACCCAGTCATCACGAGGCAGAGAAAAGCCCTGACCCCGCCGGGAATCGAACCCGGGCATGGGAAGCGAGAACGCTACCGCACGACCACGAGCTGCGGCCTTCATATTTCGTTTTTTCTTTGTTTAGGATGGTGTCCTGTTGTTGCACATGCAGCTGTTTTACGTTATTTTATCTAGATAAGAGAGCGTTTTTTTTTCTTTTCGTGTTAGGAGCAGCATTTTCCAGCGTTAAATATAAACAGATTTTTGTAGTCTTTTTGAGCTATAGTTCTGTTTACATGCATATTCTTATATCTGGGTTTCCTGGCCTTTGTTGGTTTGTCCGTTAATAAGTGTTCTAAATGGCCTATTGCGTACGATACGGCTACCACATTTTCCTCTGAGGTTGACTAACCGTGTATGTACTGGGGTCACTCTTGCAGCGTCGTACACTTCTTTCCTCGGTATAGTGTTGTTCAACCTCATGAAGCTTCTCAGGAGTCTCCAGCCGGTAGGGTAAATTTTGTTAGCTAAGGTGCGCGTCACACCCGCTAGGGCTGGTGCACCATACTCTATGATTGGTCAAGTTAAGACTTTGTATGTGCGGATTGCTATCTCATTGCTATGTTCTTTGAGTCTACTTTGAACTAGGGGTACTAATCCTTGGATTTTCCTCACTTTGTTTGGTGTTTCTGTATGGTGTGTTTTCCATTTTAGATATTTATCATACTGAACATCTAAGTACTTGGCCTTGTCAGTTAGTCTGAGCGTCATCCTTGTATCTACTTGGGTAAAATAAGTGTTTGCCTTTGTATTCTGTCTGTTCTCTAGTCTGTAGCCCAGTACTCAGTTTTGTCTGAAGTAGTTGGAGGTTTCACCGCCAACATATATTTTGCACCGCCTTCCTGTGATTTGTCCCTATACTATCATCGTCGTTTTTGAAAATATCCCCATTTTTAACAACTTCATCAGAAGCCCGTTCTACCAGATCTAGTCGAAAGCACGCTCCATATAAAGGAATACAACGATCGTGCACTGTCCGGTACTGATGGCGTTTGTCACGTCACTGGACACTTTCAAGAGTGCAAAGTGGAAAGAATGATTTTTTCCAAATCCTGCTTGAATAGAGGGGATCAATTGGCGTTGTTCCACATATTTTCGTAATCAATCTGCTAATACGCGTTCATAAGTTTTTCCGATGACGGTTTTCAGTGTATATGGTCTGTATGAGGTTGGGTTCATTTTCGGTTCATCTGGCTTGGCTGTTGTTATAACTTTGCCTTTTCTCCCTGTTTCGGATGTTGTCTCATTGTTCATTCAGTAGTTGTGTGCTCCCTGCCGCCTGAGCTCCCAGTTGGTGCACATCGACAGCGCAGAAAGATACGTATATAGCTTCTTTTCTGTGTTTACTTAGTAGACTCTTACTTAAATTGCGTGTGAGTTTCGTATAGGAGGTGTAATTTCATGTTTTAGTTACTGTAATCGTAAATTCAGGCAGATTGTAGCACAGTCGTTAGGCATTTGTACAGGTTAGTTCATACATTCTTTGCGTGTTTCCCTTGCGTTATCTAGGCACTCGTGTTTCAGTAAATGTTGTTCAACATCGATTAGAATGGACAGGAACTGTGATTGCTGTGTTTGGATGAGGGCTGAGTTGGTATCCCTTCGCTCACAGCTGCAGGCGGCGCTGACTTCGGTCGCGCAGCTTGAGGCTGTTGCCAATGGGCACCACTGTGGGGAGCCGGACTTGGGTATCACGGGGATGTCAACCTCGTCCCGTCTATCCCCAGATCGGTCTGCCGCTGTGGTTGCCTCGGTTGCTGCCCGCAGTGGGGCTGAGCCCTCGCCTGTGGTTGATTGGGAGGTCGTTCCAGGGCGTGGCAGGCAGCGAAAGACGTCCCCGGAGGCTGATCAGAAAGCCTCCCCAGTGCGTCTGACAAACAGGTTTCAGGTACTGTCTCTGGCTGAGCCAGATGCAGCTGCCTGCCCTGTTTCAAAGGATGATTCTCAGCCTTCAAGATCCGGGCAATCGCAGAGGGTGAGCTTGTTGGTAGTTGGGAGCTCCAATGTTAGGCGCGTAATGGGGCCCCTTAGGGATACGGCGGCTGAGGAGGGGAAGAAATCCAGTGTGCACTCCGTGTGCATTCCGGGTGGAGCCATTCCTGATGTGGAAAGGGTCCTTCCAGATGCCATGAAGAGCACAGGGTGCAGCCAGCTGCAGGTGGTGGCACATGTCGGCACTAATGACGTGTGTAGCTTTGGATCTGAGGAAATTCTTTCTGGATTCCAGCGGCTATCTGATTTGGTGAAGGCTGCCGGTCTTGCTTACAGGATGAAGGCAGAGCTCACCATCTGCAGCATCCTTGACAGAACCGACTGCGGACCTTTGGTGCAGAGCCAGGTGGCGGGTCTGAATCAGAGGCTCAGACGGTTTTGTGACCGTGTTGGCTGCAGATTCCTTCACTTGCGCCATAGGTTGGTGGGGTTTCGGGTTCCGCTGAATAGGTCAGGAGTTCACTACACTCAGCTGGCGGCTACACGGGTAGCGGAGGCTGTGTGGCGTTTACTGGGTGGTTTTTTTAGGTTAGAAGGCCTCGGGAAAGTACGGGGTGGGCTGTAATCTCAAAGGGTGCATGGCAAATACAGGAGGTGCTTGGATCAAGGAAAAGTCGGAATTGCAGTTGTAAATTGTTGTAGTTGTGCTGGGAAAGTCCCTGAGCTTCAAGCACTAATAGAAAGCACAGAAGCTGAAATCGTTATAGGTACAGAAAGCTGGCTAAAGCCTGAAATAAGTTCTGGAGAAATTTTTACGAAGTCTCAGACGGTGTTCAGGAAAGATAGATTAGGCAGAATTGGTGGTGGAGTGTTTGTGTCTGTCAGTAGTTGTTTATCTTGTAGTGAAGTCGAAGTAGATACTCCGTGCGAATTGCTATGGGTGGAGGTTATACTTAACAGCCGAACTAAGTTAATAATTGGCTCCTTCTACCGACCCCCAGACTCCGATGATATAGTTGCTGAACAGTTCAGAGAAAATTTGAGTCTCGTAACAAATAAATACCCCACTCATACGGTTATAGTTGGTGGGGATTTCAAACTTCCCTCGATATGTTGGCAAAAATACTTGTTCAAAACCGGTGATAGGCAGGAAACATCTTCCGAGATTGTCCTAAATGCTTTCTCCGAAAATTATTTCGAGCAGTTAGTCCACGAACCCACGCGAATTGTAAATGGTTGCGAAAACACACTTGACCTCTTAGCCACAAACAATCCAGAGCTAATAGAGAGCATCATGACTGATACAGGGATTAGTGATCACAAGGTCGTTGTAACTACGCTCAATACCGTTTCTTCCAAATCCACCAGACACAAACGCAAAATAATTTTATTTAAAAAAGCGGATAAAGTGTCACTAGAAGCCTTCCTAAGAGACAATCTCCTTTCCTTCCGAACTGACTATGCAAATGTAGACGAGATGTGGCTCAAATTCGAAGATATAGTAGCAACAGCAATAGGGAGATTCATACCGCGTAAACTGGTTAGAGATGGAACTGATCCCCCATGGTACACAAAACAGGTCCGAACGCTGTTGCAGAGGCAACGGAAAAAGCATGCAAAGTTCAGAAGAACGCGAAATCCCGAAGATTGGCTAAAATTTACAGACGCGCGAAATTTGGCACGGTCTTCAATGCGAGATGCCGTTAATAGGTTCCACAACGAAACATTGTCTCAAAATTTGGTAGAAAATCCGAAGAAATTCTGGTCCTATGTAAAGTACACAAGCGGCAAGATGCAGTGAATACCTTCGCTGCGCAGTGCCAATGGTACTGTTACCGACGACTGTGCCGCTAAAGCGGAGTCATTGAACGCAGTTTTCCGAAATTCCTTCACCAGGGAAGACGAATGGAATATTCCAGAATTTGAAACACGAACTGCTGCTAGAATGAGTTTCTTAGAAGTAGATACCTTAGGGGTTGCGAAGCAACTCAAATCGCTTGATACGGGCAAGTCTTCAGGTCCAGATTGTATACCGATTAGGTTCCTTTCAGATTACGCTGATACAATAGCTCCCTACTTAGCAATCATATACAACCGCTCGCTCACCGATAGATCTGTACCTACAGATTGTAAAATTGCGCAGGTCGCACCAGTGTTTAAGAAGGGTAGTAGGAGTAATCCATCGAACTACAGACCTATATCATTGACGTCGGTTTGCAGTAGGGTTTTGGAGCATATACTGTATTCAAACATTATGAATCACCTCGAAGGGAACGATCTATTGACACGTAATCAGCATGGTTTCAGAAAACATCGTTCTTGTGCAACTCAGCTAGCTCTTTATTCGCACGAAGTAATGGCCGCTATCGACAGGGGATCTCAAGTTCATTCCGTATTTCTAGATTTCCGGAAAGCTTTTGACACTGTTCCTCACAAGCGACTTCTAATCAAGCTGCGGGCCTACGGGGTATCGTCTCAGTTGTGCGACTGGATTCGTGATTTCCTGTCAGGAAGGTCGCAGTTCGTAGTAGTAGATAGCGAACCATCGAGTAAAACTGAAGTGATATCAGGTGTTCCCCAGGGAAGCGTCCTGGGACCTCTGCTGTTCCTGATCTATATAAATGACCTGGGTGACAATATGAGCAGTTCTCTTAGGTTGTTCGCAGATGATGCTGTAATTTACCGTCTAGTAAGGTCATCCGAAGACCAGTATCAGCTGCAAAGCGATTTAGAAAAGATTGCTGCATGGTGCGGCAATTGGCAGTTGACGCTAAATAACGAAAAGTGTGAGGTGATCCGCATGAGTTCCAAAAGAAATCCGTTGGAATTCGATTACTCGATAAATAGTACAATTCTCAAGGCTGTCAATTCAACTAAGTACCTGGGTGTTAAAATTACGAACAACTTCAGTTGAAAAGACCACACAGATAATATTGTGGGGATGCAACAAGTTCACTAAAGAGACAGGTTACACTACACTCGTTCGTCCTCTGTTAGAATATTGCTGCGCGGTGTAGGATCCTTACCCTGTGGGATTGACGGAGGACATCGAAAGGGTGCAAAAAAGGGCAGCTCCTTTTGTATTATCACGTAATAGGGGAGAGAGTGTGGCAGATATGATACGCGAGATCTATTTACGAAATTTCAATCGCCAACTTTCTCTTCCGAATGCGAAAATATTTTGTTGAGCCCAACCTACATAGGTAGGAATGATCATCAAAATAAAATAAGAGAAATCAGAGCTCGAACAGAAAGGTTTAGGTGTTCGTTTTTCCAGCGCGCTGTTCGGGAGTGGAATGGTAGAGAGATAGTATGATTGTGGTTCGATGAACCCTCTGCCAAGCACTTAAATGTGAATTGCAGAGTAATCATGTAGATATAGATGTAGATGTAGAAGGAGCGAAATTATCGTTTCTTGTGCGACCTTCCGTAAGTTTAGTCTTCTCAAAGCATTTTCTCCAGGTGCTGTGTTTTTCCCACTCGTTACTGCATCGGTTATTTCTTCTTCAGCGATTTGTACTGTCAGTTCCGTCTCTTCTTCGTTGCCTACAGCTGTGGCCCTGGTAACTTCATGCGTGTTCTGTTCTACGTTTGTGCTATTGCTCGTTCGTCGGTTGTAGGTTCCTTATTAATTGTCAGGCAGGTTTTTTTTCTTACTTTTTGGGCTGTAAGTGTCTTGAAACGGTGCCAGAATTTTCCTCCGTCCCTTTAATCTAATTCTTTTCAGATTTCTTTTTATTCTGCCTGTATTCGGATACAATTCTTTTGATTGTTGTGTTGAATCTATTCCACACTGGCTCAAAGGTGGGGTCATTTGTTCTCGTTGTTTCTCGGTAGTTTCTTTTTTTCTCTTTTATCAATCTTAGTGCAGCCTTTCGGATTGTCGGGTTGGTTGGTTGGTTGGTTGGTTTGAGGAAGGAGACCAGACAGCGTGGTCATCGGTCTCATCGGATTAGGGAAGGATGGGGAAGGAAGTCGGCCGTGCCCTTCCAGAGGAACCATCCCAGCATTTGCCTGGAGTGATTTAGGGAAATCACGGAAAACCTAAATCAGGATGGCCGGACGCGGGATTGAACCCTCGTCCTTCCGAATGCGAGTCCAGTGTGTAACCACTGGGATTGTCGGGGTTCAATCGGTTATTTCGTTCTTTTGTGTACTTTCGTCGACTTCTTATTGTATTGTCGTTTCTGGTTTACAGTTCTATAGAACTCCCCCCACCCCTCCCACACACAGACACATACATACATACACACACATAAAACTAAAGATAAATAATAATAATAATGATAAGTCCTCAAACGTACTGTCTCTCTCTCTCTCTCTCTCTTTTCACACACACACACACCTCTGAGAAATTCAAAACAACCTCCAATGAGCGGTTCTAGGCGCTTCAGTCCGGAACAGCGCGATTGCTTCGGTCGCAGATTCGAATCCTGCCTCGGGCATGGATGTGTGTGACGTCCTTAGGTTAGTTAGGTTTAAGTGGTTCTAAGTTCTGGGAGACTGATGACCTCAGATGTTAAGTCCCAAAGTGCTCAGAGCCATTTGAACCGTCTTCAACTGTTCCAGTGTCTGCCATCTTGTTTTCACACTTTCTATTGTTCCACTGTCCGCCATCTTGTTACTAGAGCTGGTAAACAGTGACAGCGACAACTCTATACACAGAACTTGACAATGAAGAAGATGACGAGAAAAGAAACCGTAAGTGAAACATAACGTAAACAGACACACACACACACACCCTTTCACATGAATTATTAATCTCAGGCATAGCCATAACAGTTTAGAAATCGTAATTTTTGTGTAACACTACACGCAGTTGCTCTGCCATGGGTAACGAAGTGGCGACAGGAGGGGTATCCGGCCACTCTCTACCATTAACAGTGCCAAATCCTATAATAATTTCTACCCCGTGTAGGTATGGTATAAAGACTGTTCCGGCGTAACGTGAAGCGCCGCCACAACAGCCTAGAACGGAAGAGCTGTGGAGAAGACGTCAGCCAATAGTACGCTGACCGAGCCGTCTCTAGGGCGACACCGAGACAGTAGCGGCATCTAGGCGAAGAAAATAAAATAAGCGCTGCTCCGCGGGGCCACAGCCGAGCTGAAGTCCAGCCGACCTACGAACTCTACAGCAGTGACTCAGAAACTGTTTTGGCTCACTTGTAATACGAATTGTATGTACTGAAGAGCTTGCTTGTCTTTGTCTGTCACCCCTAGCTTGCGACACGTCTGTGTCTCACAAGTTAAATATTGTAATCATTTCTTTTTGTAGTAAAATCCATTAATACGAATTGCTTGAATTGTTGCTAACGATCCGAGAAAGCAGGTCGCCTAGACACCCTACATAAAACGAGTGGGCAGAACACAACAAAGACAAAAGAAAAAGAAGAGTATTACAAGTATTTACCTATCGTTTTCTTCTCCTGTGATCAGAAGGTGTAAAAATTAGTTATATAATCTACAAGTTCCAGTCTTCTTCAGTTTTTATCAATCTACAGACTTTCGTGTCCATCGCCATTGAAAGTAAAATCTTCTACGTTATTAGAAGTATATGTTCAGTTTCTTCCACATGATCGACGTTTCGTCCCCTACGCTCGGATCTTCTTCTTCTGGATCTACTTATGTTCATGGTTAGTTGAAAAACTTTAAATTTGTTTGCATAGCCCGGTATGTAACAGTCTCTCAGTACTGGCCTACCTCGCGCTTCTGCAACGAAACTCTCTACACTGAATAAAGTCATCATTTCCTCTGTCCTCAGACATGTACAGAAAACTTTTACTATATTATACACTTATGATGAACAATGGTCGTTGGGGATAAGTAATAGAGCTGCCGATTTGACAAAGTTTACGGAAACTCAGAGCGAAGAACTATAGGCGGAGACGCACTCGACTGGTGGAAAGTGGCTCACTGCCTCCTGTCTTAGACCCATCGGCATATGGGACAAGGCAGCTAACATTGCCAGGCAAACAGGCGGGATATCCCATGTAATGAGACACAGTGCTGTCGGCACACAGGACGATCTGGTTATCGCGATTTTCGCTCTCAGCTCTGTCCAGCGGCAGTTGTCGGCTTTATTTGGCTCGCAAACTGTACAGTTACTACACGAAAACTGGCGCGTGTAGAGTTCCAAGTTTTGCTCTCTTAAAATGCACATTTCCTTTCTTAACCATATGCTTGTCACGTTGTTCTGTCTGTGGTTTATAAACTACAGACCATTAAAATTGCTACACCAAGAAGAAATGCAGATGATAAACGGGTATTCATTGGACAAATATATTATACTAGAACTGACATGTGATTACATTTTCACGCAATTTGGGTGCATAGGTCCTGAGAAATCAGTACCCAGAACAACCACCTCTGACCGTAATATCAGCCTTGATGCGCCTGGGCGTTGAGTCAGAGCTTGGATGCCTCGTACAGGTACAGCTGTCCATGCAGCTCCAACACGATACCACAGTTCATCAAGAGTAGTGACTGGCGTATTGTGACGAGCCAATTGCTCGGCCACCATTAACCACACGTTTTCAATTGGTGAGAGATGTAGAGAGCGTGCTGGCCAGGGCAGCAGTCGAACATTTTCTGTATCCAGAAAGGCCCGTACAGAACCTGCAACATGCGGTCGTGCCTTATCCTGCTGAAATGTAGGGATTCGCAGGGATCGAATGAAGGGTAGAGCCACAGGTCGTAACACATCTGAAATGTAACGTCCACTGTTCAAGGTGCCGTCAATGCAAACAATAGGTGACCGAGACGTGTAACCAATGGCACCCCATACCATCACGCCAGGTGATACGGCAGTATGGAGGTGATGAATACGAGCTTCCAACGTGCGTTCACCGCGACGTCGCCAAACACGGTTGCGACCATCATGATGCTGTAAACAGAACTTGGATTCATCCGAAAAAATGACGTTTTGCCATTCGTGCACCCAGGTTCGTCGTTGAGTACACCATTGCAGGCGCTCCTGCCTGTGATGCAGCGTCAAGGGTAACCACAGCCATGGTCTGCGAGCTGATAGTCCATGCTGATTCAAACGTCGTCGAACTGTTCGTGCAGATGGTTGTTGTCTTGCAAACGTCCCCTTCTGTTGACTCAGGAATCGAGACGTGTCTGCACGATCCGTTACAGACATGCAGATAAGATGCCTGTCATCTCGACTGCAAGTGATACGAGGCCGTTGGCATCCAGCACGGCGTTCCGTATTACCTTCCTGAACCGACCGATTCCATATTCCGCCAACAGTCATTGGATCTCGACCAACGCGAGCAGCTATGTCGCGCTACGATAAACCGCAATCGCGATAGGCTACAATCCGACCTTTATCAAAATCGGAAACGTGATGGTACGCATTTCTCCTCCTTACATGAGGCATCACAACAACGTTTCAGCAGGCAACGCCGGTCAACTGCTGTTTGTGTATGAGAAATCAGTTGGAAACTTTCCTCATGTCAGCAGGTTGTAGCCGGCCGAAGTGGCCGTGCGGTTAAAGGCGCTGCAGTCTGGAACCGCAAGACCGCTACGGTCGCAGGTTCGAATCCTGCCTCGGGCATGGATGTTTGTGATGTCCTTAGGTTAGTTAGGTTTAACTAGTTCTAAGTTCTAGGGGACTAATGACCTCAGCAGTTGAGTCCCATAGTGCTCAGAGCCATTTGAACCATTCAGCAGGTTGTAGGTGTCGCCACCGGCGCCAACCTTGTGTGAATGCTCTGAAAAGCTAGTCATTTGCATATGACAGCATCTTCTTCCTGTCGGTTAAATTTCACGTCTGTAGCTCGTCATCTTCGTGGTGTAGCAATTTTAATGACCAGTAGTGTATAAATAAAAACTTCACTATTTGTGAACGTCTAATATGACAAAAAGGAAAGATACACATCCAGTCAGTAATGATATCTGCTTACAAAAGGTCACCAAATCCAACGAAGTGACTCCTGACAGAGAGCGCACCTACATTTATGTAACATCGAATATCACACAAACTATTTCTATTAACTTTATAGGAAACTCCCACAACCTTTCAGAAAACGGCAAAGTGGAAAAAACTGATTATAGCGGGATGCCAACCCTCTTTTTATCCACCTTCGATTCCGGACTGTGGCGCATCAGGAAACTATGGCATGCTGAAATTCAGCTGCTATTATTCTCATACTTTATTTTACAATCTTATAAAGACTTTAATCGCCGATTTGTTATTGATATTTAATTATAACAAATTCTAACAAGAATGATAAGTTTTCATGAGTCTTCACTGAGTCGTTGCCTTAAAAGGGTTCCTCCCTTAAAAGCGAGGAGTAACAAAAAATTAAAGGAATACTAAATTCTTTAACCATCAATATGACGTGTCCCGTCATTTTATTGCAAAAAATATATACCAATAAAGATTCTTTCCCGACATAGTCAATGTACTGGAGTTTAGAAACAGCACATGTTCATAGGGTGTAACGTATAACATGAAACTCGCCGAATACGGGCTTATATTGAACACGACAAATACACCATTGACTCTTGCTTTGTCCTTGTACCGTAGGGAGCTTTCGCGCTTCCTATTCGTTCTACTTTACGTGACACGGTGCCGAAATATCGTAGAACTTATTTTGTGTTTCACGTGACGAAATGTTTTATCCATGAGAAATAGCAGGAAATGACGTCACAAAACTCGTAGAGCGTCACGTCAGCATTAGCTAACTCGTCCCGTGTGCCGTCGGCTTACGTGTGTGTGTACGAGGAGTAGCTGTGGTTCACTACAGTGAACCGAAGACGGAGCTCTGCGCCTCCAGTGCGAAAGGAAGCGTGAAGTTCAATGAAAAGAAAACTGTGAGAACTGAGTTTCCCCGGCTTATACAATGCCCAAATAACTTACTGAAATGCAGCCGGGTGATGTCGTCGACAGCTGCCGATGTTACGACAGTTGGCCACCCTGTCGTTTTCAATACGAAACTGCAGCAAGTAAGCGCTGTGCAAGGGAATTTAAAACCTCGGTTTCCAGAGCAGTTCCGAAAAGATAAAACACACACACCACACTGTAAACACTAGCTCACAAACAAAGATGGCCGATGCCAGAATTTATCGATAGTGAAAATTAGCATACAACGAGTAAGGTAGCATTCAATGCGTCCCTTTGTTTTCTCACATGGGAGAGAGCTGGATTCCACGCAAAATTTAAGCAAAAACTGTGGTGTCACCGCCAGACACCACACTTGCTAGGTGGTAGTTTTAAATCGGCCGCGGTCCATTAGTACATGTCGGACCCGCGTGTCGCCACTGTGTGATCGCAGACCGAGCGCCACCACAAGGCAGGTCTCGAGAGACGGACTAGCACTCGGCCCAGTTGTACGGACGACGTAGCTAGCGATGCACACGGTCGAAGCCTCGCTCATTTGCAGAGCAGATAGTTAGAATAGCCTTCAGCTAAGTCAATGGCTACGACCTAGCAAGGCGCCATTAGTAACATTGCATGTATCTACAGAGTCTCACTTGTATCGTCAAGAGCGATGTACCACAAGTATGGATTAAAGTTAAGTATTCCAGAAGCTACGTACTTTTCTTTATAGCATTCATTACGTATCCTGTTTCAGACCTCACGCCCATCTGCGTGAGCTTAGCGCGTGCCTTTCGGCTACTTCCGTGGCGTGGCTGTCTTGCGTACGCCACAACAAAAACCTCCATCTCTATTTACAAGGTTACTTGCTGATTTAGTTTCAACTGCTTCCTTAATAACACTATCCCAATAGCTGGATTTGTGCGTGCCAGAATCTCCGTGTTCTTGTTTTCCATAGGAAGAGTGGTGCCAAGACAATGTTCTGCAATGGCAGTTTTCCTCTGTTGCTGTACTCGCGTGTGACGCTGATGCTCAGTTCACCGGTCCTACACCGTCTAGATAGTCTGCCCAATACATGACATGCCCCAGACCGCAAGGAACAGGGCAGACACCCACCTTACATAAACTAAGATCATCCATTAGGGAATGGAAGGGCTCTTACCTTGGATGGTGGTCAGAAAACATGTTTTACATCATATTGCAGCAAAACATGACCAATGCCGTTGGAAATGCTCCCTGCGTAAGGCAAAAAACCCATAGACTTCGATGCCACCTCGGTGTTATCACCAGTCACCCGGTGCACGATTGGTCAATAATGCAACGCACGTCTGATCTATCTTTCACGATATCCATTCCGACAAAAGGTCACCTCAAGATGAGTTAACTGAGCTGGAAAACTCTCAGAGTCTGGAATGAGAACCAAGATGCGAAGTACCCTTCACTCTGAACCGGATCAGCCTGTATATACAATCCAGTGTGAGTATGCTTCCTATAAAAAGAACGTCACAACGTACCATCAACCTTCCTCCTGACCAAAACATCAAGGAAGGGAAGGCAGCCACCCTTTCTACCTCCATCGTGAAACGCATATTCGGGTGGACTGAATGAAGGTATTCTAAAAAGTCGTTCAGATGTTCACTGCCGTGAGGCCAAACAACAAAAGTATCGTCTATACAGGGTGGTCCATCGATCTTGACCGGGCCAAATGTCTCACGAAATAAGCGTCAAACGAAAAAACTACAAAGAATGAAACTTGTCTAGCTTGAAGGGGGAAACCAAAGGGCGCTATGGTTGGCCCGCTAGATGGCGCTGCCATAGGTCAAACGAATATCAACTGCGTTTTTTAAAATAGGAACCCCCATTTCTTATTACATATTCGTGTTGTACGTAGAGAAATATGAATGTTTTAGTTGGACCACTTTTTTCGCTTTGTGATAGATGGCGCTGTAATAGTCATAAACACATGGCTCACAACTTTAGACGAACAGTTGGTAACAGGTAGTTTCTTTTTTTTTTTAATTAAAATACAGAACGTAGGTACGTTGCAACATTTTATTTCGGTTGTTCCAATGTGATACATGCACCTTTGTGAACTTATCATTTCTGAGAACGTATGCTGTTACAGCGTGATTACCTGTAAATACCACATCAATTCAATAAATTCTCAAAATGATGTCCGTCAGCCTCAATGCATTTGGCAATACGTGTAACGACATTCCTCTCAACAGCGAGTAGTTCGCCTTTCGTAATGTTCGCACATGCATTGCCAATGCGCTGACGCATGTTGTCAGGCGTTGTCGGTGGATCACGATAGCAAAGATTTTTCTACTTTCCCCACAGAAAGAAATCCGGGGAGTCAGGTCCGGTGAACGTGCGGGCCATGGTATGGTGCTTCGACGACCAATCCACCTGTCATGAAATATGCTATTCAATAACGCTTCAACTGTACGCTTCATGTTGGAAGTACACCGCCATTCTGGCATGCAGTGAAACATCTTGTAGTAACATCGGTAGAACATTACGTAGGAAATTAGCATACATTGCACCATTTAGATTGCCATCGATAAAATGGGGGCCAATTATCCTTCCTCCCATAATGCCGCAACATACATTAACCCGCCAAGGTCGCTGATGTTCCACTTGTCGCGGCCATTGTGGATTTTCCGTTGCCCAATAGTGCATGTTATGCCGGTTTACGTTACCGCTGAATGACGCTTCGTCGCTAAATAGAACGCGTGCAAAAAATCTGTCATCGTCTCGTAATTTCTCTTGTGCCCAGTGGCAGAACTGTACACGACGTTCAAAGTCGTTGCCATGCAATTCCTGGTGCATAGAAATACGGTACGGGTGCAATCGATGTTGATGTAGCATTCTCAACACCGACGTTTTTCGAGATTCCCGATTCTCGCGCAATTTGTCCGCTACTGATGTGTGGATTAGCCGCGACAGCAGCTAAAACACCTACTTGGGCACCACCATTTGTTGCAGGTCGTGGCTGACTTTTCACATGTGGCTGAACACTTCCTGTTTCCTTAAATAACACAACTATCCGGCGAATGGTCCGGACACTTGGATGATGTCGTCCAGGATATCGAGCAGCATACATAGCACACGCCCGTTGGCATTTTGATCACAATAACCACACATCAACACGATATAGACCTTTTCCGCAATTGGTAAACGGTCCATTTTAACACGGATAATGTATCACGAAGCAATTACCGTCCGCACTGGCGGAATGTTACGTGATACTACGTACTTATACGTTTGTGAGTATTACAGCGCCATCTATCAAAAAGCGAAAAAAGTAGTCCAACTAAAACATTCCTATTTCTTTACGTACTACACGAACATATAATAAAAAATGGGGGTTCCTATTTTAAAAAATGCAGTTGATATCCGTTTGACCTATGGCAGCGCCATCTAGCGGGCCAACCATAGCGCCATCTGGTTTCCCCTTTCAAGATAGACAAGTTTCGTTCTTTATAGTTTTTTCGTTTGACGCTTATTTCGTGAGGTATTGGGCCCGGCCGTATCAATGGACCACCCTGTATAGCTCAGATTTCAAAGCCGCCGACAGCTCTCGAAATATCGGCGGTTGTCGACAACGTCATCCAGCTGCATTCGCGGAAGTTATTCGAATAAAGGCAGTTGCTTCGTCCCAGTGCGTCTGGATGCACCGCCCTTACTTCGAAATAGCTCCCCACTTTCGGTACGAGGCTAGTCTCACTGACCCTGGGAGTGCAGCCTAGTGGTACAATATTTCCCAGCGCCCTGCTCTCGAATAAGCGTTGTTTACACGAGAAACGCGGTCTGCTTCACGTAACGAGGCACGCGGCCGCACGTGTGCCGCACACTCAGTTCCCGCCACGTGGTCGGCCGCTGTATGCAAATGAGTGATTGTTCGCTTCCAAGACAGCCGCACGCCGAGTGCGGGTAATGGGTCCATTCATATTCGAAGCTATACCGCATAGCTCGCTACCATGTTCCTATCGAATCTACGCAGCTTCACCTGATGTTCAACATTCCAATTACGCGTCCAAAACAACCCAGAGGTAAACTTTCACATTCTGAGATGAGCATCAGAAAATTTAGTACGTATCATTCTTGAAAGAGGAAAGAAAGTTACATAATATAGTATGTACAAGATTTTCCTCCTTGGTTTTGCTCTTAATGATTCCAGTCTTGTTATCATTTCGTGCTTTCGTTACATTGTTTATTAAGGTAACAGCAATAAGAGGATTTAGGTATCTCCTATTATCTATTAACTGGAAATTTATTCTATAATTTAATTTTTGTACAGCTTATTGACTCGTGTTTCAAAGTTTAATATTCATCCTCATTGTCGGGGTTTGCTTATTGCAAATATTTATACCTCTTGGTGCTAATACCTTCCGTTTCTGTTGACAGTCATCCTCTCAATTAGTATTGTGTCAAGTACGAGTATGTGACGTATATATATAACTGTCGCTCGTATTTTAAGATGTATACATTCACTGCCAGAATTGTGATTTATTCAGATTCGAAGTGGCGGGCGAGAGAGGCAAGAGGGAATCGAATAAATTGTCTGTAGTGAAATAACCTTTGTGATTAGGGACGAACAAATTATATTTGGTATGACGCAAGTACTGGCAGTTACAAATCGATATTATAATAGCTTAAACAAAAAGGTGAAAGAGGGAGGCGCAAACCTCTTCGATATATGGCTTTCACTATTGGAGTTCACCAGTCTTCCACAACGAAATGATCGTAGCAGTGGCCAAATAGGCCGATTTGTGCTCGAATTTCAAACAACAAGTGACGTCGTGTCTGTTCGTCGAAATACGCTGCAACGAAAATTCGTTCAGTCTCTAGCGCGTTGTAATTTTCAACAGAATACATGACATCACTGCATAAAAGACGGGAAAATTTCAATATGTATCGCTTACTTTTGATAGTGTGAGTAATAATCATGTCTGAAGCTCCTGTGGTTTCTTCTTTCCTGTTGAGGCTGGATCCGTTTTTCGATAAGTGTTGCCAAAGATTATCTGTTCTATTCCATACTTCTATGATTTTAATTTATGTTTTGACTACTGTGTAATTGCATTGTGCTTTATCTCTCTCGTTTAGAATGACGTAAGTACTTATATCAGCGTCACAATTATGTTTAAAACTGGTCATTTCATACAGTGCAAAGTAAGCACGAAGAAAGACCAGTGATTTTAGCGACAGCATTTTTATGTATTGCAGTAATCTTAATTTCTAGACACTGATAATTGAGTTGTGAATTCATATATAAACATTCCAAATGAATCATTATCACATAGAGCAACTAATTGTTTTCATTTACTGTGATTTGTTACTAACTGAGTCCAGTCTCTCGTGGAATTGAGGCCCTTAATCACAGAAGTTTTATTTCACGTTTTCGTCGCTACACTCATTCTTTCATATCAGAATGTACGGAAACAGAGGAAAGACAAAAAGAACAGACGTCAGGAATGATTCATCATAGCTGTTAATATTTTCGTCCAAACATCATTTGGATGAACTGGAATAATGCTATTGCACTAATAGTGACGAAAGAATCAGGTACTCATTAAATTTCAAAAGCCTGTTCACACTGAAGTGTAGAATGTACATCTGAAAAGATAGGCGAATGGTCTCATAAAATCGAGGAAATAATACCTACACACAAAATACCTTTACTGGCCTTTAGAGTAATCGCCATTAGCTACGTCACACTTCTGTCATCAGTTGTAAGGCCTTTTCAAACTATTAGCAAATTGTTCTTGTGGAATCGTTCGACGCACCGTTGTCACGCGTTGCTGGATACCCGCATCATCACCGGAGATGCGACCTGGAGGTAGAAATCAGGATGGATCAATCCCCTGCTTTCGAAAAAGGCGATCAGAATCGTCTTAATCTTGGATCTTGTAGGCGACTTCTCTCTGGGAGGCATCTCCTGCAGTGATACCGACATCTGGCAATGTGTGACCATGTTGCTTCGAAAAATTCTACAAGAAGCAGTTGCTAACAGTTACCAACAGCTTTAGTGATGTGTAAGAAGTGTGTTGAACGTAACTGTGATTACCTTAAAAGTCAGTAAAGGTATTTTGTCTGTAACTCTCCTTTCCTTTATCTTCTGAGACCATTCACCGAATTCTTCAGAGTCACTTGTATTTGTCTGAATTGTTATCAGTGTAATCTTATCTACGAGTACAAGACTAGTGTAGGAGCAGTAGGCAGGAAAATGAAAAGTGGGGGGAAGTTGCGGGGTTGAGGGTCCTGTAACATACTACGAGTTTCGTTCACACAGTTATACACCCTTGTCTGGATCCTCATACTGTTATCGCTATAACATCACCCGTAGCGGGAACTTTTCATTGCAAAGGACATTAGGACTTCTCGTCCGTTGCAATCACTAACACACGTTTGTCTTCGAGCCCCTTATATTTTTCAGTGCAATCGAAACAGTCTCACCAACCAGACAACAGAGCGTGGTAGCCGCGCGGTCTAGGGCGTCTTGTCACGCTTCGCCCCGCTGCTCTCGTCGGAGGTGTCCTCAGCAGTTTGGTCCCATAACACCTTACCACAAATTTCCAAATTTTTGCCAGCCAAACAAACATTTGGCTAATCGTTGTTTTCTTCACTGTTTGAGACTACAGTTGAGAATTTAGCATACCTCTGAAGTGCTAACATGGTCCGAACCGTGACCTACACAGTGAACAGACCGCTTCCCGTTAAGGTCATGTGAAATGTTTTGAAGAAAAAGTCGCGCAACGGAAACCAATGAACATCTAAATTTAAACAGAGGTGGCTCAATTAAATATGAAATATTAGTACCGCAGCTGACACAACGAGAAAGGGGTTCCATCAAACTATGAAATGAAACCAACGATTGCAAGACACTCCTTACTTGCAGACAAGAGCACATTTTACTTTGTTTTCAAGTTTGATATTTCACATACGTGAAGTGAGTAAATCAGCGCTGCAGTACGTAAGGAGTAAGGAGCGAGCGGAAGGTTTGCACAGTGGCTGGCAGAGGCGGTTGGCCATCTGGTGCTTTAAGGGCCAGTGGGATGACGTGCCGATGGAGAAATCGCTCGCGACGTCAGCAAAGAGATACGTAGGAAAAGTACGAGAGTCACTTCAAATGAAATGCACACTATTTTTGTAAAAATACAGTTTTCATTCTGCATGTGTGAAAGTTTAATAGTGTTCCCGCTTGTTTTCAAACTTAGTTGAACCTGTTCCCATGAGTGGTGCCGTCACAGCATGTCTTCAAGATGGCTGCTACCTTGACATTCGTCAGAAGCAAAGTGCTGTCATAGAATTCCTATGCTGCGAAAGCGAGACAGTGGGAAACATCCACAAGAGGTTGAAAAAGATGTATGGAGATGCTGCTGTCGATCGCAGTTCAGTTAGTCGCTGGGCAAGCAGGTTACGTGATGAAAGCGGGAACGGCAATATTGAGGATTGTCCTCGCAGCGGCAGGCCTCGTACTGCACATACTCCAGACAATGAATGTGCAGAGAGTTAACGAATTGGTAACTGCTGACAGACGCATCACAGTGAACTAATTGTCACGCTACGTTGGGATCGGGGAAGGAAGTGTTTGCAGAATACTGAAAGTGTTGGCGTTAAGAAAGGTTTGTGGCAGGTGGGTTCCCAGGATGTTGACAGTGGCTCACAAAGAAACAAGAAAAACGGTATGCAGCGAACTTTTGGAACAGTACAAGAATGTTGGAGATGAATTTCTTGGAAGAATTGTGACAGGTGATGAAACATGTCTCCATCATTTTTCACCAGAGGCGAAGAAATGGTTCAAACGGCTCTGAGCACTATGGGACTTAACTTCTAAAGTCATCAGTCCCCTAAAACTTAGAACTACTTAAACCTAACTACCCTAAGGACATCACACACATCCATGTCCGAGGCAGGATCTGAACCTGCGACTGTGGCGGTCGCACGGTTCCAGACTGTAACGCCTAGAACCACTCGGCCACCCCGGCCGGCCAGAGACGAAGAGGCAATCAATGGAGTGGCATCATGCAAATTCACCCAAAAAAAATAATAATTCAAAACCACACCTTCTGCTGGAAAAGTTATGGATACGGTGTTTTTCGATTCCGAAGGACTCTTGCTTGTGGACATCATGCCAAGCTGAACCACCATAAATTCTGATGCATATGTGATAACACTGAAGGAACTTCAAGCTCGGCTGAGTCGTGTTCTACCACATCGGCAAAAGCAGAATGTTTTGCTGTTG
The DNA here is from genome assembly GCF_021461395.2 of Schistocerca americana. NCBI lineage: Eukaryota > Metazoa > Arthropoda > Insecta > Orthoptera > Acrididae > Schistocerca > Schistocerca americana. Next base: position 463,818,632 of record NC_060120.1, on the reverse strand, counting down.
CACGACATTGCACGGCCACATGTCAGTCAAAAAGCCATGGAAGCGTTCACAAAACTCGGATGGACAACACTGAAACACCCGCCTCACAGTCCTGACCTGGCTCCATGTGACTATCATCTCTTCGGGAAACTGAAAGACTGTCTTCGTGGAACAAGGTTTGGAGATAATGACTCCCTTGTGCACGCTGCCAAACAGTGGCTCCAACAGGTTGATGCAGAATTTTACCGTGCAGGTAAACAGGCGCTGGTTCCAAGATGGCGTAAGGCAGTTGAGAGTGATGGAAATTATGTGGAGAAATGAAACTATTGTTCCTAAAGGATGTATCTACACACTGTAAAACTTTCAAACATGAGAATAAAAGATGGATTTTAAAAAAATAGTGTGCATTTCTTTTGGAGTGACCATTGTACATTTATTCTGGCGCGAATCAAGTAACTGTTATTAATAAATATTTTCTGACAACAGTTTCCTTTTGACACTCACACATTAAGAAGAGCTTACGTGTCATAAATAGTATCTTTCAGTAATTTTGCAGTGTGAGGAAACGTTGATATTAATAAAGAAACGAATAACTTTGGCGCAACCCAAGGTCTACGATCTTACACGAACTATACCGATTACACGCTCAAGTTACAGACTGCGTGCCATAGTCGGCAGACGTCGATAGGATGCCTTTCGATCGAGTTATGCGATAGACCATGCTCACGTACCGTTAATAGTTGCCTTATAATCAGTGTGAACTAGTTCATTTTACCATGTTTCTTAAATAAACCCACCATAATGGCAATGGGTAAAAATTATTTGCACAAAAAACTCCTTCCCACTTTATTAAGTAAAACATAAACAGTAGTTTTGCATCTTCAGAATCCGACGGCACTGCTACGGCTTTGCAAGGATGCATAACACTACGAGAGCATCTCCACGTAGCAGGTAGGAAGAATTGCTACGCAGCGGCTCTCTAAATAGGTTCAAGGACGAACTGACTTAATTATCGCAAAACGCGGGTGGAAAGCATGGCCAGTTATAATGTACGCCCCTTATACCTCCATGTACGGGTTCACTTGCTAAACTGACACGTTTTGGAGGTTTTGTACGAGAGGGGTGTTTTTCCAAGGTGACAATAAAATCCTGTTTATTTCTAAGATGCATTAACTTGATTCCAATTATTGAACAGTAAGAACAAATAATTATAAAGTGCACGAAGGTTCAAATTAATTAGTAATCATACATGATAGTATCTTGGCACAGTTGAGTGAAACTGGACATTAAATTATACACTACTGGCCATTAAAATTATTACACCAACAAGAAATGCACATGATAAACGGGTATTCGTTGGACAAATATACTATACTGGAACTAGTATGTGATTACATTTTCACGCAATTAGGGTGTATAGATCCTGTGAAATCAGTACCCAGAACAACCACCTTTGGCCGTAATAACGGCCTTGATACGCCTGGCCATTGAGTCAAACAGAGCTTGGATGGCGTGTACAGGTAAAGCTGTCTATGCAGCTTCAACACGATACCACAGTTCATCAAGAGTAGTCACTGGCGTATTGTGATGAGCCACTTGCTCGGCCACCATTGATCAGACGTTTTCAATTGGTCAGAGATCTGGAGAATGTGCTAGCCAGGGCAGCAGTCGAGCATTTTCTGTATCCAGAAAGGCCCGTACAGGACCTGCAATATGCGGTCGTGTATTATCCTGTTGAAATGTAGTTTCTCGCAGGGATCGAATGAAGGGTAGAACCACGGGTCGTAACACATCTGAAATGTAACGGCCACTGTTCAAAGTGACGTCAATGCGAACAAGAAGTGACCGAGACCTGTAACCAATGGCACCCCATACCATCACGGTGGGTGATACGCCAGTATGGCGATGTCGAATATACGCTTCCAATGTGCGTTCACCGCGACGTCGCCAAACACGGATGCGACCATCATGATGCTGTAAACAAAACCTGGATTCATCCGAAAAAATGATGTTTTGCCATTCGTGCACCCAAGTTCGTCGTTGCGTACACCATCTCAGGCGCTCCTGTCTGTGATGCTGCGTCAAGGGTAACCGTAGCCATGGTCTCCGAACTGATAGTCCATGCTGCTGCAAACGCCGTCGAAATGTTCGTGCAGATGATTGTTGTCTTGCAAATGTTCCCATCTGTTGACTCAGGGATCGTGACGTGGCTGCACGATCCGTTACAGGCATGCGGATAAGATGCCTGTCATGTCGACTGCTAGTGATACGAGGCCGTTGGGATCCAGCACGGCGTTCCGTATTACCCTCCTGAACCCACCGATTCCATATTCTGCTAACAGTCATTGGATCTCGACTGATGGGAGCAGCAAAGTCGCAATACGATGTACTTTCACAGAAGAGTACTTAAAACAAATATTTACATTCGGCGTCAGCAAATTTTTATTTTCTGAAACGCTTTTCTTTCTAATATCAATCTGCGTTTCATCTTCCTTCTACTCCGTCCTTCATCAGCTATTTTTCTACTTTTAGTATCTCATTTCTTCCCCAAGCATTGCCTGTTTTGGTTCGATTACATTGTGTACCGTTGCTTTGCTTTTGTTGATATTCATTTTAAAACCTCTTTTCAAGGCAAACACCATGTCCTCACAAGCAACCGATATTCAACTGCGATTTGTGAATGAGAATCCCGCTGCGTGATCTTTCCTTGTTTGCAAAATGCACATGTTGTTACTCCCATCTTCTTTGTGATATTACTCTGAAATGCCAATCATTTGCATGTCCGACCATGTTCTACCCTTCTTGCTAATTTGAAGTTTGTTTAATGCTATCTCCACGGTGTAGCAATTTCAATTATTAGCAGGGTATTTTATGAAATGTTGGTACAAATGGCTCTGAACACTATGGGACTTAACTTCTGAGGTCATCAGTCCCCTAGAACTTAGAACTACTTAGACCTAACTAACCTAAGGACATCACACACATCCATGCCCGAGGCAGGATTCGAACCTGCAACCGCAGCGGTCGCGCGGTTCCAGACTGTAGCGCCTAGAACCGCTCGGCCACCCCGGCCGGCCTTATGAAACGTGATGGCGCGATCAGCCGACTGCAGTCATCGCGTCGGAAACATGAGTTCCTCTGGTGTTCAGACGTAGTACCCCGATTTCATCTCAAGTATTCAGTGGTTGCCTACATCTCCCATCGCGTTCCTTCGTCCAGAATGGTCATAGTTCGGAGCAAGATTTATTATAGCCGTGCCTCGTATCTGCACAGGCTTGGGATGAGGCCTAGGCGTCTGGCTTCTGGCTGTTATCAGTCTGATCTCATTTTACGCCATGGAGAGCCGCAACATGTCTCGTGATGCAACAACTGGTTTCTGTTAACAGCCGCCATATTTCGTTTGGAAGGGCGCATACCGATGTGCTAGCGGCTGCAGCGCCCGCAAAGGGATCCGCAAGGCCACGCCTACCCCTTCCCCAGCCGCTGTGCGCTCCGTCCCTGATGACCTTGACGTCGACGAGGCGTTGAATTCTCGCGTTCGTTGTGTCCACCCTATTTCGAAAAAAACTTCCGCGTGACAGCCACCGCGAGTCCTGTGCGCACCAGTCAATGTAGAATCGCGCAGTTACAACATCGAGGTCCAAAATTCAGGGAGGAGATAATCGAGTAACTCTACATGCAGCATTTGTTAACTTCCGAAAAGCTGCAGTTAACATTAAACCTACTAAAGAAAATACATTCGTCTGTGATGTCTAGGAGTCTTTATGCCTGAACTGAAGGTTTCTTGACAAGCAGTCAAATACGCAGTATAATACGCACCCAATAAGCGACAGAGGAGTAACAATATTTTCGGCTATGAAATCAAACGCACAATTATATTCAGAGTGAAAAAGCGGGAGCACCGCCTTCGACTCAGCAGCAAGATACTGGAAGACGGCAGTGTGTCAACGAAACAGGTCGCTTTGAAAGTACATCTGGGATTACTGTTCAGATATGTGGATTTGTTTTAGGTAATAATATCAGTTGCGAAGAACTCAGGTGCTGGCATGTGTCCATAATATCGAACTATCAGTTCAGAAAGTCATGGCTGCAGAACACTGACAATAATTATTTACAGCAGAATGAGAACACTGGTAGAAGTCCCTTGTACGAACACGACAGGCAATATTGGTACTACGACTTCTCTAGGAAGATAAAGTGAAGACAGAAACATCCACTTTTATAGCACTTCTAGGTTTACAAAAACGTTTTCATAATATTGACTGTAATACATTCTTTTGAATTGTGAAAGTAGTAAGAATAAAATACAGGAAGAAAAGGTTACCTTCAATTTGTACAGTTGTATTAGTTGAACGACATGAAAGTGAAGTCGTAATCGAGAAGGGAGTGAACCAGGTTTGTAGCCTATCCGCCATGTTGTTCAGTCTGTACACTTAGGAAGCATTAAGGGAAACTGAGAAATTATTTGTAAATAGAACTGAAAGTCAGGGAGAAGAAATGAATACTTCAAGGTTTTACGATGATATTGTAATTCTGTCGTAGACCGCATAAAGGTTGAAAGAAGCAGAAACACCTATCACACGTGTCGGGAATGAACAGCGGCAGGATCGCTGCAGCTTATTCTTCCATAATGTTCCTATTGGCTTCGATCGGGACACCACACTGTCATGCAAATATGTACTTTCAGGAGGGCCATACTCTACGCCATGCGGGATCTCAAAGTGCGACCAGTGTCCGATAGGACAGACGTAAGCAAGCTGTCAGATCAAAAGTATCCGGACACCCCTGCGTCATGACTCTAGGTGTCACGAGAGACCGACCTGCCAGTTTAAAAGGAAGTGGAGACTAACGTATTGTTAGTAGAGAAGCGGTCACAGCACTCAGGAGAGGAAAATGGCTTTCGACGTGGACTGCTCACTGCACATCGCCTGAGTAACAGATCATTCAGAGAGATTTCAACCGTTCTGCCTGTTAGTGAGGTGACTGTCGAGCCGAAACAAGAAGCAAAAATTACAACTAAACCAAGACCAGGTAGATCTGATGTACTGACAGACAGATCGTCAAGCATTGTGGAAGATGGTGAGGATTTTGTGCACGAACTGACCTCTCGATTATGTCTCCTAAATTTTCGATGGGATTCAAGCCGGCCAATCCATGTGGCCAGATCATTCTCTCAAATTGTCGACAATGTTTTTCAAACCAGTTGCGAGCAATTGTGGCCAGACGACATGGTGCACTGTCATCCATAAAATGCCATTGTTGTTTGAGAATATGAGGTCCATGAATGGATGCAAGTGGTCTCTAAGTAGCCGAACATAACCATTTCCAGTCAAATGATCTGTTCAGTTGCCCCAGAGGATCCAGTCAATTCCATGTAAACACAGCCCACACCATTTCGGAGCCACCACCAACTTTCACAGTGCCTTGTTGACAACTTGAGTCCAAGGCTTCATGTGGTCTGCGGCACACTCTATCCCTACCATCAACTCTTATCAACTGAAATCGGGACTCATCCGACCAGCCCACGGTTTTCCAGTCGTCCAGGTCCAGCCAATATGGTCACGAGCCCAGGAGAGCCACTGCAGGCGACTTAGTGCTGTTAGCAAAGGCACAGTCCATTAACGGCAAATTTCGCCGCACTGCCCTAACGGATACATTCATTGTACGTCCCATATTGATTTCTGCTGTTATTTCACGCAGTGTTGCTTTTATGTTAGCACTGAAAACTCACCACAAACATCGCCGCTCTCTGTCTTTAAGTGTCCGTGGTCAGAGGTAATGCGTTAAATATGGTATTCTCGGAACACTCTTGACACTGTGGATCTCGTAATATTGAATTTCCGAAAATTCCGAAATGGAATGTCCCATGCGTCTAGCTCCAGCTACCATCCCGCGTTCAAAGCCTGTTAATTCCCATCGTGAGGCTACAATCACATCGGAAACATTTTCACATGAATCACCTGAGTACAAATATAGCTCGACTAATACCTTGTGTACGCGACACTGCCGCCATCTGAGTGTGTGCGGCTTGCTGTCTCATGAGTTTTGTCACTTCAGTGTATCTTTCAACAAGACAACGCAATACTGCTCGTTGACCGTACTGGGCTATCTCACCTCGACAGAGAGCGTGTTTGACTGTCACCCTGATCAACACCCTCTGCAGATCTCTCATCCAATGAAAACATCTGTTAATGGGTTACGGCCGTGCGGTTCTAGGCGCTACAGTCTGGAGCCGAGCGACCGTTACGGTCGCAGGTTCGAATCCTGCCTCGGGCATGGATGTGTGTGATGCCCTTAGGTTAGTTAGGTTTAATTAGTTCTAAGTTCTGGGCGACTGATGACCTCAGAAGTTAAGTCGTATAGTGCTCAGAGGGTTACGGAGAGACTGTCATAAGTGCTCGCCAGCCACTACCATTGATGAAGTCTGGCGTAAGCACCATGGAATGATGTAACCCTATCTGTCATCCAAGCCCACGATTCTACGCCCAGAGGCGTTGCTGCTGCCAGAGCTGGAAATTCTGTGTACTACATTTCGCTCCCTGGATACTACCAAACAATGTACAGATTTAATTGTTTTCTCTATAAGCACAATAAGTAATATTTCGTTGTTTGCTGTCTTTCGTGATATTACAATTTTGATGTACGATTTATAATTTCCCCGGAAAAATATGATTGTGCATACAATCAGTACGACGTGAAATTCTTTCGTGCTTCTCTTTATTCCGGGACAGTGGCTGTGGGCTTCAAATTACAGAGTCCATATAAAGACAGAACTTTCTTTTATATTCCTACGCAATTTTCTTGCACTCTGACACTTAACTCGCACACATTCACGTCTTTTAAAAGCGCTCTTTTGAGTGGGTAGCATAGTGGGAGATGCAGCAGTGGTTAAGGCATTGTTCGGAGCATTTACAGATCGTTAAAGTGTGTATATCAGATATATATTTTTTAACGATCTGAAGCTGTCGATAAGCCGAAACCGTGTAAAGAAATCTATGTGATCAAGACGGACTTGTGAAAATAAAAGTGCTCAAAATAAAATGATCGCGGACTCATATACAGACTTTATGTCTTCAATTGATAAATATGGTGCAGCGGAACAGCCCAGAAGATTTTAACTTCAATTTTGATGGGGTTTCGCAGCTTAGTAAAAGCGCTCGACGAGGTAATGTCGTGCAAGATGTTTGACATTCTCAGAAAATAGGTATAAGCTGTAGGGAAAGACGGATAATATACAATATGTACGGAACAGTAGCAAGTGTTTCTATTGGAAAGGGCAGAAGGCAAGAATGAAGTCTTTAGTTTCCAACCTGACAGAAATAAAAGTTCAATAATGGGACTACTCTAAGATGAAGAGCGTTTAGCACAGCAGAGGATTTCAAAATTTAAAAAGAGAGTAATGATGAAATGTATACATTAATAGCTAGTCAGATCATAGCTTGTGCTCCGTCTCTTTCACCTCGTTCGCTACGGTCGCAGGCTCGAATTCTGCCTCGGGCATGGATGTGTGTGATGTCCTTAGGTTAGTTAAGTTTAAGAAGTTCTAAGTTCTAGGGGACTGATGACCTCAGAAGTTAAGTCCCATAGTGCTCAAAGACATTTCACCTCGTTGTCGACGTGACGTTAAACCCCCACTTTCTCATCTCTCTAGTAGATACCGGTCAGTTCGTACGTGTCTAATGTAGAGCTGCAGTGCAGTAAAAGATAGCATGTGGTCTTGGAAGCAGATCAGTTTGAACAGGGAATCGCCTCCGCAAAGAGAAACTTTCTTCTTACGACACAGCGAACACTTTTGTAAATCGAAATAATAGTTTTGCAAGCGTAGGTGGACAAAGAATGAAGCTTGATGAGAAATGAAACAAGCAAGCACATTTCCAGATTTGCGCCTGTCAGAAGCAGGATCACTAATAGATAACTCTAATATGAACTACAGAATTTATTAAACTACGGGCCTGTAGCGGGATGTAGTTTACTTCTTCCACCAGTCATCTTCCAAATGAGCCTCGCTGTGGTTCGGGCATTGTCCTTTATGACTGGCAGGCGATATAATCCTTCGTGATGACTGTTTATCTGTTGCTAAATCTTTGTGGCTGGCCTCCCTTTAACACCCTCGCATTGTAACTAAGGCTGCCGAGAGCACGGCGTGTTTTACCACTTGGAAAACGTAGACAGCTTTTCTCAGATTGTCGCGAGCTTAAGTACGGGATACTACACTTTTAACGTTTTTGGATCTTTTGATTAATATCCCTGAATTTTAAGATGTGTGACCCATGCGCTTTATGATTGATCTTGAGATTATAACACTGACTTCTAGACTACAGAGATGATTTTCAAAACAGCGGGAAGCTGACTGTCATAAAACAGCAGGGAAGAACATCTACACTGCCATAATGAGCCACAGAGGCCAAAATTCTAACGGAAGCCGTACTACGAAGCTTTGTGGTCGACTTTTTAGTTGCAAATCCAGGTATTACGCGTCAAGCAGTTCCTCACGGAATCGGAATCGTAAAATTAACTGATATCACGAGAAAGTAGGGCTCAACAAAAAAGTAAAAAGTTAGGGAATGCTTTGAGTTGTCATTTTACTGTGCCAGCCCACAAACTGCATCACTCCAAGAACACAAACATCTATTAACCCCAGCTCAATTCACGAAAATCTACGACGAATTAATGCAGTCATCATTGCTCTGTCCTGGCTGTAGATACAGAGCGAGTAATCAATTATACCGTGCGAATATCTTGTCTCGCACCTTACTAACCGTATGCTGTACGATCGATGACTAACTGCGTAGGTCTGCTCCCTCAGGCAGTGCTTCACTAACAAGGTAAAGGCCTCCGACACTGCCAACCGATTCGGCTCATATTTGGCAGGTGTAAAACCTAAAATGAAAGACTCTCAGATAATTTAGCTCAATAACCTCCCGATTCCCTCTCGGTTTTCGAGAAAAACGAACCCAAAGTTCATCACGTGTAATCGACCCAAGATTGATGGGATCGATAGATTTGAGCATTTTTCGTAATTATGTATTTGATCTGCAAACGCATATTTTCCTAGAAATAGAGGAAAGAAACTTTTACGACAGCCGGTTATTTTCCCTTAGGGTGAACGCTGCTCAACCAAAGCGCCACTGGCGTAACGACCAAAGCATCTGACTGGAGAACAGAGAACCTGCGTTTGATTATTAGACTCATCCTGCAATGATTTTTAAATCTCTATTTTTTCCGTATCGAAATTGATAGCAATAGGGACGTTGATAGGGTAAGTAAAGCAATAAGGAATAATAACAAGGTAGGTTAATAAATTTCTCAAACATATTGTATTAGTAAACATTTAAAATTTTGATCCCTATTTCCGTACAATGAGTCTTTCAGTCTGTGTTACATATCTTCATATTCCTTCGAAGAATTTGATAGATAGTATTTGTATAAACATTCGAAGCGAATACACACACGACATCAAGAACATGTAGTGAATGCATTTCCCGCAAGACTGCAGTATTGCTTCCGAAGATTCGGCAGAAAACGTTGCTGGTTTTGCTACAATTAAAAAAATTTTGTACAAAATACTTTTACTGCCTAGACCGCAATTTAGATTAGACAATTAAAAGGTGATGAGTTGTTTCGGTTGTGTACAACAATCGTCATCAGATCTGTAAACAAGCAGAAAAAGAAATCGCCTCAGAGAAATTCTTAAAAATGTAATGTGCAGCTTAAGACAGTTAAACCCGACACATTACATAAAGGGACAGCCCGCTCCACTAGCGAAATAAACATACAGCGCAATCGAGTTTACAGCGTTGAGTGGATAACAACTTACTGCTTTCAAAGTGACCTAATAGCGTCAGGCTTTACAAATTCTTGGTTTACCTTTAAAAATATTTCTTTTTCCGCAATTAAGATAAGATCTGCCGAAAAATCGGCGCTGAAAGTTATAATGAATTGCGATATGAATCATTATTACATTCGCACTGTTGTGCAATGCCTGCAGGGTTTCCAAAAGCACATAGCAATTTTGAAGCCTCGAAATAAAGTCTTAATCTTGTGATAAAAATAAACGTATGGCGGCTGGCACACAGGTGTGCAGCTTGGCGGTATTACTTTTACCGTGCAACTTCGTTGACCCTCCGTTGTCTATAAACATGGCATCATAAATGTCGGTATTAGTTTGTCCACCACAGGGAACCAGTAACAGAAAACATTCTCAAGATATGGTTTGCAAATTTAATTTGTCAATTCTCCGGATTTGGAGCAAGTGACGTACACATTTCTTGACGAGCCAGTTAAACCTCTTTGTAATCCCAGGACCAAATGTATCACTAGTTTCTTGTAAGCACAGGAAAACTTGAGGTAACAGTTTCACACACATTGTGATAGAATATAGCACCGTGTACGAATGCGTTATTTTATGGATACTGCCAACTGTGACAAGGGTTCTTTTTTCTCCCTTATGCGATAAGGTGCGTTGAATGTTCGTCCGTTACTCACATCCTGTATGCTCGGTGTTGGTCAAGTAATCACATTAAAATCGGCAATAAGTGACGCCGTCTGCGTGTTGAAAACTGCTGCCAGTTTCTGTATGTCATCCTCATTTTCTACCTCCATTGTGTGACAAGTATTTCGTGATATGCCGCTGGCGAATTTTATGCTCCGATTTAAAATTCGTTGCCCAAGACAATGATGCAGAATACGTAAAATCCGCGTTGGTCGTATACTGAAGCGCTGCGCCTGCATCTCACTGCTGGAGTATATTCGTTGTCGGCTTCTCGTTACGACGACGAGATTCGACGAATTGATCGAATGCTCAGTTATTTGTCGACTAGTATTTGTCGTACATTGTCCCTTCTTTAACGATATCATTTTGCCACAACGTTAAATATTTCTCCACTTTAAGGGCCGTTGTTGCACCATTCTTTTTCAAAGTTTGCCTATTCCAATTTGGATGCTTCTTGCCTAAAGCTACCTTCTTACTTTTACTTCAATGTGTATACCTCCGCAGTTCGAGCGTGTAGCTATCGGCTCATAAAACGCATCCGGAATTGAGGGGGAATAGCTGGGCTATGGTATGGATACTTCCAAAACGTTACAACCGATTTCAGCTTAACTAGTCTCGGGAAGATCTTCCACTGACGTTATGCTTCGTCTTCATCATACAGTTTTTCGACACCAGCAAAAATCATCCCGTTATTCAGTTCCACATATCACTCGATGATATCTGCTCCTATTAGTTTGCAACGGCGAGAAACAGAATTGCCTGCGTCGAGTAGTTCACGTATAACACGTGTGATGTGCGAGAGTTTCAAAAGCCAAAACTTAGCGCCGCTCACTTCCCGCTTGCCGTCGACTTTGACTGGTTTCTGAATATTTATTTCAGCGTTGAAACATAGCTGTGCGTCCTCCTTTATACGAAAGAAACCGTAAGGTGATGTAACATCTCTAGATTATTGTTGGAAATCGATGGGAATAATGTGAGTTCTCTTTTTATTCTATGAATCATACTTCAAACCTCCACAATGGATATTTTTCAGAATGGTCGATATGTTACGCCACAGAGGTTCTCAGTACAAGCAAAGTAAGCAATGTGATACTTGGTTACCAGTAGTTTGTCGTTGCCAGTGTAGCATCCGCGTGTAATAAGTGACAGAGCCTGGTGTCGATCACGCCGCTAAGTGGTTTGGAAATATGACCAGCAGAACACAGAGATACAGACACAGAGAATGTTGGTTTCTGGAAATATGGTTTTGTAAAGATTGATTTTAGAAGTGTGAAGGTATTCAGGTAATGTTATCATTGCATTGCTTGTTCGCGCGTTATTTACACTGAAGCGCCAAGGAAACTGGTATTGGCATACCTTTTCAAAAACAGAGATATGTAAAGAGGCAGAATACTGTGTTGCAGTCGGCAACGCTCATGTAAGTCAGCAGGTATCTGGCGCAGTTGTTAGTTGGTTACTGCTGCTACAATGGCAGGTTATCAAGATTTAAGTGAGTTTGAAAGTGGTGTTATAGTCGGCGCACGAACGATGGGACACCGCATCTACGGAATAGCGATTAAGTGGGGATTCTCCCGTACGACCATTTCACAACTGTACCGTGAATATCAGGAATAGGGTAAAACATCAAATCTCCGACATCGCTGCGGCCGGAAAAAGATCCTGCAAGAACGGGACCAACGGGAATGTAGAGAATCGTTCAACGTGACAGAAGTGCAATCCTTCTGTAAATTGCTGCACATTTCAATGCTGGGCCATCAAGTGTCAGCGTGAGAACCATTCAACGAAACATCATCGATATGGGCTTTTAGACCCGAAGGCCCACTCGTGTATTCTTGATGACTGTGCAATACAAAGTTTTACGCCTCGTCTGAGCCCATCAACACTGATATTGGACTGTTGATGATTGGAAACATGTTGTCTGGTCCGACGAGTCTCGTTTCAAACTGTGTCGAACGGATGGTCGTGTACGGATATGGAAGCCATTTCATGAATCCAGGGATCTTGCATGTCAGCAGGAGACTGTTCAAGCTGGTAGAGGCTCTGTAATGGTGTGGGGCGTGTGCAGTTGGAGTGATATAGGAGGCCTGATACGTCTAGATAACGACTCTGACGTTGTGCATTCCGACGGACTTGGGCAATTCCAGAAGGCCACAAGGATAATGTGACATCCCACACGTCCAGAATTGCTGCAGAGTGGCTCCAGGAACACTCTTCTGACTTTAAACAATTCCGATGCCCACCAAACTCTCCAGACATGAACGTTATTAAGTATATCTGGGATGCCTTGCGACGCGTAGTTCAGAAGATATCTTATGGATTTATGGGCAGCCCTGTAGGATTCAAGGTGTCAGTTCCCTCCAGCATTACTCCAAACATTAGTCGAATCCATGCAACGTCGTGTTGCTGCACTTCTGCGTGCTCCCGGGGGCTCTACACGATATCAGGCAGGTGTACCAGTTTCTTTGGCTCTTCAGTGTATAATGAGTTTGAGAAAAGCCAATTTTCGGTATGATTTTTCTTAATTGATTCGGGTAGTTTAATTTGATTGTCAAGACGAGGTTAGAGAATATATCTGCTTATATGGCTGGGATTCAAAGTCATAGATACACCACTCCTTTGCCATTCCATTAACGGGTTACATGGCAGTGTTATATTTTTTTTTATAAGAATTGAGTTTTGTAAAGACTTTTGTAATCGTTAAAAGTCAGTTTCATAACACAGTTTCTTTAGATTCTAGGCTCTTCTACACAATTCAGTGAGTTCAGTTTCTTTTGGTGTCCCCTGACTGAAGTTTTATTTTGTAATAGAGTGTCACCGCATTGCACTTAGCGAAACACAGTTATATAAAGATTAAAGTAGGATGTGCTTAGCGTAGTTGCTTTTCCTTGCATCGCCCTTGGGCAAGGCGTTCTTTAACGAGATTGCTCCTTCGCTGCGTTCTAACACTTGCTACTTTCGAGCAGCACCGAGTTCCCGTTGCAACGAGGTAAGTCACGGAACTTTATTAGGGCCAGTTTAACATCACTGATAGGACACAGTAAGATTCACTGTCAAGCATTGCATTGCAAATTTTCCTTAGGGGCAGTTCAGTTAAAGCTTAGTTCACGTCTACTTTCTTTTGTCCGACATTCTTACTCTCACAGTGCTGTGTTAAATGTTCGCCGCTGTGTCATTCATTGTTCGGAATTTTAGCTAAGTCACTTCTGGCACGTAAATCTGCAGAGCATTTTAACAGAAGCATTTTGGGGATTTCTTCAAATGGTTCAAATGGCTCTGAGCACTATGGGACTTAGCTTCTGAGGTCATCAGTCCCCTAGAACTTAGAACTACTTAAACCTAACTAACCTAAGGACATCACACACATCCATGTCCGAGGCAGGATTCGAACCTGCGACCGTAGCGGTCGCGTGGTGCCAGACTGTAGCTTCTAGAACCGCTCGGCCACCCCGGCCGGCGGGGATTTCTTCTCTCAAAGTTCAGTTTGTAATTTTGTGCAGGATTTTTACACTGTTAGTTTTGTATATTAGAATTGCAAGATATGTACTGTGACTTCACGCGTTGTAGAACTGTTCACAGCACTGCATAATGCAGTTTCACACGATAGCTTCTTTAGTATACAGATTTAGGTTTTTCAATTATTTTTAGTAAAAGGTAACTGGAATACAGTTACACAACTTCAGATGGATTTGGTGACTTCTTTCGTCAGATAGTGTTTTATGTAAGCATATCACCTGCATTGTTCAGGCGAAAGAACATTCACATTACACTATGTATACACATGAAAATTAAGAGTAGGGGAGCTTTATACAAAACGAGGCAAGTAAAACAAGTTACAAGACAACTTGATATTACTGCATTAACATAGAAGAGATATATTACAAAATACATAATGCAGAAGGCGTATTACGCAAGGAAGACCACCGTATAGTTTCACAAAACGAATTTTATTCTGCAGAGATATGATAAACTTTCACTACAAGTAGCTGGAGTTTCGCCGGAGACGAATGATGGATAACAACTCCTTCTGCAAGATATACATACCGCTAATGCTGGAAAATCCCACGCTCCGAAGTACAGAACTACGATATGACGAAAAGATGATGATAACATAAGGGTCCCTATGTGAACTCTGTCTCGCGCCTCATTATCAACAAGCGTAGAGCGGTGGCCTGTTCGTAATCGCTCGTGACTAGAGTTGTAAAGCTACCGTAGGGTACCGTAGGCCATCAGTACAATAATGTAGCTCTCCTAGTGGCCGTGTTCTATTACAGTCGTCCCCGTGTTATCTGTACGTTAACCCTCCGTTACTAGCGCGAAAATTCATTACATCGTTACTCGCGCGGATGACTGGTGTCATCCACAAAGCAAGCAGTCCATTTGTACACTTTGAACGGTATTTAAGATTGGTTTTATGATTTTTTATTAAATCTAAATACAATACATTTAATATTTGTAATAGTATAATATATTCTAACGTTTGAAACAGTTTGACCATTCGAAGAACAATATCTTCAGCTGAATTACTGAGTTTACATGGTCCCTCTTGTTGCTTACCGACGTACGGCTCTAAATTCATAGTGTAATCTGTTTTTACATCAACCGAAGCCAACACTTTTAACCCATACTTTGCTGGATTGCTAGGAATATATTGCCTGAACGGGCAGTGTCCTCTAAATACTAAAAGCTGTTCGTCATTAGTGAAATATTCACTATGTGAAAAATATTTTTGGCAATTGTTCGTGAATAGTTCAAGTACCTCTCTGATAGCTATGATAGCAGCCAACTTGTCAATCTCTCTGCGAACACCTCTATCACGGAGATTATCAAGCCTCCGACATTTCAACAGAAACCTGAATCGGTTTACACTTTAAATAACATGATTCAAGTCCGTTTCCCTTTGAGTTATCCCACAATTTCGACATGCTCTTCCTAGAACATCTCAAAGATCCACGTAGATATAACAAACCAATGAAAGCTCTGGTCTCTACCGCATCTGTTTCTCTAGTGTCCCTTTCCCTAGAGAAGTTACCACGAACTTTATTGATATGTATATTAGTGCATGTTGCGATAGTGCTTATTATGTTTTCATCCGAGAAGATATTTAGAACTTCTAATTCTGTCGTTTTTATACGAGCTTGTTTTTTGGCCCAGGCATATGAGTAATAAAATTAAAAGATCTACTTCTAACACTGGTAGGATATTTATTTTTCCTCCGTTTATTTATTCCATCTTTCCCTAAAAAAATTCATCCTCTTGAGTTACTTCTTCCTGTGATTCATATTCATCATTTTCTGGCACTTCTGTTCCTGAGTCATGACCGCTTTCATGAATAGAATCCTCAGTCTCTGAGTTAGCGCTATCACTGTGAGCATCTGCATCACTCAGCACATTGAACCATTCCAGCCATACATTAGGATCTCTACTAAACTCTGTCCGAGGTTTATTGTCTTTGACACTTCTTCCAAAATTTAAAAATAGAGAGAATACTAGGTAACACGGAAGGTAACTGCAATCACTTTCAATACGTCTAAATTTACGCACATGAAAGATCGATTGAATCTAGGAAAGCAATAAAGTACTACAGATTTACTTTGTTTCAGATTGTGGCAGCAGAGCTCGCGCGGATTACAAGTGTCCTCCAGACTATAATAATGTTTCATAAACAATGTATCTTTCGTAACTGAAAGACAACAATGATTGGAGATAACAGGCGGAGAGTTAACAGAAAGGTACTGAAAATGGCGTGAACTCAATCCAGCCCTGTCAGACAAAATTGAGCGGGAAATTCATGTGGATGTTAACTGTGTTGCATACCTACTGCGGTTTACCTCATATCGCTCGCTTTGTTTACACATGCGATCGGTGTCTTACCAGATTCCTATAGAAATCGGAATCGGTGAACCGTCTACAAACTGAATGAGAGTTATAAAGGGCCTCGTAACCAACAGAAGATCTTTTTCTATATAGTTATCCCCCTGTATGTTACTTAAGAATAAACAGTATTTATAGTAAAATTGAAACTGTCAATGTTTAATTCAGGTTTAATTCGCAAATTGATTTGTAACGTGAAAAACGGGGATGCTGTGGTAAAAATAATAAATAATGATTTATCATATAGTACAACAAAATGTAGTTTTCTCAAAAAAGGATCAAATAATAAAAAAACTCAAAAAATTTACCAAATATCGCTTCAATGCTTCATCGAGGTAATATAAGACATGTTTCTGTTATTCATAAACAACTTTCGCAGTTATCAATAAAGACAGAAAATTCTTGCCTTTGATCATGATGAAGAACGTCTATTGGGTACAAAATAACAAGAACAATTACATATATTTGTTGTGTTTGCGGATGTAAACTGTACCTGCATCAGAAGCAATTATTTTCGTTACATAAAACCAATAAGCTGCATTATCAACCAATTTTTATTACCTATTAAGTGCAATTAACACTCTGTAACGATATAAAATACAAAACGGACTAATACTGAATGATGTTTGGTTCTAATTATGTGCAAAATAAACAACCAAGAAACACAAAGAAACAAAGGGAGGTCGTCGGATCTCAATTCCTCTCCTACGCACTCATTTATGTTTCTTTGCATACCAACTCTTCCAATACTACCAAAATTATCAAACCGTAAGTATGGTAGTCGGCAGCTCTATTCGTAACGAATTCATGGCGATCTTACTCGCAATTGTTTTCATACAACGAGGCTTAAAATTTTGATACTTTACTAATCCAAATCGTTTCAGAAATATTTTTGCTTACTTTTTTATTACTCTTTACTGATTTACTTGCCTTCCTAAACCTCCCACTCCTACTAATATCTACACAGAAAAAATACAAATTAAACACAACCCAACAGAATGAATTTGGAAATCGAACATAGGCTCTCTACTCCTCAGGCATAGTTCTTGGTCACTATGCCAGCAGCGCTTTCGTTGAACAGCGCTCACCTCCTGGATACATCCCAGCAAGTCGCAAAGATTTCTTTGCTTTCCTACTAGGAAATATTCGTTTGCGGATCACATATACAATGATGAAAAATGCTCAGTTTTTAATTATCTGTCGATCCCGTCAATTCTAAGTACATCGCGCGTGATGAACTTTAGTTTTGGTTTTCTCACTAACCGAGGGAGGAGGGTAAAGGTGTATTTAGCCAAAATATCTTGTAACTTTATTTAAGATTGAATAACAAGTCCACTGTTTTTTCACTGATTTTTGTTTATTTTTAACTGGTTTTTGGGTTACTAGGCCACCTTCAGGAAACAACTACCTAGCGACTGCAAAGGACATTAGTTCTTAGATAACCAAACACTACAACCATGGATACAATCTACTTGCACAGAATGCTGTGCAACAATCGCGTTTTTTAATGTCGAAATGGAACTTTTCACAAGGGTTTAATTAATCACAATAAATAATTAAGCTAGGCAGTATTGCAGGTAATATGTTTATGATGCTTAAGTTTGTAGGTCTTCACAATGGTTGAAAAATTGTCGAAATGAGCACTCTTCATTTATGCTGTGTTCCAAACACATTTTTAACGCAGTAAATTACACTTCATGCTATGGAAAATATTGAACATGATATTTAGAATACACAATTTTTGTAGTATTGCAGGTTATATGGTTATGATCAATAATTTGTGAGGGCGTGACATTGGTTGAGAAATGTGTAATTGAGCGCTAGTCACTTATTTTGTGTAACAAACATGTTTTGCATTATAAATTACGGTTTATGCAATGGGAAATATTAATCGAAGTACATGACTGAAATACACAATGTTATAGTAATGCTCACAACGTAAACTATAATTTACAGTTTAAAACCTGTTTATTTCACAACATAAGTGACAGGTGCTCAGTTTGTTTCTCAACCAGTGTCAAGGCCTACAAACTTAAGCAAATAACCTGTGCTAGTGTAATATTGTGTAGTTTAATTATGCTATTAATTAATAACAATATCCATTGTGTACAGTGTAATTTCAATGTTAAAAAAGAAATTTGGTGCACCGCATTTTGTGTAAGTGGGTAGTATCTTTGCTTATTGTGTTTGGTTGCTTAAAACTAATGTCCCTTTCAGACGTTAGTGAATTGTTTCTTGAAGACGACCTAATATGACGAAAAGTAGTTAGAAATAAACAAAACTCAGTAGAACAAAAACAGTGTACTTGTTATTCGACGTTAAAGATGAAGTTGTTCAACCAGGAAGTAACGGAAGAACCCACAAACAAGAAAAGTATCCTAGAGTCTTCCATTTTAATTTGTACACAAGCGAACTGTCTAATATAAGTAGAATCGGTTGGCCGTGTCGGAGGTCTTCCCTTTCTAAGGTAGCGAGCGTGGGATTCTGTAAACATTTCCTAAGTCTTCGTACAAGATTAAGTTTCTGCGGGCCGTGCCTAACCTAGTTCTGCGGCAGTCGTCCAGACTTTGATAATAGTGGGTTCTGATTTGCTCGGAATGGGTGTGGTTGGCTCGTTCGAGCGTAGAGCAGGGCTGTGGTCGAGTTGCGCTGCGTGCTTCCCAGTACCGGCGGTGCGCAGAAAGAGTTGGCACTGGGTGCTATAAGCGGTTTGGCCGCTTCCGGTCAGCCTACTGGCTTTGAAAACATTCGACCTCTTCATGTAGCAGTGCGGAGACTTACTCAAGCAGTGTAATTAATAAATGATTTACACACCCAAAACCCTATTATCGCTAATGGGCTGTACCTGACTTATCTTCGCCACATAACCTCGCTGTCTCCTCATTTCATATTTAAATTTGATTGATTTCGCTTAATAGGCTGTTCTTCTCAAATTATTAGAATATATGCGATAAATAATCGAGGACGCTTAGTGTAGATACCACTCTAATTGTATGGTGAAGAGACAACCGACAGTGGCTGGCCGCATCGAGATGGTCAGAAAACTGGTGATCCCCTCCAACAGTGATCCAAATACAAAACCTTAAATGAATAACTAACAAAGGCGGCCGGAGTGGCCGAGCGGTTCTAGGCACTGCAGTCTGGAATCGCGCGACCGCTACGGTCCCAGGTTCGAATCCTGCCTCGGGCATGGATGTGTGTGATGTCCTTAGGTTAGTTAGGTTTAAGTAGTTCTAAGTTCTAGGGGACTGATGACCTCAGAAGTTAAGCCCCATAGTGCTCAGAGCGATTTGAACCATTTTGAACGATCAAAAATCTGATATTTAGAGAACAAGTACCGGCATTTGAAAGCGTTTTTCCACTTCTTATAAGCTGTAATATTGTGCTATTCAAAATACTTTCATCAACAACTATCTTATACCGTACTAGTAGTTGTCATATTGGAATTTCGAGCTCAATTCCCATGCTTGCAGAAAATAATAAAAAATTGAGGATGGGTCTGCCTGTTTGCAAGTACACAAATTACCTTTTCGTTTTAACGCCCCCAACACGTTCCATCACGGATGTGGCATCCGAGGTGGTGTTTTTCTTTTATTATCTGCATTTACTTTTTGTTTGTATCTGACCTTTAAAACAGATGTTCCGGTAAAAATAGTGGTATATAACTGTTTTTGGTCTTAGCAAGGGAGTATTTCGCTGGTCCTGAACTGTGGGCACACAAATAAAAATGAGCCACAACTCAGGACCAGTCAAATCTTGCAATGGTAAAACCAAAAAGGGTATACCACGATTTTTACTGGAACATAAATTTTAAAGGTTAGATATAAACTAAAAAACTTAACTAAAATTATATACAGACGATATACCAACATTCCCCATGTTTGTATATTACATGGTGTACTGATTCGGATTGGCAGTCACAGGACACACTCAATGTAAAATAAAAGACAAAGTGCGTATTAGTTTCAGTAACAACAAAATGCGATGCAACATATTTCCTAACCTAAAAATAATCTGTATGTAGGTATTTCAGAAAAATAAAAGAAAAAACTCACTGAGGATGCCACAACTGTGATGAATCATGTTTGAGTATTTAAGCAAAACAATAATTTGTATGTTTTCAAAAAGGTTGACCCATCTTTAATTCTTTATTATACTCTTAATGTTGACAACTGTTACTGCTTACATACTTCCACATGCACAGCTATTACCTGTAAAAGGGAGAAAAGTTAGAATTTAGCTTCTCATTGTTTTAGCTGTAATTCATACATTGTTATGTGAGAGGGAAGAGCAATCCATTGGCAACCATCACCAAACGAAAAGGAATGAAACGTATTGGGGGCACTTATTGTTTCCTTACGTCATTGCTGATCTGCTATTGAAATATATGTTCGAAGCACCTTAAGGGTGGAACAACTACAAAAAGCTAATTGTAGTAAATGCGGATGATAGACTGAGGTTATTAGAAGAACCCTAATGTAAGTAATGTAATTCATCCACTACAGAGGCAGTGTACAAAATCCTCGTTCGATGAACCACTGAGTATTTTTTATGTCTGGGACCTGTCACAGACTTATTAATAGAGGAGCTGTACAGAAGAACCACAGGTTTTCTCCCAGGTTTGTTTAGCGAGTGCGAGATTGTCACGAAGATGTCGAACAAACTGTAGTAGCGGTCGTTAAGAGAGGTTTCCTGCTGCATGGAGACATTGACAGAAGAGCTAAATGACGCTCCCCGTCCATCTGCATTATGTAGATCACGGTAAAGTATTTAGTGGAAAATAATTGTAATATATTTTGACTTTTTCCCCTAGTTAGGATTTCAGGACGGATTGTAATTCAGACTACTCTTAAGAACGTCTTTCCGCGAAGGTCATTATGTATCAAGAAAAAGACAGAAGAAGAGAAAAATGACATATTGCGGATAGTCAATGAGTATCGAATTCATACGCCAGTTTTATTCTGGAATATGTATCAGATCACAAGATGCTACCCAAATCCTAAGAAGGAACATTGCTATCGTAATAAATGATACTAAATTTCACGATGAGAACGAAATTGCGTGATTCGGTTTATGTGATTGGAAATGTGTTACTTGTTCTCCAGTATTCACTTTACTTACTCAACGCTTTCAGACAACAATGGGTTTTACAATGAACTGATGGAAAGTTACGGTAAGTATTTATCAACTATTGTAGATGAGTCATTGATGGTTCCTGAGTTGAAGGAGAAATTGAAAGCCGAATTCATTAATTTGGGAGTCTTTGCGTAGCAACTACGTATAAAAATTAAGATTCCTCCCATAAAATAATTTTTTTCTACATCGGATAGGAATTTGACGCAATTTCTTTCTAAGTGGTGAAATGCTCTTCGAAAGTATAAAAACTAGAGAAGAAAAATTCAGACCGTGCGGCATCCGAATGATTAAAATGCTTAAAAGGTTTCAATACTGAAATACTATGAACGGAAAGTAGGCAAAGATTGCTGGCCACACTTAAGGTGTTTGCGCGGGACATTAAACGTTGCAGGCAAGTATGCAAGCTCACACGCGGAGCGGGTGGAAGGGTAGCCTATAAGGCAGGCGCCAATGTTAGTGACTTGTGACACGCACCCACTTTTTCGAGCGAGTCGGTGTGAAGTTCGAATTTCAGGGCAAAAAATTGCGACTAATCCAGAGTTTATCACAGGGATTTGTGTATCTCAAAAGTTCTATAAAAATGATACTCGTAAAATTAGAGAATCCACTATATTTTAGGAACTGAAAACTGTTCAAGTGTGAATAAGTTAGTTAGGCGAAAAAGACACGAAAGCATGTCTTCAGTAGGATGATTGAGTGAAAGGAGCGAATATGTGCTGCCCTACCTTTGGAATTGACTTTAGTATGACGTAAGAGTTTAGGAAACATATAAACAAAAGATTATTAACCAATTGCCCATTAAAAAAATCAAAAACGAAGAGAAGTTTTACACTTTAGAATATTCAGTTGCTAGCATTACTGCTACAAGCGGTCCCATGGTGTAATGGTTAGCACTCTGGACTCTGAATCCAGCGATCCGAGTTCAAATCTCGGTGGGACCTACATTTTAATTTCGCGTACTGTGTTTTAAAATTTCTAAAATATACTCATGCGTGTTACTTATTCCTTTAGTTGGGAAAAATCTTATTAAATACTCTTTAGTACTCTCTATTAGAGTGAAAATTGTTTATTAACGTCGTACCGCATAGCAAAAATATGCAGCTGTCGGGGGTGTGAAACGCCAAACTGTCGTGAATCTTTGCTGCAGCTTCAGAAGAATAGCAGAACATCGCTCTTTAAACGAGACTTGGAGAGCTGCCCGCGCCTGCGTTCGTAAACACTTCTCGCCCGGCCAGCTCCGTTCTGGTGCTTCCGAGAAAGCGAAATGGCGCCGTCACCAATCAGCCTGCATTCTATTTGCGGTCTTTTTTTTTTCGACACATTTCACTATTGTAAGCGTAAACCACGACAGATGGTATACAGTCCGCACCTTTGAAATAAAAAAGCCTATTTTTGTTGTACTCGTACTTCAAAAAATATTTGTTATTTTTTCTGATTTTGCTTATCTTTGGGTAGTTGTTCCATTAACATTTACGAGTCTGCAGAGTTGAAAGTGTAATGTGTACGCATGCATTTTAAACAGAAATAAAAAAGTGATACATCTCGGGATCTTGTCATTGTGTTCATCTACATAAACTTATTTCTGCTGGAAAACGTAGGACATGGTTTCAATCGGATGTTAATAACGGAATGGTATAACGAAATAGCGGTCGTTATTGTTTGCTACAATAATGTACTTACTAACAACACGGATGGAGTCTGATTTCGGAAAGTAATTTTTATTAGCTTTATTTTTCCCTCCTTACAAGTACCAGTTTTCCAGCTGAGCGTCGTTTCTGCTCTGACAACAATGCTAACATGACAAACAATTGTGAGCATTTTTTGAGAAACCTAACACTTTCATAACGATTAATCTTCTGTTTTCCCGTTGGACACAACGAGGTGGCGCAGTGTTCAGGGAACACTACACTAGAATTCAGAAAGAGCTGGGTTCAAATATTCGTTCGGCGTTCTTGATTTATGTTAACGAACGCTTCCCTAAACCACTTCACTCAAGTAACGGAAAGGTTCCCTAAAAAAGACAATCGGTGATCTCCTTCCCATAACATTCCAGTAATCCTACTCCTTCATCTTTAATTATTCTTCGCAAAGCGACGTAAAACTCTGCCACTCAGTCCCTTCTTCTCTTTTATTCTAAGTGA
This sequence comes from Schistocerca americana, assembly GCF_021461395.2. Taxonomy (NCBI): domain Eukaryota; kingdom Metazoa; phylum Arthropoda; class Insecta; order Orthoptera; family Acrididae; genus Schistocerca; species Schistocerca americana. The sequence continues at coordinate 463,795,013 of NC_060120.1, read as the reverse complement.
GAGTAGTGTACGGAAGAAAGAAAATTCTGCTTTGAAAAATTATGTTAGCGTGTTGGGGCTCCACCAGACCCTTCTCATACATATACAGGTTGAGTCACGTAAGACGTCTTTTATTTCGTGAACGGTTACACTATATAAGTGCGGGTTTCCGGAGAACAGAGCGTCGGGAACCACGTATGTTTTTGGTTTGTTAATGCTTCCAGTGCTAGTATCAACGGAGGTATTGGAGGAAGTACGTTTCCTTAAATGGAACCGTATATCTTTTATAACTGCATTCGATAGCTCCTGAGAAGACAATTACACTGATATAGCGTTTGTTAATGTTGACGATGAAAACTGATGTAAAAAAATCAAGAAATGTCCTAGAATCTGAGAGCACGGTGGCTGGAAACAGAATTTACGGTACAAACACTGCCAAGCAGACGTCTCGGACCAGACTGCGTAGATGTAGACCGTAAGGTAGGCCTGCGCTACGAGAATAAAGCCTCATTTCCCCTTGAACCAAGTTAAGACCTTGATGGAAGTTCACCTAAGAAGTATTTGGAAATACGACATAAGCTAGAATCTAGCGTATCACAAAGGGCTTCGGAAAACTATTTCCCATTTGTGTATCCTTCCAGATTTACGTGATCTGAATCAGAGAAATCAACTGCTCATACTTCAAAAATAGTCAGAAGGACGATTTGACCTATCTTTTGGCTGTGTGCTTCATAGAGGGAAAATACATGCTGACGAGCAACTTTCTGTAACTACACTGCCCTAAATATATCATGTGAGATACATTCTCTGAACTACACATTTTATTAAAAGTACTTTGGTAACCACCTGCACACCGCAAAATAAATATTCTTCTTAACGAAACGTCGTTTCATGCCGAACGTAAGCGCGTAATGACAGTGATGCAAGCTACTTGTAATACACGCTGTCGACGTATTTGACATTGCAATGCAATTTCGTACCCATGTAAATGAAATACACAATTCATTCCCTTCTGGCAAATCGACGGCACATATCCTCTGACGTAGATGGTACTTCGTCATAGCCTGCATCTTTGAATGTCCCCAAAGAAAGAAATTAAGAGGAGTCAAATCGGGGGACGTCACAGATCATTTCGCAACAAACAGAATTTCGCCCTACCCAACGTCCAGGAAAGTTCCCATTCAGTATTTCCGTTGCAACACAGGACGAGTGAGTTGGACAACCGTAGTGTTGCAGCCACATACAATGTCGAACGTCCAGTGCTACCCATTCAAGGAGAACCGGCAGAATTTTCGTCAGAAAGTGTGCGTTCGGATGCCCATTTAGAACGCCTGAGATGAAGTAAGACCGCACAGTGTAGCCGACAAAATTCTGCACGACGTTCGAAATCACAATCGTTGAGTGCCTGATATAGTGACAGATGATAGGGATGGAAATTCTATTGATGGAGGATGCGAATGACACTCGCCTGGCTGATTCCACATTCCTTGGCAATATGTCTCGTACCACTGTGCGGATTCGTTAGCGTCGCAGCCAAAAGAGCTTCTTCGTGTTCTCTGTCAGTTGTAGTCTTTCTTCTTGTCCCTTTTTTGACGTTCATACAGCTAGTCCGCACTAGGGTCTCAATAATACGTTCATCTGCCTGGCGAGTCGGACATTGGCGATCCGGATAGATAGTCCTGTACCGCTGTACTGTTCTACGGCATTACTTTTGCGTTCACCACACAAAAGTAGTATATCTAACTTCCCCTCTTTGGTGAACATGTCTGCACGCAACGAGTGTTGAAGCAAATATGAGCGGCCTGCAGTGCAGACAAGCAAACAGGCACAAATGTTGACATTCTGACACAGCGTAGCACGAGAGCTCTGCTTTGTGTTGTTTGCACCGCTAATGGCGATTCCGACCACGGCGCCCTCAAATTGTAAGATATTTCTCGAATTTTGTTTACGACAGGTTTCACCGTTAACATTACCAAACGCTATATCACCGTAATTGTCCTCTCAAGAGCTATCGAATGCAGTTATAAAGAGTATAAAGTCAAATTAAAAAAAAAAAAAAAAAAAAAAAAAAAAAAAAAAAAAACGTAGTTGCTTCATTATCTCCGTTGATACCAGCGCTAAAAGCATCAACCAAACAAAACAAACAAACAAAATACGTCCCTCTCGACTCTCGGACAGTTACCGAAAACCGCGTTTCCATATGTGCAACCGTTCACGAAATAAAAGGGGTGTTACGTCTTACATGACTCAACCTGTATATATGGTATCTTTGCTTGTATGGCACTAGTCTCTCAGAAGGAAGTGTGTCATTTACATGGATATGTTTTTCTTTTCATTATTATGTTACAAATAAATAGCCACTTGAATTAAAATCGCCGGCCGGAGTGGCCGTGCGGTTCTAGGCGCTACAGTCTGGAGCCGAGAGACCGCTACGGTCGCAGGTTCGAATCCTGCCTCGGGCATGGATGTGTGTGATGTCCTTAGGTTGGTTAGGTTTAATTAGTTCTACGTTCTAGGCGACTGATGACCTCAGACGTTAAGTCGCATAGTGCTCAGAGCCATTTGAACCATTTGACTCTAAAATCCTTGTTCCATCATTCAATCCTGTTGTGTGTGACTGAAACGAGTGAATGTGAGTTTTCGGGACAGTATCCAGTGGCTGTCTGCTAATTCAGTTTAGTCTGCTCCTCCAGTTTTGCCAACACCTTTAGCGGAAATTGAGGCAGAGAGGTCTATATCGGTCATCGAAGCTGGTACAATAGCCCACAAAAGAGTTACGTTGTCAGGAAAGACGTCTGCTTCTTTGGTGCTCACCTACCCATCTGAGAGGTAGCGGAAGTAGCAGACTGGGGACTGAAAATATTACTACTCTGCTGGGGCCTGCTGAGTACGGCCTGAGCGTTCTCGCTTCCCACGCCCGGGTTCCCGGGTTCGATTCCCGGCGGGGTCAGGGATTTTCTCTGCCTCGTGATGACTGGGTGTTGTGTGATGTCCTTAGATTAGTTAGGTTTGAGTAGTTCTAAGTTCTAGGGGACTGATGACGTAAGATGTTAAGTCCCATAGTGCTCAGAGCCATTTTTTGAAGTACGGCCTGATATGTGGGTAAGTCACGGATGGAGGTATTTTTTTTAGTAAGAGTGCTTTGCGTATAAGTGAGTTAGGCTCCACGAGGAGGCAAAACAAAGACACCTTGGATTCCCAAACCAGCAGTGTATATAGTAAATTTGTTAACGAAATTATGGCCGGCGTGAGATTGAATTTTGCATCGTACATGAGTTTCTGGAACTGAAAGTCCATGGCTTTGTCCAGCTATACTGCCAAGTGGTCGAGGGAACAGCCTAACCCTACCCCTTGTTAACCTAGAATAAATGTATTGTATGAAACCATTTCGAATTTCTACTGATATTTTCTGTTGTAAATTGATGCTTTTGCGTTGTGGGAATTTGAGTTTGTCAGCCATATGTGAGCAGAGTAAAGTGTATTGCATCTTTGCAACCAATCAGTAGATTGATTTTAATCTTCAGTGTGGAATATGTATTTGCTTAGGGAAGCTATTTTTGTGATTCAAGAACTGAGCCTTTTAGAGTATTTTCACTGTTTGTGTAACTTGATCGCACTTATTTCGTCCTTTTATTACTTTTCCAACAAATCCTCATCCCTTAAACGTTCATGAATCGTTTGTACCGTTTACTATATTTCTGTAAATTTTGTCGAAACTATATCCGGGTCTTTCCTTTGTTTGTATTGTGCCATGTGCCACCACTTGTCTATCATCCCACGTTCTGTCTCACATCTCAAACCAAGGTACAGCCATTTTGTTTTGTGGCAGGTCTGGTAGTAATAATTTTTATTTCAGTGTGTTGTGATATGAGCGAGTGTCCGTTAGCTACAATAGAATCGCAGACCAGAGAGCAGTGTAGGCAGCAGTAGGGGCAGTAGCTGGCAGTCGGGCGGTTGGGTCAGGTCGCTCTTAGAGAGCAATTGTCTAGTTGAATAGCTCACAGAGAGCACTTGTGTCCTGTATGGAATTACCAAGGCCGGTCGTGGAGAACGATGGCGGTGCCTGAGCGCGTAGAATAAGGTAAAAGCAAAAATTATAATTATTTATTGCCGCGCCCATATGTAATTTGCAACAACTCATTTTGTACTGTTGCTATATCAAAGTCACATGTAAATAATTTTCAATGATTTTTCAATAATAATCTTTCTTATAAAGATAACTTTTGACAGTCATTCATCTGAATTTAAATTTTTTACTAATTTCTCCTATCTACAGTCGTGCCAATTATCGTAAAGATAAATCAGTTTTTTTACATACATAACAAAATCTAGTGGCCAGCATTGCACTGAGCTGTGCCAGAAAAAGTTCTTATAGGAGCAGATATATAACGTTATCCGGTGACTTCATTGAGATAAGAATTTTCAGTTTATTCAGAATGACTTTTTAGGGCCATGACGCAGCATTGCTGAAGTTTAGATTTTCCAGTTTAGATTCACAGCCAGTTAATTATTGAAATGTTATATGTGAGTCACATTTTCATTGGGAGGTTAGTCAGATTTTTATTCAGAGGTCACGGGATTAATCTGTTGGGAGGTTACAACCCGTTACATGTAAAAGACAGTTATCCGTTGCGCTTTATTTTTAAATGATTAGCCCATGCAAGCTGTGGGTGGGCCTACACTTAAATCTTCAAGGAAAGGAGCTCTCTTTAAACTGAAGTAATTATTTTAATTTATACTCCACTTGCATATTTTAATAGCCATACATACGTGTCAAGGGTAACTATCTAATAACATATTCGACAAGAGCATTCTGGAAATTAATGAGTTAAGCATCTATGAAGAGCAAGGGGAGAAGGAATGTTACAGCCAGATATTAACTTTGCGCAGACGGCCATGTCATTAGAGAAGGAAACCTGTGTCAAATGCAGTCTGAACCAGTACGGCCGTGTCTTCTACATATACAAACACATGATTGCAGTTCACACTCAAGTGTTTGCCAGAAGTACTTTCTATTTCTCTACCGTTCTACTCTCCAGTAGTATGCAGGAAAAATAAATTCGTAACTCTTTCCGTGTACCTCTGATTTCTCATCTTTTACCCTGTGTAGGTAGAAGTTAACAAAGTATCTTGTCATTCGAAGGAGAAAGCTGGTGATTGTCTTCCGTGAAAAGATCCCGCCGCAGTGAAAAACGCCTTTGTTTTATGGTTGCCACCACAACCCGTTTATCGTCTCCGTGACACACACTCTCGTATTTCGTGATGATAAAAAACAAGCTTCCATTCTTTGAACTTTTTAGATGTATTCTGTCAATTGTATCTGGTAAAGACCCCTACCAAGCATCAATACTCAAACAGAGGAGGGACAAGCGTAGTGTAGGCAATCTCTTTAGTAGACTTCTTCTATGTGTTCTCTACAAAAACTAGTCTTCGATTCACGTTCCCCACAGCATATATATAACATGGCAAGCCGGACAGTCTTTCAGAGAGTAAGTTAACACATGTCGCCCTTCGCTAAGACCATTGAAAAACGAGAGTGGCGTATTGTCGGAAGAGAGTACATGTTTCGAGTTTCCTACCGACACAGTTTTGCTGTGGTACGGATAACAGGTGTGTGACAGTGGGTGTTGAAATGGAGCTGGAAACGTCCTTCGAAGTTGAAGTAAGGGGGAGACTACGATTCTTGAGGGAAAAACGTGCAATTTGCGCACAGATTCACAGTGCAATTCAATTGTGACTATGTGTGAACAAAAAACAATGTTCTGGCCACCTGTAGTGAAATGGTGCCAACATTTTGACCAAGACAACACACACAGGGTCGCTGATCGGAAAGTCCTGATCTTGCACCATGCGATTTCCATCTTCTTTTCAAGCTGAAAAGAGAAAACTGGTTGAAAAGAGATTTTCCAACGATGAGGACGTTCTCACAGTGCTTCTTGAATGGCTCTATGAGCGACTAGTCAATTTATATCACAGAGGAATTTAACGACTGCTAGAATGTTTCGACCGTTGTTGTCAGAGAGTTTGAAAAACACTGTCGTGTGTAACTTTGAAGTGCAGTACAACATTCAATAAGTTTTTTTGGTCTGCCTTAAAAATGCGTAACTTACTTTGTGAAGTCTCCCTCGTATTTCTCAGTTACTGCGGTTTCCTTGATTGCTCCAGTATCACAGTTTGAACAAAGAGCCTGTGTAAGTGATTACATAGACCTGTTTCGGGTTATCTAAATTCAGACACAAATTGTGGCTGACTCACGTAGGATAAGGTGTGGCTAAATGAATCATTTCAAGTTTTTGGGCCCTAAGGAGGTAGTTAATATTTTATTACGCATGTTAAACTGTAATGGTGAGTAACTCACAGTTATAAGTTTTTTACGACAAAGGCACATTGCTTCAAGGTCTTTTCTTCTTCTTCGTAGATACCAAAATTGAAAATGTTCACACAATGGAAAACTGAAATTATTTATGAGGCTTTTTGAGTCGTAAACAGGGCTACGTCAATCATTGTAAATTGCAATACTGCGATACGAAATATGGAAGATTATGCTTTCTAATTGTTCTCACTAATTGTTATACATTTCCCACCGGGCAACTGGTTACCACCAGCAGTTCCCATACAAATTTCATGAAACCATAGCTTGCACTTATGACACGCACTTCAGTCCCTTTTTTTCACAGATTTAGGGTGGTAATATTTGATGCTGCAGAAACCACAAGGTATGTTTTATTCCTCCGCTTCAGCTTCAGGTGATGAGCAGTACGAAACAACGAACCATTTCATGTGTTTAAAGGTTTATCTCGAACATTCAGACCATTTTAGCAAACTTTGACCCTCTTTCTGTTGCAAGATTAAGATGAAATGGTGAAGTCTGATGGAAAGCTGAATTTTTCTCTACCCTAGCACGTGTGGTACCCGCAGTTTTCCTTGGGGTTAGGAAAACGGACGAAACGATGATGATGATGATGTTGCTGAGCTCTGACTTTCCAAATTTCTTGGAGAATTAGAACGGTAAGCAGGGCCTGGATGCTAAAAGAGCGGGACTCATCACGAGCTGATCAGTAGAATATTTTCTTATTTCTATCCACATAGCCCCATGACTCACAAAGCCCCACTCTATTCTACACCACGTGATCAAAAGTATCCGGACACCCCCAAAAACATAAGTTTTTCATATTAGGTGCATTGCGCTGCCACCTACTTCCAGGTACTCCATATGGACCTCAGTAGCCATTAGATATCGTGAGAGAGCAGAACGGGGCGCTCCGCCGAACTCACGGACTTCGAACGTGGTCAGGTGATTGGGTGTCACTTGTGTCATACGTCTGTAGGCGATATTTCCACACTCCTAAAAAAACCTAGGTCCACTGTTTCCGATGTGATAGTGAAGTGGAAACGTGAAGGAACACGTACAGCACAAAAGCGTACAGGGCAACCTCGTCTGTTGACTGACAGAAACCGCCGACAGTTGAAGAGGGTCGTAATGTGTAATAGGCAGGCATCTATTGTAGTGGGACGCGAAATTGAAGAGTCACCCATCCACCAGTGTTACCCCAGTTTGCAGGTGAATATAAATTTAATTTAGTTTTTTGTTTATGTATTTTTGTAATATTTGAAATGGTTGTGAATTGTCTAAAGTTTAGTATTTATTTTTTATGTTTCATGTACGGAGAGGGCGGCGCAACGAACGGAGGCAGCATCTTCACTGCCGGGACCAGAGAGAAAATTGCTGGCCACTATACGTCGCGGGTCGACAGCCAAAGAGCAACAGAAGATCCTGAAACCGAGTTGTTGGGTCGTGCTTCTAAAAACTGAAAAAATAAGAATTTGTAATGTTTCTACAACAATGACGCCATAGAAAGTTTAATCATGTTGTAAATGTTCAGTCCTATCTTGTCAAGGCTCAGTTTCACGTCTATATGTATGAAGATAATAAAGTAGTGTATACTACAAAAGTTTAAATACGTGTTCCGAGAATTTATTTATGAAGAATTATATTAAGGAAGAAGGATGACTGATTTATTTGGCATGATTATTAATTTTTGACAATATTCATCGCGAGTTTGAGTCACGTTTATTCAATGTGGTTTTAATTTTTGTTAAAGCAGATAACTTGCATTAATATAATTTCTGAGAAGAAACACGAAATTTTAAAAAAAGTTTGCGCAAACCAATTGGACTGAGTGACCTAATTCGGCGCATACGACTCAAATGATGATGTTTTACAGTTTCGTTCAAGAACCATTCAGAGACAATTTAAAAAGAATGTAAATAATTTTGAAGTGTGTTGTAACTGACGTAGGTGACAAAGTCTGCACATGGTCATATGTTAAAAGAAAATTATTTATACAAAATTTACGTCGTTACACTACACCGTGGCGACCGTGACAGGACTTGTGTGCAACTAAGACACACAGGTATGAAACAAAACATCAAGAGTCCTTCGGAAGTCAACGCGAGTTTTCGTGGAGCCTTCACCAGCCAGTGGCGACTTCGCGGGTGTGAGCATCTGACGGAGCGCAGCCAAGCATTACGGTCACGCAGTTATTCCACGAGAAGGCGCATCTGTTGGGCAGCAGCTGAACGCTGCAAACCCCGACAACCTTTTTCTCCCTAAACTAACAGGCCCAGTACGTCAGCTGGGGGGCGTTCCTCCGGCTGGTATTAGAGGTGTTGCTGAGGGCTTCGCCTGTCTACGGTGGGGCCGGGCGTGGTTGCAGCCAGTGACGTCTCCGGTGTTCGACTCAGCGTCCTGCCGGTTGCGGAAGCGGGGTCGCAGCATCTGAGCGGCTGCATCGACGGCTGTTACTTCTGCAGCCCATAGAAGCACACTGATCATCGAGAACTACAAACTAAAATATTAGTGTCCGGTGAGTCTGTTTTAAGTTGGAAGTGGAGTGTTGTACATAGGGAGTGTGCTTTTAATAGGATTGTTGATTACAAGTCTGCGTGTGTAACTTGTTAATATCTTATAACAATGTCGGGAAGTCAAATGTCAGACGAAGAGCAATCAATGTCCGATACGAGCATGAAATCCCTTTTTAGGGCGATCGCTAAATTAAAACAGTCTAGCGAAGAATCTACTGCTAGATTAAAACAAAAATTAAAAAAGTCTAACGAGGAATCTACTGCTAGATTAAAAGAGGAGCTAACAAAATCTACAGACAGGTTACAGGAACATCTTAATGAAACCAGTCGAGAATTAAGTGATAAAATAGAGGCTTCTAAAGTTGAAATGCAGGGAAAACTAGCAAGACTTAGTAATAAGATTGCTGATAATTGTAAAAGGTTAGAAAAACATATCCAGGAATCGCGTGAGGAAAAAGCTCGCATGCGAAATGATATTACTGACTTAACCAAGAGACTAGATAATGTCAATGTCTTAGTTGTAAATGAAATAGAGAAAAATAACGATAAGTTACGAGATGAATTCTCTATGTAAACAGAAACTGTTCGTAGAGAATTATTAGAATCTATTAAAGAGGTTTCTACCAAACCTGTAGAGATTTCTTCAATAGATAATATAGAATTAGAGACATTAACTCATCGAGTAGAAAAAGATCATACTGAAATAGAAAATATGAAATTTTTAATTACCGAAATATGCAGTAACCTTGTGACTTCCAAAGATAATAACAATGACGAAGGTACAGAGCGTTCATATCGTGAACACAGTGAAGAATCGATATTAGCTAACCGCGTATCCAACACAGAAATGCGAATACAGGAAATTAGATAATAATGAAATCATTTCAAGTAGTAGAAGCAATAACGTAATCAGAGACGACAGTCGCATCGTGTTTGCTAGCTCAGACGACAACAACACAAATAAAGAAATCACGGCAAGCAAATCCGACGCAACTCCGTCTCTGCAATCTAAACAAAATCCAACTATGTCTCTCGCAGAATGTTGGGATGATATAACGACAAATTCAAATGTAGCAAATCGATTTCCTGTATTCAAACCAGGAGGCGAACTTCACCCTATAATCTTTATAAAAGCTTTTGAAACTTCATTATCTCCTAAATGGAGTAATGAAAAACGGATTCAATTTGTAATAGGACATTTAGAAGCAGAAGCTGCGGAATGGGCAGTACTGCATAGAACTGAATTTAGGGACTGGGATGATTTTGTTAAGCGGTTTAAACAAAATTATTGCTCAAGAGGAAAACAACAACACTTAAATTTAGAGTTGTTCGAACCTCCTCCATATTCTAAACGGTGGGGAGTTTATAGGAATTATTTCGAATGGCATTTAAACCGTGCTAAATTAATTGAAGAACCAATTATTGAAAGTCATCTAACACGAGTCCTAATTAGTAGGTAACCGTATTACACTCCTGGAAATGGAAAAAAGAACACATTGACACCGGTGTGTCAGACCCACCATACTTGCTCCGGACACTGCGAGAGGGCTGTACAAGCAATGATCACACGCACGGCACAGCGGACACACCAGGAACCGCGGTGTTGGCCGTCGAATGGCGCTAGCTGCGCAGCATTTGTGCACCGCCGCCGTCAGTGTCAGCCAGTTTGCCGTGGCATACGGAGCTCCATCGCAGTCTTTAACACTGGTAGCATGCCGCGACAGCGTGGACGTGAACCGTATGTGCAGTTGACGGACTTTGAGCGAGGGCGTATAGTGGGCATGCGGGAGGCCGGGTGGACGTACCGCCGAATTGCTCAACACATGGGGCGTGAGGTCTCCACAGTACATCGATGTTGTCGCCAGTGGTCGGCGGAAGGTGCACGTGCCCGTCGACCTGGGACCGGACCGCAGCGACGCACGGATGCACGCCAAGACCGTAGGATCCTACGCAGTGCCGTAGGGGACCGCACCGCCACTTCCCAGCAAATTAGGGACACTGTTGCTCCTGGGGTATCGGCGAGGACCATTCGCAACCGTCTCCATGAAGCTGGGCTACGGTCCCGCACACCGTTAGGCCGTCTTCCGCTCACGCCCCAACATCGTGCAGCCCGCCTCCAGTGGTGTCGCGACAGGCGTGAATGGAGGGACGAATGGAGACGTGTCGTCTTCAGCGATGAGAGTCGCTTCTGCCTTGGTGCCAATGATGGTCGTATGCGTGTTTGGCGCCGTGCAGGTGAGCGCCACAATCAGAACTGCATACGAGCGAGGCACACAGAGCCAACACCCGGCATCATGGTGTGGGGAGCGATCTCCTACACTGGCCGTACACCACTGGTGATCGTCGAGGGGACACTGAATAGTGCACGGTACATCCAAACCGTCATCGAACCCATCGTTCTAACATTCCTAGACCGGGAAGGGAACTTGCTGTTCCAACAGGACAATGCACGTCCGCATGTATCCCGTGCCACCCAACGTGCTCTAGAAGGTGTAAGTCAACTACCCTGGCCAGCTAGATCTCCGGATCTGTCCCCCATTGAGCATGTTTGGGACTGGATGAAGCGTCGTCTCACGCGGTCTGCACGTCCAGCACGAACGCTGGTCCAACTGGGGCGCCAGATGGAAATGGCATGGCAAGCCGTTCCACAGGACTACATCCAGCATCTCTACGATCGTCTCCATGGGAGAATAGCAGCCTGCATTGCTGCGAAAGGTGGATATACACTGTACTAGTGCCGACATTGTGCATGCTCTGTTGCCTGTGTCTATGTGCCTGTGGTTCTGTCAGTGTGATCATGTGATGTATCTGACCCCAGGAATGTGTCAATAAAGTTTCCCCTTCCTGGGACAATGAATTCACGGTGTTCTTATTTCAATTTTCAGGAGTGTATGTAAAGGAAAGAAAAAAGTTATTCTACGAATTGTCTATCCAAACGAAAAAAATTCGCGAACAGATTGTTAAAAATGCTGAACGGAGAATTAAAAGTTACAATCAGCATGCCATAGAACCCTCATTTCAGGTAGGAGATCTTGTATTAGTACGATCTCATCCTAAAAGTTCGAAGATCAATAAGGAATGTAGAAAATTCTTCTTTATCTTTGAAGGTCCATATGTTGTACATAAGATTGTACATCCCAAAGCGTTACTTCTTATGGAACCTTCATCAGGTGTAATCAAAGGATTATATAGTGTCGATCAAATTAAACCCTTCATTCCTAAATAAGTTAATATTTAGTATATGTTATATATGGACGAGCGTTCATAGTTTATTCATGTGAAGTTTTCGTGATAGTTAATTGTTATTTTAAAGAAATGACAGGAAGTTTAAACAAGTGTTCTACAATAATCTACCGGTACTTAAAAAAGGGAAAGATAACTAAAAGGGGATCTATATGGAAGAAAGTTTTGTTATTAGGTCAGGAGGAATTTTGCATATTTTATATTTACTCGGATAGTAGGAACCAAAGGGGATGGTTAATAATTTTAGGGACCATGGGCGTCCAGAGCTATATGGCTCACGAGAACATAGCAGAGTGCCTTTAATAGAGATTTGTAATAGTGTTAATGTAGAACTCACCAAACGAGGCTCTCTCGCTTGTTTCTCCTAAATAAATTGCCAATACCCAACAAAGTGTCCGAAGGTAAAGAAAGCCGTGCCGAGGTTCTAAAAAAAGTTTTGCTTGATTTCTTCTTGACCTCAGGCATAAATAAAGCATTAGGGAAAAGAACGACGTAAAGTAAATAGTACTATTGGTTATTGTGAGAAACGTATTAGTAATATACATTTTGGAAAGAATAACTTTAGTAAATGAATAAAACTGAAACTAACCTATCACAATTTGAACGCTCTGTCCTAATGTAATAACGTTAAAGAACGTACTAAATTATTATTTACTAGCAACTATTAAATGAAAAGGAGTAATCTCCATATATTCGGTTGTGAATTACCATAATAGCACAATTAAAAGTAAATGACAAATAGTCACAACAATTTCGTCATAAAAGGATTAAATCTATCTAAGAACAAGGACTTTAGATTACTGAAAATGTGAGAAAAATGTATAATATTAACAGTTAAATATTGTATATAGAAGAAGTTTTATTTTCGGTTAAAACCTGACAAACTGAGCTTGTGGGTGGGGTATGTAGTGGGACGCGAAATTGAAGCGTCACCCATCCACCAGTGTTAGCCCAGTTTGCAGGTGAATATAAGTGTAATTTAGTTTTTTGTTTATGTATTTTTGTAATATTTGAAATGGTTGTGAATTGTCTAAAGTTTAGTATTTATTTTTTATGTTTCATGTACGGAGAAGGCGGCGCAACGAACGGAAACAGCATCTTCACTGCCGGGACCAGAGAGAAAATTGCTGGCCACTATACGTCGCGGGTCGACAGCCAAAGAGCAACAGAAGATCCTGAAACCGAGTTGTTGCGTCGTGCTTCTAAAAACTGAAAAAATAAGAATTTGTAATGTTTCTACAACAATGACGTCATAGAAAGTTTAATCATGTTGTAAATGTTCAGTCCCATCTTGTCAAGGCTCAGGTTCGCGTCTATATGTATGAAGATAATAAAGTAGTGTATACTACAAAAGTTTAAATACGTGTTCCGAGAATTTATTTATGAAGAATTATATTAAGGAAGAAGGATGACTGATTTATTTGACATGATTATTAATTTTTGACAATATTCATCGCGAGTTTGAGTCAAGTTTATTCAATGTGGTTTTAATTTTTGTTAAAGCAGATAACTTGCATTAATATAATTTCTGAGAAGAAACACGAAATTTTAAAAAAAGTTTGCGCAAACCAATTGGACTGAGTGACCTAATTCGGCGCATACGACTCAAATGATGATGTTTTACAGTTTCGTTCAAGAACCATTTAGAGACAATTTAAAAAGAATTTAAATAATTTTGAAGTGTGTTGTAACTGACGTAGGTGACGAAGTCTGCACATGGTCATATGTTAAAAGAAAATTATTTATACAAAATTTACGTCTTTACACTACACTATCCACACCATGACACAGGAATTGCAAACTGCATCCGGATCCACTATGACAGTTGGTCAGGAGGTGAGGAAACTTGGATTTCATGGTCGAGCGGCTGCTCATAAGGCACACATCACGCCGGTAAATGCCAAACGACGCCTCGATTGGTGTAAGAAGCGTAAACATTGGACGATTGAACAGAGGAAAAACGTTGTGTGGAGTAACGAATCACGGTACACAATGTGGCGATCCAATGGCAGGGTGTGGGTATAGTGAATGCCCGGCGAACGTTGTAAGAGGTATGCGCTGCCTGCGATATGTAAGCTATAAGACAATCTGAGTCCAAAGAGCAGTGTTGTATGCAGTAGGAACTGTGTAGCAGTAAGTTGTTGCTAGCGAGCAGTCTGGTGTATCGTGTTGGCTGGGCCGGTCGTGGCGCAGCGATGGCGGAGCCTGAGCGTTATAGTATAAGGTAAAAGCAGCCTCGCGCATATCTAGTAATGTTATGTGAACTCCCATGTAAATCTTTTAAAATTGTCCTAATAATAATCTTTGTCATATAAAGCAATTTCTAACAAGCATTCATTTCAATTTAAAGAATTTACTAATTTCTCCAATCCATGATCATTCCGATTGTTGCAAAAGCAAAATCAGTTGCTTCCTTTCATAAATGACAAATCTATCGGCCAGCATTGCACAGAGCTGTGCCGGAAAAAGTTATTGTAAGAGCAGATAGTTGACGACTTTATTGAGGTAAGAATTTTTGCTTTTTTATTCAGAATGATCTTACAGGGCCATGACGCAGCACTACTGTCGTCCAAACTTTACCAGGTTACTGAATTTATTTTTTATTACGAGGTTTAGGAATTTTTCTGTTTCGAGCTTACATTAAATGAGAAAAGAATTTTGTGGGTACATTAAATGGGAAACAAATTTTGTGTGGAGGTTAAATGTGAATGAATTTCTGTAGGGAGGTTATAAATGGGAACCAATTTTGTTCGGAGGTTACACTAAATCAGAATCATATTCATATTATTTATTCATTTTAATTTTTCTGTGGGGAGGTTACAACGTCCTGAGCCAGCGTGTGTAGTGCCAACGGTAAAATTCGGAGGCGTTGGTGTTATGGTGTGGTCGTGCTTTTCATGGATGGGGCTTTCACCCCTTGTCGTTTTGTGTGGCACTATCACAGCACAGGCCTACATTGATTTTTTAAGCATCTTCTAGCTTTCCATTGTTGAAGAGCAATTCGGGGATGGTGATTGCATCTTTCAACACGATCGAGCACTTGTTCATAATGCACGGCCTGTGGCGGAGTGGTTACACGACAATAACATCCCTGTAATAGACTGGCTTGCACAAAATCCTGACATGAACCCTATAGAACACCTTTGGGATATTTTGGAACGCCGACTTCGTGCCAGGCCTCACCGACCGACATCGATACCCCTCCTTAGTGCAGCAGTCCCTGAAGAATGGCGTGTCATTCCCCAAGAAACGTTCTAGCACCTGATTGAAAGTATGCCTGCGAGAGTGGATGCTGTCATGAAGGCTAAGGGTGGGCCAATACCATATTAAATTCCAGCATCACCGATGGAGGGCGCCACGAATTTGTAAGTCATTTTCAACTAGGTGTCCGGATACTTTTGATCACATAGTGTATAAGCGTAATTGTCATGGTTACACAGGCGTTTGTTCTTGTGCCTGGTTGAAAGGTGTTAACCTGGATTAGCTACATGTTATTTAATGAATCCAAAAACGTGACACCCAATTTGATGGTACTTACCCTGATGAGAAAGAATATTACAACCACCTGCTTAACAGCGCGTTCCTCCACATTAGGAAAACAGTGCAGCAGCGACTCTGCGTGGCATGGATTCGACAAGCCCTTGGTAGGATTCCGGAGGTATGTGGCGGTGGTAAGGTCTTATGGGTCCAAACTACTGAGGTCATCGGCCCCTAAGCTTACACACTACTTAACACACACTCATGCCTGAGGGAGGTCTCGAACCTCCGACGGGGGGAGCTGCCGGTGGCATTTCGCACCAGGCGTCTACGCACAGTCACTCAATTCCCATAAATTATGGGTTGGCGGTTCGTGGGCGCTGAGCTGGTGCCCTGTTAAATGCCATATGTGTTTCATCTGATTCGATCTCAGATTCAGATCGAACGAATCTGGTGTCTAAAACATGAACTTCAGTTCACTATCATCTTCCTGCAACCACTGTTGCCTTAGGCTACAGGTATTTATCGTCCTGGAAGATGCCATCGACGTCGTGAAAGACATCAAGCTTGAAGGGATGTAGGTGACCCGCAATACTGTTCACGTTGTCGATAGTTATTATGGCAACTTCGATTATTACCACGGGTCCCATAGAAGCCCAGGTGAACGTTCCCCCATAACAAATTTCTTTCTCCACCAGCCTGAATCCGTGTCGCAGTGCGCCTTCAAGCAGCCGATCGCCTGGATGACTGCGTATCCGGACACAGCCTTCGACCTGGTGTAGCAAGCAACGTTATCTATCAGATCAAGTGACACATTTCCATTGAATTATGACCCAATCACGGTGATCCCACGTCCTTTGCCATCGTATTTAACTACTCTACTGGCCATTAAACTTGCTACACCACGAAGATGACGTGCTACAGACGCGAACTTTAGCCGACAGGAAGAAGATGCTGTGATATGCAAATGATTAGCTTTTCAGAGTATTCACACAAGGTTGGCGACGGTGGCGACAACAAAAACGTGCTGACATGAGGAAAGTTTCCAACCGATTTCTCATACACAAACAGCAGTTGACCAGCGTTGCCTGGTGATACGTTGTTGTAATGCCTCTTGTAAGGAGGAGAAATGCGTACCATCACGTTTCCGACTTTGATGAAGGTCGGATTGTAGCCTATCGCGATTGCGGTTTATCGTATCGCGACGTTGCTGCTCGCGTTGGTCGAGATCCAATGACTGTTAGCAGAAAATGGAATCGGTGGGTTCAGGGGGGTAATAAGGAACGCCGTGCTGGATCCCAACGGTCTCGTATCACTAGCAGTCGAGATGACATGCATTTTATCCGCATGGCTGTAATGGATCGCTCATCCACGTCTCGATCCCTGAGTCAACGTTTGCAAGACAACAAGCATCTGCACGAACAGTTCGACGTAGTTTGCAGCAGCGTGGACTTTGAGCTCGGAGACCATGGCTGCGGTTACCCGCGACGCTGCATCACAAACAGGAGCGCCTGCGATGGTGTACTCAACGACGAACCTGGGTGCACGAATGGCAAAATGTCATTTTTTCGGATGATTCCAGGTTCTTTTTACAGCATCATGATGGTCGCATCCGTGTTTGGCGACATCGCGGTGAACGCATATTGGAAGCGTGTGGCGTGACGGTATGGGTTGCCATTGGTTACACGTGTCGGTCACCTCTTGTTCGCATTGACGGCACTTTGAACAGTGGACATTACATTTCAGAGTATTATGACCCGTGGCTCTACCCTTCATTCAGCAGGATAATGTACGACCGCATGTTGCAGGTCCTGTACGGGCCTCTCTGGATACAGACAATGTTCGACTTCTGCCCTGGTCAGCACATTCTCAGATCTCTCACCAATTGGAAACGTCTGGTCATTGGTGGCCGAGCAATTGGCTCGTCACAATACGCCAGTCACTACTCTTGATGAACTGTGGTATTGTGTTGAAGCTGCATGGGCAGCTGTACCTGTACACGCCATCCAAGCTCTGTTTGACTCAATGCCCAGGCGTGTCAAGACCGTTAATACAGCCTGAGGTGTTTGTTCTGGGTAGTGATTTCTCGGGACCTATGCACCCAAATTGCGTGAAAATGTAATCACATGTCAGTTCTGGTATTATATTTTTGTCCAATCAATACCTGTTTATCATGTGCATTTCTTCTTGATGTAGCAATTTTAATGGCCAATAGTGTGTGTTGTTCTGTCAGCTTAGGAACACGCAGAGGTCGACTGTGTCGAAGCCCCACATTCAACAGGGTGCACTGAACTGTGTGCTGCGAAACGTTGCTGTCTGCGCCAGCACTGCGCTCTGTTGCCACATCTACCAGATCGCCAGTTATCCCGATTTACAGAGCGGGCAAGCCTCCGATCTGTACGTTCTATGCTGAGGCTTGGACGTGCATCACGTTGTCGCCTGCTAGTGTGAAACACGTCCTTCAGCCGCTTTCCATAGATGCACACGGCAGTGACAGGCGTACAAGCAACCTGCTCCGCCATTTCGAAATGCTCATTTTCCAGGCGCCAGACCATAGCAATCTGTCATCTGTCAAAGTCGTTTGTCTCAGGATTTTTTCATTTCCTTGGAAGGTAGGAGACGAGGTACTGGCAGAAGTAAAGCTGTGAGGGCGGGGCGTGAGTCGTGCTTGGGTAGCTCAGTTGGTAGAGCACTTGCCCGCGAAAGACGAAGGTCCCGATTTAGAGTCTCGGTCCGGCACACAGTTTTAGTCTGCCAGGGAGTTTCACATCGAAAATTGTTTTTCCTGCATCATCTGCAAAGCTCACTCTCTTTCTGCAGCTGTAAATTTAGTTCCTGTGACACCTTCAAGTTTGCTTAAACACCAGACGTAATAACTCCCGAAGTAGTTCGTGTTCAAAGACAAAGGGTACCTGTGTGCCACAAAGAAAGCAAAAAGGCGAGGTATTTCCAGCACGACGGGAAGTGCTTCGCGCGGCCCCTGCAGTTGTCGGTGGCCAGTGGCCGGTGTGTAGCGGCGGAGCGCCTCGCTCCTTACAGCGACCGCGACTGTGGTATACGGAGCGCGCACGAGAAAGTGCTTCAGATATGTTTAGTGCGATCTGTGACAAACTGAGTGCTGCCTTACGCTATCGGAATAAAAAAGTACTGCAATTGTTTAATATTGTCTAAACTGCGTATACACCAGCGTCAGTTTCGAAGTGTATTGCAGTTTCAGAAATGAATAAGCGATATTCTTAAACGAACTGTTTAAACAGTACCTTGTGCACGCTGCATTAGCCTACTGTCGTGAGGTCCTCCCAATCTAGCAGCTAGGCACAGACTGAGCGAATTTTCCGCCATTTTTCCCCCAGTCCGCCATCCTGTATTACGTCAAGGGTGGCTCAAATGGCTCTGAGCACTATGGGACTCAACTGCTGAGGTCATTAGTCGCCTAGAACTTAGAACTAGTTAAACCTAACTAACCTAAGGACATCACAAACATCCATTCCCGAGGCAGGATTCGAACCTGCGACCGTAGCGGTCTTGCGGTTCCAGACTGCAGCGCCTTTAACCGCACGGCCACTTCGGCCGGCTGTGTCAAGGGGGGGAGAGGGGGAGGGCCAACAGCGCCGTCTGGTGCTGGAGTTGAGTATCTACGTCTACATCTACATCTACAGAGATACCCCACCAGCCCCCATATTAGTGCTTCTTGTTTCCTTTTCCGTTCCACTCGCAAACAGAGCGAGGTCAAAACGATTGTCTGCATGCCTCTTTATGAGCCCTAATTTCTCGTATCTTACCTTCGTGGTCCTTACAAGCAGTCTACGTTGGCGGCAGTTGAATCTTTTGGCAGTCAGCTTCAAATGACGGTTGTTTAAATTTTCTCAGTAGGGTTTCCCGAAAAAGAAAAATGTCGCATTCCCTCTAGGGATTCGCATTTGAGTTCCCGAAGCACCTCGTAACACTTCGAACCCACCAGTAACAAATCTAACAGCCCGGCTCTGAATTGCTTCGATATCTTCCTTCAATCCGTCCTGATATGGATCCCAAACACTCGAGCAGTATTCGAGAATAGGTCGCACCTCCGTCCTATATGCTGGTCTCATTTACAGGTGAACCACCCTTTATTAAAATTCTCCCAGTAAACTGAAGTGCACCACTTGCCGTCCCTTCACATTCTCGTTCCACCTCATAACGCTTTGCATCGTTACGCCCAGATATTTAAACGACATGACTGTGTCAAGCTGGGCACTAGTAATACTGTATCCGAACATTACAGGTTTGTTCTTCCTATTCGTCCGCATAACTTACATTTCTCCACATTTATGGCTAGCTGCCACTCATCACACCAACTGGAAATTTTGCCTAAGTCTTCTCGTATCTTGTTACAGTCACTCAATTTCGACAGCTTACCCTGCACCACGGCATCATCAGCAAGCAATCGTAGATTGCTGCCCACCCTGCCCGCCAAATCGCTTATGTATATACAGAACAACAGTGGTCCTTTCACACTTCCCTGGAGCACTCCTGATGATGCTCTTGTCTTTGATGACCACTTGTCGTCGAGGACAACATACTGGGTTCTATTATTTAAAAAATCTTCGAGCCATTCACATATCTGTGAACATACTCCATACACTCGTACCTTCGTTAATAGCCTGCAATGGAGCACCGAGTCAAACGTTTTCCGGAAATCTAGAAATATGGAATTTGTCTGTTGTCCTTCATCCATAGTTCTCAGTATATCATGTGAGAAAAGGGCAAGCTGAGTTTCGCATGAGCGATGCTTTCTACAACCGTGCTGATTCGTAGACATAAGCTTCCTAGTCTTAAGAAAGTTTATTGTATTGAAAGTGAGAATATGTTCAAGGATTCTGCAGCAAACAGAAATTAGGGATATTGGTCCGTAATTTTGCGAGTCCGTTCTTTTACCTTTCTTATATACTGCAGTCACCTGCGCTTTTTTCCAATCGCTTGGGACTTTGTGCTGGGCGAGAGATTCACGATAAATGCAAGCTAGGTAAGGGGCCAGTACCATAGAGCACTCTTTGTAAAGTTGAAATGGGATTCCATCTGGACCTGGCGATTTATATGTTTTCAAATCCATACGCTGTTTCTCTCCTACAGGCATGTTTATTTCTTTGTCGTCCATATGGAAGTCTGTCCGATAGTCAAATGACGGTATCTTCGTACAGTTCTCCTGTGTGAAAGATTTCTTGAAATTGAAATTTAAAACTTCGGCTTTCCTTCCGCTATCTTCAACTGCCACACCAAAGTGATCAACAAGGGACCGAATGGAAGTCTTAGACCCGTTTAGCGATTCTACATATGACCAGAATTTTCTCAGATTCTCTGCTAGAACTTTATGCTACGGTGTGACGGTGGTAGTTGTTGTATCTTCGCACATATATTTTTGCACAGCTGCACGGATCCCTACTAACCTTCGCTTGTCGTCATTTGTGCATCCCCTTTTGACTATACAGGGTGGTCAGAAAATGTCTGAAATGCTCGTAGTGATGTTGTAGGGAAAGTTGTAGTGAGACATAAATGTTAAGAAAAAAATTCGATACGTTGCGCCGTTTCCGAGTTATTTAGCATTGAAGTTAGCCAATCAGATCGTCGCGCGCGTGAATTCAAGTTTCAGCTAACGAGGCAAAGCACTCGTTGGGCAGCACCGCCCCTGGCAGGCCGCTTGAATGTGAGCGCGTGACACCCCGATTAGCTAAATTCTATGCTAAATAACTCGGAAACGGCGCAACGTATCGCATTTTTTTCTTAACATTTATGTCTCAGTAAAATCTTCCCTACAACATCACGACAAGCGTTTCAGACATTTTCAGACCACCCTGTAGAGTGCAACAGCCCCTGCTTCCTCAGCATCCGCCGAATTTCGTTATTAAACCTTGGTAGGTCTTTTCCATCTTGTATCCACTTGCTAGGCATATAAATCTCCAGACCACGATTTACAATCTGCTTAAACTAAGTGAAATGTTAATAACTGCTTATTTACTCTATCTAGCAGAAACACTCTCCCAGACTTCTTGACTGATTTATTAACTTTTGGAATCACAGTTGCTATAACCACATCATGATCGCTAATCCCAGTTTCTGTACTGACATTATCAATAAGGTCCACCCTATTTGTAGCTATAAGGTCTAAGGTATTTCTATTACATGTGGGCTGCTGAGCTAGGTGCTCAATACAATTTTCGCAAAAGGTGTTCAAAAGCATTTTGAATGACTTCAAATGGTTCAAATGGCTCTGAGTACTATGGGAGTTAATATCTGAGGTCATCTGTCCCCTATAACTTAGAACTACTTAAACCTAACTAACCTAAGGACATAACACACATCCATGCCTGAGGCAGGATTAGAACCTGCGACCGTATTGGTCGTGTGGTTCCAGACTGAAGCGCCTAGAACTGCTCGGCCACACCAGCCAGCTTTTGCATGACTATCTGTCTGTACCCCGTGCAGTTAATCCATAGATATTCCAGTCTATACTCGGCAGGTTAAAGTCCCTTCCAACTAGAATTGCATGGCCTGGCTAATTATATGCAATTGACTGTAGACTTTCTTTGAATGACTCTAGAACTGTCACAGCAGAATACGGTGGCCAGTAAAAAATTCAACAATTAACTTAGTCACCTATACCAGTTATATGTGACCAGTTGACTTCACAGTCATCTTCAACTTCGTCCTCAGTAGAAACAACATTTTTGTCAACTGTAATGAACACCTCCCCTCCTATGGCCTCTAGTCTGTCTTCCCGATATACTTTCCCTGACTTGCTAAATATCTCAGAGCTTTCCACTTTGGGTTTCAGCCAGCTCTTGATCCCAAGAATAATTTGAGTGTGAGATCTTTCCTAGAGGGCAATAAATTCGGGAACTTTACTATGAGACCTCAAAATGAGCACATAGGATGGAGCTACCATCTATGACAACTCAAATTGTTCAAATAAACTATGCATACAAAATAAAGACATCTATCCTATCTGGCAGGGCAGCACATACTGAGTCCTTTTCCTGACAATTTTCGGAGTTGGGGGGGGGGAGGGGAGGGGAGGGGGAAGGTAGGGAGGAGAGGAGAGTAGGGGGGGGGTGGAGCTAGGTTAGTGGAGGTAGCTCAATTGACCCATTTTCCCGCCGTAATTTGAAATTCCCGAATCTATGGTGGCCATCTTGGATACGCCATATTGGACCCGTCATCTTGAATAAATTTGGCAACAGTGCAGGATGGGGCCACACCCCTGTTGCCCTACTACTCTCATCGATCACTTCCTGGAGTTTGACACAGTGGAAAAAAATCACCCTGTATATACTATTTTGTATTTGTCCTACATATATATGTCAATGTGGGTCCACTGTTAACCTCTTAGGTTACCATTAACATCCTTCTGAAGAAGACATTTTTATGATCAAGGGGTTTAAATAAACCTTCCATTTTGCAGTTGATTGTCTACTCATTATTTTTTCACGAAGGTAATATTTATTTAAATTTCAAATTTTTCCACCATGGAATATCATTTTTATTTTTGACTTTAACACAAGTTAATTATAATGGTTTATAATAGAGCGGGCTGAAAAGAAACGTCTTCGAATTCTTTATGGAAAAACTCTTAAAGGTTTCTACATATGCTGTTAACGTTCTGCATCTCTATTCTTCATGTCCACATATTTGTAGCCCTGTGTCGCCAGAGGGCTCCGAATTGTAGCATGTAACGTGGCGGAGTGTAACGTAACTATGTCGGTGCGTGAGAGCGCCTCAGAAAGCTGAAAGCACGAATTCGAAGAGGTCGTCCACAAATGGAACACTGTGTCTTTCATTATGATAATGCCAGACCACACACAAGTGCTAACGACACCTGTGACACGCTTTGGGCTCACTGTCACTGCTCATCCTCCTTACAGACAGACTTGGCCCGATCTAATTTTCAAAAGTTAACACCTTCGAAGACTTCACTTTGATACTGATGAAGAGGTGCAAGTAGAAATGAACTTCTGGGTCCGTCAATATAGTCAAACATTCCAAAGTGACAGTATCGACAAACTGGTGCCTCTTTGGCAGAAAAAAATATGTGTGAAATCTTATGGGACTTAACTGCTAAGGTCATCAGTCCCTAAGCTTACACACTACTTAACCTAAATTATCCTAAGAACAAACACACACATACATGCCCGAGGGAGGATTCGAACCTCCGCCGCTACCAGCCGCATAATCCATGACTGCAGCGCCTTAGACCGCTCGGCTAATCCCTCACGGCTCTTTGGCAGAAGTGTGCTCGTTCCCCGGGTGACTAAGTTGAGAAATAAATATTCTATATGGATATGAAAAATAAAGTTGTAGAATGTTATTAACGTTTGTTTTATTTACATAACTTTAATAGTTTTCACATAAAAAGTAAAGAGGTATTACTTTTAGCGCGCCCTCGGATTTTGCAGTTTACAATATTTAGGCTACGAAATTTCTCTTAATATCTTATTGCATAAATTAAATCAAAAACTGTTATAATTATTCAAAAGAAAATACAGTTTTTCTTAAAAAAAAGTCGTATGAAAGAAAATGTAAAGTGTTAAATATTTTCGCGATGTGGGATACACCATAATTTTTACAAAACTTTATTTCAGGATTATGTATCTAATATATAATTATTTTTATTTTAATAAATCTTACTAACCTCAAGACATGTGCTTTCCTTTCTCGTTCACTCGTGTATGCAAAAACTATGTGCCAAAGTTAATTTGTCTAACTGCCGGTTCTAGAACGATCTAGAACTTCATTCTGTAATATCGTTTGTCATACGCACCAAAAGCACTCGTACTTAGTCTTTGTCATGAGCTCGTGTACGAGGAAACAGTAATCTATACTGAAAATGCGTTCGGAGCGTTTTACGAACGTGACTGAGACAGTGATTAGTATGAAATCTACTCGTATGTACAGTATGCTTGAAAGAAGACTCTCTTTAGCGATGTGCAGAAATACTAATGAATAAATTTCACTGTTCTGCCATGATTGTATGACAAATATATATGAAAATGTGATGAAAATATGAAGAAGTATCGCCAGCCGTGGTGGCCGAGTGGTTCTAGGCCCTCAGTCCGGAATCGCATGATTGCTACGGTCGCGGGTTCGAATCCTGCTTCTGGCATGGATGTGTATGATGTCCTTAGGTTAGTTAGGTTTAAGTAGTTCTAAGTTCTAGGGGCTGATGACCACAGCTATTAAGTCCCATAGTGCTCAGAGCCATTTGAACCATTTTTTTTTTTTTTTTTTTTTTTTTGAAGAAGTATCTTCACGAACGTTCGGCAAATCTGGACCGTTACATCATATCCTAGACAAGAAACCTGGAGCCACAAATACATTCACGAAATGAGTATCAAAACTTGTGCTCTTTATATCGTCCTTTTAGTCCCACCCTCCCGTCAGTCTTCTGACTGGTTGGATGTGGTGCGCCACAAATTTCTCCTACGTTCTGAATTATTTGCTGGTTGTATTCCATTCTCTGTCCTCTTCTACAGTTTTTACCTTCTACAGCTCCCTCTAGTACAATACAAGTTTTTCCGTCATATCTTCATAGATGTCTTACCATCCCCTCTTCTTGTCGGTGTTTTCCATATATTTCTTTCCTCACCGGTTCTGCGGAGAACCACATCATTCTTTACCTTATCAATCCATCTAACCTTCAACATTCTTCTGTAGCACCGCGTCTGAAATACTTCGATTCGCATGTTTTCCCACAGTCCACGTTTCACTAGCATGCAATGCTGTTCTCCTGTCGTACAATCTCTGAAATTTCTTCCTCAAACTAAGGGCCGAGCGAGGTGGCGCAGTGGTTAGCACGCTGGACTCGCATTCGGGAGGACAACTGTTCAATCCCGCTTCCGGCCATCCTGATTTAGGTTTTCCGTGATTTCCCTAAATCGCTCCAGGCAAATGCCAGGATGGTTCCTTCGGAAGGGCACAGCCGACTTCCTTCCCCGTCCTTCCCTAATCCGATAAGACCGATGACCTCGCTGTCTGGTCTCCTCTCCCAAACAACCCCCAACCCCTCAAATTAAGGCCCACGTTTCAGACTAGTAGACTTTTTTTGGGCAGAAATGCCCTTTTCGCCAGTGCTAGCCAGCTTTTTATGTCCTTGCTCCGTCCATCAGGGGTTATTTTGCTGCCTAGGTAGCATCTTCTTCGTGATCACCAATCCTGATACTGTTTCTCGTTGTTCTTACATCTGCTACTTCTCATTACTTTTGTCTTTCGTCTGTTTACACTCACAAGGAGAGGCCACGACGTTTGGAACTCAGATTTACTGCAAAGTTCGTACACTCGTAGTACACCACGAGGGAAACAAAATGTGTAAGCAGTAGCGCGTACTTCTCAAAAGCTATTGAGAAAATCGCAAGATAATTTCGGTCGTCAAATATGTACTTGTGCGTAGTGGTTATTATCACAAAGCGGGGGCGTTTATTAACACGAAGCGGCGACGGCAGAGTGGTTAACGTCCAAGCCACGTAATCGTAGATCGTTGGTCGCTGGATCGAGTCCCGTTCGTCACTTTTTTTTTCAACACAGTCATATTCTTTACTATTTATGTTACAGTTGATATAACGGGAAAAATACGTGTAATCAGGTGAACTTTTATTACATTTAGAATGTTATTTGGCAGTCTACAAAGTTTTATTATCACAAATAATATAATACTCGTAACTACCGACTAGTAAACGACCAAACGCATAAGTAGTAATAGATGGTATTCTGCCTTACGGTAGGTCTTGTCATGGGTTAAGCCTCTTCCACTTTTGTCTGTCCATAGCCAGTCTTTTCATTTCTGAATATTTGTCTCCTTTGGTATTGTCCAGCACTTGATATCTTCTTCTTTTCTTCTTCCTCTTCCCCTTTTTCCCTCAACCATTCCTTCTATTCCTGCCTTCAATAAACAGTAACAAGTAGTTTCCGGCTCCTTCCAGGTATAAAGGATTTCTCAAATCACGGACAAGCAAACATTTTCAGTATCACTTTATCCGTTTATATGATTTATATGGTGCGGAGACCTGGACATTGAGGAAGGAAGATGAAAGAAGATTGGAGGCACTAGAGATGTGGATATGGAGAAGACTGGAAAAAGTGAAATGGGAAGACCGAGTAAGGAATGAAGAAGTATTAAGTAGGGTTGGAAAAGAAAGAAACATGCTGAAAGTTATCAGAAAGAGAAAACACAACTGGATTGGACATTATTTGAGGAGGGACTGTTTATTGAAGGAAGGAATAGAAGGAATGGTGGAGGGAAAAAGGGAAAGAGGAAGAAGAAGATATAAAATGCTGGACAATATCAAAGGAGAGACATATTCAGAAATGAAAAGACTGGCTATGGACAGACAAAAGTGGAAGAGGCTCAACCCATGACAAGACCTGCCGTAAAGCAGAATACCATACTACTACTACTTATGCGTTTGGTCGTTTACTAGTAGGTAGTTACGAGTATTATATTATTTGTGGTAATAAAAATTTATAGACTGAGACAAAACATTGTAAATTTAATGAAAGTTCATCTGATTACACGTATTTTTCGCGTTATATTGATTGTAACATAAATAGTAAAGAATATGACTGTGTTGTAAAAACAAAAAAAAGGTAACGAACGGGACTCGATCCAGCGACCAACTACCTACGATTAGGGGGCTTGGACGCTAACCACTTTTTTTTTCCTCATTTTGTTCGTTGTTGATCGTTGTGTTTGGACGTTGCAGACGTCACATGACATCCCTTCAAGTTCGTTTGTTGATCCTTCCACTCAGTTTTTTTTTTATTACAGAGTCCAACCGGCTCTCTGACCGAACACGCTGAGCTACCGTGCCGGCATTTTTAATTCTCACTTTTTCGCTTTCGTTCGTTGTATGTGCTCGGGGCGGACGTCGTAAGACATCCGTTTAGGTTCGCCTTTGATCGGTTAACTCAGTTTTTTTTATTACAGAGGGCTGCTAACCCTCTGACCGAAGACGCTGAGCTACCGTACCGGCTATACACATTTTGTTGTCCTCATGGAGTACTACGAGTGTACGAAGTTTGCAGTAAATACGCATTCCAAACGTCGTGGCCTCCCCTTGTCAGTCGTTATTCTTGTACTCATTAGACTATTCATTCCATTCAGGCGGGACATGGCTCTTAATAGGGCACGTGACGGCAGTGCACGCTCTGCAACGTGCTACCATCCTGACCACGAGGTTAGTGAGGGGCTCTTGTCGTACAGCCTTCCATTCCTCCACCTGTGCGGTTGCCAACTGGTGGATGGTCGTCAGTGCATGTGGACGTGCTACAATACGTCACGCCAAGGAATTCCGTACATGCTGGATGGGATTTATGTCAGAGAACGGGCAGACCGCCCCATTCACCGTACATCCTTTCGCTCCAAGCGCTCTTCCTCCTGGCTTGCGCCGTCGCTTATTGCCATCCATAGGAAATCTAATAAGGAATGAGTGTCGGAAGGACGGATTCAGCATATGGAAAGGTCAAGAGAACCTTCAGTGAAATTAAAAGCAAGGATGGTAATATTAAGGGTGCAGTTGCAATTCTACAAATGCGGAAGAGAGGGCGGGCAGGTGGAAAGCGTAAGTTCAAGGTTTCTATGAGGGGAAAGAGTTGTCTGATAAAGTGATAGAACACGAAACAGGAGTCAATGTAAAAGAGATAGCACTCAGTCTTCAGGGCACAAGTGGTCCATCAGGACCACCCGACCGCCGTGTCATCCTCTGTTGAGGATGCGGATAGAAGGGGCGTGTGGCCAGCACACCGCTCTCCCGATCGTTATGATGGCTTTCATTGACCGGAGCCGCTACTAGTCGGTCGAGTAGCCCCTCAGTTGGCATCACGAGGCTGAGTGCACCCCGAAAAATGGCAACAGCTGATGGTGGCCCGGATGGTCACCTATCCAAATGCCGGCCACATCGGACAGCGCTTAACTTTGGTGATCTGACGGGAACCGGTATATCCACTGCGGCAAGGACGTTGCCAAAAGAGATAGGGGATCCAGTAATAGAATCAGAAATCATAAGAGCTTTGAAATAGGTAAGATTGGATTATGCAGGAAGGATAGATAACATGCTATCAGTCGTTCTAAAATCGTTGCGGCAAGAGGCTACAAAACGACTATTCACATTGGTTTGTAGAATGTACGAGTCTAGCGATGTACCATTTGACTTTCGGAGAAACATTATCTACACAATCCCGAAGTTTGCAAGATCTGAGAATTATCGCATAATCAGCTTAACACCTCATGCACCAAGTTAATGACAAGAATAATATTCAGAAGAATGGAAAATAAGATTGAGGATGTGTTAGATGATTATCAGTTTGCCTTAGGAAAGGAAAAGGCACCAGAGAGACAGTTCTGACGTTGCGGCTGTTAATGGAAGCAGGATTAAAGACATGTTTACAGGATCTATCGATCTGTAAAAACCTATCATCAAAGTAAAACGGTGCAAGATGTTGTAAAGAGGGGTAAGGTATAGGGAAATACAGGTAATATGCAATTTATACAAGGGCCGAGCAGGGATAATAAGAATGGAAGACCAATAGCAAAGTGCTTGTATAAAAAAGTGTGTAAGACAGATATGCAGTCTTTCACCCCTACAGTTGAATCTATACATGGAAGAAGCAATAACGGAAATAAAAGAAAGATTCAAGAGCGGAATTAAAACTCTAGGTGATAGGTCATGAGCGATAAAATTTGCTCGTGACGTTGCTACCTTGATTGAAAGTGAAGATCATCGAGTATGTATGGAATGCATTGAGAGACGTGTTGCAACACGTTAACATCCACCAACCACCATCCAGCAGTTGTCAACCGCACAGGTGGAGGAATGGAAGGCTGCAGCACGAGAGCCTCTCACTAACCTCGTGGTCAGGATGAAAGCATGTTGCACAGCGTGCAATCCCATCTGCGGCTGTCACATCCACTACTGGCCATTAAAATTGCTACACCAAGAAGAAATGCAGATGATAAACGGGTATTCATTGAACAAATATATTATACTAGAACTGACATGTGATTACACTTTCACGCAATTTTGGGCGCCTAGATCCTGAGAAATCAGTACCTAGAACAACCACCTCTGGCCGTAATAACGGCCTTGATACGCCTGGGCATTGAGTCAAACAGAGCTTGGTGTGTACAGGTACAACTGTCCATGAAGCTTCAACACAATACCACAGTTAATCAAGAGTAGTGACTGGTGTATCGTGACGAGCCAGTTGCTCGGCCACTATTGACCAGACGTTTTCAATTGGTGAGAGATCTGGAGAATGTGCTGGCCAGGGCAGCAGTCGAACATTTTCTGTATCCAGAAAGGCCCGTCCAGCACCTGCAACATGCGGTCGTGGATTATCCAACTGAAATGTAGGGTTTCGCAGGGATCGAATGAAGGGTAGAGACACGGGTCGTAACATCTCTGAAATGTAACGTTCACTGTTCAAAGTGCCGTCAATGCAAACAAGAGACCGAGACGTGTAACCAATGGCACCCCATACCATCACGCCAGGTGATACGCCAGTATGGCGATGACGAATACACGCTTCCAATGTGCGTTCACCGCGATGTCGCCAACACGGATGTGACCATCATGATGCTGTAAACGGAACCTGGATTCATCCTAAAAAATGACCTTTTCCCATTAGTGCTCCCAGGTTCGTCGTCGAGTACACCATCGCAGGCGCTCCTGTGTGTGATGCAGCGTCAAGGGTAACCGCAGACAGGGTCTCCGAGCTGATAGTCCATGCTGCTGCAAACGACGTTGAACTGTTCGTGCAGATGGTTGTTGTCTTGCAAACGTCCGCATCTGTTGTCTCAGGGATCGAGGCGTGGCTCCACGATCCGTTACAGCCAAGCGGATAAGATGCCTGTCATCTCGACTGCTAGTGATACGAGGCCATTGGGATCCAGCACGGCGTTCCGTATTACCCTCCTGAACACACCGATTCCGTACTATGCTAACAGTCATTGGATCTCGACCAACGCGAGCAGCAACGTCGCGATACGATAAACCGCAATCGCGATAGGCTACAATCCGACTTTTATCAAAGTCGGAAACGTAATGGAACGCATTTCTCCTCCTTACATGAGGCATCACAACAACGTTTCACCAGGCAACACCGGTCAACAGCTGTTTGTGTATGAGAAATCGGTTGGAAACTTTCCTCGTGTCAGCACGTTGTAGGTGTCGCCACCGGTGCCAACCTTGTGTGAACGCTCTGAAAAGCTAATCATTTGCATATCACAGCATCTTCTTCCTGTCGGTTAAATTTCGCGTCTGTAGCATGTCATCTTCGTGGTGTAGCAATTTTAATGGCCAGTAGTGAGGTCTATTAAGAACCATGTCCCGCCATCACGAATCACGGTGACTTCAGTGCAGTTGCTGTCTTTGAATAGAAGCTTCATTTACGTTCTTCTCGTTGTGTATTTCTTTCAGTTCCCTTCTCTGTTATACTGTAGCAGTTCTTTCTCTGTGTGATCCAAGTTTCATCGAGCTGTATTACCTGGTAGTATATACCGAAGTTACTTTTGTCTTTAAGTTTTGGAGAACAGTGTCTAAAAACATTAATTTACTATTCTGCTTCATGGAGTCATACGGTTATTTGGTCTTAAACATGTCTGTGGCCCTCTAGAAATGTTGTACGGAATGTTTCCTCGATTCCTGCAATATGCTGTATCGAAAGTTTTATTGCTTCCGGCCTTTGTCTGCATCTGTACGCTTTTTGTCACTTACAACTAGACAATTTTATCTGATTCTTTTGTTCTTGTAGATATTTCAGTTTTAGATCGGCGGCGTTGTCTACTTTAATACAAAAGAACGTATCAACGCCGAATTACAAGTGAGGAGAAAACAGCGGCGGCTACGAGCAGGAGACGTTGACAGGAACCTGTTGCTAATCTGCCCGTCGGCAAAGCTCGGCGACGCGAGATCCGCCACGTTTCAGAGTTTATCGCTTCGCCGAAGAGGGTCCGCGACGTGTCGTGTGGCAGCACCTGCAGCCAGCGCTCGATGCCGAGCTGTGCAGACCCGTGGCGGAAGTGCGGCCGGGCGGCGTGCCGGCAGGCACGGAGCGCCGCGTCCGCCAGCCCTGCGTCACGCGACGTCACCAGCAGGGCAGCGCAGGCCAGGTGTCCGCCAGTCCAGCGCTCCAACTCACTCTGGGGCCGCTTGGTGCAGGAGTCCGGAGCGACAACCGTGAGTCTCTCTGGGACGAGCAAACGATCGCTTTTTTTTCACTCGCTGGCGCAGAGCTTAATAAACCCATCGTACGAAATATTAGTCACCCCCTTAAAAAATGGCTCTGAGCACTATGGGACGAATGCCGGACATTTGCCACGCCGGACATTTGCCACACTTGCCCCTTCGCCAGGTAGCGATCCCTCAGGTAAGGGACGCTCTTCCTCGTACTTCTTCTGTCCGCTTTCAAACCACCGTCTCCACATCTTACTCGATACAACCAGTACGTAAGGGACCTTCTTCTTCGACATCTTGGCGAAATACAGAGCTTCTTTTCCGAAATCGAAATATTTATATCTTTTTGGAAACGAAAGCAATTCCGACGATTATGTCAGAATGTAATTAGTTCTGCCAAGTCTGTACGGTAGCTTCCTTTCACGCTTACTGATTGCGATAGAAACAGTCCATCGCCATGGGAGCAACAAGAAAGGAATGCTGTAAAGAGAATGCGAATGTACGCTAATCATTTCTTTTTGATCGCTGCATTTGTGCCTACTTTAATTACTACAACTGCATGCCCAAAAGACAATAAGGAAAGAAGAAATGGGTATGTGAATGTCTGAAAAGAAGAACTGCATACTCCATATTAATTTACTCTCTAAAATCCGATATCCCTTCCGCCGAAACATTAGTTAATAAAGTGTAGCGGGACAATGTTCAAAACATGATTGAAAGTACGTTCATAAACAGAGATAAGAACATCTATGATTGACATGTCATCTAAAGTCGACGTACATTTTTAAAATGTCAGAAATAAGTAAACGAAGTAATACACAATGTTATGCTTGCAACGTACGTTGTTGTTCTACATTGTTTAGCTCTGGTATTAACAGAGTTACAGAGAAAGCATCCTAGGTTTTGGAGGGAAAAGCCGTAATTGTAATGATCTCCACTACAACAGAAACAAGAAGCACAACTTAAGGAAAAATAATGTAATGTGTGTTCCAGCTCACAAGCGACATTGAAGCAGGTAGTTCCTGTGACTTAGTATGGACAGAGGTTATATTCGACAACCAGAATAAATTAATAACTTGCTCCTTTTACCGACCCCCGGTCTCAGATGAAACCGTTGCTGAACATTTCAAAGAAAACTCGAGTCTCATCGCAAATAGGTACCCTACTCATACAATTATAGTTGGCAGTGACTTCAGTCTACCTTCCGTATGTTGACAAAAATACGTTTTCAGACCCTACTGTCGATAGAAAACAACTTCCATAATTGTTTTAAATACTTTTTATAAAATTATTCTGAACAATTAGTTCGCGAGGCCATTCAAATTGTAAATGGTTACGAAAACACACTTGACCTCTTAGCCACAAATAATCCTGAGCATCACGACGGGTACAGGAATTAGTGAACACACAGCCGTAGCGAGGATCAATTCCGTAACAAAGAAATTCACCAAAACTAAACGCGAAATATATATATTTATAAAAGCAACTAAAAATTCCGTTGACGTCATTCTAAGAGACAGTCTCCAATCCTTCCAAACTATGTAAGTGAAGACAATACTATCAACAGCAATCGAGAGATTCATACCAAACAAATTAATATCAGACGAAACTGATCCCCCATGGTACACAAAACACGACAGAAAGCTGCTGCAGGAGCACCGAAAAAGGCACGTATAATTTAGACGAGCGCAAAATCTCCAAGATTGGCGAAGTTTTACTGTGGCTCGAAATTTGGTGCGGATTTCAATGCAAGATGCATTTAATAGTTTCCACAACGAAACTCTCTCTAGAAATGTGGCGAAAAACCGATGTAGATTCTGGTCCTATGTTAACAAAACCAGCGGAAAGGCTCAGTAAGTACCTTTATTGCGGGTCGGGCGGCGAGTGAGGAGGAGGAGCAGGAGGAGGGGGAGACAAGGGACCCAACCCTTCGGAGCAGGTAAAATAGTGGCAAATGTCCGTCGTGGCAAATTTCCGGCGTGGCAAATGTCCGCACACCCTATGGGACTTAACATCTGAGGTCATCAGTCCCCTAGAACGTAGAACTACTTTAACCTAACTAACCTAAGGACGTCTCACACATCCATGCCCGAGACAGGATTCGAACCAGCGACCGTAGCGGTCGCGCGGTTCCAGACGGAAGCGCCTAGAACTGCTCGGCCACAGCGGCCGGCGGTCACCCCCTTAAGTATGCATCGAGGTCATTTTGTGACGATGCAGACGATGTGGAAGTGGTAGCAGGCTATCACGCTGTCACGTGACGTTCAACTGCTGATGGAAGTCTCACGGTAGTGAAGTGGCCTGAAGGTGCCATTCGTTTGTATGCGATCAGTGCAGTAAGATGGGTCGATTTGGAGACGTGACGGAATGGCAAAAAAGAACTGTCGCGTCTGCATGTGCCTGTCTACAATTAAGTGCCTGGCAGAACGTTAGGTGAACCACCTTCAAGCTGCTGGGTGTACCAAAAAGAATCGTCCTATTAAAAAAATCATAACTATTATATTATTTGAGATGTGTGTGTGAACAATGTACTGTTGGAAAGAGCAAAGGCACGAGTTTTATTTACATGGTCTTCTGCTAGGTAGCAGCAGCGTGAGCCCACTTCAGTTGTAGTAAAAATTGTGTCAGGACAACAGAAAGCGTTTTGTGTTCTACCTTTAGCTCAGTGTGGGCCAATAATAACTGTTCAGCGTGGCTTTGGTACTAGGTATGGTATGGATCTTCCTACAGCACAGAGAATTAGACGATGGCATGAACAATTCCGAGAAACAGGTTGTTTGTATAGAGGCAAATCGCCGGGCCGTCCCCAAGTGTCTGAGATGGGTTGATTTTGGAGGATTAGGGAAGGACGGAGATGGAATCGGCCGTGCCCTTTCAAAGGTACCATCCCGACATTCGCCTGAAGCGATTTGGGGAAAACACGGAAAACCAAATTTAGGATGGCCGGACCGCGGGATTGAACCGTCGTCCTCCCGGATGGAGTCTAGTGTGCTCGGTGCCGAGGATCTGACACAGACGTCGAACGCATCCGCCTTAGTTTCACAAGAAGTCGCAGAAATACGTTTTCCGTGCAACTCGACTACGCAAAGTGTCCCCGATGTCCGTCTGGCGTGTGTTTCGTCGACGTTTACACATGCAGTTACCGCAAGCTCTTCATGGAGGTGACAAACAACAACTTCTGGAGTTCTGTAATTCCGTTCAAGGCAGGACGGAGGACGACAGTTTTCTTCCGTGCTTAGTGTTTAGCGACGAGGCAACATTCCATTTCAATGGAAAGGTGAACCGTCATAATGTGAGACTGTTGGGTACAGAACAACATGAAGTTGTACAACATGAGAGGGACTCTCCAAAATTTTATGTGTTTTCTGTAATATCACGGGAAAAGGTTTATGGTCGATTTTTCTTTGCCGAGAACACTGTTCAGGAAGCACGTATCTCAATATGCTTCAGAACTTTCTTTTTCCACAGTTGGAGACTGATTCCAACGACATCATTCACCAACAGGATGGGGCACAGACACCCTGGCGTCTGCAAGTGCGGCAATTTTTAAATCGAGGATTACTGAATGATGCATCAATCAGCCGGCTGGGATGGCCGAGCGGTTCTAGGCGCTATAGTCTGGAACCGCGCGACCGCTACGGTCGCAGGCTCGAATCCTGTCTCGGGCATGGATGTGT
Source organism: Schistocerca americana (assembly GCF_021461395.2). NCBI lineage: Eukaryota > Metazoa > Arthropoda > Insecta > Orthoptera > Acrididae > Schistocerca > Schistocerca americana. The sequence continues at coordinate 463,759,576 of NC_060120.1, read as the reverse complement.
GTGATGTCATTAGGTTAGTTAGGTTTAAGTAGTTCTAAGTTCTAGGGGACTGATGACCTTAGAAGTTAAGTCCCATAGTGCTCAAAGCCATTTGAACCATTTGATGCATCAATCGCACTGGACCAAATGATTCAGCCTTACATCACTGGCCTCCAAGGTCACCGCAGCTGACTGAATGTGATTATTGCTTGTTGGGGTTTATAAAAGATTTTGTTTATGTTCCTCGGTTACCAACAACTGTAAATGAACTGAGACATCCCATAACAGCAGCTATGGAGGCTGTAACACAAGACATGCTCGCTGCAATGTGGGAACAATTTGAATACCACATTGACATATACCGTGCATCTCAAGGGGGACATATTGAAAGCAGTTGGGAGATGGGGTTTGTAGCACACTTTTGATATCAAATTGATATGCAAATTAATCAAATTCATCAATTAATAACCCCCACTACCGCCCTCCCCGGCTCCAGAAGATGTCATGCGTTTTCTCAGTTGCACATGTGCCACAGCTCCCTTGTACCCCTCCCCCACACCCCCTCCAGCCAAACTACCCTATTGGCGGGAATTTCGAACTTTGGTGAGAATTTCTTTGTCCCAGGTTTGAGCTGACATCCGACCCCACCACCCATCTGGAAACTGATGGGAAATTAAAATTGGTGGTTCCCTTTCTGGGACTCGAACAGGGGTACTCCTGGGCGGAATGCCCAAGTACACCCCGGTAACACAATTAAACCACTAGAGGCACTTTGATTTGATGGGAAATTAAAAAAGGCTGGACTTGAACCCTCGTGCTCCTGCTTAGAAAGCCCAAGTGCACCCCCTAAAACATGGAAACAGTCCAGATGCGGGAGAGGAAGGTTACGTTAGTGTACTTTAATTATTTTGGTCGTGAAACTGACGCGAAGATCGACCCTAATTACTGAATTACACAAAGATCGGTCCTAATTACACAACTATATGCATAACGCTACACAAGGATGCCATAAAAGAGCAATGCAGCCGAAAAATTGACGATAATCGAAGCCAGTACTCGCTACCACACCTGATGGGAAAAAAAAGGCGTCACAGTTCTTTATTACACTTCGAAATTGTGAAAAACCAGCACTCGTAATGAATTGATCATAATGCAGAACATGTACCGGGGAAAGTCGTCGTCCCAAAAGGCTACAAACAAGACGGTAGTCGAATGTGTGTTCTCCTCTATAGGCGTCCGCAGACTGCCGATAATCGGAGCCCCTTTCCTCCCTTCCTCCACCCCTCCCTCCACCAACCACCGCTCCGCCGGTCACCTCGCGGCACGGGCAGGTCACTGTCCACCCTTTGCTGCGACCATCTGGCCTCCGCCTTCAGGTAGTGGTCCTAGACAACACAAAATGGAAATTAAGTAGCATAACCCCAGTCATCCGGAGGACTCTCCAGATGGCTATTTCAAAAGTTGCGTCCTTCGTTGTTTCTCTGCTAACAGCGTATGGCAGCAGACCCCTACAGGCCATCGCGATATGCTGCATGCCTTTGATGTGGCACCCCTTACCACAAAAGGGAAATTTACAGGCATAACTCCACCCATCCAGAGAACGCTCAAGATCAGCACTCGGCATTCCACCATCTGGCCATCACCCTGGTGCAATGCTACACTACTGGCCATTAAAATTGCTACACCACGAATATGACGTGCTACAGACGCGAAATTTAACCGACAGGAAGAAGATGCTGTGATATGCAAATGATTAGCTTTTCAGAGCATTCACACAAGGTTGGCACCGGTGGCGACACCTACAACGTACTGACATGAGGAAAGTTTCCAACCTATTTCTCATACACAAACAGCATTTGACCGGCATGGCCTGGTGAAACGTTGTTGTGATGCCTCGTGTAAGGAGGGGAAATGCGTACCATCACGTTTCCGACTTTGCTACTGTTAGCAGAATACGGAATCGGTGGGTTCAGCAGGGTAATACGGAATACCGTGCTGGATCCCAACGGCCACGGCATCTTATCCGCATGGCTGGAACTGATCCCTGAGTCAACAGATGGGGACGTTTGCAAGACAACAATCATCTGCACGAACAGTTCGACGACGTTTGCAGTAGCATGGACTATAAGCTCGGAGACCATGTCTGCGGTTACCCTTGACGCTGCATCACAGACAGGAGCGCCTGTGATGGTGTACTCGACGACGAACCTGGGTGCACGAATGGCAAAACATCATTTCTTCGGATGAACCCAGGTTTCATTCACAGCATCATGATGGTCGCATCCGTGTTTGGTGACATCGTGGTGAACGCACATTGGAAACGTGTATTCGTCATCGCCTTACTGGCGTATCACCCGGCATGGTGGTATGGGGTGCCATTGGTTACACGTCTCGGCCACCTCTTATTCGCATTGACGGCAGTTTGACAGTGGACGTTACATTGCAGATGTGTTACGACCCGTGGCTCTACCCATTATTCGATCCCTGCGAAACCCTACATTTCAGCAGGATAAGGCACGACCGCATGTTGCAGGTCCTGTACGGGCCTTTCTGGATACAGAAAATGTTCGACTGCCGCCCTGGTCAGCACATTCTCCAGATCTCTCACCAGTTAAACACGTCTGGTCAATGGTGGCCGAGCAACTGGCTCGTCACAATACGCCAGTCACTACTCTTGATGAAATGTGGTATCGTGTTGAAGCTGCATGGGCAGCCGTACCTGTACACGCCATCCAAGCTCTGTTTGACTCAATGCCCAGGCGTATCAACGCCGTTATTACGGCCAGAGGTGGTTGTTCTGGGTACTGATTTCTCAGGACCTATGCACCCAAATTGCGTGAAAATGCAAACACATGTCAGTTGTAGTATAATATATTTGTCCAATGAATACCCGTTTATCATCTGCATTTCTTCTTGGTGTAGAGATTTTAATGGCCAGTAGTGTGCTATGACTGCACAATAGGGCGTACAGTCAATACAGTCAACTAAACAATAGGAGATAAATGGACAGCCGCCTCAAGTGCAGCTTGTTCATCTAACATAGAGCGACAGAGAGCCCCCACATGCCGCCCCCCAGCCGGACAGAGAGCGGTTGTGTCCGGCGACCACCACAGCAGACACGGCCCCTCCCCCCACCCTCGCCTGTAGCAGCCCACCGTTCGGTATTTGACGTCAACGTATCTATAATGAGGAATCTATTAAAAAAAAAAAAAAAAAAAAAAAAAAAGCATATTTGCGACCACAATAAAGGTCCTCTTTCCACGAAAATAGCCATTTTCATTTAGTTTTATGAGCAAAATAAGTATAGTTCTTACGTTCGACTGCAGTCACATCTCATTATTTTGTGACGTGCAGCGAAGTGTACGACCACCGATCACAAATGATCAGCAGAGACATGCCCATTCTGCGTGAAATCAGGAAAAAAGTCCTTTGGCCATTTTGATGCAAGAACTACCAATCACCACAGAATGTCCTCATTATTTCGAAACAGTCATCAGATTAAAGAAAAAGCGAGTATTTGGAAAGAAGAAAAAAAAGAATCTATATTAACCAAAACTTTCCAGCTTGTTGAACAAATTACACGATCTGAGAACGTCTCTCACGTTCAATGTCTGTAAATAAACCGTCATGCACATGTGTATTGCAAACATTGCATACAATCTTTCACACCATTGGCACACATGTCGAAAAAAAAACACATTCATTTTACGTTTGACAACAAGTAGCTATAATTCAAGAGAATATAGCTGCTTTGTACACTGACAGGACCCCTTTTACCAGTGCAATGCTATATCATACTAGCGTTTACGGAAAAAAAACGTGAGAGCAGGTCTCGCCCTGTGTAAATGGGGAATTTCGTTAAAAGATATCGCCATCTCTTCCTCCCGCGCCGGCTTTGGTGACCGAGCTGTTCTAGGCGCTTCAGTCCGGAACCGTGAGACTGCTACGGTCGCAGGTTCGAATCCTGCCTCGGCCATGGATGTGTGTGATGTCCTCAGGTTAGTTAGATTTAAGTAGTTCTAAGTTCTAGGGGACTGATGACCTCAGAATTTAAGTCCCCTAGTGCTCAGAGCCATTTTGAACTGATGACCTCAGATGTTAGGTGCCATAGTGCTCATAGCCATTTGAACCATTTGTTCCACCCGCCTGGTAGCATGTCAGTGATATCAGCATGAAGCGCTAATTAATTAAACTGATCATGAAAGTCACTTTGCATGGCAAATGTTTTTTTTTTTTTTTTCCAGCACTCGGATTACACTCACCAGCTAGGACAACTGGGAATCCATGGAGGGGACACGATGTTCCTTTTGAGGAACACTAATGAAAAATGACATTTGAAGATGATCACAGAGGGATTCTACAGCTCACAACATACATATCGCATAAGAACTTCGCTATTAAAACACGATCATAACATCTATGTTACCGTCACTCTGCATAAACGCGGTCTTGAGTCTACAGGCACATACACTGGTTGCTGGTAGTATTACGCATTCAGGTAGAAATGCTGTCTGCAATTTGGATTCAAGTCTACCCATTCTACCACGTACGCATGTTGTATCTTGTAGAGACGTCTTGTAAAGGTTACAGCCACTGGTGAATCATATCCGTGCCACTCTCGTATCTCGAAACGACTCACCTTTTTTTTTTTTTTTTTCAAACCTATCTGCTAAGAATCCCATACACCAAGAACTCCAGTGCTGTTTTTAGACAGTCCCTCTGCATCTTGTAACTGCTCCTAAGTCTCTGCCCAGCTCTCCTTGCAGCTTAGTCCATGTTATCGTCCCAATTTAAGTCTGACCTGCATGGAAGTTGGGGAGCGCTATATCTAAGAACTTGTGCAACCTGTGGGGAAACAGCACGAGCTGAATTAATGCGACAGCAGCGCGTTTTGACGACTCAGTGAAAATGGGAACATGGTGTCATAGCTCCTTCAACCGTGTACAGTGTGTAATTCCAGCGCCAGACGAAGCTTTCCCCTGCAACATGAGATAGTAGAAGAGATAGAACGAGCAGTTATGGTGGTGTTTCTTGTTCAGAAAGTTAGGAAGACTGCACATCATACATGGCATGGAAGGAGGACGAAGATTTTGCGACACGTTCCAAACTACATACAGGTAGTCCAAAGGAGATCTGTATCTCTCAGGGTGCATTCGTGTCTATCACCCAAACATATGTGGCGATCCTATTAAATATACAGGTATTTATCCTTTGGAGCAGGTGGTTCGTGATCAAAGTCGCTTCCACAGACCAGTGTTTCATCACCTGTACTGTAGGATGACCATATACAACAGACTATCAATCACACGAGAGGGTTCCTGTATTGCTCCTTCATAAGAAGTTTAATACACTGTGTTTTTCGGCTGTAACACACCCAATCAGTGTACACCGCCATACACTTTGTTTTTTCTACCATGACTTAGAGATCCATGGCAGCTGCTGCTAAACTGTCATTAACGCGTTTCGATGTTCTGTCTCTCACAGAAAACTGAACGTTGCATGGCATAAACTATACAGGTACCACACCACAGGCAGGTAGAAATAAAACACAGAGGCGATGTTTCTCATTCACAAAAATGTGGAAGACATCGCAACATATGGATATCAGGAACAGCAAATGGTCTATAATACTTGCTTGAGGAACGCCAGACATTACTTCTGTTCGACATCGTAGGCTTTCCCGGCGTAATAAATCTTGAAAGTCTCTTCGCGTCGTCGAGTGATACGTCGGACGAGGAGGCATACACGAGGATACCGATCGCGGTAAGTCTCCGGAAGGCGACGGAATCGCATGACTAAACACAATCCACTTGGTCTTAGGCATATGTATGTTCATATGACTATGAACATGGAACCCAGAACTGTACATTCCGCTTTGGGACAAGATCCATCAAGTTGGAGTATAGGATTTAATACTATTACTTTAATGTGTCCTGGTGTAAATAATGTTCTTAAGCTAATTGGTACTCAATACGCGCTACATTGTCCCTTGTTATCGTAAAGGAGTGGGATATTAAGTACAAGTCATATAAATTATGTGTAAAGAGCAAATGCCAAAGGTAATCAAATATAGGGGTCATAACATGCTGTGCAATATGTTAATAAGTGGTTGACAGATCATAAGAAGTATCAGGGGTTGAACGTACACTATACTGAAAAGCTATCTGCTTCTGCTCCCGCCGTGGAGGAATATTTGTTTCTTAGAGGTAAGTTCTCAGCGGGGCTCATTAACAAAAGCAGCATTCTGGAGTTGATTTTTAGGATCTGGCAGCATACCCGAAGAGACTCTCAAGATTACTTACGTTTACTCGACGATTTGCTGTCGGTTACTGAGAACTGTGACCTTTCTGACAACTCACGAATTCAGTCGCAAAACTGAGGCGATATCCCATAGGCACACAACTTGATTACAAGTCGCTTGTGATGAACGGTGGCTAAAGCGCTCTGGAAATCTAAAAAATATGGAATTAGTTTGATATGTCCTGTCGATAGTACACTGTGAATAATGTTTCCCAGTTTGGTGGTGTATTGAGGCAAACAGTCCACCGTGACCACGAGAAGGTACAGGGTAGGTATAATTAAAACGGAGATATTCACGGATATTACAGATCACACTGGATCTCTGTGAACATCTGCACTTTGATTATAACCGTCCGGTATGTACCACTCACTTTCATGTAACACGACATATGAACAATGGTCGTTGAGAAGATGAAACGTCTGTCAGAAACGTTTCATGTAGTACCTCTTGCAATTCAATATTGGCACCTCGAATGCTTGGTACGTTTCTTGGCTCAACTTGTGAGAAAATTGAGTAGTTGATATATATATATATATATATATATATATATATATATATATACTCCTGGAAATTGAAATAAGAACACCGTGAATTCATTGTCCCAGGAAGGGGAAACTTTATTGACACATTCCTGGGGTCAGATACATCACATGATCACACTGACAGAACCACAGGCACATAGACACAGGCAACAGAGCATGCACAATGTCGGCACTAGTACAGTGCATATCCACCTTCCGCAGCAATGCAGGCTGCTATTCTCCCATGGAGACGATCGTAGAGATGCTGGATGTAGTCCTGTGGAACAGCTTGCCATGCCATTTCCACCTGGCGCCTCAGTTGGACCAGCGTTCGTGCTGGACGTGCAGACCGCGTGAGACGACGCTTCATCCAGTCCCAAACATGCTCAATGGGGGACAGATCCGGAGATCTTGCTGGCCAGGGTAGTTGACTTACACCTTCTAGAGCACGTTGGGTGGCACGGGATACATGCGGACGTGCATTGTCCTGTTGGAACAGCAAGTTCCCTTGCCGGTCTAGGAATGGTAGAACGATGGGTTCGATGACGGTTTGGATGTACCGTGCACTATTCAGTGTCCCCTCGACGATCACCAGTGGTGTACGGCCAGTGTAGGAGATCGCTCCCCACACCATGATGCTGGGTGTTGGCCCTGTGTGCCTCGGTCGTATGCAGTCCTGATTGTGGCGCTCACCTGCACGGTGCCAAACACGCATACGACCATCATTGGCACCAAGGCAGAAGCGACTCTCATCGCTGAAGACGACACGTCTCCATTCGTCCCTCCATTCACGCCTGTCGCGACACCACTGGAGGAGGGCTGCACGATGTTGGGGCGTGAGCGGAAGACGGCCTAACGGTGTGCGGGACCGTAGCCCAGCTTCATGGAGACGGTTGCGAATGGTCCTCGCCGATACCCCAGGAGCAACAGTGTCCCTAATTTGCTGGGAAGTGGCGGTGCGGTCCCCTACGGCACTGCGTAGGATCCTACGGTCTTGGCGTGCATCCGTGCGTCGCTGCGGTCCGGTCCCAGGTCGACTTGCACGTGCACCTTCCGCCGACCACTGGCGACAACATCGATGTACTGTGGAGACCTCACGCCCCACGTGTTGAGCAATTCGGCGGTACGTCCACCCGGCCTCCCGCATGCCCACTATACGCCCTCGCTCAAAGTCCGTCAACTGCACATATGGTTCACGTCCACGCTGTCGCGGCATGCTACCAGTGTTAAAGACTGCGATGGAGCTCCGTATGCCACGGCAAACTGGCTGACACTGAAGGCGGCGGTGCACAAATGCTGCGCAGCTAGCGCCATTCGACGGCCAACACCGCGATACCTGGTGTGTCCGCTGTGCCGTGCGTGTGATCATTGCTTGTACAACCCTCTCGCAGTGTCCGGGGCAAGTATGGTGGGTCTGACACACCGGTGTCAATGTGTTCTTTTTTCCATTTTCAGGAGTATATATATATATATATATATATATATATATATATATATATATATATATATATATATATATACAGGGTGTTACAAAAAGGCACGGTCAAACTTTCTGGAAACATTCCTCACACACAAATAAAGAAAAGATGTTATGTGGACATGTTTCCGTAAACGCTTAATTTCCATGTTAGAGCTCATTTTACACTCCTGGAAATGGAAAAAAGAACACATTGACACCGGTGTGTCAGACCCACCATACTTGCTCCGGACACTGCGAGAGGGCTGTACAAGCAATGATCACACGCACGGCACAGCGGACACACCAGGAACCGCGGTGTTGGCTGTCGAATGGCGCTAGCTGCGCAGCATTTGTGCACCGCCGCCGTCAGTGTCAGTCAGTTTGCCGTGGCATACGGAGCTCCATCGCAGTCTTTAACACTGGTAGCATGCCGCGACAGCATGGACGTGAACCGTATGTGCAGTTGACGGACTTTGAGCGAGGGCGTATAGTGGGCATGCGGGAGGCCGGGTGGACGTACCGCCGGATTGCTCAACACGTGGGGCGTGAGGTCTCCACAGTACATTGATGTTGTCGCCAGTGGTCGGCGGAAGGTGCACGTGCCCATCGACCTGGGACCGGACCGCAGCGATGCACCGCCACTTCCCAGCAAATTAGGGACACTGCTGCTCCTGGGGTATCGGCGAGGACCATTCGCAACCGTCTCCATGAAGCTGGGCTACGGTCCCGCAAACCGTTAGGCCGTCTTCCGCTCACGCCCCAACATCGTGCAGCCCGCCTCCAGTGGTGTCGCGACAGGCGTGAATGGAGGGACGAATGGAGACGTGTCGTCTTCAGCGATGAGAGTCGCTTCTGCCTTGGTTCCAACGATGGTCGTATGCATGTTTGGCGCCGTGCAGGTGAGCGCCACAATCAGGACTGCATACGACCGAGGCACATGGGCCAACACCCGGCATCATGGTGTGGGGAGCGATCTCCTACACTGGCCGTACACCACTGGTGATCGTCGAGGGGACACTGAATAGTGCACGGTACATCCAAACCGTCATCGAACCCATCGTTCTACCATTCCTAGACCGGCAAGGGAACTTGCTGTTCCAACAGGACAATGCACGTCCGCATGTATCCCGTGCCGCCCAACGTGCTCTAGAAGGTGTAAGTCAACTACCCTGGCCAGCAAGATCTCCGGATCTGTCCCCCATTGAGCATGTTTGGGACTGGATGAAGCGTCGTCTCACGCGGTCTGCACGTCCAGCACGAACGCTGGTCCAACTGAGGCGCCAGGTGGAAATGGCATGGCAAGCCGTTCCACAGGACTACATCCAGCATCTCTACGATCGTCTCCATGGGAGAATAGCAGCCTGCATTGCTGCGAAAGGAGGATATACACTGTACTAGTGCCGACATTGTGCATGCTCTGTTGCCTGTGTCTATGTGCCTGTGGTTCTGTCAGTGTGATCATGTGATGTATCTGACCCCAGGAATGTGTCAATAAAGTTTCCCCTTCCTGGGACAATGAATTCACGGTGTTCTTATTTCAATTTCCAGGAGTGTAGATTCGTCAGTATGTACTGTACTTCCTCGATTCACCGCCATGATTTCATACGGGATACTCTACCTGTGCTGCTAGAACATGTGCCTTTACGAGTACGACACAACATGTGGCTCATGCACGATGGAGCTCCTGCACATTTCAGTCGAAGTGTTCGTACGCTTCTCAACAACAGATTCGGTGAACGATGGATTGGTAGAGGCGGACCAATCCCATGGCCTCCACCCTCTCCTGACCTCAACCCTCTTGACTTTCATTTATGGGAGCATTTGAAAGCTCTTGTCTACGCAACCCCGGTACCAAATGTAGAGACTCTTGGTGCTCGGCGGCCGCTACGGTCGCAGGTTCGAATCCTGCCTCGGGCATGGATGTGTGTGATGTCCTTAGGTTAGTTAGGTTTAATTAGTTCTAAGTTCTAGGCGACTGATGACCTCAGAAGTTAAGTCGTATAGTGCTCAGAGCCAATTTTCTTGGTGCTCGTATTGTGGACGGCTGTGATACAATACGCCATTCTCCAGGGCTGCATCAGCGCATCAGGGATTCCATGCGACGGAGGGTGGATGCATGTATCCTCGCTAACGGAGGACATTTTGAACATTTCCTGTAACAAAATGTTTGAAGTCACGCTGGTACGTTCTGTTGCTGTGTGTTTCCATTCCATGATTAATGTGATTTGAAGAGAAGTAATAAAATGAGCTCTAACATGGAAAGTAAGCGTTTCCGGACACATGTCCACGTAACATATTTTGTTTCTTTGTGTGTGAGGAATGTTTCCTGAAAGTTTGGCCGTACCTTTTTGTAACACCCTGTATATATTATTCTAAATTAACTGAACGATGCAGACAACCTACGCTCTGCATTTTTCTGAAAGTATATAGATGTGCGTAATTGTGTTCCCAGGCAAGCTCTCAATCCTACTTGCAGAACTTATATTTTGTGCTTCCACATTCCCTTTTTTTCCTTATCCTCTGTGTGGAAGAGTGAATGAACGTGTGTGTTATTTTTTTGTTTCAATTGTAGATCCGACAGTACCATGCTGTCTGCTATTGTGTATTAAAATGGGGACCTAGGAACGACGGTGAGGCTTCGTCCCGCCGTAGCCCTCAGTGGTTGACAACCCCACAACAGGACACAGCAGTCCACCCACCCCACCTCCGCCCCACACCGAACCCAGGGCTATTGTGTGGTTCGGCCCCCAGTGGACCCTCCCCCCTCTCTCTCCTCCCCCCCCCCCCATCCTCCCTCTCCGGAATCACTCATACCAGAGTGTAATCTCAAATGTTTGCATCCTAGAGTAATTATGGTGTACATGTACGTGAAGACAGTGTTTGCGCAGTAATTGCCGTCATAGCGTAACTGTGGCAGAATAAGAGGAACCAGCCCGCATTCGCTGAGGTAGATGGAAAACCATCTTAGAAACCATCCACAGGCTGGCCGGCACACCGGACCTCGACACTAATCTACAGGTCGATTCGTGCCGGGAACTGGCACATTTTCCTGCTGGGCAAGCAGCGCGTTAGACAGTGCGGCCAGTCCGGCGGGCTGATGTCTGCTATAGTCACAGAGTGGTGAACTTAGTAGGTTCAGGCAAAGTAAAGCGGCTTGTGCCCTCTAAGTAGTCATCCTATGTTGTTAGACTAGGACATCTTTAGTCAGTTCCAGCTGGGGATGGGAAAATAATCGGGTAAAAGAATTAGCCATAGCCGCTGCACAAAAATTTTGGTTTAAGTAAACTTTTTTTAAAAAACAAAGGGAGGAATTTTTATTCGTAAAATATCCATTGGTTTGAAACGCTGTTTTATAGTAGAAAATGGGAAAAGCTATTAGTGCTGTTTTAATAATAATGCCGACAGAAACGAGCAACAAACACATGACATAAGAATAGGTACATCGTTGTTGAGAGAATAATGTACCCGTTACGCATGTACATGCTTGTCTCACCTGCTCTACAGTTTCCCGCTGTCGTCGTCGGATATCAGTTGTATCAGTGAATGGCAGCATCCCCAATGTGGAAGTATTTCACGAAGTGTGGTATCAATGAAGTACAATGCCCCATTTGCTTTAAAAGATTAAAAATGGGAGGAGCAACAACTAACTTTTGATATATGAGGAGAAAAGTTAAAACTTAATCATTCGTTCCCAGTTATGATAGAAAAGGAAGTGGCCAATCTGCTCCCTGTGTCTACATATTATACCTTTATCTGGTTGTAGCCCTTGAAAACGGACAAATTAACATGAACAATAGAGTTCCTCGACCTCACATTTTCACCGTTTAGCATTGCCTATTCGTAGTACCCAAATAGTGGTATGTTCCTCGGTTATACCATAATTTATTTTTCAAACAAATTACAATCAACAAGGGAATAGTGGTGATTTTTGTAGTACTGAACCAGTTACCACTTTCCGAGAAAAGCAGCTAACGGTGGACGGATTAAGTTTTCTTTTTGTTGTGTGCTCCTGCATACTCGGTTCGCTAGATAAACAATCAAACAAGTCGTATTAATGACTTATTATAACAAGTACAAATACTTAAGGGGGGGGTAGGACGTCAAACAGGCCGTCTTGGAGCAGGAGAGACACCACAGGACATTTTAATTTCCACTGTCTATACTTTTACGAATAAATTCATAAAACTTTGTCAGCATGACCAGGAAGGATTCAGGTTTCACAATCATAGCAGTGGAAGTTCAAAAACATAGCAAAATTTTTTTTTTTACGTGTGAAAGTTCATTTTTTTTCACTTCTATTGGCTACGTTTGTTGCTATAGGTAGACGTTTCTTCATAAGTAAGAGAGATTCTTCGATGAATTTTGCACAGCGTACAAACCATACTTACAGGTGTATCAAACTCTATAAATTATTTAATTTATGAAAAAATGTATGTGCTGCTATATTTTAAACTTCATGTTTAGAAAAAAAACTCAAATTTTATAGTTAATTATCTCAATTTTTACCACAGTTTTTAATAGATTTAGAAAATTCTAGAGTCTGATACACCTGTAAGTATGGTTTGTATGCTGTGCAAAATTCATCGAATTATCTCGATTATTTATGAAGAAAAGTGTACCTATAGCAACAAATGCAACCAATGGTAAGTGAAAAAAGATGAAATGCAAATGTAAAAAAATAAATTACTTTCTTGTGTTTTTGAACTTCCAGTGCTATGATTGTGAATCCTGAATCCTTCCTGGTCATGCTGACAAAGTTTTATGAATTTATTCGTAAAAGTATAGACAGTGGAAATTAAAATGTCCTGTGGTGTCTCTCCTGCTCCAAGTCGTCTCGTTTGACGTCCTACCCCCCTTAACTTTGAATCAGTCTTCTTCGGAATAGACAAATATAGGTCTGTGCTACGTAGAGATTGCTAATGACAGAGGCTACAATGCTACAGCTAATGAAGTCGCTAACGTTGAAGCTGCATCCGAAGTTGGCTGCCACCAGTAGGGCGTGGCGCTTATGTCCTGTTCACCTAGGGGCCGCTGCTGTCACGTTGTCGTCCTGACGGAGGTCGCTCAGACTGCGATTGGCTGACTTCTTCTCACAGCCGTCTCTTCTCTGTCGTTCCCGACTGGCGTGCCGGCGCTGACTTAACACTGTAACGCCCCCCTACGCCCCCCCCTCCCAAAAAGAAAGACTGACTGTCGCCATATATGGAGCACGACAACAAGGGGGCGGGGGGGTGCTGGGAGGTAGGAGTGTGGACGCTCTGATGGACCGGAAGCTGTGGCTGCAGGGGACGTCAGACTTCCGTTCGTACCCCGCCATCCGCCCTTCGCTTTGGTGGAAACGCTCAGAAGGGTACACGTCCAACTCCGAGGCCCATACCACAATGTAGACGGTGTGGGCCGCTGCCGCGTGGCCGAGTTCAGCTCCTTCGGTAGGACGAGAGGAGGCGGAGGAAGCGAAGACCCCGTCTCCATGCGGTCGTCCTGCGGTGTCGTGATGACATCCTCTGGCGGCTGCTGTGGCCGCGGCGTCCTCGGGATCGGTGAATCTGGGGGAAGAGACACAGAAGGATCACCGTGCACATGACAGTGCCGAATTTGATTGTGATGTCGGCTCTGCAATCCGTCTGGACCTGAAATGAGATGCTTGCGTGCGCCAAGTCGACGAAGGATTTCGCCTCGCGCCCACCGTCTGCTGCCGCTAAAAACTCTGAAAAACACAATATCATGCGGCGCAAAGCGATACTTGCGGCCTTCCTGCGGCGCCGTATGCTGAGGAGGGTGGAGCAGTGTCCGATGGCGGCGGCCGTGAAGCAATTCCGCCGGCGATGGTCCATCTCCTGGATGCGAAGGCGATAGGAGGCGAGAAACAGTTGCAATGCTTGATTCCCGATGTGTGCGGTGTGTAATTTGGCCATCTACTGCTTGAAGGTTCCGAGAAAACGTTCCGCTTCGCCGTTTGACTGTGGATGGAACGGTGCACTAGTTAGATGCTGTATGCAATTGCGTTCACAGAATGTTTCAGATTCATTAGATGTGAACTTGAGGGCCGTTGCCCGACTCTATGACTTCAGGCAAACGTTCAATGCAAAAACGGAAGACAACGCCTGAACTGCGCTACGTGACGTTGTCGAGTTCATTGGTCCAGCAAAGGAAACTTCCTGTAAGAGTTTACCACAATCAACCAAAGAATGTTCCAAAAAGGACCCGCAAAGTCTATGTGCACACGCTGCCATGGTGATTGCGACTTAGGCCAAGCAGAGAATTTTGGTGACGGAGCGGACTGATTTTCCACACATGCGTGACACTGTGAGTCATCTGTTCTATTTGGGCGTCCACACCCTGCCAAGTACAGTGTCGACGGGTTAACTGCTCTACAGAACAATTGTAGTACATCCAGCGTGGTGTTTCCGAAGTGCAACACATCTCGCAGGTCTTATGTGTTTTTCAATGAAAGTTTGTTATATCATGTCGAGACTTCTTTTCGTCTTCCATTCAGCAAGAACATGCCGCATCATTAATGTGATTTCAGGTGATGAACTGATGAAAGCAATTACATGTTTATAATTGATATGCACTAAAGCGTTATCCAGTTTTATTAAAATGGGAAATCCAAAGTTCACATAACCCATTTAAAGACCGTAACCGACTGGGACGGGAGGCGAAGGTCACTCCTTGTCAATGACAACCGGCGTCTAACCCCACAGCAGCTGCTGCTGTCGGACAAGCAAGATCATCTCAGTCACTTTATGGGCGGACACTTCGAAGACAGCTGCATGCAGTGGACATCCTAGAGACCACTGTTCCGAGCGGCATGATACTGCCTCTTGTCGAACGACACACCGGTCTCCACGAGGTCCTTAACCCACCGATTGTGGAAGGTGTGCGTCTGGTCGGACGAGGTTTTCTCATGTTTTGTGCGTGTTTTCGGTATTTTGAGGTTACCATGAACGTGAAGCAGGAAGTTTACTTCAACGTGGCCGTCCGTTGTGACCGAGTGGTTCTACACGCTTCAGTCTGGAACCGCTGTGGTCGCAGGTTCCAATCCTGCCTCGGGCATGGATGTGTATGGTGTCCTTAGGTTAGTTAGGTTTAAGTAGTTCTAAGTCTAGGCGACTGATGACCTCAGATGGAAATTTGTGTTAGGGTCTTATGGGACCAAACTGCTGAGGTCATCGGCCCCTAAGCATACACACTACTTAATCTATCTTAAACTAACTTACGCTATGGATAACAAACACACCCATGCCCGAGGGAGGACTCGAACGTCCGACGTGGGCAGCCGCACGGACCATGACAAGGCGCCCTTGACGGTGCGGCTACCCGGGGCGGCGACCTTAGGTGTTAAGTCCCATAGTGCTCAGAGCCATTTGAACCATTTTTTAACTTCAACGTGCTCAGTGAACCAGTGTCCATGAGCATGATGTAGGCACCCCTCCCGTCTTCCAGCATAACAACAGCCGTGTTGACACGGTAGCACACGTTCGTTCTTTCCTGCTTTGACGAAAATTCAGGTGCCTCATCATATCTGCAGTGAGCTGCTAAATCACGCTATTACAGTCCCACAGAAAATGGCTGGGACTCTTTGAGGGAGAAGAGGTGAAATACCGCACTCAACACTCCATTTGTATCTTAGCTACACGAAATCTAATCGTCAAATGCTTCAGTTACACATGGCACACCTGACTAAACTCGTGCACTCTATTCCTCGGCGAATCGAGTCGACTGTAAAAGCGAGAGCCGCCGTGACACCATATTAGCGCGATCTCTCCTGCTGGAGAATAATTTTCTGCCCACTGCGTTTATTTACTATCGTGTCTGTGTGAACGGTGATACACCCGTCTGCCGGGACAACTATATCTGCATTAGATCATCGACTTCTCGAGACAACATTCTCTTCAAAAAATGTGTGTGTAAAATCTTATGGGACTTAACTGCTAAGGTCATCAATCCCTAAGCTTACACACTACTTAACCTAAATTATCCGATGGACAAACACTCACACCCATGCCCGAGGCAGGACTAGAACCTCCGCTGGCATCAGCCGCACAGTCCATGACTGCAGCGCCTTCGAACGCTCGGCTAATCCCGCGCGGCACATTCCCTTCCTTTATATCTTCAGCTCAGGCGTAGGCCAGAGACCAATGTCTCAAATTATCACGAATAAAGTTTTATGGTACGCAACAAATTTCAGATTAACTTGAAGTGTATTACAGTGTAGCATAAGCAAATGATAAACATTCCAGCGGAAACCAACAAAGAGGTTAGTTAGTTACCTGTTCGATAGATAAACTATTATTTACCGAAATGATATGGAATGAGTTATATTACAGCCACTATAAACATGATTAGTTTTAATTACTTTTGATCACATTATGGGAGTGACAGTGATCGATGTGTTACAAATATTTACCATTAAAAACAGTCTTGATCACGATTTATTTATTACGGTGACCGGTTTCCACCACTACTGTGGTCATCTTCAGACCAATGAGTAGGAACCCCTTTCTGCTGGAGAATCACTACTGTGGTAGTGATTCTCAATGTGGTTCCTACTCATTGGTCTGAAGATGACCACAGTAGTGGTCGAAGCCGGTCGTCGTAATAAATAAATCGTGATCAATTCTGTTTTTAATAGTAAATGATTAGTTTTAGTGGATGGCTCCATGCTGGCTATTCAAAGTTCGTATATCTGAATTTAATGCTAATGATCATACTATTTTTCAGTCCTACTTATGCAATTACACTAAAAGGAAATTTTTAATTAAAAAATCTTGTATGAAGTACGTTGTCCAGATGAAATGATTCTAGTTTATATTTAGCCTTGTTTTACAGTTTGTCGGATGTACCACGTCACTGCGCAAATGATCAAAAATTTTTTCGCTGCGTATTGAACCACATTGTGACCTACCGAGAACTTTCATAATGAATAATGAAGGTCATTTTTTTTCTACGAGTGTGATAGGAATCGACATCGTTAATGTTCTTAAATTGTGATCGATTATTTATGACGAATTTCACTAGCGAATGTTCAGGGTGGTCAGAAACAGACAGAAAAGCTTGTAAGGCTATTGCAGGGTAGGTTCTGTTGAGAAATAATTGTTAAGAAAAAAATTCGATACGTTGCTCTCTTCCCGGTCTAGTTAGCAGTTAAGTTAGCCTATTAGTCCCCTACGCCCGAAAACTGAAGCGCCCTGCCAGAGACGCTGTTGCGAAACACGAGAGAGCGATACAAAAATTGAACATGGGACAGTAGTAAGGATACAACGAGAGCAAAAGGCTGAACAGTCTTGTGCAGTATCATCTACGCTAATACAAGGGTCACTCGAAAAGAAATGCGCACTATTTTTTTTTAAATCCATCTATTATTCTACATGTTTGAAAGTTTCACAATGTGTAGATACATCCTTTAGGAACAATATTTTCATTTCTCCACATAATTTCCATCACTCTCAACTGCCTTACGCCATCTTGGAACCAGCGCCTGTATACCCGCACGGTAAAATTCTGGACCAACCTGTTGGAGCCACTGTTTGGTAGCGTGCACAAAGGAGTCATCATCTTCAAACCTTGTTCCACGAAGAGAGTCTTTCAGTTTCCCGAAGAGATGATAGTCACATGGAGCCAGGTCAGGACTGTATGGCAGGTGTTTCAGTGTTGTCCATCCGAGTTTTGTGAACGCTTCCATGGTTTTTTGAGTGACATGTGGCCGAGCACTGTCGTGCAACAGCAAAACATCCTGCTTTTGCCGATGTGGTCGAACACGACTCAGTCGAGCTAGAAGTTTCTTCAGTGTCGTCACATATGCATCAGAATTTATGGTGGTTCCACTTGGCATGATGTCCACAAGTAAGAGTCCTTCAGAATCGAGAAACACAGTAGCCACAACTTTTCCAGCAGAAGGTGTGGTTTTGAATTTTTTTTTCTTGGGTAAATTTGCAAGATGCCACTCCATTCATTGCCTCTTCGTCTCTGGTGAAAAATGATGGAGCCATGTTTCATCACCTGTCACAATTCACCCGAGAAATTCATCTCCACTGTGCTCGTACTGTTCCAAAAGTTCGCTGCATACCGTTTTTCTCGTTTCTTTGTGAGCCACTGTCAACATCCTGGGAACCCACCTGACACAAACCTTTTTTAACGCCAACACTTTCAGTATTCTGCAAACACTTCCTTCCCCTATCCCAACGTAGCGTGACAATTCGTTCACTGTGATGCGTCTGTCAGCAGTCGCCAATTCGTTAGCTCTCTGCACATTGCCTGGAGTGTGTGCAGCCACTGCGAGGACAATTCTCAATTTTGCCGTGCCCGCTTTCATCACGTAACCTGCTTGCCCACCGACTAACTGTACTGCGATCGACAGCAGCATCTCCGTACACCTTTTTCAACCTCTTGTGGATGTTTCCCACTGTCTAGTTTCCACAGCACAGGAATTCTATGACATCACGTTGCTTCTGACTAACGTCAAGTGTAGCATCTTGAAGACATGCTATGACGGCGCCATTCACGGGAACAGATTGAACTAAGTTTGAAAACAAGCGGGAAGGATGTACCTACACACTGTAAAACTTTCACACATGCAGAATGAAAACTGTATTTTTACGAAAATAGTGTGCATTTCTTTTGGAGTGACGCCCGTAGAACAATTGACACTATTCGTATATGGAGAGGCCCTTGAATATGAGTGCGCAATGGCCTGATTGCTTAATTCCAATGCTAATTAGCTCGAAAACGGCGCAACGTTTGGCATTTTTTGCTTAAGAATTATTTCTCAACACAACCTTCCCTGCAACACCCTTTTGGACCATCCTGTGTTATGCCGTGGAGGAGCAGTTAAAAATGACTCACTTGTTGAAGAGGTACCTACAAGATGACTGTGGGAGAAAAACCACATACTGCTCCTACAGCTCGATTTTGTGCAATCAATACTTTCTTTCTGACTGACGAGTTACCACAGGAAATTGTTCCGTTATTGAGTGGAAGTATGCAAAATATGTGAGGAGGATGACTCGTTTGTTTCCAAAACCAACAATTTCACCAAGAGCAACCGTAGCTGAACTTCATATATTGTGAAGCTCAGCAACATGCATCTTGCAGTTCAGGTTTTCATCAATATGTACACCCAAATATTTGGAGCGATCTACCTTATTTATAAACTCCTGTTCATCCGCTACTTCAACTGTTGGTATGACTCTGTTCGTTGTACAAAACTGAATAACGTGTGTTTTATTAGAATTAAGGAAGAGTCCATCTTCAGAGAACCATTTAACTATTCTTTCAAAAATATAATTAACAGTTTATTCTGTTGTTTTCGCTCTAACGGAATTTAATATGGAACCAATATCGTCTGTGAATTGCAGCAGTTCAGCTTGACAAATGTTAAACGGAAGGTCGTTAATATGATATGGAATAGAACATGACATAAAATTGAACCCTGTAGGACTCTTTTAGTGGTTTCTTCCCTGTCATTAAAATTTTAAGTCGTTCCAATATTATTTGAATTATTCAGTACACCATTATACAATCTTTTTTTAAAGTGTGATTCAAATCAGATGTTTTTAAAGCTATCAGCTCCGTAATCTTGGGCACATCACAGAATTATCAGCTAGCGATATTTTATTATTTAAGGCTTGCAATATTTGGTCAGCGAATCTCGCACAAATAGCATTCTCGTCGAGCAACCCTTCTAGAATACATACTCTGATGCACTGAGTGAATTGTTTGTATTTAAATGTGAAACTACCCACGGATGTTTTGGAAAAAGACATCAGTAATGAAACTAGGCGATCATTATTTAAGTCTTTCTTTCCACGTTTGTTATAAAAACGTTTAACAATGACATTTTTTAATCTGTCTGGAAAAATTTCCTGTGTCAGTGATACATTACACATATCACTAAGGACATTACTTAATAAGTTATATTGACGATTCAGAATTCTGTTTGAAATTCGATCAGCACTATATACAGGGTGGTCCATTGATCGTGATCAGGCCAAATATCTCACGAAGTAAGCGTCAAACGAAAAAACTACAAAGAATGAAACTTGTCTAGCTTGAAGGGGGAAACCAAATGGCGCTATGATTGGCCCGCTAGATGGCGCTGCAATAGGTCAAAAGGATATCAACTGCGTTTTTTTTCTTTTTTTTTTAATAGGAACCCCCATTTTTATTACATATTCGTGTAGTACGTAAAGAAACATGAATGTTTTAGTTGGACCACTTTTTTCACTTTGTGATAGATGGCGCTGTAGTAGTCACAAACATATGGCTCACAATTTTAGACGAACAGTTGGTAACAAGTAGGTTTTTTAAATTAAAATACAGAACGTAGGTACGTTGGAACATTTTATTTCGGTTGTTCCAATGTGATACATGTACCTTTGTCAACTTATCATTTCTGAGAACGCATGCTGTTACAGCGTGATTACCTGTAAATATCACATTAATGCAATAAATGCTCAAAATGATGTCCGTCAACCTCAATGCATTTGGCAATACGTGTAATGACATTCCTCTCAACAGCGAGTAGTTCGCTTCCGCAATGTTCGCACATGCATTGACAATGCGCTCACGCATGTTGTCAGGCGTTGTCGGTGGATCACGATAGCAAATATCCTTCAACTTTCCCCACAGAAAGAAATCTGGGGACGTCAGATCCGGTGAACGTGCGGGCCATGGTTTGGTGCTTCGACGATCAGTCCACCTGTCATGAAATATGCTATTCAATACCTCTTCAATATCATACGAGCTATGTGCCGGACATCCACGATGTAGGAAGTACACCGCCATTCTGTCATGCAGTGAAACATCTTGTAGTAACATCGGTAGAACATTACGTAGGAAATTAGCATACATTGCGCCATTTAGATTGCCATCGATAAAATGGGGGCCACTTATCCTTCCTCCCATAATGCCGCACCATACATTAACCCGCCAAGGTCGCTGATGTTCCACTTGTCGCAGCCATCGTGGATTTTCCGTTGCACAATAGTGCATATTATGCCGGTTTACGTTACCGCTGTTGGTGAGTGACGCTTCGTCGCTAAATAGAACGCATGCAAAAAATCTGTGATCGTCCGGTAATTTCTCTTGTGCCCAGTGGCAGAACTGTACACGATGTCCAAAGTCATCACCATGCAACTCCTGGTGCATAGAAATATGGTACGAGTGCAATCGATGTTGATAGCATTCTCAACACCGACGTTTTTGAGATTCCCGATTCTCGCGCAATTTGTCTGCTACTGACATGCGGATCAGCCGCGACAGCAGCTAAAACACCTACTTGGGCATCATCATTTGTTGAAGGTCGTGGTTGACGTTTCACATGTGGCTGAACACTTCCTGTTTCCTTAAATAACGTAACTATCCGGCGAACGGTGCAGACACTTGGATGATGTCGTCCAGGATACCGAGCAGCATACATAGCACACAGCATACATTGGGCATTTTGATCACAATAGACATACATCAACACGATATCGACCTTTTCCGCAATTGGTAAACGGTCCATTTTAACACGGGTAATGTATCACGAAGCAATTACCGTCCGCACTGGCGGAATGTTACGTGATACCACGTACTTACACGTTTGTGACTATTACAGCGCCATCTATCACAAAGCGAAAAAAGTGGCCCAACTAAAACATTCATATTTCTTTACGTACTACACGAATATGTAATAAAAAATGGGGGTTCCTGTTTAAAAAAACGCACTTGATATCCGTTTGACCTATGGCAGCGCCATCTAGCGGGCCAACCATAACGCCATCTGGTTTCCCCCTTCAAGCTAGACGAGCTTCGTTCTTTGTAGTTTCTTCGTTTGATGCTCATTTCGTTAGGTATTTGGCCCGGTCACTATGAATGGACCACGCTGTATATATACAACAGGTAAAATTTCGTCATTTGTTATCCTTTACGCTGTCCAAGTTGCAGCTCTAGTGGACAGCAGTGTGCTGTTGATGAGTGTCAGGGGTGTCCACCGAGAGTCGTAATGCGCGCAAGGGCCAGGCGGTAGCGACGGACGCTCGACGCGGGGGCGGCCGGAAGCGGCTGGGCCAAAACGTTTCGGAGGCGGGCGCATCAGTCATCATCACGCGCGTCCGGCCCCGCGCGTGCCTCTAGCCCGCTGCTTGCTGCCTGCTCCCACTCGTCGGCGCCCCCCCCCCCCCCCCCCCCACACACACACACATAAATGGCAGTCGCCCAAAGATATAGCTTCGCGCAGCGCGTTCCGCCCTCCGCACGTCGCGGTGTGACTGCGAGGGAGTGGACTTAAATGAAGAGACGGTTGAAACGATAAGCGCACAACCGTGCAGAAAATCCATCAGACACCAGTCCAAAAGGAGAAAGCTGAGCCTCTTCCAGGTGTAGCTTTCCTAGTCTAAGAAGAGTCGACTGAGCGAAGCTGTGTTGCTCACGAATAATGAAATGGAACATTGTGGTTATCGGCGGTTTTCGTAGTGTAGTAGGGACAAGAATATTTGGTGGATTTTTACGAGACGGTAGTTAGAGGTGTGATAGGGAGACTTCTGTCTTCATTAGTAGTGCATCTTCGTGTGGAGAATGAAAAGTACCAAGGATGGTAACAGTGAGGCGTTGCGCCACTTTCTACAATTGTTTTTTTTCCCTTTATTTGATTAGTAATGGGACGTAAGTTTCAGTAATGTTGTCCCAAGAAAACTATTTTTTTAAATATATTTTATTGTGCAGACGTGGTACAAAGGTGTATCACTTTTCAACATAATCTCCCCTACGCTCAATGCAAGTCCTCCACCGCTTACAAAGTGCAAAAATTCCTTTAGAAAAAAAATCTTTTGGTAGTCCGCGCAAAGACTCATGCACCGCGTGGCGTACCTCTCTATCAGAACACAAACTTCTTTCCTCCCATTGCGTCTTTGAGTAGTCCAGACATGGAAATCACTTGGGGCAAGGTCTTGTGAGTATGGTGGATGAGGAAGACACTCAAAATGCAAGTCTGTGATTGTTGCAACTGTTGTAGGGGCAGTGTGGGGCCTTGCATTGTCATGTTGCAAAAGGACACCTGCTGACAGCAATTCACGTCGCTTTGATTTGATTGCAGGCCGCAGATGATTTTTTTAGGAGATCTGTGCATGATGCACTGGTGACAGTGGTCCCTCTAGGCATGTAATGTTCCAAAATGACGCCTTTTTCGTCTCAAAAGAGAGTTAACATAACCTTCCCCGCTGATGGTTCGGTTCGAAACTTCTTTGGTTTTGGTGATGTGGAATGGCGCCAATCGTTGCTCGCTCTCTTCGTTTCCGGTTGCTGGAAGTGAACCAGGTTTCGTCGCCAGTACCGATTCTTGCAAGGAAGCCATCACCTCCTCGTTCAAAGCACCGAAAAAGTTCTTCACAAACCTCAACACGTCGTTCTCTCATTTCAGGAGTCAGCTGCCGTGGCACCCATCTTGCAGACTCTTTGTGAAACTTGAGCACATCATTCACTGTGTGGTGTGCTGACCCATGACTAATCTGTCAACATGCTGCAATGTCATTCAGTGTCACTCGGCGGTTTTCTTTCACTATGGCTTCAACTGCTGCAATGTTCTGTGGAGTCACAACTCGTTGTGCCTGATCTGGACGAGGAGCATCTTCCACTGAAATCACACCGTTTGCGGACTTCCTACTCCATTCGTAGACTTGTTGCTGCGAGAAACATGCATCACCGTACTGAACCCCCATTCGTCGATGAATTTCATTAGGTTTCACACCTTCACTACGCAAAAAGCGAATAACAGAACGCTGTTAAGATTTTACCCGCGTGGAGTAACGTCTGTGACTTACTGATTATTGTAAGATCTGTGACTGAGTATTTCCACTGTATCAGCTAGAAAGGGAATATAGCATGTCTAAATAGAATACAAGTTCTGTTAATTTTGGCTGAGAAATTTATCTGTCATCTGAAGTCGTTTTAGTTTGGTGCTGGAAAAGTACCTAAGACTTATGACTGATGGAGCATTCTACCAACCAACTGCGATAGCAGACGTTGGCGGTAAGCGTATTCTTTCATATTTCCATCCTATTAACGTCCACGTGGCGAATCACGAATTGTTAGACCAACATTATTAGACGTAAAAATCCGCCTCGACGCAAGAACGCTGAACGTCCTCAAGCCGCGTAAGCTGGTGATGTCGAAAAATATCCTTTACAGTGGTTGCATAAAGCGTCTTAAGAAAACTTAAATTTTGACTTCTACGTCTGGTTAATGGGACTGTGTCGCCGAGGGAGTGATAGGAATCGGAATTGCACGTAATCCTGTTAACAAATGGAATGGCTTTCATTTCGATACACAGGGTGAATCCTAACCACACCGACATGATTCTGGTGGTTTTTTAGATATATCTTCTGAGTACTTTAGTGTAAGGGACCTCCAGTCTCCGATAGCTCTTTATCGGCGAAAATGTAGTTACGGTTTAGTCAATTTGTTGCTTACTTAAGCTTCCTTATGTGAAAATACACTGAAGCGCCAATGAAAGTAGTATAGGCAAGCGTGTTCAAAAACAGAGATATGTAAACAGGCAGAATACGGTTCTGCGGTCGGCAACGCCTACATAAGATAACAAGTGTCTGGCGCTGTTGTTAGATCGGTTACTGCTGTTACAATGGCAGGTTATCAAAATTTAAGCGAGTTTGAACCTGGTGTTATAGTCGGCGGACGAGCGATGGGACACAGCATCTCAGAGGTAGCGATGAAGTGGGGATTTTCCCGTACGGCCGTTTCGCAAGTGTACTGCGAATATCGGGAATCCGGTAAAACATCAAATCTCCGACATCGCCAACGCCGGAAAAAGATCCTGCAAGAACGGGACCAACGACGACTGAAGAGAATCGTTCAGTGTGACAAAAGTGCACCCCTTATGTAGATTGCTGCAGATTTCAATGCTGGGCCATCAACAAGTGTCAGCGTGCGAGCCGTTCAACGGAACATCATTGATATGGGCTTTCGGATCCGAAGGCCCACTCGTGTACCCTTGATGATTGCACGACACAAAGCTTTAGGCCTAGGCTGGGCCCATCAACACCGACGTTGGATTGTTGATGACTGAAAACATGTTGCTTGGTCGGACGAGTCTCATTTCAAATTGTATCGAGCGGATGGGTATGTACGGATATGGAGACAACCTCATGGACCCTGCATTTCAGCAGGGGATTGTTGAAACTGGTAGAAGCTCTGTAATGGTGTGGGGCGTGTGTAGTTGGAGTGATTTGGAACCCCTGATACGTCTAGATACGACTCTGACGGGTGACACGCACGTAAGCATCCTGTCTGATCACCTGCACCTATTTATGTCCATTGTACATTCCGACGGACTTGGGAAATTCCAGCAGGACAGACGCCGATTTCACAACATTTTTGCTAAAGCTAGAGGAGGTTTTTGGTTCACTTTAAAGGAAATACAAAAAGTTAGTTACATGTGGTGACTTCAATATTAATTGCATAGGTGACTGTGCAAGGAAAAGGATGCTGGTAGACCACCTTAATTCATATACTCTTATGCAAACCGTAGTCTTTCCAACGAGAGTCCAAGGGAACATTAGAACAACCATAGACAATCTTTTTGTTCATTCCTCATTACTAGAAGGGCATTCTGTTAGCAAAAAGGTGAATGGCCTGTCAGATCACGATGCGCAAATTTTAACTCTAAAAGATTTTTGTGCTGCAGCACATGTTAAATATAGTTATCAACTGTGTAGGAAAGCTGATCCACTTGCTGTAGAGACGTTTGTAAACCTTATCAAGGAACAAGAGTGGCAAGATGTTTATAGCGCTGATACAGTAGACGATAAATATAATGCTTTTCTCAAGACTTTTCTCGTGCTCTTTGAAAGTTGCTTTCCGTTAGAACGTTCAAAACAGGGTACTAGCACAAACAGGCAGCCTGGGTGGCTGACTAGAGGGATAAGAATATATTGTAGAACAAAGTGGCAATTATATCAAAACGTTAGAAACAGTCAAAATCTAAATGCAGCAGCCTATTACAAACAGTATTGTAAGGTGCTTAAAAATGTTATTAGGAAGGCAAAAAGTAAGTGGTATGCAGATAGAATAGCTAAGTCTCAGGATAAAATTAAAACCATATGGTCAGTCGTAAAGGAAGTGGCTGGTCTGCAGAGACAGGTCGAGGATATAGAATCAGTGCGTAGTGGGAACGTCTGTGTTACTGATAAGTCGCATGTATGTACAGTATTTAATAATCACTTTCTGAATATAGCAGGTAAACTAAATAGGAACCTAGTCCCAACAGGGAATCATATAGCGCTCTTAGAAAAAAGTGTTCCGAGACTGTTACCTGAAATGCTCCTCCATGATACTGACAAGAGGGAGATTGACTTGATAATTAAATCACTAAAGACCAAGAACTCTCATGGATATGACGGGGTATCTAGCAGAACACTGAAGTATTGTTCTGTGTATGTTAGCCCAGTACTTAGCCATATCTGTAACTTTTCCTTTGGGAGCAGTCTGTTTCCTGACCGATTAAAGTACTCTGTAGTGAAGCCACTTTATAAAAAGGAAGACAGGGATAATGTTGACAACTTTAGACCTATTTCTATGCCGTCGGTTTTTGCTAAAGTTATCGAGAAGGTTGTACATACAAGGTTACTGGAGCATTTAAATTCACATAGTTTACTGTCAAATATACAGTTTAGTTTTAGAAATGGTTTAACAACTGAAAATGCTATATTCTCTTTTCTCTGTGAGGTTTTAGACGTATTAAATAAAAGGTTGCGAACGCTAGGGGTTTTCTTTGATTTAACGAAGGCTTTTGACTGTGTTGACCACAAAATATTACTGCAGAAGTTGGACCATTATGGAGTAAGGGGAGTAGCTTACAATTGGTTCGCCTCCTACTTTAAGAACAGAAAGCAGAAGGTAATTCTCCGCAATATTGAGAGTGGTAGTGATGTTCAGTCGCAATGGGGCACTGTTAAGTGAGGCGTTCCCCAAGGGTCAGTGCTGGGGCCACTGCTGTTTCTTATTTATATAAATGATATGCCTTCTAGTATTACAGGTGATTCAAAAATATTTCTGTTTCCTGATGACACCAGCTTGGTAGTGAAGGATCTTGTGTGTAATATTGAAACAGTATCAAATAATGTAGTTCATGAAATAAGTTCGTGGCTTGTGGAAAACAATTTGATGCTAAATCACAGTAAGACTCAGTTTTTACAGTTTCTAACTCACAATTCAACAAGAACCGATATTTTGATCAGACAGAATGGGCATATTGTAAGCGAGACGGAACAGTTCAAGTTGCTAGGCGTTCGGATAGATAGTAAGCTGTTGTGGAAAGCCCATGTCCAGGATCTTGTTCAGAAACTAAATGCTGCTTTATTTACCATTAGAATAGTATCTGAAATAAGTGACAGTTCAACACGAAAAGTAGTCTACTTCGCATATTTTCATACGCTTATGTCGTATGGTATTATTTTTTGGGGTAATTCTTCTGATTCAAAAAGGGTATTTTTGGCTCAAAAACGGGCTGTTCGAGCTATATGTGGTGTAAGTTCGAGAACCTCTTGTCGACCCCTATACAAAAATCTGGGAATTCTGACATTGCCCTCACAGTATATATTTTCTTTAATGTCGTTTGTTGTTAGCAATATTAGCCTATTCCCAAGAGTTAGCAGCTTTCACTCAGTTAATACTAGGCAGAAATCAAATCTGTATGTGGAATGCACTTCCTTAACTCTTGTGCAGAAAGGAGTGCAGTATTCTGCTGCATCCATTTTCAATAAGCTACCACAAGAACTCAAAAATCTTAGCAGTAGCCCTAACACTTTTAAGTCCAAACTGAAGAGTTTCCTCATGGCTCACTCCTGCTATTCTGTCGAGGAGCTCCTGGAAAAGCTAAAAAATTAAGAAAATTCCAGTGTTACATTGTTGATTTTTTTAATTTAAACTTACGACTTGTCGCCTGAATATGTTTGTTATATTTCATTTTATCTGTTTCTACTATCGTGTTATAATTTCATGTATTGACTCATTCCATGACCATGGAGATTTATCCTTAATTTGGTCCCACGGAACAATAAATAAATAAATAAATACATCCCTGACGTCCAGAATTGCTACAGAGTGGCTACAGGAACACTCTTCTGAATTTAAACACTTTCACTGGCCACCAGAATGCCCAGACATGAATATTATTGAGCATATCTAGGATTCGTTGCAACGTGCTGTTCAGAAGAGACCTCCCCCCTCTCGCACTCTTAAGGATTTATGGACAGCCCTGCAGGATTCATGGTGTCAGTTCCCTCCAGCACTACTTCAGACATTAGTTGAGTCCATGCCACGTGTTGAGCCACTTCTGAGTGCTCTCTGGGGCCCTACACGATATTACGCAGGTGTACCAGTTTCTTTGGTTCTTCAGTGAACTTCACAACAATGAGAAAACCCGTAACATGCGATACCAAAACGTACAAAACAAAAAACAGAGTAATACAACAAACCTCAAACGAAATGCAGTCACTATCTGATCAAAACCATCCGGATACATTTTAGGGACACTAATATGGTCTGGAGGTATCTGAATGTATATGGAGGAACTGCAGACAGATCTCTCTCAAAAGCCGAAACCAGAGGAGGTAGTGATGCTGAACGCTGCAGAGTGGTCAAAAATCGACGTTACAATTCATCTCACAGATGGCTCAAGTCGGGACTCTGGGCAAGCCAGCCCATTCAGGTATGTCCTTATCCACAGACCATTTCCCAGTAGACGCTACTTTATGACGGGTTGCACTGTCATGCTGATACGAACAATCGTCGTCTCCGAACCCTTCCTCCATTGTTCGCAGTACACAATGTTGCAAAATGTATTCATACACTTCTGCATTTATCGACAAAGGGATCACATCCTAAACATGGAAAACACCTTTATCTCACAACACCTCCTCCGCTGTACTTCACTTCCCCAGGCATTCCCAGAACCCAAACCCTTGCCACAGGCTATAGCGTTACTCATCACTCCAGATCACTCGTTTCCAATCATCCACTATCCAATGGCGTCACTCTACAGCACCTGAAGTATGTCTGAATACAGAAATGTGTGGATTACGATCAGCTGCTCAACCATTGTACCAAATTCTCTTTAACTCCTTACGCACAGACTTTGTGTTGCTGGACCACTGGGAGCAATTTGGAAATCACAAGTGATTCCACCCGCTGATTTCATGCAGTATTTTACAACCACCTTCCGCAATGTACAACGGTCCCTGTCCATCAGTACATAAGGTCTGCCTGGTCTCGGTTTAGCTGACATTTTTCATTCCTTCTTCCACTTCACAATCACATCACCGACAGTCGGACAGCTTTGTAAGGGACTGAAATGTCCCTGATGGATTTGTTACTCAGGTGACATCCAATGGCTCGTCCAGCTTCCAAGTCGTTGAGCTCTCCTGACCGATCCTTTCCGCCGTTTCTGCTTGTGTGCTGACTACATAATACACCCCGCCTCCAGTTAATACCGGCCGGTCCGCCTGTCGCGACATCTAGTGGTTAGTTCCACATTACATAAGTGTGTCGCGATACTTTTGAGAGACAGTATATATTGTGCTGAGGGAGCCATTGCTGTAATCT
Source organism: Schistocerca americana (assembly GCF_021461395.2). Taxonomy (NCBI): domain Eukaryota; kingdom Metazoa; phylum Arthropoda; class Insecta; order Orthoptera; family Acrididae; genus Schistocerca; species Schistocerca americana. Next base: position 463,729,719 of record NC_060120.1, on the reverse strand, counting down.
GTAATGAGGCAGCGGAGACCCCGGGTCTCTCATAGCAAAATATTAAAGTACCATCCCTCACCAGTCTCCGAAACTACACTCCTGGAAATTGAAATAAGAACACCGTGAATTCATTGTCCCAGGAAGGGGAAACTTTATTGACACATTCCTGGGGTCAGATACATCACATGATCACACTGACAGAAACACAGGCACATAGACACAGGCAACAGAGCATGCACAATGTCGGCACTAGTACAGTGTATATCCACCTTTCGCAGCAATGCAGGCTGCTATTCTCCTATGGAGACGATCGTAGAGATGCTGGATGTAGTCCTGTGGAACGGCTTGCCATGCCATTTCCACCTGGCGCCTCAGTTGGACCAGCGTTCGTGCTGGACGTGCAGACCGCGTGAGACGACGCTTCATCCAGTCCCAAACATGCTCAATGGGGGACAGATCCGGAGATCTTGCTGGCCAGGGTAGCTGACTTACACCTTCTAGAGCACGTTGGGTGGCACGGGATACATGCGGACGTGCATTGTCCTGTTGGAACAGCAAGTTCCCTTGCCGGTCTAGGAATGGTAGAACGATGGGTTCGATGACGGTTTGGATGTACCGTGCACTATTCAGTGTCCCCTCGACGATCACCAGTGGTGTACGGCCAGTGTAGGAGATCGCTCCCCACACCATGATGCCGGGTGTTGGCCCTGTGTGCCTCGGTCGTATGCAGTCCTGATTGTGGCGCTCACCTGCACGGCACCAAACACGCATACGACCATCATTGGCACCAAGGTAGAAGCGACTCTCATCACTGAAGACGACACGCCTTCATTCGTCCCTCCATTCACGCCTGTCGCGACACCACTGGAGGCGGGCTGCACGATGTTGGGGCGTGAGCGGAAGACGGCCTAACGGTGTGCGGGACCGTAGCCCAGCTTCATGGAGACGGTTGCGAATGGTCCTCGCCGATACCCCAGGAGCAACAGTGTCCCTAATTTGCTGGGAAGTGGCGGTGCGGTCCCCTACGGCACTGCGTAGGATCCTACGATCTTGGCGTGCATCCGTGCGTCGCTGCGGTCCGGTCCCAGGTCGACGGGCACGTGCACCTTCCGCCGACCACTGGCGACAACATCGATGTACTGTGGAGACCTCACGCCCCACGTGTTGAGCAATTCGGCAGTACGTCCACCCGGCCTCCCGCATGCCCACTATACGCCCTCGCTCAAAGTCCGTCAACTGCACATACGGTTCACGTCCACGCTGTCGCGGCATGCTACCAGTGTTAAAGACTGCGATGGAGCTCCGTATGCCACGGCAAACTGGCTGACACTGACGGCGGCGGTGCACAAATGCTGCGCAGCTAGCGCCATTCGACGGCCAACACCGCGGCTCCTGGTGTGTCCGCTGTGCCGTGCGTGTGATCATTGCTTGTACAGCCCTCTCGCAGTGTCCGGAGCAAGTATGGTGGGTCTGACACACCGGTGTCAATGTGTTCTTTTTTCCATTTCCAGGATTGTATATTATGACTTTTGAACACTATTAAGGTAAATACATTGTTTGTTCTCTATCAAAATCTTTCATTTGCTAACTATGCCTATCAGTAGTTAGTGCCTTCAGTAGTTTGAATCTTTTATTTAGCTGGCAGTAGTGGCGCTCTCTGTATTGCAGTAGTTCGAATAACGAAGATTTTTGTGAGGTAAGTGATTTGTGAAAGGTATAGTTTAATGTTAGTCAGGGCCATTCTTTTGTAGGGCTTATTGAAAGTCAGATTCCGTTGCGCTAAAAATATTTTGTGTCAGTTTAAGCAGAGTCATGTATAATTGTTCAAAGGGGACGTTCCATTACTAGATGTTCTTAGACATTTCCCCCACGTGTCTGTTCCCTATCTACTTGTAGTAGTTTTCAAACAAGATATTCTGAACAATCTCACACGAATCACTATGACACTAGTTCTAATCGCTTCACCCTATCATTACACAGGTGGCAACTGGAAGTCTCCCATTATTACAATTCCCTATAAGAAGACTTACCTGCAGCACTGTCCGAGTTGCCTCTGAAGCGCCCTGCCACTACAACTAGTAACGCATGTCGTCTGTAGAAGCATCCGATTACATACCGTGTTGGACCCATTTTTCATAACCAAGACTGTTTGATATTCACCATCTGTAATAACTACAAATTACCGAGTTTTTACGGTAGTATCGTTGCGATATACACCATTTGAAGTATCCAGACACTTATTTCCACCCTTTGATTTCATTACAGCTTGATCTCTACATCTAAATCTACATCTATACCTCGCAAGCCACCTTATGGAGTGTGGTGAATGGTACTTTTTGTACCAATGTCACTTTCCCCCTTTTCCTGTTCCAGTCGCGTATAGTTTCCAGGGAGGACGATTGCTGGCGTCTCTGTGTGAGCTCGAATCTCTCTAATTTTATCTTGATAGTCTTTTAGCGAGATACGCGTACGAGGAAGCAATATAGGCCTATTGGACGAATCTTACAGGAATGAACCATATCGGAACTTTAACAGTAAATCATACCGTGATGCAGAACGCCTCATTTGCAGAATCTGCCACTGAAGTTGGCTGTCGCTTACTAAATGAACCTTTCACGAAACCTCCTTCTGTTCTTTGGATCTTCCTTATTTCCTCTATACGTCCTATAAAACATGGATCCCGTGCTGACGAGCAATGTTCAAGTACCAGTACTGGTCGAACATGTGTTTTGTATGCTGTTGCCTTTGTTAATGGACTACATATACTGAGGATTCTTCCAATGAGTCTCAATCTGGCATCTCTGTTACTCCTGATTAATTTTGTGTGCACATACTCCTAAATATTTCATGGAAATAACTACTTCCAGTAATCTCAAAATAAAAAGATTTTTCTGTCTACATATTCGCAATACATTTGTTTATGTTGAGAGTCAATTGCCACTTCCTGCATCTAGCGTCGATCATCTGCAGGTCTTCCTGCATTTCGTTACAGTATTCTGGCGTGTGATCACATGCTTTTAATAAAGACGAAAGACTTCGTAATCCAATGGATGTCTCCATTGTCTGCGATCCCCATCGCACTGTTTAAAGAGCAGAGCACTAACTTGCGCAGCGAGAAGATGGAGCAGGCCTGAATCAAATGCGGCTGTGTTTTTTATGTGGTTTTCCACACTTGCCTAGACATGTTACAAGTTATTCCCTCTTCTTTATTTCACAACTCATAGATAAAATATGTTTGTATACAAAGAAAAGTTTATACAGTTCGCAGTTAGCTGGTGCACACAACTCTTCTCTCTTAGGATAACTGACTTTTGTGAAGGGTGGGAGAGAATACTATGTTCAAATGTGTGTGAAATGCTATGGGACTTAATTGCTAAGGTCATTAGTCCCTAAGCTTACACACTACATAACCTAAATTATCCTAAGGACAAACACACTCGGCCACGCCCGAGGGAGGACTCGAACCTCCGCCGGGACAAGTCTCACAGTACAAGACTGCAGCGCCTCAGACCTCTCGGCTAATCCCACGCGGCAAGAGAGAATATTACTGCTAGAATACAGATAACATGGAAATTGTTGGTTCTCCCTGCCAGAGGCGTGAAAAAATACAGAAAAAAATTTCTTACTGACGTGGAAGGCTTGTCATTTAATGTACGAGAAGCGTTCAATAACCAATGCAACATTCTTTCTCTCGGCCAATTTCAGTTGAAAATATCCGGAATTTGTTTTGGGACATCGTGGAGTACTCCTGCTGCAGCTCTATAGTTCCGACAAGTATCGGCGCAATACGTCTCCTTCAAAATGGTGTTTGTAATGGAGCGTTCCATGCAGAGAGTTGTCATTGACTTTCTTTTGGCGGAAAATCAGAGATAGCAAATATACATAAGCGCTTGGATAATGTCTACAGAGACCTGGCAGTGAACAAAAGCACAGTGAGTCGTTGGGCGAGGAACAAAGTCGGGCCAACCTGTCCGATCTCCGACGTGCCGGCCAGCCGCACACACCTGTGATTCCTGCAGTGTTGGAATATGGGGCATGCTCATTCGTGGTAATCGACGGATCACAACTAGCACCTCGCTGCTCTGAATGTCTTTATTTGGTATTGCTGACACGCTCGTTCACCAGCTGGAGTACTTAGAGGTCTGTGCCCACTGGGATCCTCGCCGACTAACGGAAGACCATAAAGAGCAACGAAGAAAGAGCTGTGCAGTATGAGGCTGATGGTGACAAACGTTTTCGAACATCATAACAGGAGTCGAAACATGGGTTCATCACATCGAACCGGAAACAAAACGGCAATCCTCCTCCGAAAAAAGTATAGAGACGCACGCTCAGCCGGTAAAGTCATGGGAACGGTCTTCTGGGACTCTGAAAGGGTTATTCTACACTACTGGCCATTAGCTACACCAAGAAGAAATGCAGATGATAAACGGGTATTCATTGGACAAATATATTATACTAGAACTGAGATGTGATTGCATTTTCACGCAGTTTGGGTGCATAGATCCTGAGAAATCAGTACCCAGAACAACCACCTCTGGCCGTAATAACGGCCTTGATAAGCCTGGGAATTGAGTCAAACAGAGGTTGGATGGCGTTTACAGGTGCAGCTGCCCATGCAGCTTCCACACGATACCACAGTTCATCAAGAGTAATGACTGGCGTATTGTGACGAGCCAGTTGCTCGGCCACCATTGACCAGACGTTTTCAATTGGTGAGAGATCTGGAGAATGTGCTGGCCAGGGCAGCAGTTCAACATTTTTTGTATCCAGAAAGGCCCGTAGGGACCTGCAACATGCGGTCGTGCATTATCCTACTGAAATGTAGGGTTTCGCAGGGATCGAATGTAGGGTAGAGCCACAGGTCGTAACACATCTGAAATGTAACGTCCACTGTTCAAAGTGCCGTCAATGCTAACAAGAGGTGACCGAGTCGTGTAAACAATGGCACCCCATACCATCACGCCGGGTGATAAGCCAATATGGCGATGACGAACACACGCTTCCAATGTGCGTTCTCCACGATGTCGCCAAACACGGATGCGACATTCATGATGCTGTAAACGGAACCTGGATTCATCCGAAAAAATAACGTTTTGCCGTCCGTGCACCCAGGTTCGTCGTTGAGTATGCCATCGCAGTCGCTCCTGTCTGTGATGCAGCGTCAAGGGTAACGACAGCCACGATCTCCGAGCTGATAGTCCATGCTGCTGCAAACGTCGTCGAACTGTTCGTGAAGATGTTTGTTGTCTTGCAAACGTCCCCATCTGTTGATTCAGGGATCGAGACGTGGCTGCACGATCCGTTACAGCCATGCGGAAAAGATGCCTGTCTACTCGAGTGCTAGTGATACGAGGCCGTTGGGATCCAGAACGGCGTTCCGTATTACCCTCCTGAACGCACCGATTCCATATTCTGTTAACAGTCATTGGATCCCAATCAACGCGAGCAGCAATATCGCAATACGATAAACCGCATTTGCGATAGCCTACAATCTGACCTTTATCAAAGTCGGAAACGTGATGGTACGCATTTCTGCTCCTTACACGAGGCATTACAACAACGTTTCACCAGGCAACGCTGGTCGACTGCTGTTTGTGTATGAGAAATCGGTTGGAAACTTTCCTCGTGTCAGCACGATGCAGGTGTCGCCACCGGCGCCAACCTTGTGTGAATGCTCTGAAAAGCTAATCATTTGCATAACACAGCATCTTCTTCCTGTCGGTTAAATTTCGCGTCTGTAGCACGTCACTTTCGTGGTGTAGCAATTTTAATGGCCAATATTGTATTTGATGCCCTCCCTTATGGTTCAACGATTAACTTTAAAGTCTACTGTGCTACCGTCAGGAAATTGAAGAAACGATCAGCGTGTTCGTCACCAGAAAAATGCAAACGATCTTCTCCTTCTCCATGACAATGTAAACCCTCTTACAAGTCGGCGCACCTAAGAGGAGCTCAACAAACTTTAATGGACTGTCCTTCCTCAGTCAGCGGCTCTACAGCCTGGATTCGCACCTTGCGACTTCCACCTGTTTGGCCCAATTAAGGATGCACTGCATGGGGAGCAGTACAGTGACGTGGAAGTTATTAATGCGGCAAGTCGGTAGCTCTGACGTCGGCCAGTAGGGTGGTGCCATGCGTGCATACAGCCCCTCCCAGTAAAGGGCCTAAGGCAGTCGCAGTTCAACAGATATTATGTTGAAAAATAGGGTTTTGTAGCCAAAGAGAGGGGAATAGTATGGTGTACTGGAATCCTGAATAAAACGACCTGCTTTCAGAAAATAAATGTGTTGCTTTACTTACTGAACACCCCTCGTACAACACAAGGCGATTAATTAGATTGTGGCGCTGTTGTTTTGGTCTTCTGTCCTGTTGTTAATTCGATGCAAGTCTGCACGCTAGTCTTCGGTGCGCAAGCCTCTTCATTTCTACCTGACTACTGCAACCCAATCCCAGTTGTACCTGCTCACTGTAGTCATGCCTCGGTCTCCCTGTAACATTACAACTCTTACACTTCTCTCTACTGTGAGACTGACGATGTCCACTCTTCTCTGGGTTGTCCTCTCAACCTATATCTTCTTTCAATCGAATTGTGCAATAAAGTTCTCTCTCCCTCCTCCCCCACTTTATTCAGTGTCTCTTCATTGGTTGATGGCCCAATCCTCTAATGTTCTAAATTCTTCTGAACAAAAGGTTCCATTCTCTTCTTGTCTCTAATATTTATCGCCCAAGTTTCACTTCTAAGTATTGTTACACTGCAAGAATTTCAGAACAGACAACTTAACACTTAAATCCGTATTCCATGTTAAAAAATTTCTCTTCGTCAGTAAAGCTCTTCTTGATATTGCCAGTCGACATTTTATATCCTCTTTACGTCCATCCTCGTTAGTTACTTTACTTCCGAAATAATAAAAGTATTCTTACTTTCTGATGTAATTTCTTAACACAGTGTCCGCAGCTTCACCTGATTTCATTCGACTACATTCAGTTACCCTAAATGATTGATTTCTGTCTTATAATCTATTTTCAAGAGACCATCTATTCCATTCAACTGACATTCCCTGTCCTTTGCCTACTGTGCCAGACCGCAATTACCTTCCCAAATTTCTCCTTGGTTTCCCTTACTGTTTGCTCAATGTACAGGTTGAATAGTATCAGTTATAAGCTACAAACGTATCTCACTACTTGAGTCAACTGATGCCTTACTTTCATGTCATTTGACTCTTACAACCTCAGACTGGTTTCTGTACAAGACATATGTAACCTTTCAATCTCTGTATTTTATTGCTGGTAACTTCAGAAATCAGTCAGCATCGTCATAAACATTTGCCACTACATCTCCTGGCTGAGCCAAATTATGACGAAAATTATGCCCAGCACTGAGATTCAAGCTGGCTAACCTCCGTACCTCTGGGTGTCAACAGAAATCTTCCAGCCACCAGATCCACATGTTCATCCAACACGATGCTTCCCCACACCTGAAGCCCTTCACCACCATGCTGATTAGTATAGGGTAATATGGGTAATATGAACATGTAACGCCGGAAATGCATATCCTCCTATTTCCATCTATTGTACTATAAATTTTTTTTTCCTTATTTTTTTACCTGAAGATATGACATTTCTGTGTCTTTATATATTGTAATTGTTTTATTATTTGTATATATATATATATGCATTTATGTCGATGTATAATTGTTTTGTAAATATTATTTGTATTTTTACACTGGGTCTTGCCTAGGGAAAACTATGCTATCGAACGATTACATCGATAGGTCGTGTGGAGAACCGAAGTGTTTAGGATCTTTGGTAGTGTGAACTCTGCCGCGTGGAGCGCGGGCAGAGCGGAGTCTGGCTGGAGTAGGGCGGTGGAGCAGGTGTGTTGTGTGACGCTTCCACGAGTTGCCGCGCTTTCGAGGTTTGGCAGCATGTAATTGCGCTCGACTTGCTATGATAGTTTCTGACACGGTGTCGCGGACGGGAAGCATTAGCTGGCGCACATCAAGGGCCCACTTCGCCTGGTGACCGTGTCGAGAAGAAGGCGCGCCAACATCCAGCTTCTGCAACAGCGACTGCCGACAATGAGTGACTGTCGCCACCTCCCCGATCGACGACTGCAAACCTTCAATCAACCAACAAGGAAGACTAAAAGTACGTTTTAGAACTGTATGGCAGACCTCAGCTTTTCAGACTGTTGCATCACAAAAGTACAGCAACTTAGCATGAACCTTTGTTTGCTCATTGTCCCAATTGCATTACCAAGCAGGGTCCCTTCCTTTTCTGTAATGAACCCGAGTGTCGTTGAAATTCATACGCCAGCATAAAAGTAATATCATTCCATTTCACTGCTTTAATTTCAAAGTTCAGTTAAAGTATTTAAAGCTGGCTACAATATTTAGATTACACAAGCAGAAATTAAGAGTGCGAGTTTTGTTACCATATTTTAGCTTACCTATGACTGCAGCTCAGCTTGGTACGTACTAAATTTTACTATTGTTAATTGTTCAGAATCATTTAATTCAAGTTCAAAGTTAAATCACATATTTTTAAATTGTGTAGATTCAAGTAGCTTTTGAAATGATTATTGAGGTAGCCCAAGACTAACCTTTCGTAGTGCTTCAGAAACAAAGTTCACTATTAATTTCAGTCACTAAGTTAACTTTCAATTTTCCGGTTTTATTAATTCTTTTGCTAAATTAAGTCAGAGTGTAGCGAAATTTATTACTTCTGACAAACATTCAGTTTTCACACAGCACGTGTCAACCTTCAGTTGCCACGCTTTTAGTGCTAATTATATGTGCTTAATCTTTCATTTTCAGTTATTATAGTAGTTGTCCATAGGACTGGCGACCGTTATTTTCCCCAAATCTCAAATATCTAATTAACGACAATTAATTGTTAACGTAACGACTGCACATTTACTTTCTTTATTAATTTTACCCTTTTCTCAAAATTAATTTTCATCAATTTCATTTGCATTTTTCCTTTCATTTAGATGTAACCCTTTCCTCCCTCTTTACCGACAAGTTAACTGCAGTGACGATTGCTTTTCCCAAATTTCTATTAGGTGCAAGGGGTTTAATTTTTCACTGTCATTAAGGTCGATAAGTGGGGGGGGGGGGATGTTACAAACAGCATCAGAAAATGGTTTAACCATAGTAGGATTCGTTATGAAAAGGGGTAGAGCAGAGTGAGTTATTGTAGACAGTTTAGTGACAGTGGCATTCTCATCAGAATCAATAGCAAACCTACACCAGTGACAATAGTTTTGGCACACATGCTGGCGTCACAAGCTGAAGATAACGAGAAAAGAAAGTACATGAGCATATTCATCAGGTAATTCAGTGCAGAAAGAGAGACCAAAATCTAATAGTCATGGGGGACTGGACTGCAGTTCTAGGGCAGGGAGAAGAATAAACGGTTACGGAAGAATATGGAGTTGCTAAACGCAGCTAGAGAAGAACAGACTAATTGAGTTCTGCAATAAATTTTAGCTAGTAATAGCGAATACACTGGTCAAGAATCACAAGAGGAGGAGGTATACTTTGAAAACGTTGGAAAGAAGATACCAGTTACATTACATCATTGTAAGACTGAGCTCCCGACTTCAGGTACAGATATAGAGTCAGATCACAATTTACTAATGATGAAGTTTAAAAGAACCGTCCAGAAGAATCAGTAGGCAAAAATGTCGTATACAGAACGATTAAGGAATGAAGATATATGTTTGAAGTTCTTTAAGGCTTTAGATACTGCGATAATGAATAACTCATCAGGCAGTTCAGTTTAAGAGAGAGGAACATTTCTAAAATGGTCAGTGACTGAAATTGCAAATAAAAACATAGGTACTGGGAAGCACGATTCCCAAGCCAGTTTATCCTAATATGGATGCTTATTTGCCTGTAACTGGCAGTGAGCAGTGACTGGACTCATAAATGTTTGTGGCCGGACACTTGCATGTAGTAATTAATCAGCATTCACTTTACTGATCTCTCTCTAGAATGCAAAGCTTGTACCTTACCAAACAAATCGAATTTTGGTTAAAGAAACCGACAAGGTAACGTTATTACAAACACTGAAGAAGAGTGCACAAATATTAATGGGAAACACTTAGAGACGATTACGTTACATTGCAAATGACTAACATTGACACCATACATGTACTGGGTTAATTAGAATGAACAGGTTATTTTCACTGACTATTTCACTGTACATTCATTTATAAGAGTTTCGTGTTTACAATACAGGTGTTGTGTGCAGATTAAAGTATTCTTTTTCATTCTATCTGCACAAAACACCTCTATTGTAAACACGATACACTTATAAATAAATGTACAGTGAAATAGTCAGTTAAAATAACCTGTTAAGCATCGAAGATGCTTAGCTACTGTGGCGATGCGCTTATTAGTAGTGTACCTACTAATCATTACTTTCGTTTTACTTTACAAAATGTGATCACTCTGTACAGAACTTTGCTTTGTAACTATTATTAAAACATTACACTTTTATGTCGAAACAAGTCTGCAATGATGTGATTATACTCGTACTTTCATTAAACAAAAACCACTGTATCCTGCGCTTTATAAAATGGGTGTTTAGTTTCGTCACACGCGAATAAGTTCATGAAATCATGTAGACTGAAATGCCACCACAGCATTTTTGTGTTGTTGGCAAGTAAAAGAGCACAGTACCATTTGGTGTCTCCTTCTGCAGCACTGCTTCAATTTGTAGTAATATTTATAGCAAAATAGCAGGTAGAGATTCTTTGGCAACATAGCGATGTAATAGAAGTTTAGAGCATGTTATATTTATAACCAGGTCAAATATCTTCACAAAGAGAGAAAGAAGGTCATGACTGTTACAGTATGTCATCTTAGTATAAAAACTATTATACATTTAACTGTACGAATAAAAAATGTACTTTGGTCTTTTAACAGGTGGTGAGCACTGCTTCTACTCTCTTATGAAAACAGCTACAGTATGATGAATTTTCAGCTTTTAATTATGGCTTAGATGTAGTACCTTCTGTCTTCATACTTGACCAGCATAATAGATCTTTCTGCAATGTAATGCATGCTGTAACCCAGCATACAGCAATTTCAAAATGGCCCACAAAATGTATAGCCACCCCTTCGTCCTTGGATAAGAGCTGCTTAAAAACACTGCAGAATTAATAGTAGCAACTTTATCTCTTCCAACTGAGCCTTTTATAACAATTATCCTCAATTTTCCCACCACAGCGCAATATACATGTCCACCATTTCACATGTAACTTGAGACTGTAATTCGCCTCTACTTAGAGAATGTTCTAGTGAATAAAAAGGTAGTAACTTTGCCGCCAAAACCCTTCTGCGGGAAATCCCCGACTGGTTATGTCTTAAAACTAAAGTCCTGACCATGAACGTTTGTTTGTACGTACGTTCATGACAATTACAATGATAAATGCAGTTTTACAAAATTACGTATAACAATACATACGTCGTTATTTAAAAAGTAAAGTTCAAAAATATATCTACAAGTTAAGATTATCTGTCTGGGGGCAGCGCCGTACTGTGATAGGTGAGCTCAGTTTATCACTGTTGCTGCTATATGGCAGAAGTGTACCATGCTAGCTCTGACACCTCACTCCGTTCTATATAAAGTTATCCATCTATGCACGGCTAATACTCGTAATAAGAAGTTACGAAAAAAATCTATATTATTGAAATGAAACAGCTTATACAAGTTGGTAATGATATTTCTATCGTTACGGAAGGTAACTACAATGAAACCATGGCAACAAAAGAAGTACTTCAGTTAATTGATGGAAGAAGGAAGTACAGAAATGTACAGAGAAATTCAGGATTATAGAAACATAAATTACTTAGGAATGAAATAAACAGGAAGTACAGGGAAACTAAGGCGGAGTGGCTGCATAAAAAATATGAAAAATTGCCTGAAGCATACAGAAAAGTCAAAACAATTTTCCGTGAAATTAAAAGCAAGGGTGGTGACATTAAGGGTACAATGGAAGTGCCACTGATAACAGGTGGAAACAGTACACTGAAGACTCCTGAGGGGGGGATATTTGTCTGACGTGATAGAAGAAGAAACAGGAGCTGATTTAGAAGAGATATGGGATCCAGTATTAGAATCAGAAGTTAAAAGAGCTTTTGACGACTTGAGATCGAAATAGGCAGAAGGGGTAGATAACATTCCACTGCAATATCTAAAATCGTTGGGAGAAGTAACAACAAAACGACTAGAATGAGATTTTCACTCTGCAGCGGATTGTGGGCTGATATGAAACTTCCTGGCAGATTAAAACCGTGTGCCGGACCGAGACTCGAACTCGGGACCTTTGCCTTTCGCGGGCAAGTGCTCTAGCAACTGAAATACCCAAGCACGACTCACGCCCCGTCCTCACAGCTTTACGTCTGCCAGTACCTCGTCTCCTACCTTCCAAACTTTACAGAAGCACTTGCCCGCGAAAGGCAAAGGTCCCGAGTTCGAGTCTCGGTCTGGCACACAGTTTTAATCTGCCAGGAAGTTTCATATCAGCGCACACTCCGCTGCAGAGTGAAAATCTCATTCTGGAAACATCCCCCAGGCTGTGGCTAAGCCATGTCTCCCCAGTAACCTTTCTTTCAGGAGTGCTAGTTCTGCAAGGTTCGCAGGAGAGCTTCTGTAAAGTTCGGAAGGTAGGAGACGAGGTACCGGCAGAAGTAAAGTTATGAGGACGGGATGTGAGTCGTGCTTGGGTAGCTCACTTGGTAGGCCACTTGCCCGCGAAAGGCGAAGGTCCCGAGTTCGAGTCTCGGTCCGGCACACAGTTTTAATCTGCCAGGAAGTTTCAACAAAACGACTATTCACGTTGGTGTGTAGAATGTATGAAACCGGCAATATACCATCAGATTTTCGGAAAAACATCATCCACACAATTCCGAATGTTGAAAGAGCCGAAAAGTGCGAGAATCACCGCACAATCAGCCTGACAGCTCATGAATCGAAGTTGCTGACAAGAATGATATACAGGAGAATGGAAAAGAAAATTGAGGTTCTATTAGATAACGATCATTTTGGCTTTAGCAAAGGTAAAGGCACCAGAGAGGCAGTTCTGAGTTGCAGCTGACAATGAAAGCAAGACTGAAGAAAAATCAAGACACGTTCAAAGGATTTTTCGACCAAGAAAAAGCGTTCGACAATGTAAAATAGTGCAAAATGTCGGAAATTCTGAGAAAAATTGGAGTAACCTATAGGGAAACACGAGTGATATACAATGTGTACAAGAACCAAGAGGGCACAATAAGACTGGAAGACCAAGAACGAAGCGCTCGGATTAAACAGAGTGTAAGACAGGAATGTAGTCTTTTCGCCCCTGTTGTTCAGTCTATACATCGAAGAAGCAATGAAGTAAATAAAAGAAAGGTTCAAGAGTGGGATTAAAATTCAAGGTAAAAGGACATCGGTGATAAGGTTCGCCGATGACATTGCTGTCCTGAGTGAAAGTGGAGAAGAATTACAGGACCTGTTGGATGAAATAAACAGTCTGATGACTTTGAATATAGATTGATGGACGATTGAGACGAAAGTAGTAAGAAGGAGCAGAAATGAGAACAGCGAGAAACTAAACATCAGAATTGGGGATCACGATGTAGACGAAGTTAGGGAATTCTGCTACTTAGGCACCAAAAACCATTATGGATGGAGCAACGAAGGCATAAACAGCAGACTGGCATCGATTATTAGCCTCTGCCATGTCTGAGAAAGTCTAAGGCACCAATGACTGTACTGTTTAAAATGCAAGGCACTAAGACCTGATCCATTCTCTCGCCTGCCACAACTATTATTACTAGACTCACGTATAAAAGGTACTCTAAGAAAGAAGAAAAATTCCTTTTGCCTCGTGTTAAGAACTAGTCAATTGCTTAACGAATTTCTGCTCATCTGGAAGCTGTAACTTACGTAAATTTGTGTTTATGTATATTTGGCTATAATCAAGCAAGTTTAATGTACGCCGAAGTGGATTTTTTATATTGTTTCTAGTCAGCAAAGAATGTTGTTTTGAAAGGGTACAGTACCGCTCGACATTGAAAATAGGTACAACATTCTTCGTTATTCTTGTCAGTACAACAAATGTTTTCTAATAATAACTCAATTTCAATTAATACAGCGAAGCCGGATACCAGTGTGGGAAAGAATGACAATTTATTTATTTAATTGATCACATGTGCACTCCCACAAAATAAATCCCTACATCCAGTTTGGTGTGATCTGTGAAATGAATGAATGTATGGTCGTCTGCTAACCGCAGATAGTCAATGTGAATATATGATCATCTTTGAGACGATCTTTTGGTCACCTTTGGTGGAACCAAAGAGATGTGGCTGACCAATGGGTAGCATGGTCTTCCCTCACCTCGACGAAGGTGCGAGATGACCTGAAGAACGGCTATGTTTCAGCACTCTGCCGCTGGATCTCGTGTTGGTAAGACCTGTCTCAGGTGTGCTCCGTAAAGACAAAAGAGTGGAGACATGGTACGCATGTGAAATACTTAAGAGTAGTTTGGAATAATAATTTCTCTATTTCAGGAACTTTTGTGGGGAGAATTAAATGTCAGGCAGGTAATATTAAGGAGATCGTAGTAATCTTCGCAAATGACCAACGGTCGCAATGAAACCACGTGTAGCAATAAGTTGAAATACTTCCGAGTGCTCAAGTTAAGCTGAATTACTAGCGTGTGTTCTATAAGTTGGAAATATTTAAGAAATGGCGTGTGCAGGACTTGAAATTAGAGACGAGTACTTCCACGTGGTGAGTGCTGTGTGAGTCTCAATCTGTGTATGTGACAAAGGATAAAGAGAAGTACTCGTCCATGGTATCAGTTGAGGACACGCGTGTGTGACGAATATGTTCTTAATATTACTTTGCGTGTTATGTTTCCGTGTGACGCTTGAATCAAACTATAACACTCTGAGAGTGAAGCAAGGTGACTCAGCCGTCTATCCAGCAACGCCACTTGGCTTGCATTGCACAGGAAGACGTGCATATATCCTCCAGAGTTCATAGTAGGAAAGAAAAGTTACGAAGTGGAGCAGTGTCGTGTGAAACTGGGATGAATACGAATTGAAGAGGAAAAGCTGAAAGTGATGTGATTATAACGTTGTGACTATTCTTTGTATTGTATGTTGCCAGTGTGATGTATTTCATGAAATTTAAGTATGTGTGGTTGGCATGGGAGAGTAACAAGATAGTTTCCTAGGCAGTGGGTTATGCATGTTCCTTTTTGTACCGCTCGGTCTGGAGGAAAGTTTCGTGATGATGGTTGTGAGAGTCGAAGTGTGAGATATAGCAAAAGATCCACCATCCTATCCAGAAAGTGCACTGTAGTGTTAGATAATTTCGAGTCCATAAGATAGAGAATCACCAATGTAAAGCCATGCCCACTGGGCGCAATTTCTCACGTGTTATTGTTGTAGGTTATAGAATTAGTGTGTTCAGGTTATAGAATTTATCGGAATAAATAAGATAGTGAAAAGAAAAAGATTGGTGGCCATTTCCTCCGAATAGTATGTTGTCATGATACCCAGAATTTATAATGTGTGCGCCATTCATATTCAGTGCGATGGCCACGTGTTGATCAAAGCCGTTAAATAAGAAAGAAAATGTGGTGTTGCCAGTGGGTAGCGAACAGTCAGAGTTGTGTAAATTACTAACAGTCAGATGTGCGTTTCCGTTGCGTAATATTCACACAGGAGAATAACTTGTAACTTGATTGTGAGTACTAGAGTTCTTGTTACTCGATAAATAAGAATGAGCTCACTCGCTTGGCAGACCACTCACCTTGCAGGCCTGACTGCTTGATGCCACAGTATGAGCAAGGCATGTGGGTGCCTCTCTGTTTGTTTTTCAAGTCAATACCTTTTAAGGCTTTTACTCAACGTTCTTATGTGTTTTGTACAGGTAGTTGGTTATTAGTGTTTTTTCTTGCCATTCAAAAGTTTGTCATTTCATTGCGGGTAGAAATTGTTGCCTTGAAAGGAGAATGTTGTAAAAGTTCGCAAGTCCTACCTGGCGAGCGTGTGTGTTTACCGTATGTTAACTGGCAGAAATTTATAAAATTTGTTTTTTTATATATTTTGGAAATTTTAGTGTTACTAATTGTGAATGTCCCCCCGTGTGCATGACTCATGCGTTTTGGTTTCTCTATTTTGAGAACTTTTGTAAACAGGTTTCTCTTTATATGTTGCAGACAAGTTAGATTCTGCGCCATTTAATAAATGGAGTAAAATTCACCTGTAATTTAGATGAGCTTGAAATATTATACAGCGTCGTGTTGTATACGTTAAATTGCTTGTCTGTACTTGCCTTTTACTGGCGTGAATTTTTTTATAATAATTTAATAATTTAAAAGTCCTTTCCTATCGTAAATTGTGACTTATTTGTTAAACGATTGTTGGTTTTTTTTTTTTGAATAACGTAAATTCCTGCACCAAACTTGAATAAAGAGTGTTACTGAAAATTGTGTGTAATTTCACCAGTTATTCCTTGGCACCTACTTCCACTTTACATTTTGTGTACTGATTGAGATTAATAACCTTTGGTGAACAAGTAGTAAATTTTACGGTTTAGTGCCTTACCTGCGAGAACTCTGTGACGTTATCGTTCAACAAAATACGCAAGACCGCCATTTCCCCTTACTGCCTTGACCGACGTCGATACAGACAGAGTTCGACTGTTACCCTGCCCACATTTTCTCCAAACATCTCACACGTTGAAAAAAAATGGTTCAAATGGCTCTGAGCACTATGGGACTTAACATCTGTGGTCATCAGTCCCCTAGAACGTAGAACTACTTAAACCTAACTAACCTAAGGACATCACACACATCCATGCCCGAGGCAGGATTCGAACCTGCGATCGTAGCGGTCGCGCGGTTCCAGACTGAAGCGCCTAGAACCGCCCGGCCACATCGACCGGCCTCACACGTTGAAGTAGTATGTAATGACATACCTGTATCTGTTATCCAAGCTCTATGAAAAAAAAAATTTGGTGCAAATGTGACTGCGTGCTCCCATCTGTCAAAGCTTGTGGACAGGTATCTGTGGCGGTCTTCACAGCCCTGCGGACGCAGGACGCCATGTTTAATTGCATGCTGAACGAAACTGACCAAAAAATTAGGGATCGGCCATCTGGCAACTCAAACAGAGGCAGCCTTTCACTTGGGCCGGCAAACACAGCCCGTTTAATTACATCCTAATGGCGGCCGATATTAAATCTGGGTGCGGAATCGCGCGGACCGCCGGCGCGGCGCCCGCTGTGATGGTTCCCACACGCGCAGCGCCGCCGGACGCCTACGGCTGTGTGCACGCTATCGCCGACCTGCAAATCCCGCGCCCCTAAATGAAACGCAAAAGTAATTACACCCTGCCTCCGGTCTGTTAGCGGATTAACGGCGCGTGTTTAACAACGACTGCACGTGACGCTTCCACCCGCCACGTGTAGAAACGTGAGCGAGAGCGGTCGATTCCTCGTGTCATTGAGCTGTTCTGATTCGTATGTCCGACGCAGATGTTTAGGCCACGTTTTTAAAAGAAACAATATCGCGTTCTGGGAAACTCTTCGCCCCAATACGTTAGTGATGGTTCAAGCAAGTGAAGCTGGGAAAGTGGCCATGACCAGTCATTTCGACAATTTGTTGTCAACTTCTGTTCTATGTTGATTTAACAAAACATCTTCAGGTCTCACAAACGACAGTCTATTCAGTAAGCATTCTGTATGGCGTCTTATGTTGTACAGATCTGAAGCAGCACGACATACGTAGGTTTGTTCTTGTGGGCTTCAGTACCAACACTGGTTTCATACGACCCTCCACGCTAGTCTATCGTGCGCGAGTCTATCTCTGAATATCTACTTCGACCTACATCCATTAGAACCTGCTTACCGTATTCATGTCCAGGTCCCTCTCTAGAACTTTTACCAGAGACTTCCATCCATTACCAACTGACTATCCCTCGATGCCTTAGGATTTATCCTATCAACTGACCCCTTCTTTTTGTCAGATTGTGTCGCAGAAAATACTCTTCTCCCCAATTCGATTCAATAGCCTGCTCCTACAGGATCTAATGTTATCTTCAGTATTCTCCTGTAGTGTAACATGTCGAAATCTTCTATTCTCTTCTTGTCTGAACAGTTTATCTTCCACGTTGTACTTCCGCACAAGGCTGCGCTCAAAATATTTTCAGAAAATACTTCTTAAATTTTATTTTTCAGAAATATTTTTCTTACTATAGCATGTCTATATTTTATATTCGCTTCACTTCAGCCCTCATCAGTTGTTTGCTGTCCAAATAGAAAAACTAAGCTACTGTTTCAGTGTCTCCCATTCTCTCATCATCGCCTGATTTAATTCGATTATATTCCGGTACCTTTTTTATTTTTGTTGATGTTCATCTTGTAATTTTGTTTCGAGACACTATCCATTCCCTTCAACTGCTCCTCCAAGTGTGTTGCACCTCTGACAGGATTACAATGTCATCAGCAAACCTCGAAATTTTTATTTCTTCTCCTTAAATTTCCATTCTGTTTCCAAATTTCTGCGTATTTTCCTTTATTGGTTGCTCAGTACACAGACTGAGTCGCATTGGGAATAGGTAACAATCCTGTCACACTCCCTACTACTCTCCTTTCATATCACTGCAGTCTGGTATCTCTACAAGTTGTAAATTACCATTCTCTCCCAGTATTTTATCTCTGCTCTCTTCAAAATTTCAAAGTGTATAGTCCAGTCAACATTGTTAAAAGTTTTCTCTAAAAACAAAAATGCTACAAACCTAAGTTTGCCTGTCGTTAAGTTATCCTCGAAGATACATCGTAGAGTCAATATTGCCTCGCGTCTTCTTACATTTCTCCGGAAGCCAAACTGATCTTCCCCAAGATCCTTTTCTACCAGTATTCGTATCAGTATTGTGCAACAGTGGATTATTAACTTTATATGCGAAAATTTTAGGCTAGCCTTTAAGTGACTATTATTGATATCGAATGAAACAAAAAGTTTACTGCTAACAGTCACTGTTTTTCTTTTCCACAAAGCGACTCAAAGATTTAAACCTCCATCATCGGATGGGTTCGTGTGTATTAATATGACATGTATTTGTTGTGTTACGACTTTAGAGTAAGCTGCGGCAAAATGGCGAATCCACCTGATGACCGCGGTTGTAGCAAAACATTTTATTTCAAACAGCCACCCTGACTGAACTTGATATTTCGATATTAGAGAAAAGATTACATCTCACAAAATCAAATTCGTATTTGTATCTCTGTTATCTGTGAAAGAGATATCTGATCCATTTTTGTTAAACTAATATAGTTGATACGCATTCCTTCTTCTTCTTCTTCAAGCATTGGTGATATAAGGTTGTATCATATTTGTAACTTGTATTTCATGTTAAATAATAATGAGGTTTCAATTATTTCCTCTTTCTTTTGGTAGCGTAATACTAGTGAAGTTGGTATCGTATAATTCTTGACCTGTAAATTAATTGGAAGTAATCAATTCGGAAAAATGGATTAAACAAAAATGCGACGAAATAGAGAAATGGAGAGGGAGGGAAAGTATAAAATAGACTAGCTAGGGAGATAGTTTTTGAAAGTAAAAGAAAGAGGAATAACAAGGAAATAGAAAGAGCGGATGGTACTCTAGCAGAAGAACCACATGAAGTTTTGAACAGATGGCAAGAATATATTGAATATCTCTATAAGGGGGATGAAATGCAAAGCGAAATTAAGGTTGAAGAGGAGCAATATGTGCCGGAAGATGGAAAGGGACTCACCATCTTGGAAGCAGGAGTAGAAAAGGCGCTGAAGGAGACGAAGAATAGGAAGGCATGTGGAATTGATGATTTGCCAGCAGAACTGTTGAAGAGTCTGGGAAACAAGCAAGAAAATTAATAGTCTACCTCTGTAACGAGATATAGATATATGAAAAAAGGGGAATGGTATGAGGACTTCCTTGCAACAGTTATGATACCAATAGAGAAACACTAAAAAATGTGAAGAGCATCGGACCATCAGTCTAATTTCTCATGCAGCTAAAATCTTGTTGAGAGTGTTGAATGGAAGGCTATACGGCAAGCTGGTAGATGGATTGCAGAGGAGCAGTTTGGATTTAGAAGAGGAAAAGGAACAAGAGATGCTATTGGCCTGTTCAGAACTATAGGAGAAAGATATATGGAAAAAGGTAGAGAAATCTTTGTGGTTTTATAGATTTATAAAAGGCTTTTGACAGAGTTCAGTGAAACAAGCTGATGGATATTTTGAAGAGGAAAGGAGTAGATTCGAAAAAGAGACGACTGATACAGAATTTATATTTACACCAGAAAGTAAGGATAAGGATTGGAAATGAAATGTCAGAAGGAAGCAGCATTGGACGAGGTGTTAGACAAGGTTGTTGCCTTTCCCCCTGGTCTATAACGCATACCTTGATGAGATTATTGCGAAAGGCTTAGATGGGAAAAGAGGAATATGTATTGGTGGAAAGACAATAGAATGTATAAGATTTGCTGATGAGATGGTATTAGTGGCAGAAAGTGAGCGGACAGTGAATAACATGCTGAAAGATCTGAATGAAGTTTGTGTGGAATATGGGATGCAAATAAACACAGCAAAAACAAAGAGTATGGTCATCAGTACAAGACGCAGGCTGTCCAATATTAAAATAGGACAATCTACCATTAGCCAAGTAAGTGCATTTAAATATCTTGGAAGCACAATAACTGAAGACTTGAGATGTCACCAGGAGGTTAAAACTCGAATTGCCATAGCGAAGGACGCATTCAACAGAAAAAGGAGACTCTTATGTGACAAATTAGATAAAGGTCTAAGGAAAAGGCTTGGTAAATGTTTTGTTTGGAGTGTTGCACTATATGGGGCAGAAACACAGACGCTGAGACGAGTTGATGAAAAAAGGTTAGAAGCATTTGTGATGTGGATGTGGAGGAGAATGGAGAGAATAAGCTGGATGGAAAGAGTGAGTAATGAAAGAGTATTGGAAAGGGTTGGTGAGAGAAGATGTCTGCTGAAGGTTGTAAGAGAAAGGAAAAAGAATTAGTTGGGACATTCAATGAGAAGGGAGTGCTTGCTAGCAGATTTTTTGGAAGGATTGGTTTGTGGGAGAAGACTGAGAGGAAGAAGAAGATACAAGATGATAGACAACATAAAGGGAAGAGGAAATTATGCAGACCTGAAGAGGATGGCAGAAGACCGGACAGCCTGGAGAACTACCATGTGAAAACCTGCCTTTTGCCAGAACACTGATGATGATGAGTTCGGTGAGGCGACGATCGCGCGCCATAATCATGCTATCGTTTTCCCATTTCAACATTTGTAAGTCGGGCCTGTAGCATGTGTTTTTAACGAAGTCCGTTCGAGATTACTATTATCATGCAAAACTTACTTTATGGTTGGTTGGTTGTGGGATTGAAGGGACCAGACTGCTACGGTCATCGGTCCGCTTACTTTATGGATTAACGATTTCACGTCACTAAGTTCGCTGCTTTCCATCGACAACTGCAGGTCCGACGCTAATTATTGTATGAGAATGAAAATAAACTGTTATGAACAAGAATCATTTTATGCCGTAAGAAAACACTAGGAAAACCAATACCTTCTTTACAAAATATTTTATATTCTGGGCATCCGCAGCTGATGTTAAGAAGAATTCCACTGACAGTTGGCAATATTGTTGTTTTATTGATCCACAACCAGTGTCGTCGCTGCCTAAAGCTGCATCATCAGGTGCAACTTGCATGGTAAAGTAATTACAACTTCGTGTCTATTCAAATTAATAAAGGTAATATCTAAAAGATACTCACAGTGTTAAAAGATCATAGGTGTACTCATCGCTCCTAGTCAAGATACATTATTCAGTGAATATTGTCTACACTACATTGATAAACGACTGGTAACAAGACGAGACACGTTAATTTCGTAAAAATTGCTAGTGGGTAGCTCAAGTAGTTACAGACCTTTGTTATACAATTTACCTGTACCTAAAAGAAGAAAAAATGTTTTACTGTGGGAGTACGCTACCATTTAAAAAAAGCCGGATTGGCAATAAAAAACAGTCACTAGTAACGTGATTACCTGGGGCACAACGCAAATTATTGTGTAGAATGGTATAAGGTGGCACTCTATTACCGGAGTGGCAGCAGAGCAACCGAGTGTTTAGAAGAGTAGAAGCGGCCCGCACAAGCAACTAAAGACGGATTAACAGGTTGATGGAACGGAAACTACCTTGTGGACAGTGCGACGCCATGTGCTCATGAGCAGGAGCGCTTGGTCGTCAACTTTATAAGTCACAATAATAATGTATTTTATTACGTACTAATACTTCAACATATGAACAATCAAAATAGCCAGAATGCCATGGAGCTGTAATTCTAATTGATCATAGAACTGCGCATTTTCCTTTTTATAGGTAAAATTTCTTCCTCTAAAATATTCAAAACATGGCTTTCTTCTTCTTTAATAAGTATTTTCAAATTTTCAGAATGGCTTGTGATGTTGTGTCCCACGGATCGGTGTGGGGGCAGAAAACACAATTCATTGATATAATGAAGACACAGACATTAGAGATGAGTTAGGTATCACTGATCATAGCAAATGCCGTGACCAGTGTAAAAATATAGTTCAGGCGACTATCAATTCTAATCTGGGAAAAACTCTTCAGTGTAATAACAATAAATGGCAATTACTCTACACTGGACTTCACAAAAATAATTTGAATTCCCAGTAAAATAAAGAACTATATTCTCATGATGATCGTAAGAAATATGTATGCTAATTATTAATTTTGTCTGTCTTCCATTAATGTTTGTGAATAAAGAAGTAATCAGTTGTATATTAGTAACTGAATAAACATACTAGGAGAAAAATCTGAAAGCATATTTATACGCAGGATCCACATGGATTGCGAGAAGTTTATGTCAGCAGTACTACTTCTATTTAAACATTTATTGCATGTGGGTAACAGTCATGCCTAGTGCACAGAATAAGCTGTCTTTGCCACAACAGTAACACACATCTCATGAACTGAATACTGGACATAGTCCTGTCTGTATCTCAAAATCTCTGACTAAAATGTATACACGTAAATAGTAGGAGCATAAAGCAAAAGGACAGTCTAACTATAATTTGTATCTCCCGGCGGGGTCAGGGATTTTTCCTGCCTCGAGATGACTGGGTGTTGTTGTGTCGTCTTCATCATCATCATTCATCCCCATTACGGTCGGAGGAAGGCAACGGCAAACCACCTCCATTAGGACCTTGCCTAGTAAGGCGGTGCGGGTCTCCCGCATCGTTCCCCTACGCTCTGTAAAGAAGCATGGGACTTCATTTTCATTCCATGGAGTATAAACTACGGCAATGAAAACTACATACTACAGTATTCCAGCAGGTCCACGTACAGAATCATGACACTTGAGCAAAGTATTTCCCTTACCTTTGGTAGTTTGGTAGAATTACTTTGGTGCTAACTGATTTAAAATTACTTTTCCTGTTTTCTCAAAAGAGGAAGACATTTGCATATAAAGCTAAATCCTCCACTGTGTAGATAGTTTATTCTATCTCTTTTTGTAATATTAACTATCTAGCTGTAAGAGGAATCTGTCTATCTTTCCCAGTACCTTTAAACTAAATGAAATCAGAGCTTGGTACATGAGGGAAATGAATCAATCAGTTTGTACATATGTAATATAACGTGTTACTATAGAATGAAATTTTGAATTCGTATTAATGGCGTTCAAAGACCAGTGGATAATAGTATTATTAAATGTATGTGGGCTCTGAACAACTACAGTTCGCGAATAGCAAGTAAATATTTTACTCTGATTTGAGCTAATACGTTGGCCTTTCCTGTATTTTGAAAGAAATTTCAACGGATGGATTTTATTTCAATAGAAAATACGTAAAGGCTAATTTTGCTATTTATAAATACACAATTTTGTCCTGGACTTCATGAATGGTGAGACACTAAATAACATCGATATTTCACAGCCTCAGTCCACAGTCGCATAAAACTATGCTATTCAAGGAAACCTATTCCTTGGTATGGACTATGTGTGCCTTTCTCAGAGAAATATGTGTATATTCATCCTGTAAATACCTTACTTGTACTCTATTTCACTGGAATATTGCGCAAGTGTACGATCCGTGATCTCTATTTTAAAAATGTTTTTGCATTTATGAGTGTGCAGTGGAACTGTAAGACACTGGAAAACAAAGTGTGGTGCCAGCACGTGTTGTAACGTACAACCAGACTAGTATACCAACAAAAACCCTGTAAAGAATTTTGCACTTACTGTAGTCGAGATTAGCAAACTGCCTTCCCACTCGTGGTGCTGTCTGGAGGCTTTAAATCCTCTCCGAATGTGGTGAGAGTGTTTTATCTGCACTTGTGCTCACTGGGTAACTGTGTTTGACACGTAACGATCACTGTGCATAGGCGTGGAGTAAGACAAAGTCCCGTCTGGTTCCGGCAAAACTTGACTGTCGGTGTGAATCTCTATGCGTGTGGTCATTACTGACAGTAATTAGAGTACAGTGATTACCGTATAGTAAATACGGATGCAAATTTCTCCGACAGAGACGCATCCTCGGTGCGTGCTGAAGACATTCATTTTACAAGACTGCTATTGATCTCGTCTGCTTGTTTTAAGTCACGAATGGCAGTTTAAATCGTTGAGTACTGAAGGCTAAGCAGTGATATTAAGTGAAATATAATAGGTTCCCCAAGCTAAATACGGGTCCATTTCATGTATTTAAGTCATTCTCTATTACTCGTACTTATGTGAAAGATGTATTTATTTATTTATCGCATGGTTTTACAAGTACACAAAAGTATCTACAAGCAAATGGAAATCTCCAAATGTGACAACCAGTCAAGAGCACTTCGAGTCACTTGATGTAAAGTCCTAGATCACCATCAAATGTTCTAACTGGGCATTCCTTAACAATGTGATCTATTTTTTGCTCTACTGTTCTGCAGTCGCAGTCAGCATAAGCGCGAAAACCTCACTTCTTGATAGTGCAACCACATCTCCTTTGGCCGGTCCTTATGCAGTTCAGTCTCGACCAGATTTGGTGTGCTGCTCCTAATCCCTCGACATTCTTTGTTCGACCTTGAACCAGGCGAGCGTTGTTGGGTAGATATTAGTTCCAGCGTTGTCGCCGTTTGGAGGTTACGTCAAAAGAGCTCATACTTTCTAAATCAGCCCAGGGTTGTTTGCGTGATTTCAGACGATTTGTTGGTGGATGTTGTAGGTCGTCATATAAGGGAGAGTTCTTATGAGAAGTAATGTTTTTAAGCAAGTTTACCTTAGCAGCTTTCCTCCTTAGGTCTTGCGGAGCAATATTAGCTAAGAAGGGCAGCTTCTGGCTGGGGGTAGATCTGACAGTACCTGTGATAATTTTCATGGCTTCATTAACCTGCGCATCAATCTCTGTTCCGTGGGTATAGTTTTCCCACACAGTAGAATAAATAAGAGCGAATGCAGCAGAGCGTAGAATATTGGCGTCCGCATCCCAACTGCTACCGGTAATCTTGTGAAGTAGATTAACTCTTGAGCCGAGTGCGTTAGAAAACCTGATGCACTGTGGTTTTCTTGTAAAGAACAGACAAAGTAATTCCTACATATATTGGATTGTAGTTATTTAGTACTTAGATTCCGTCAAAAGTCACATGTAGCTTCCTTTGTGCTTCTTCATTACTTAGGTGGAATGCAGTAACCTCAGTTTTAATTGCGTTAGGCTAAACACTATTTATGGACGTAATCATTCTACTGTATCTGACAGCTTGTCAGCTCATTCTCACAGTGTGGTCTTTACTTTGGAGGACTAATATTGGGTCATCCGCATTATGGATTTTCATGGAGTCCGTGTACTAGATGATTTGAGTAAGCTTTAACATCAGTCCATCGCTCCGCACAGTGTGATAAGCTGCCGTAAGATCCACGAAAACTGCAGTGATTTGAGACCTCGCTGAAATTCAGCTTCTACGAGAGTTGTCAATGTTAATATCTGGTCGCAGCAGCTCCGACGTTTCCTAACGCCGCCTTGTTCGACAGGTGTGATTTGATCACTGGCAATTTAGAATAAGCCCTTCTAGTAGTTTATCGCTAACGCTTAGCAGTGATACTGATCTGTATTGAGAAGCAACAGTGTCGTCCTTCCCTGGTTTAGCCTGTTTGAAAAGCTTTGGTAATCTTCCAGTTCTCAGAATCTCACTGAAAAATTCAATGAGCCACAATTTTGTTTTAAGTCCGGCTACTTCAAGAAACTCCGGATATATGCTATCAAAGCCAGCCGCTTTATTTATCTTTAGCGTAGTGTGGAAGTCACGTGAGTAGTTTGGATGTGGTTCTAGATGGTGGCTATTTATATACAATTATTTTTTCACGGTTCGTGTGTACGCCTTGTCTATTTTAGTTTATTTTATGCTACATTTATCTTGTGTTATTATTGGAAGCTTTAAAGAAATTATCAGCTGTTGTGTCATTGTGGCATTCTTGATATTTAACATACAACTCACCACATCCTTGAGATCATCCCGGGATGTAATCCTTCCGAAACCTATATGGAATATATCAACTGGAATTAACTTCAGTGGCACCCACTAATCGTTCATAATTGGATGGAACTGGGGGAATCAACTGAACGCTATTACCAAGACCTTGCTGAAACAGTTGCCAGTTTGCAAGTCGAAAATTCCATCGAGGCTGAGGGACAGGCGTGACTAATGGAATTTCAGTACCATAAAGAATTATGACTGGACTATGCTGGCTGTGTGGGAAAGACTTTATGACCTTTCGCTGTTTTGTGTCATTATTTCCACATTTTCATAGTCCTTTAGCCATCTACCACACTCAAATGTTCCTGTATCTTTATCGTAACACACAAACCTGAGGCGGTACATATCCATCCACTAATTTAGACTAGCTCCATTGCTGTCTCTCTCCTGATATCCCCAGATATGACTGTGACTGTTAAAATCGCCAATATACACAAATGGGTGGCTGAAGGACCGCAGGGATGGATCTGGCCAACTGACTTACAGAAGTTAGTGCTTACAGTACTACTTACAGTAGTAGTGCCAGCAACCTCTATAGCCAAAACAAAGACATCTGCTGTTCTGTCTTGATAAGTTACTTTGTAATCAGTGAGTTGGAGCTTGACATACATTGCGATGCCATAGTGTTCATCATTTATGGTCCCAGCAAAAGAAAAAAAAAAAGAAAAACATATTAGTATACGCTTCCTCTTCTGATCTTCTGAAAAGATCAGTGTTAACCTTGGTGTGAGTCTCCTGTATTGCTACATCTGCAGCGTTCTCCAACATAAGGTGTGACAGATATTGACTTTTGGCAGATGAAATTGAGTCAGTGTTCAAGTGACATATCCACAAATTGCTACTAGTGTTGACTGATGAGTGTTCTGTGCTTGGTTGTTCCTGAAAAGGAATGTTCATAGGTTCTCCTGTGTACTTGTTGCTGTCTAGCAGCACCTTCGTGGAAGAATTAGCCAGTACTGACCATTACCCAGGCATCGCCCAACTGCAGTACCCAAAATCCTTGGGGAGGTTTCTTCCTTGATCCCCTATGGAACATTACTTGTGTGTTAGCAAAGTTTTTCCTTTCAGCACAACTAATGCAAAATTTTTTGGAACAGTCTTCCAGGAAACAGCGATCTAATAATATTATGATTTATTTAGTAAGCACGGTCGTTGTCACATATAAGTTGTTACCTTTTATTTGTAGAAGACTGGTTTCAATCTACTACAGAGGTCGTTTTGAGTTCTACATTGCTTGATGATAATAGGAATCGCTGGCGTGGAACAGACCCGAACCTGCTGTCATTGAGAACCCTGCAGCAAACAGCTCCACACCAGCTCTACAATGCTGCAAACACTAACAGTTTCAATATGTGGTAATGTCTTCCACATTTTTGTCAATAAGAAACATCATCTCTGCCCTCTATTCCCACCACCCTGTGTGTGATGTTGGAGCAGCAAGTGCTAGACCATGCGATGTCCAGCTTTCTATGAGAGCCAATAGATCAAAACGTGTCAGTGTCGGTTTAGTAAGTAGTACAGACCTCAAAGTCGTGGTGTGAAAAGAGGATGTATGGTGGTGCACAAAACTGGAGTCTTACACTCCTGGGATGTGTTACAGCAAAAACAATGTAGCAAACTGCTTAGAAACTACAACACAGGTACCCTTTATTGACATTGATGGTATGTGGGGTATGGTCTTCTTCCAGTACAGGTGACAAAACTTTACACAGGTTTGTGGAAGTGATTGCGATCACTGAACACTTGTTCTAAGGGTCAATATACACTACTGGCATTAAGAAGATGACGTGCTACAGACGCGAAATTTAACCGACAGGAAGAAGATGCTGTGATATGCAAATGAATAGCTTTTCAGAGCATTCACACAAGGTTGGCGCCGGTGGCGACACCTGCATCGTGCTGACATGAGGAAAGTTTCCAACCGATTTCTCATACACAAACAGCAGTTGACCGGCGTTGCCTGGTGAAACGTTGTTGTGATGCCTAGTGTAAGGAGGAGAAATGCGTACCATCACGTTTCCGATTTTGATAAAGGTCGGATGTAGCCTATCGCGATTGCGGTTTATCGTATCGCGACATTGCTGCTGGCGTTGGTCGAGATCCAATGACTGTTAGCAGAATATGGAATCGGTGGGTTCAGGAGGGTAATACGGAACGCCGTGCTGGATCCCAACGGCCTTGTATCACTAGCAGTCGAGATGAGAGGCATCTTATCAGCATGGCTGTAACGGATCGTGCGGCCACGTCTCGATCCCTGAGTCAACATATGGGGACGTTTGCAAGACAACAACCACCTGCACGAACAGTTCGACGACGTTTGCAGCAGCATGGACTATCAGCTCGGAGACCATGGCTGCGGTTACCTTTGAGCGCCTGCGATGGTGTACTCAACGACGAACCTGGGTGCACGAATGGCAAAACGTCATTTTTTGGGATGAATCCAGGTTCTGTTTATAGCATCATGATGGTCGCATCCGTGTTTGACGACATCGCGGTGAACGCACATTGGAAGCGTGTATTCGTCATCGCCATACTGACGTATCACCTGGCGTGATGGTATGGGGTGCCATTGGTTACTCGTCTCGGTCACCTCTTGTTCGCGTTGCCGGCACTTTGAACAGTGGGCGTTACATTTCAGATGTGTTACGACCCATGGCTCTACCCTTCATTCGATCCCTGCGAAACCCTACATTTCAGCAGAATAATGCACGACCGTATGTTGCAGGTCCTGTACGGGCCTTTCTAGATGCAGAAAATGTTCGACTGCTGCACTGGCCGGCACATTCTCCAGATCTCTCACCAAGTGAAAACGTCTGGTCAATGGTGGCCGAGCAAATGGCTTGTCACAATACGTCAGTCACTACTCTTGATGAACTGTGGTATCGTGTTGAAGCTGCATGGGCAGCTGTACCTGTACACGCCATCCAAGCTCTGTTTGACTCAATGTCCAGGCGTATCTAGGCCGTTATTACGGCCAGAGGTTGTTGTTCTGGGTACTGATTTCTCAGGACCTATGCACCCAGTTTGCGTGAAAATGTAATCACATGTCAATTCTAGTATAATATATTTGTCCAATGGATACCCGTTTATCATCTGCATTTCTTCTTGGTGTAGCAATTTTAATGGCCAGTGGTGTATATGATAGATCTCAACACGTAGGCAGTATTTGTTTCCGATATACTGGAAGAGAGAAACACGGTAAAAATCTTATTGAGTTCTCTACCAGGTGACGTTAGCAAAGTTTTTATAGTTTGTAGTTTTACTTTGTTAGATATTACAAAATAATGAGGAGAGAGAGAGTGATGCGTATTGTAACTTGCTGCTGAATGTAAAAATGATTGGTTTTTTCCACATGCTAATATAAAGCGTGAAATATATTCTGTACTGATATTTCATGCACCTGAAATTCATGTAATATTCACGTGCACGACAATTTACTTACAAGATTTACACCCACAGACAGTAATTTCGAACGTGAGAAATGCTTTAAACTTGCCAGTTTGTTCATAAAACTGAAATAAATCGGTTGTATCTGTTGTCGTGGAACCATGACTGCTTTATTATCATTGCGATTGTCTGTTTCTTTTAATATCTGGTAGCTTATAAGATGTGAGTTGACGTTAGATACAACTGTTCCGCTGAAAATTTCCATTACACAACACCTTATAACGTAGATGTTTTTTTGTAGATTGAATGTTTTTGTAGATTAAAGTTCTCACTTTCACTAAGATGAATGATCCGAAATAATGACATTCCGCAGAGATAGTTTTCACATCAAAACAGTGATCGTTTTCGATTCATATAGAATGTGGTATCGATTTTATACACGGTAGACACATACAAGAGATGTGTGACAGGTTAATACATGATCAGACGTTTTGTTATAGAGCTCCAACCTTGGCAGTTCGCTCATCCATCGTAGACAACAGTATTGTAGACTGAGTCTGTAGTTTTACTTAGTTGGACGTTACAAAATAACGATGAGGGAGGGGATGCAAGTTGTAGCTTACTGTCGGGTGTATGACCTTTTTTTCCAACATGCTAAGAGATAGCACGAAAGCTGCTGTTCTGTATCGATATTTGTGCATCTGAAATGTAGGTAATACCAACATGCATGACAATTTGTTTACAGGACTTATAAACTTGGAGTGATCGAAGACTAGGAGAGCGCGTAGGCTATGGGAGGCTGCTGCAGGTTGCCGCTGGCAGCACGGGTGGTGGGCCAGCTGCCAGTTGCCAGCTGCCAGCTGCAGCGAACTCAAACAGCCGCCGATCAAAGCGCCCACGAGTGCAGCCCCTGGAGCTGCGTCTGCCCACGGCGAGATACAGCAGAGTGTCCGTAACATGTTGTTAGTTGCTCTTCTCTCGGAGAGTTGTCATTGCCCCACCCGTGACTGACAGTAAAATATTTTCCTGTTGTTCCAGGCATTGGCATTTCTTAGAAATACCTTTGGTTTCGGCAGATCTGAAATAGTATAACATTGTCAACCCGACATCAACCGAGGCAGAATATCACCAGCAGATGGATTCCCTTGTGAACCATCAGCGAGAGGTTATAGTAGGTCTGGGAAAGCGCAATTACTAACTACGGGAGTGTCTGGCTGCAGACTGGAAACAGTTTATCATTGCCAACCCAACACTGACCAAAGCAGAGCACCTGCAGTGAATAGATCTCTTTGTATACCATCAGTGGCAGATTAGAACAGGCCTGGGATATCAGCATCGTTACATATTTGGGGGGAGGGAGGGACGGGAGGGAACGGGGGGGGGGGGGGGAAGTTAGGAGGGGAGGTAAGACTGGTTCTAAGCTGCTTAGTCCGTATCCACAGATCGAGGTGAAGACAAATGTGCTATTCTGGTGGAAGTTTTTTTTTTAGTTGTGTGACATTATTACAACATATCGCCTTCGTGTAGAACCAACGCTGGTACCCACTTGTAGCGTAACATAGCCGTTGCTATTTTTTTTCTTCAAGATCTTAAACATGCAACTGTACAAATTTGAAGAGGTTGAAAAAAAATCAGCCAACTAGTTGCAAACGAAAGATTTATTTAGCCCTTGACCTAGGTTTCGATATTTATAAAATTATCTTCTTCAGAAGGATCGAGACCTAATAACGTATATAAATGATTACAAACTACACTCCTGGAAATTGAAATAAGAACACCGTGAATTCATTGTCCCAGGAAGGGGAAACTTTATTGACACATTCCTGGGGTCAGATACATCACATGATCACACTGACAGAACCACAGGCACATAGACACAGGCAACAGAGCATGCACAATGTCGGCACTAGTACAGTGTATATCCACCTTTCGCAGCAATGCAGGCTGCTATTCTCCCATGGAGACGATCGTAGAGATTCTGGATGTAGTCCTGTGGTACGGCTTGCCACACCATTTCCACCTGGCGCCTCAGTTGGACCAGCGTTCGTGCTGGACGTGCAGACCGCGTGAGACGACGCTTCATCCAGTCCCAAACATGCTCAATGGGGGACAGATCCGGAGATCTTGCTGGCCAGGGTAGTTGACTTACACCTTCTAGAGCTCGTTGGGTGGCACGGGATACATGCGGACGTGCATTGTCCTGTTGGAACAGCAAGTTCCCTTGCCAGTCTAGGAATGGTAGAACGATGGGTTCGATGACGGTTTGGATGTACCGTGCACTATTCAGTGTCCCCTCGACGATCACCAGTGGTGTACGGCTAGTGTAGGAGATCGCTCCCCACACCATGATGCCGGGTGTTGGCCCTGTGTGCCTCGGTCGTATGCAGTCCTGATTGTGGCGCTCACCTGCACGGCACCAAACACGCATACGACCATCATTGGCACCAAGGCAGAAGTGACTCTCATCGCTGAAGACGACACGTCTCCATTCGTCCCTCCATTCACGCCTGTCGCGACACCACTGGAGGCGGGCTGCACGATGTTGGGGCGTGAGCGGAAGACGGCCTAACGGTGTGCGGGACCATAGCCCAGCTTCATGGAGACGGTTGCGAATGGTCCTCGCCGATACCCCAGGAGCAACAGTGTCCCTAATTTGCTGGGAAGTGGCGGTGCGGTCCCCTACGGCACTGCGTAGGATCCTACGGTCTTGGCGTGCATCCGTGCGTCGCTGCGGTCCGGTCCTAGGTCGACGGGCACGTGCACCTTCTGCCGACCACTGGCGACAACATCGATGTACTGTGGAGACCTCACGCCCCACGTGTTGAGCAATTCGGCGGTACGTCCACTAGAGATGGGCAAAACTGTTCTTTTCAGAGATCGGATCAGAACTGTTCACTCCCTGAAATGAATTAGCTCTTTTTCATGACTCACCACTCATTTACAATAGAAAATAAATGGAAGGCACATTGCCCTTTAAACTTGGTTTATTCCACTACTATACCTGTATTTTGATCTTATTTGATCCTATTTTGAAGTAACACAGATAATGAGTAAGAATTTTGTATTGTTTATTGAAATTTCCATGATATGACAAAGTTTTTGATTATTGATTTATTTTGCACTATCGTGGTTTTTTGGGTGATCGGAAAATGTTGTAACTTCAGATTTACATTAACAATATATTTGGCTACAATGTATTAAAATTTCATTAACCTCATACAAATACATCGCAAGCCATATATTTTTAAAGTGAACATTTCCTTCCGAAGACGCCTAAAATCGCAAAATCCGTACCAGAATAAGAAAAAAACTATAAATTTGACTGTAAAACGGAAGTGCTGCATATAGCCTTACGCAGAATAAAACAAGGAAAATATTGGTGTATCACATTTTGCGATACGTTTATCGGTTCGCTCGTAATTAAAGCGTAAATTCGAGTGTCCACAATAAAAATCCTATAGTAAGAGGAGTCGTCAGGAACCTAATCTAATCAGTTTAAACAAATAAAAATAAAATAAAAACAAATGATGTATACATAACATAATAATGTAATATACGTAGCGGTATTACTACGAAGAACAATATCCAGTAGAGACGAACTCCGATGCAGAGCCACTGAGTCGAGCAGGTCGAGCCGCGAGCTGTATTACTGCGTGAGCCGAGACCGCAGAGACCAGAGTGACACCTGAGTCGCTTTGCTCAACGCTCTGGCTAGAGTCGAGACGGTGGAGTGAGCGTTGAGCGGGCGAGTTCCGAGGGTGGGGGGAGCGGTGAACTCACCCGCTCCGAGACAAATCGTCTGTTCTCTTGCGAGCAGGTTGTTGCAAGTAGTTCCTATGTTATCCGCTAGGTGGCTCTCTGTCCTGTTGCTCGCATCAACTGCCCAGAGGGCAGGACGTGCGACTGAAACGATCGCCGACAGAGTGCGATGCGAAGTCAAGCTGCGCCAGACACTGCGCGCGGCAGACGACGCACAGAGACGGCACGGCATATGTGAAACACAAAATCCAATGGGGCACTGCACAATGCAGGCAGCCAAGGTAGAAGCAGGGCAGAGGCCGGCGCTGGCTGTGTTGTGTGGCGTGCACTGTGCTGTGACCAGCAGAGGCGCCGCTGATATGCTCCGTCTCTCTCTCTCTCTCTCTCTCTCTCTCTCTCTCTCTCTCTCTGCCGTCGGAAACGTTTGGAGCTACCGTTCTTTTTTTCTGAATCACTGATTGTTCACTCCTTTGAAAGATTCAACTCTATGAATTAGTTCAAGAGTGCATCCCCCATCTCTAACGTCCACCCGGCCTCCCGCATGCCCACTATACGCCCTCGCTCAAAGTCCGTCAGCTGCACATACGGTTCACGTCCACGCTGTCGGGGCATGCTACCAGTGTTAAAGACTGCGATGGAGCTTCGTATGCCACGGCAAACTGGCTGACACTGACGGCGGCGGTGCACAAATGCTGCGCAGCTAGCGCCATTCGACGGCCAACACCGCGGTTCCTGGTGTGTCCGCTGTGCCGTGCGTGTGATCATTGCTTGTACAGCCCTCTCGCAGTGTCCAGAGCAAGTATGGTGGGTCTGACACACCGGTGTCAATGTGTTCTTTTTTCCATTTCCAGGAGTGTATTTTTACATAGACAAAAAATATTAATGATACACATATCAAAAAAAGTTTTGCGTCACCTCGGTTCCGAGAGTTCCGGAACCTGTACAAAAAATTGGAATAGAGATCAACATAAACATCATATCCACCCTTTTTATTGCTCATGAAAACCACACATTGCATGTTGCACAATCATACAGCGAGAGACCCTCAGAGTTGGTGGTCCAGATTGCTGTAAACACCGGAACCCCTGATACCTAGTAGCACGTCCTCTTGCACTGATGCATGCCTGTATTCGTCGTGGCATACTATCCACAAGTTCATCAAGGCACTGGTGGTCCGGATTGTCCCATTCCTCAACGGCGATTCGGCGTAGGTCTCTCAGAGTGGTTGGTGGGACACGTCGTCCACAAACAGCCCTATTCAATCTATCCCAGGCATGTTCGATAGCGTTCATGTCTGGTGAACATGTTTTTCACTCTAGTCGAGCGATGTCGTTATGCTGTAGGAAGTCTTTCACGAGATGTGCACGATGGGGGCGCGAATTGTCGTACATGAAGACGTGTGCCCCGCCAATATGCTGCCGATATGGTTGCACTACCGGTCGGAGGATGGCATTCACGTCTGTACAGCCGTTACGTCGCCTTCCATGACTACCAGCGGCGTACATCAGTCCCACATAATACCACCTCAGAACAGCATGAAACCTCCACCTTGCTGCACTCGCTGGACAGCGTGTCTAAGGTGTTCAGCCTTACCGGGTTGCCTCCAAACGCATCTCTGACGATTGTCTGGTTGAAGGCATATGCGACAATCATCGGTGAAGAGAGCGTGATGCCAATCCTGAGCGATCCATTCGGCACGTTGTTGGGCCCATATGTACCGCGCTGCATGGTGTCGTGGTTGCGAAGATGGACCTCGTTATGGACGTCGCGAGTGAAGTTCCGCATCATGCAGCCTATTGCACACAGTTTGAATCGTAACACGACGTCCTGTGGCTGCACGAAAAGCATTTTTGAACATGATGGCGTTGCTGTCAGGGTTCCTCGAACCATAATCCCCAGGTATCGGTCATCCACTGCAGTAGTAGCCTTGGGGGACCTGCGCGAGGCATGTCACAGACAGTTCCTGTCTGTGTCTCCTCCATGTCCGAACTACATCGCTTTGGTTCACTCCGAGACGCCTGGATACTTCCCTTGTTGAGAGCCCTTCCTGGCACAAAGTAACAACGCGGACGCTCTCGAACTGTGCTATTAACCGTCTAGGCATGGTTGAACGACAGCAACACCTCCTTCCTGGTGGAATGACTGGAACTGATAGGCTGTTGGACCCCCTCCGTCTAATAGGCGCTGCTCATGCATGGTTATTTACATCTTTGGGCAGGTTTAATGGCATCTCTGAACAGTCAAAGGGACTGTGTCTGTGATACAATAACCACACTCAACGTCTATCTTCTGGGAACTGGGGTGATGCAAAACGTTTTTTGATCTGTGTAGAAAAATATTTGTGACGCAAGCGTACTCACCTTGTAACCTCCCCACAAAAATTTTAAATAGGACAGAAATATAAAATGAATGGGAGCCAAACGTAACTTCCTAGCAATTAAATTTAATGACAATAAAAAATGAGAATCGCAATCTGACCCAAGTATAAGTTCCTCACGAAAATAATGAAAGTCAATTCAGTGATAAGAAAATCTCAGTGATAATGATAATTCAATTAAACCGAAATATCGGTCTTTGGCCCTGTGCAAAAATCAGAATTAAATTCTTACCTCATTGTAACTGCTAGTCAAATTTCTGCTCTTATTCTTGCGCACTTTGCATTGCAAATAATAATATTCCTTTTTCTTTTTTTTTTTAAATTTAACTGAAACTTTTCTTTAAGGGAAGTGGAACGAAATCGTTAGTTCAATTAAATAAATTTTTTTTGTAAAATTGCTTTTGAAATCAAAATTATTATTGGGGCACTTGTTGGAAATTAATTACAATAAATAAACTTTACATTATCTGATGATTACCTTAATTAACAATATACCTCATTCAGCATCTTGACCAGTGTTGCCGACAGACTACATCACACAACCGCACTGGGCTGCTACTACTGACCGACTGCTCTGCATGACGACTACTAGCGTACTCCACGACGACTACTACTGTACTGTACTGCACGACTACTACTAGCGTACTGCTCGCAACACTCGCGCGGTCAAGCGCAGACTAACCACGATAATAGGCTCTCTGGTCAAAGATTTTAACGTGCCTCACCATCGCTGCTACGTTACATACGTGTTTCAACCTGTCACATCACATCGTGATAAATTACATTAGCTGAAGATGAGTCCCTCTTGCTGTATATAAAAGTGATATAAAAACCAGGAAACAAGACATGCCTTAAGACAGCAGCCAGATTACACTCAGTGTATGTCAGAATAAATATACAAACTTATACGCCTACTGGTAAAGGTTCTTGCCTACATAAAATTATAACAGTATTTCAAATTTGCACAATATAAGTGCTAACCATGCCAGAGACAAAGGTCAGCTGTTCGAAGATACAGGTTCAAACGATATGGAAAAATCGGGATACAGAAGGCGCTAAATACATGCGCGTAAGAACTACGCCTTGCTTGTGTTAAACAATAGCATTTTACATTAAAGTAAAAATGAAAATTTCTTCTACAAGGCCACTAATAACGCAGTAAATTTACATGTATATGTTACGTATAAAATGTCTAACACATTTGTTGATAGAGTAATACTGTACGTCTAATTCAGCGTGCAGAAGCTGGAGTACCACTGTTAGAAATACATGGGGAGAGATGAGCAAATATGAGCCACAACAACGTCACTAAAAAGAGAGACTTCCGCTCCACACAACGGAAGGTTAAGGGATGAGGATTAATTGGAATGCAGTGAGCGCTATATACATGCGCCTAAGCGCTGCGTCTTGCCGGTGTTGACTAACGTAATTTTACATTAAAGCAAAATGACAACCTCTTACAGAATGCCAGTAACAAATGCAATAATTTTAGAGGTATACATTAAATATGTATCTATCATGCACTGCATTCCAACTTTTCCTAATAAATTCAACTTCCGTAGTATGAAGCGGAAATCTCTCTTTTTAGTGACGTTGTTTTAGCTGATTTGTTCTTCTTTCCTTATGTATTTGTAATAGTAGTCTTTTGTCAATAGAATTCCAGCTTCTACAGGCTGAATTATACGTACACTGTTACTCTGTCAACAAATATATTAGAAATTTTGTACGTAACGTATACCTGTAAATTTCTTTCATTATTAGTGGCCTTGAAGAAGAAATTTTCATTCTTACTTTAATGTAAAATGCTGTTGTTTAACGCAAGCAAGGCGTAGGTCTTACACACCTGTACTTAGCGCCTTCTGTATCAAGACTTTTCCATATCGCTTGAACCTAAACCTTCGAACAGTTGGCCTTTGTCTTTGGCATAGTTAATACTCACATTAAGTAAATTTGTACTCCTGTTATAATTTCACGTGGACAAGAGCCTTTACCAGTAAGTGTACATATTTTTTGCTTCTATACTGACGTACACTGAGTGTAATCTGGATGCTGTGTTAAACTATGGCATGTGATGTTTTCTGGTTTTTATATAAGTTTTATATACTGCAAGATCCGCTCGGCTTCAGCAAATGTAATTTACCACGATGTGACGTAACAAGTGAGTATGTTTGCCTCACAAATATTTTTCTATTATTAATGTTTTTCATGTGTGTAAAAATAGTTTGTAACCATTTATATACACTTTTAGGGCCCAATCCTTCTGAAGGAGATATTTTTATACATATCGAAACCTAGATCAAGGGCTAAATAAACCTTTTGTTTGCAATTGCTGGTTGATTTTTTTTCAAGCTCTTCAAATTTATACTGTTGCTGACCCGCAGCCACGTTTAAGAGTTTGAAATATGTGGCTGGCCAGGTATCAAAGGCCAGCACCAAGCGTCTTTCTGAAAATCGTGTGGGGAAAGTGGCGTTGATGAAGCACGATTTATTACCGAGCGAAGAAACCCAACTTTATGAGCCTGTTGATATTGACATTAGTTGTAAAATTTTAAAAACGGGTGTGCTCATTGATTTTAACAAGCAATGTAAAAAGTTTAACCTGATACCAGACTATGTGAAAGCTTTCATTACCGTTAAGCAATGTGAGGAAATGACTTCATTTAAGAAGAAATTAGTGCAACAAGTTTTATCTGACAGAACAGTAGAACTGTGTAAGAAGAAATGTAGTTTGAATGTAGAAGCTTACGATTTATAGCCACCGTTAGCCTGCAAAAAGAAATTCGGAACTATTTAAATAATATTGAACGGGAAATTTCAGAAAAAATGGTTAGTGAACATGAATCCAAAGCCTCCCGTTTTAAGAAGCCAGTTTAAGCTTCACAAGATCCAGCATCTCACCCGCCCAATCGAAAATGGTATAGGGAGTGTTCATCACGAGTTAGCTAGCCACATACAAGGTAAACTCAAGGAATCTTTACTGTTGACAATAATTTTTCCTTTGAAAATAGGCAAGATCTGATTAGTAAAATGAAAACGCTCAAATGCACTCCTCAGGCTTGGTTGTTGTCCTTTGATATTGAAAGGCTGGACACCAACATTCGTTCCCGTAAACGCAACACTTGACATCACTGAGAACAACTTATTACTGCATAAAAAGTTAACTAAGATGCAAATTACAGATCTGATGAGGTTGTTAAAGTTTGTGCTCAAATACAATTATTTTACTTTTAACGGTAAACTATATGTTCAATCCTTCGGCCTTGCCACAGGTAGTCTCTTACCTGGCATCCTAGCTGACATTTTCATTAACTCCGTTGCAGACGGCTTCTCCAAAATCAATCAGAATTAGTGGGAAAATATAGTTTTGTGCACGTTATATAGACGACTTAATTTTTGCATTTGATGGAGATGACCAAGATTTATATTTATCATTTAACGCCTTTAACGGTTTCCACGAGAAAATTACCAGGCGGAGTGGCCGAGCGGTTCTAGGCGCTACAGTCTGGAACCGTGCGACCGCTACGGTCGCAGGTTCGAATCCTGCCTCAGGCATGGATGTGTGTGATGTCCTTAGGTTAGTTAGGTTTAAGAAGTTCTAAGTTCTAGGGGACTCAGAAGTTATGTACCATAGTGCTCAGAGCCATTTGAACGAGAAAATTAAATTTACAAAAGATATTCAAAATGAGAACGGTGACCTAAATGTTCTCGGTCTGTAATTAAGCGTACAGAGTGACTTTCGATATTTATCGTAGGGCAGCCTAGGCTGATAACATTATTCCATTACATTCTTTCGACCTACAGGCTCATAAAGTTGCGTTTCTTCATTCGGTAATAAATCATGCTTCATTAACGATGTTGTAACTGCGACCAGGACGGTCGCGGGGTAGCAATGACGGAAAACGCGGCGGGACCCGCGGAAAGGCCCGCGAACAACAACACGACCAACAAAGGACACAACGGATACAATCAGACCGAACAACAAAGTCACAAGGAAACAAACACGTCCACTCGTACACGAACCAGGAAGTAAGCAGTCTAGCGCAAAGCGAGGTGTAAACCGACGTAAGCGAGTTTAAACTGACTGGCTGAGCGCGAGGCAGGCGCTTAAGTACGCTATGGGGGGCGCCGCTATTGGCCGCTGGGACCACGTGTTCTCCTGTGGCGCCCCCAGCGGGCCAGGAGGCGTATCAGCCTCTAGTGGCGGGGGGAAGGGACATCCGAGGTATCCATGACAGCCAATCCAGAGTCCAGGGCGGGGGAGGGAGCCGCCGATCCACCTGGTGGTGGAGAGGGCCAGCGGCAGGCCCGCGGGGAGACGGCAACCAGGGGCTGAGTCGGTGACTCGAGGACCACGTCCGTACCCGAAGGAGGTAGGGACAGAGGCGGCATCGCGAGTCCCGTGGCGGCACGATGGCGGAGCTGATTATGATGGCGGCGCTCCAACCTTTTCGACGTCTGCACAGACGTCACACGCCGCCCTTGGGCCGCGACGACCGTGGCGGGTGTCCAACCCGCCTTGCGCCCGTACTCGTGGGCGCACACAGCCGTGCCAGGGGCATACCGCTGCGAGAGCTAGCAGTGGGGGGCGGAAGGAGGACGGCATAAGCAAATGGAGCAGGGTCCGCGGCTGTCGCCCATGAAGGACCTCTGCCGGACTGCGTCCGTCAATTGGCGTAGTGCGATAGGTGCTCAAAAACAGGGTGAGGGCTGACGTGCTTGGCGATGTGTCGACTGCCTTAGTCAACTGGTGTTTAAAAGTGTGGACAAGCCTCTCCGCCTCGCCATTGGACGAAGGATGGAAAGGGGGCTACATATATGCTTGATACCGTTGGCCAGACAGAAGTTGTGAAAGGGGGATTCTGTGAATTGGCGACCATTATCGGAGACCAATGTGAGTTTAGACTTACTGGCTGAGCTTTTGTTTTTTCCTTT
The DNA here is from genome assembly GCF_021461395.2 of Schistocerca americana. NCBI lineage: Eukaryota > Metazoa > Arthropoda > Insecta > Orthoptera > Acrididae > Schistocerca > Schistocerca americana. The sequence continues at coordinate 463,688,677 of NC_060120.1, read as the reverse complement.
ATTGATTTTCAATTCCCCCCGAAGGGGGCGGGCTGGCAGCAGCTTAGTACGCTGCCCTACAGCCTACAGTCTTTTTTAAAAATGGAAGAAGAAAAGAAACAAGAAAAACAGGCGATAAAATGGTGACTTAAAGTGTAAAATGGCGGAAAATGCGGAAAGTTAAAACAGAAAGCAAAAGGGTTGGCAATGTTAATAAAATACACAGGAATCAGACAAGTAACATAGTAGACACAATTAAAAAAACGTGGTGACAGTCTGGTTTCTGTTTGCAAGAGATAAAAAATCACACCCAGCGACAGTATGATGGCAGTTCGCAACACTTCCCAAAAGACACACAACACGGAACACTCACTGTAAAACACTGCACGAAAATGGCGGCACAAAGAGGTCACTCCCGAGCCAAGGGCCGATGGGGGGGGGGGACCTGGAGGAGGGGGAAAAACAAGGAGGGAGGAGAGGAAAAAACGAAAAATGGGGGGGAACCAAGGAGGGAGAGAGGACTCGTAAGGGGGGAGAGGGGCAGGGCAGACATGAGAGGGAATGAGAAAAGACAGAGGAGGGAATGCAAAAGGACTCGGGGGAGAGGAGGGGGCAGAGAGAGGGGAGGTGGGGAAAAAAGAGGATGGAAGGGGGAGAGGGAGCCTGGGAAAAGGACAGGAAAGGAGGGGGAGTGAGGACCAGAGTTGGTAGGAGGGATAAATGGAGTGGGAGAGGGCATCATCCGGGAGGGGGTGTTGATGGAAGCCACCTTGGGAAAGGAGATGAAGGGTGTAGAGATGGAGGGTAGGGGGGACACAACAGTGAAGACTTGGCAGGGGGCAGGGATGGGAGAGGAGAGGAGCAACCAGGGGGAGGATGCGGATATTTTCGAGGAATAGGAGCAGATGGGGGAAAGGAATGAGGTCATAGAGGATCCGCATGGGGGATGGGAGTCGTATACGGAAGGCAAGGCGGAGGGACTGGCTGAGCGAGAGGCCAGCGCTTGAGTATGCTATCGGGGGCGCCGCTATTGGCCGCTGGGACCACGTGTTCCACTGTGGCGTCCCCACACTAAAAGCGGGCCAGGAGGCGCGCGCAGCCACAGCTTACGGCGCTATGGTGCAGAGACCTCTATGGGTACTCGACATCCATGGCATCTGGCGCGGATTCAAATTCCGCGGCGCGCGGTACTAGAAACGCAACTTTCCCCATACGATTCTCAGAAAGACACTAATTTCATTAAAACTATTGCTACCAATAATGGTTTCAAACGAGACGTAGTCGACCAGGCACTTGGTAAAAAAAGGCCAAATAAAAAATTTTCAATACAAGGTGGCAACAAACGGAAGAGTAATAAAGAGAGAAACGGCAAGTTCATTTCCATACCATTTCTAGGTAATATGTCCTACAGGATTTCTGACTAGAAAATACCGTTATAAAGTTCGCTTCTCTACTAACAAAATGAAGAAAAATTTAATGCATAAATTAAAAACTGAACAAGATTCTAACACAAATTCAGCCGTCTATAAAGTAGTCTGTAAAGACTGCACTAACTATTATACAGGCTGAAGGAAAATTTGCGTACTCATACTTCGCAGCACGATTCTTCACATACTGGCAATATAAAAATGTCTCCAACAAAATTTCGTTCTTCGCGTATTTCGGGCAATAAATGGACGTTAAAGATTGCCAATGTGACAACACTGTAGTCACATGTATGGTAATTACCCTTGTCACGAAGTGTAAAAGGTTTCTTTGAAAGCTGATCAATGAAAACGATTGTATTTCCATTTCCGTGTTCATAATACATAACTGCAAATATTTTGTAGAAGACCCACTGTAATCGCTGTATGACGATTAAGATGCCATATACCACACCATGCAGACTACTTTTAGCCAATAAAAATGGAAATGTCGTGTGGCTAGGGCCTCCCGTCGGGTAGACCGTAAAAACAAATACGTCTCGACCGAGTCTAACTCTCGACCTCCTGTATGCTAACCCTAAACACTATCCACCGCACGAACCACACAGCACTACTTCTGCTGCTGGCAACCGTAATTACCGTTCATGTGATTACAGTGTTGCCACATTGCCAATCTTTAAGTCCCGAAATAAGCGGAGAACGAATTTTTGTGGGAGACATTTTTGTACTGCCAGTATGTGAGGAATCGCGCGGCGAAGTCCGAGTTCGCGAATTTTTCTTCATCCTGTATAGAGTAGACTGGTAGAGGTATTTAAGCCATATATAAAGAACACCTGTTGGGTAATAAAGGGGCAAATGTTCTTCATTCTTCCGAGGGAGTTAGAACAAACCATAATTTTACGTAAGGAAATAAAAGGCTGGAAATTGGATTTATTAGAAGAACTTGAAATTTATAAATATTTTGCTAAGAGAGGCGGTAACATGTTGAATGATCAGTTGCAACTCTCGAGTAAGCACTTTCTTGATGACTTTAAACCGATACTCATGGTCACATACTATATGTTTACCGATCTCTGCTAACATAGGCGATAGTGCCGCTTTCCTGAAACTAATTTCTCTCTACTGTTCAGCTACTTACATTTCACATCGTTGTTTTAGCTCATATTTACTCTTCTTTCGCCATGTATTTGTAACAGTGGTCCTCTGTAAGCTCTAGCTTCTGCATGCTGAGTTACATATACAGTATTCCTCTGTCAGCAAAAGTATTAGAGATTTTACACGTAACATATACATGTAAATTTATTGCGTTATTAGCAGCCTTGTAGAAGAAATTTTCATTCTTGCTTTAATGTAAACTGCTGTTAGTTGACAGAAGCAAGGCATAGCACTTACGAGCTTTTATTTAGCGCCTTCTGCATCCCGATTTTTCCTTATCGCTTGAGCCTGTACCTTCGAACAGTTGACCTTTGTCTCTGACATGGTGAATACTTATGTTATACAGATCGGGACTCTTGTTATAATTTTATGTAGACAAGAGTCTCTACCAATAGGCGAATACATCTGTGCATTTATTCTGATTTACGCTGAGTGTAATCTGGCTGCTGCCTCAAGCTAAAGCACATGTAGCTTTCTGGTTTTTATATCAGTTTTAGGAGTATATACGGCAAAAGAGGCGACTCGGTTTCAGCTAATGTAATTTATCACCATGTGATGTAACAGGTGAGTACGCTTGGTTCACAAATATTATTCTATTATTAATATTTTTTTATGTATGAAAAATAGTTTGTAATCGTTTAATCGTTTATATATATTTTTAGAGCCTACTCTCTCTGAAGAAGATATCTTTACATCTACATCTATGTGATTACTCTGCTATTCACAATAAAGTGCCTGGCAGAGGGTTCAATGAACCACCTTCAGGCTGTCTCTCTACCGTTCCACTCTCGAACGGCACACGGGAAAAACAAACACTTAAATTTTTCTGTGCGAGCCCTGATTTCTCTTATTTTATCGTTATGATCATTTCTCCCTATGCAGGTGTGTGCCAACAGAATGTTTTCGCAATCGGAGGAGAAAACTGGTGATTGAAATTTCATGAGAAGATCGCGTCGCAACGAAAAACGCCTTTGTTTTAATGATTGCCACTCCAATTCACGTATCATATCTGTGACACTATCTCCCCTATTTCGCGATAATACAAAACGAGCTGCCTTTTTTTCCGATGTCATCCGTCAGTCCCACCTGATGCGGATCCCACACCGCACAGCAATACTCCAGGATAGGGCGGACAAGCGTGGTGTAAGCAGTCTCTTTAGTAGACCTGTTGCACTTTCTAAGTGTTCTGCCAATGAATCGCAGTCTTTGGTTTGCTCTACCCACAATATTATCTATGTGATCGTTCCAATTTAGGTTATTTGTAATTGTAATCCCTAAGTATTTAGTTTAATTTACAGCCTTCAGATTTGTGTGACTTATCGAGTAATGGAAATTTAGCTGATTTCTTTTAGTACTCATGTGAAGAACTTCACACTTTTCCTTATTCAGGGTCAACTGCCACTTTTCGCACCATACAGATATCTTATCTAAATAATTTTGCCAGTCGTTTTGATCATCTGATGACTTTACAAGACGGTAAATGACAGCATCATCTGCAAACAATCTAAGACGTCTACTTAGATTGTCTCCTACGTCGTTAATATAGATCAGGAAAAATAGAGGGCCTATAACACTTCCTTGGAGAACGCTGGATATTACTTCTGTTTTACTTGATGACTTCCCGTCTATTGCGACCTTTCTGACAGGAAATCACGAATCCAGTCGCACAACTGAGGCGATACTCCGTAGGCACGCAGTTTGGTTAGAAGACGCTTGTGAGGAACGGTGTCGAAAGCCGTCTTGAAATCTAAAACTATGGAATCCATTTGACATCCCCTGTCGATAGTACTTATTATTTCATGAGTATAAAGAGCTAATTGTGTTTCACAAGAACGATATAGTCTGAAACAGTGCTGACTATGTGTCAATAAATCGTTTTCTTCGAGGTACTTCATAATGTTCGAATGCAGTATATGTTTCAAAACCCTACTGCAAATTGACGTTAGTGATATAGGCCTGTAATTCAGCGTATTACTCCTACTTACCTTTTTCTTTTGGGTGTTGGTGTGACTTGAACAATTTTCCAATGTTTAGGTACGGATCTTTCTGTGAGCGAGTGGTTGTATATAATTGCTAAATATGGAGCTATTTTATCAGCATACGCTGAGAGAAACCTGACTGGTATATAATCTGGACCGGAGGCCTTACCTTTATTAAGAGATTTAAGCTGCTTCGTTACTCCGAGGATATCTACTTCTACGTTTCTCATCTTGGCAGTTGTTCTTGATTTGAAATCTGGAATATTTACTTCGTCTTCTTTGGTGAAGTTTCGGAAAACCGTGCTTAATAACTCTGCTTTAGTGGCACTGTCATCATTGACTTCACAATTGTTATCGCGCAGTGAAGGTATTGATTGCGTCTTGTCACTGGTGTGCTTTATGTATGAGCAGAATCTCTTTGGGTTTTCTGCCAGAGTTCGAGACAGAATTTCGTTGTGGAAATTATTAAAAGCATCTCGCATTGAAGTTCAGGGCATATTTTGAACTTCTGTAAAACTTTGCCAATCTTGGGGATTTTGCTTTCTTTTAAATTTGGCATGCTTTTTCGTTGCTTCTGCAACAATCTCTGACTCGTTTTTTGTACCATGGTGGAACGGTACCATCACTTATTAATTTATGTGGTATATATCTCTCAATTGCTGTCGATACCATCTCTTTGAAAACATTCCACAACTTTTCTACACTTACCTGATCAGATCGGAAGGAGTGAGGATTGTCTCTTAAAAAGGCGTTAAGAGCATTTTTATCAACTTTTTTAAATAGATATACTTTGCGTTTCTTTTTGATGGTTGTAGGTGTTACGGTATTCAGTCTAGCAGCAACTGCCTTCTGGTCGCTAATCCCTGTTTTCGTCACAATACTCACTATTGGATTATTTGTTGCTAAAAGGTCAAGTATGCTTTCGCAACCGTTTACGCTTCGAGTGGGCTCATGAACTAATTGTTCAAAATAATTTTCTGAGAAAGCATTCAGTACAATTTCGGATGACGTTTTATGCCTGCCGCCGGCTCTAAACATATAGTTTTTCCAGCATATCGAGGGCAGATTGACTACCGACTATAATTGTATGAGCGGTGTACTTATTTGAAATGCGACTCAAGTTTTCTTTGAACTGTTCAGCAACTATACCTTCTGAGTCGGGGGTCGGTAAAATGATCCAGTTAATAGTTTAGTTCGATTATCAGGTATAACCTCTACCCATACTATTCACACGAACTATCTACTTCAATTTCGCTATAAGGCAAACTATCTCTGACAGTAATAAACACTCCACGACCAACTGATTTAATCTATCCTTTCTGAACACTGTTAGATCATTTGAAAAAATTTCGGCTGAATTTCTTTCCGGCATTAGCCTGTACCTACAACTATTTGAGCTTCAGTGCTTTCTATTAGGGCTTGGAGCTGTGGTTCTTTCCCAACACAGCTACGACAATTTACAACTACAATACCAATCGTTTCTAAAACTACCTTACTGTGTTTTACCTGTCCACTTTTAGATGGACGTCCCTTCTGTAGTTCCCTGAGACCCTCTAATCTAAAAATCCGCCCAGTCCCTTCCGCACAGCCCCCGCTACCCGAGTAGCCTCCCCCTGTGTGTAGCGGACTCCTGACCTACTAAGCGGAACCCGGAAACCCACCACCAGATGGCGCAAGTCAAGGAATCTGCAGCCTACAAGGTCACAGAACCGCCTGAGTCTCTGATTCAGACCCTCCACTCGGCTCTGCACCAAAGGACCACAGTCGGATCTATCGACGCCGTTGCAGATGGTGAGCTCCGCCTTCTGCCGCCGAGCAGTGTGTCAGCAGTGCGCAAGCAGCAGCAAGTGGCTTATTTGGCGTTCATGTAAGTGTAGTAGTCAAGTTGAAAATTTGTTTGAGAGTCCTTAGCGCACTTGTTTAGTTAAATCCGTCAAATCATTGTGTAGTTTCGTAATTAGCAGGGACAGATTTGCATTTTAATATCTGCGACGTGTAAAGTCGCGTAGTCGTCTGTCATTTGTTTATTTCTTTCAAATAGTCTTTTACGTTTCTGACAGATCAGTTAGCCTCCTGCCGCCGAGCAGTGTGTCACCAGTGCGCAAGTAGCAGCATTACTGCATTTACTGGGCAGTTTGTATTTTAATAACCGTTTAGATTTTGTGCCGAATTGTTTGTGCTCTCTGTAGATTAGTTCAGACGTTCTTTGCACGACAGTATTTAGCATGGATAGGGACTGCGACTGCTGTGTTCGGATGCAGGCTGAGTTGGGATCCCTTCGCTCCCAGCTTCAGGCAATGTTGGCTTCGGTCACACAGCTTGAGGCTGTTGCCAATGGGCATCACTGTGGGGGTACGGACGGGGGTTTGTCGGGGATGGCCAGCTCGTCCCATGCATCCCCCAATTGGACTATGGCTGTGGCTGCCCGAGATACTGCCCGCATTGAAGCTGACCCCTCACTTGTGGTAGAGTGGGAGGTCGTCTCGAGGTGTGGCAGGGGGTGAAAGACATTCCGGAGGGCTGAACATAAGGCCTCTCCAGTTTGTATGACGAACCAGTTTCAGGCTCTGTCTCCGGCTGATACTGATCTTCGGCCAGACATGGCTGCTTGTCCTGTTCCAGAGGTTGCCCCTCAGTCTGCAAGATCCAGGTGGTCGCAGAGGTTGGGCTTACTGGTAGTTGGGAGCTCCAACATCAGGCGCGTAATGGGGCCCCTTAGGGATATGGCTGCAAGGGAGGGGAAGAAAACCAATGTGCACTCTGTGTGCATACCGGGGGGAGTCATTCCAGATGTGGAAAGGGTCCTTCCGGATGCCATGAAGGGTACAGGGTGCACCCATCTGCAGGTGGTCGCTCATGTCGGCACCAATGATTTGTGTCCTATGGATCAGAGGAAATCCTCTCTGGTTTCCGGCGGCTATCTGATTTGGTGAAGACTGCCAGTCTCGCTAGCGGGATGAAAGCAGAGCTCACTATCTGCAACATCGTCGACAGGACCGACTGCAGACCTTTGGCACAGAGCCGAGTGGAGGGTCTGAATCAGAGGCTGAGATGTTTCTGCGACCATGTGGGCTGCAGATTCCTCGACTTGCGCCATAGAGTGGTGGGGTTTCGGGTTCCGATGGATAGGTCAGGAGTCCACTACACACAGCAGGCGGCTACACGGGTAGCAGGGGTTGTGTGATGTGGACTCGGCGGCTTCTAAGGTTAGATGGCCTCAGGCAAGTACAGAAAGGGCAACAGCCTCAAAGGGTGCGGGGCAAAGTCAGGAAATGCGGGGACCAGGCAGCAATCGGTATTGTAATTGTAAACTGTCGAAGCTGCGTTGGTAAAGTACCGGAACTTCAAGCGCTAATAGAAAGCACCGAAGCTGAAATCGTTGTAGGTACGGAAAGCTGGCTGAAGCCAGAGATAAATTCTGCCGAAATTATTACAAAGGCACAGACGGTGTTTGGAAAGGATAGATTGCATGCAACCGGTGGTGGCGTGTTTGTCGCTGTTAGTAGTAGTTTATCCTGTAGTGAAATAGAAGTGGATAGTTCCTGTGAATTATTATGGGTGGAGGTTATACTCAACAACCGAGCTAGGTTAATAATTGGCTCCTTTTACCGACCTCCCGACTCAACAGCATTAGTTGCAGAACAATTGAGAGAAAATCTGGAATACATATCACATAAATTTCCTCAGCATGTTATAGTCTTAGGTGGAGAATTCAAATTACCAGATACAGCCTGTAACACTCAGATGTTTAGGACGGGTAGTAGGGACAGAGCATCGAGTGACATTATACTGAGTGCACCATCCGAAAATTACCTCAAGCAATTAAACAGAGAACCGACTTGTGGAGATAACATCTTTGACCTACTGATAACAAACAGACCCGAACTTTTCGACTCTGTAAGCGCAGAACAAGGAATCAGTGACCATAAGGCCGTTGCAGCATCCCTGAATAGAGAAGTAAATAGGAATATATAAAGAAAAGGAGGAAGGTTTATCTGTTTAGCAAGAGTAATAGGAGGCAGATTTCAACTACCTGTTCCGACACTGACAATGTTGAGTGTTTATGGAAAAAGTTCAAGGCAATCGTATAATGCGTTTTAGACAGGCACGTGCCAAGTAAAACTGTGAGGGACGGAAAAAACCCACCGTGGTTCAACAACAAAGTTAGGAAACTACTGCGAAAGCAAAGAGACCTTCACTGCAAAGTTAAACGCAGCCAAAACCTCTCAGAGAAACAGAAGCTAAACGATGTCAAAGTCAGTGTAAGGAGGGCTATGCGTGAAGCATTCAGTGAATTCGAAAGGAAAATTCTACGTACCGACTTGACAGAAAATCCAAGGAAGTTCTGGTCTTACGTTAAATCAGTAAGTGGATGGAAACAGCATATCCAGGCACTCTGGGATGATAATGGCATTGAAACAGAGGATGACACGCGTAAAGCTGGAATACTAAACACCTTTTTCCAAAGCTGTTTCACGGAGGAAGACCGCACTGAAGTTCCTTCTCTAAATCCTCTCACGAACGAAAAATGGCTGATATCGAAATAAGTGCCCAAGGAATAGAAAAGCAACTGAAATCACTCAACAGAGGAAAGTCCACTGGACCTGACGGGATACCAATTCGATTCTACACAGAGTACGCGAAAGAACTTGCCCTCCTTCTAACAGTCGTGTACCGCAGGTCTCTAGAGGAACGGAAGGTTCCAAATGATTGGAAAAGAGGTAGTTCCAGTTTTCAAGAAGGGTCGCCGAGCAGATTCGCAAAACTATAGATCTATATCTCTGACATCGATCTCTTGTAAAATTTTAGAACATGTTTTTTGCTCGCGTATCATGTCATTTCTGGAAACCCAGAATCTACTCCGTAGGAATCAACATGGATTGCGGAAACAGCAACCGTGTGAGACCCAACTCGCTTTATTTGTTCATGAGACCCAGAAAATATTAGATACAGGCTCCCAGGTAGATGCCATTTTCCTTGACTTCCGGAAGGCATTCGATACAGTTCCGCACTGTCGCCTGATAAACAAAGTACGAGCCCACGGAATATCAGACTAGCTATATGGCTGGATTGAAGGGTTTTTAGCAAACAGAACACAGCATGTTGTTATCAATGGAGATACGTCTACAGATGTTAAAGTAACCTCTGGCGTGCCACAGGGGAGTGTTATCGGACCATTGCTTTTGACAATATATATATAAATGACCTAATAGATAGAGTCGGAAATACCATGCGGCTTTTCGCGGATGATGCTGTAGTATACAGAGAAGTTGCAGCATTAGAAAATTGCAGCGAAATGCAGGAAGATCTGCAGCGGATAGGCACTTGGTGCAGGGAGTGGCAACTGACCATTAACATAGACAGATGTAATGTATTGCGAAAACATAGAAAGAAGGATCCTTTGTTGTATGATTATATGATAGCAGAACAAACACTGGTAGTAGTTACTTCTGTAAAATATGTGTACGGAACGATTTGAAGTGGAATGATCATATAAAATTGTTGGTAAGGCGGGTGCCAGTTTGAGATTCATTGGGAGAGTCCTTAGAAGATATAGTCCACCAACAAAGGAGGTGGCTTACAAAACACTCGTTCGACCTATACTTGAGTATTGCTCATCAGTGTGGGATCCGTACCAGGTCGGGTTGACAGAGGAGATAGAGAATATCCAAAGAAGAGCGACGCGTTTCGTCACAGGGTTATTTGGTAAGCATGATAGCGTTACGGAGATGTTTAGCAAACTCAAGTGGCAGTCTCTGCAAGAGAGGCACTCTGCATCGCAGTGTAGCTTGCTGTCCAGGTTTCGAGAGGGTGCGTTTCTGGATGAGGTATCGCATATATTGTTTCCTCCTACTTATACCTCCAGAGGAGATCACGAATGTAAAATTAGAGAGATTCGAGCATGCACAGAGGCTTTCAGGCAGTCGTTCTTCCCCCGAACCATACACGACTTGAACAGGAAAGGGAGGTAATGACAGCGGCATGTAAAGTGCCCACCGCCACACACCGTTGGGTGGCTTGCGGAGTATAAATGTAGATGTAGAATCTTGGAAGCAAGACTGGCAGCCTTTACCATTTCCGCTAGCCACCCGAAACCAGACAGAATCTGCTCGGATCCAAAGTGACACATGTCATTGATATCGACATGAGCCACCAACTGCAGTTGGCTGCACACTGTACTCTTCATGGCATCCAGAAGCACTCCCCCCAGAATGCACACAGAGTGCACACTGGCTTCCTTCCCCTCCTCGGCAGCCATGTTCCTAAGGGTCCCCATTATGTGCCTAACGTTGGAGCTCCCAACTACCAGCAAACCCACCCTCTGTGAATGCCCAGACCTTGCAGGCCGAGAAGCTTCCTCTGGAACAAGGTGGACGACTACATCTGGCTCAGAGACATCGCCAGCCGCAGTTAACGCCCGAAACCTGTTCATCAAACGAACCGGGGAGGCCCTATGATCGGCCCCTCAGAAAGTTTTTCGCTGTCTGCCAGACTTTGGAATGATCTCCCACTCAACCACAGGTGAGGGGGCAGGTAGTACCCGGGGCGAGCACAGCAGTGGACCGATCGGATGGTACGTGGGATGTGGTCGACGTCCCTCGCATTCCCACGTTCAGTCCCCCACAGTGACGCCCCTTGGCAGCAGCCTCAGACTGTGTGACAGAAGCCAAAGCAACCTGGAGCTGTGAGTGAAGGGTCGCCAACTCAGCTTGCATCTGTACACAACAATCACAGTTCCTACCCATTACTGCAGTCGCTCCCGCTTGTAGTTCGTAAAAATATGTAACAAGCGAGCACTGTACTCGCCTTATTAGTAGCAGGAACTAGCGGTGCTGCTTTCGCTGACGGTCTAACCGACACTGAGCTGTTCTAAGCAAACAAACAAAGGCCTATACGATACGGAGGTCGATACAGGCATCGATAACAACGGCGGTACTGTATGCTACACTGTTATTAAAATAAAAGGTTGTGCCTAGTAAGCACTCAAACACGCAAGAAATTACAAAAATAAACTAGTAACTACCCAGGTAACTGAAAATAAGTCACTCCTGTTTGAAGCTCGTAAAAATATATAACAAGTGAACGGTGTACTCGCCTTATTATCTTTCCAAGAAATACATGTAATGGCTAGCAGGAATGTCCTGTTCTTCTTGTCTTTTGTCTATCTGTGACTGATTTCTGTAGACCGAGAATGGAAATGGTATACCATTTCCAGCAGATGGAGCTCTTTGCAGACCATTAGCAGCAGGTTAGAACAGGCCTGGAAAACCGGTATCCCTGCCTGGGCGGGGGGGGGGGGGGGGCGGGGGGGGGTGGAGGAGAGGTTTCTAAGCTGCTTACTCTCTATACACACATCAAGGTGGACACATGTGCAGCTGCCTCCATTCTCTCCTGATGAGATCTTTTGTGTTCAGTTTTTGCAGTAGTTGTGTTATTACAATAATTCTTCTCAATTGCCAGTGAGTGAGCTGCATTATAATCTGCTGTCTATGAGTGGCAAGTTTTTTCACGATAATATCGATGTTAGTGCAGTGAAGCATTTCCCTTCAGTTGTGGTAGCATGTATTGGCCTTCCTACACTTCAAGTGATAGTATGCTGTCCTATCCCTTCCTACCATGGTTCTCAGCAGCAACGCACTTGTAGACAGGTTGGGGGCAACTCTTTCTGTGAATTTAATATTGCTCATTTTATTGACTACAGTATATGACACTAACTCCCGATGTGGAAACTGTGAACTGCGTTGTTACGTAAATGACTGTTTTCGCGGGAACAGTATTATTGTGAAACATGAATATTAACAGTTGATCGACTGTCTCGCTTCGCAATTGGCAAAGTACAGCAAATGGAGTGCTAATTTAAACACGTCATGTGGACTGTGCCAAACTGTCGTGTGTGAAAGCTGCAGTTGAATTAATACGACCTTCAGGTGCTGCATAAGCAGTTCCTTTGTTCCGGCCTACGACAAACGGATGCTACGCAACTTATTAAGACCGCCAGCCGAAACACAATGTAAGGAAAGAGATATTTTAATGCCAAGGACACGACTGGATGAACTTGTAGGATTCATATCAGCAACTTCAAACTGCTTCTACTGCCATCGCCACATCACGCCATCCCAAAACAGACAAGACTAAAAATCATTCCTCTCTTCGAGAAACACAATTTTAACCAATTTAATTGCTTTATGCTTTGTAATAGACTATCTCTCAATGTTTCTCTCTGTAAATAAAACTAAAGACTGTTCACCTTCATCGATTGTTGACCCCACCCCTAACAGTAGTTATTGCCATCATTTATTTGTTTTTGCTTTTCAATGTATTTTTTTTAACACCACAATCGATTGTGAGCAATCTGTACAGTGCAACTTTATTTAAGAAGTGTTTACTCGTTACTAGTTAAGTTCTTTGGATCATTGGAGGGAGGTGCTACTTTATGATGTATAAATTGTTTAACGTAATAGTGTGCTTAAATAATGGAATTTTATTAAATATGTTTGTTTATGTATGAAAAACTGCAATGTAAAAAACTGGTTCATACTTAGGGATTTTGTATTGTATAATATGAAAGACATAGTGATTCCCCTCCGCTACAGAAATGGTGTGGCGCGAGCTAAAAGGTGGAATTGGCGCTCAGGCTGAGAGGGAAGCAAGAGAACACAGGCAGTCAGTAGCCAGCAGCTGACCAGTCAACAGCACAGGTGCCGAGTGAGGCATCCAATATCTAATTTGAGATGGAAGGGCCTTGGGTGTAATTGTGGCTGTAAAAAGGGTGCTCCCGCTTTGGGAATAGCTCTAAAATTAATACTTACGTCGCCAAGAAGAAATAAAATAGAGCAATAATCCGCCAGAAGAGAGACCAAGTAGCAGCTATGTGCTCGCCACAACTATTGCGCCACTGCTGTAACAACTTCAGGAGGTTAGAACTGTATATCAATATGAACCAGTGTGTTTCTGTGCGTGTGTGTCAAATTTTGCAATAACAATCCAAGTGTTTCAAAACTGATATTTGAACCATGAAATTTTCCTCTTCCATCAACCAAGCAGGGTCCTTTCCTTAAAGTATTTAAGTCTGAGTATCCTGTTTGTGAAAGACTGATATTAAGCTATTTTATTTTACACTGAATTTATGAAAAGCTCCAATTTACTTTGAATCACTTCTAATTTACAAGTGTCATTGTATAATGTTCAACAGTATAAAAGTGGTCAGCGAAAATCACTAGCTTCACAAGTGGTGTTCTAAAGTATTTGATTTTGATGTTATTTGAAGTTGAACTTTTACTTGAAGTCATTTCTGAAGTTGTAGAGAATATTGTCAGTACAAATAATATTAAAACTTTGCAAGATAAATGGTCTTAAGTGGGGCAGTAATTCAGTTGTTATTATAATGATAATAGTTTCTGAAGAGTATGTATAATCTACTCATAAAAGTAGTGACAGTTTGTGCCCCCCCCCCATTTTTTCTAGCTAAAGAAATCCGAAGTATCTATCTTAAAAGAGTCTATATAAAAAGGATGTTTCATCATATTTGTGCTGTATATATGTGTGTTAGTCAAACTTCAATTCTTATCTGGTGCCGTTTGGTCTTGTGTATGCCTTTGGGAACAATTCCTGTGCTAAATTATTGAAAGGTAGAAATGAAGACTGTGATTAAGAGGAATAAAGTTTTTTTAATTCTGTAATTGCTAGCATATGCTATTTATAACCACTGCTATTCACTGCGTAGTTCGTCTGGTTATTATAGGTGTTCATTGCACTTTAATGAGAAAGAATTAATTAAAGTTCTTTTTGCAAGAGTAAAGGTAGATTCATTCAAAGTAATGTTTTCACATTATTATGCCTAATTAGGCTGGCGACCGTTTTATTATTTTATTTACAAGAACTTTGTTACTGTAACTTCTTGCAAAATTTTAGTCTTTCTGGTATCTACTAACTGCTACCATTACGAAATTCACGTTCGATTCCCTCTGTCTGTTAGGCAACACCCGGTCAAAACTTTCAGAATCCTCCCCGAGGGTAACACTTTTGGTTATTTTATGTCATATTTGGCAAATGCGCTGCTAGAGTGTTATACTTGGCTTCTTTGTGACAGGTCCGAAACTTCTTCTTTCTGGATGCAGTGTCACACACGCATGCACGCGGAACGCCCATACTAGTGTTCCAATTTCTACCAGTCGTTGCGTGCGTTGTACGAGTCTTTTGGAAGGATGTGCTTCGATGTGCATATACAGTAATTTAGACAGGAGAATTTATGTGTTGCATTGTGAAATGTGGCCAAACATATAAGTTGAGGCATCTGCCATTGAAGTATTTACACTGGCCAATTACAAAGAAGTAGCTTATTCGCCATTGGTTCAAGTTAGCGTATTAGAGGGAACTTTGAATCTGACAACTGTCAAAGTTCATGCTCTTTGTTTACATGCCGCTTAATGTCATATTCCCATTCATCATGTTTACATGCAAATTTATCTGGGTTTAACTGTTACTGGTAAGCAAAATTACAGTACACTGCATAATTATTTATCAAATTAGCTTCAGATTGTTTTATTGATTTCCACTATGAAAGGATTTTTTCATCAGGATTTTAACAGGATTGGAAAACTTCTCATATAGAGGTGTGCTTTTGAAGTTTCTGGAAGTAAAATTGATTCGTGGGTTTTACATAGTGTTAATTTTCTTCATGCAGTTTTTCTTTAAACTTTTTCTGATTACAAATTCACGGTAATAGTAAATCTCCAGGAACAGTTTTCTTCAGAAGCGGTAGTAGTCAATTCTTCTGGCAGCAGCTGTAGCGCAGTTTCCCACCAATTTCGAACAGTGTTGTGGACTAGGGCAAGCAGCAAGGTGAACATATACACATATATAACAGGCAAAAGTGGAGGGGGTGGAAAGTAGGGTTTGATAGGGGGTGGCTGTAGGACAGTTTCGAGCACCCTCTGGTAGCAGTATTGTGGACTAGACCAGTCAGTCTTCAAAATTCAAGGTGAACATCAGAAAAAATGAGGGTGATGGTAGAAGGTAGTGGGAATGGGGATGGGGGGCAGTGTAGTGTGGAGGCAGCTGCAGGACAATCCAGCAGCAGGATAACACACTCAAAAATAAATAAAGAAAAAAAAAATAAAGACAGTATCTTACTTGCTTCCTCTCCAGCAGCTAAGCATAGACTGCACCTTTTTGCTGCCAATTTCCAAGTGTGGAGCGGAAGTGGGGAAGAGGAGAGTGGATATGGGTTGAGAGGAGGGGAAGTGAGCGAGGGGGGAGGAGTTTGGGTGATGAGATCAACAATGGGACACTGCCACATCTATCCCTCCCCCCCCCCCTTCTCCCATAGAAAAGAGGTGAGAGACTGTGCAGGGAGAGCCATCAGTTTGAATAAATTTGGTAACAACACAGACTGCGCCAGAACAAACATTAATGCACTACAGTCAGATAACTGGCAATAACACATTGCGTAATCATCAGTCCCCCTTTCAGCAGAATGGTTACGAATTCTTTATCAATTATTGGTTTCATTTGGATTAAGAAACTATCTTTATATATTTCACTATGACATTTCTAGGTTATTCACCTATTCATTCTGTATACCTGCCCTTCACCCACACTCATGGACCATGGACGTTGTTGATGCACCCCCCCCCCCCCCCGACCAACAAAAAATGACCCTGGTGATGTGAGGTAGCTATCTATGATCCACGGAGAAGACAGACAAACGTGTGGTTCCTGGAGAGGGGCAGCAGCCTTTTCAGTAGTTACAGGAGAAGCTTAACTGAACTGCCCTTGTAACATCGGCCCTGGCCTTACTATGCTTGTTCTGCGAATGGCTAAAAGCAAGGGGAAATTACAGTCATAATTTTTCTCGAGGCATGCAGCTCTGCAGTATGGATAAATGAGGAAGTCATATATTCTGGAGGTAAAATAGTCTCCCAATAGGATCTGTGGATGGGTACTACTCAGGAGGATACATCAACAGGAGAAACAAAACTCGTTTTATGGGTTGGAGTGTGAAATGTTAGATCTTTTAATTGGGCAGCTAGGTTAGAAAATTTAGAAAGGGAAATGGACAGAATGAAGTTTCATGTAGAGCGAATTAGTGAAGTTCAGTGGCAGAAGGAACAGGACATCTGGTCAAGTGAGTACAGGATTATAAATACAAAATCGAATAGTGGTGATGCTTGAGAAAGTATAATAACGGATTAAGAAAATAGAAATGTGGGTAAGCATCTATGAACAGTATAGTGAAAGCATTATTGTACCCAACCTAGACACCAATCCAACTCCCACCGCAGTAGTAGTAGCTAATATGCCAACTAGTTCCACAGATGACGAGGTTGGAAACATCTATGAAGAAATAAAAGAAATTATTCAGAAAGTTAAGAGAGAGGCAAATTTGATTATGATGTGGGACTGTAATTCGGTAGGTGAGAAGACCAAGAGAAGGAAACATTGTAGGAGAATATGGCCTGGAAGGAAAGGAATGCAAATGGAAGTCGTCTAGTAGAACTTTTGCACATAGCGTAATTTAATCATCGTTTAACTTTGTTTGAAAATCATGCAAGAAGACTGTATATGTGGAAGAGACCCACAGGCACTTTATTATGCAGGGTGGGCCATTGATATGACTGAGCACAATATCTCACGAAATAAGCACCAAACGAAAAAACTACAAAGAACGAAACTCGTCTAGCTTGAAGGGGGAAACCAGATGACACCATGGTTGGACCGCTACATGGCGCTGCCACAGGGCAAACGAATATCAACTGCGTTTTTTTAAAATAGGAAACCCCATTTTTTATTACATATTCGTGTAGTACGTAAAGAAATATGAATGTTTTAGTTGGACCACTTTTTTCGCTTTGTGATAGATGGCGCTGTAATAGTCACAAACGTATAAGTACGTGGTATCACGTAACATTCCACCAGTTCGGACGGTATTTGCTTCGTGATACATTACCCGTGTTAAAATGGATCGTTTACCAATTGCGGAAAAGGTCGATATCGTGTTGATGTATGGTTATTGTGATCAAAATGCCCAACGGGCGTGTGCTATGTATGCTGCTCGGTACCCTGGACGACATCATCCAAGTGTCTGCACCGTTCGCCGGATACTTACGTTATTTAAGGAAACAGGAAGTGTTTAGCCACATGTGAAACGTCAACCACGACCTGCAACAAATGATGATGCCCAAGTAGGTGTTTTAGCTGCTGTCGCGGCTAATCCGCACGTCAGTAGCAGACAAATTGCGCGAGAATCGGGAATCTCAAAAACTTCGGAGTTGAAAATGCTACATCAACATCGATTGCACCCCTACCATATTTCTATGTACCAGGAATTGCATGGCGATGGCTTTGAACGTCGTGTACAGTTCTGCCACTGGGCACAAGAGAAATTACGGGACGATGACAGATTTTTTTCACGCTTTCTATTTAGCGACGAAGCGTCATTCACCAACAGCGGTAACGTTAACCGGCATAATATACACTACTGGGCAACAGAAAATCCGCGACGACCGCGACAAGTGGAACATCAGCGACCTTGGCGGGTTAATGTATGGTGCGGCATTATGGGAGGATTATTGGCCCCATTTTATCGATGGCAATCTAAATGGTGCAATGTATGCTGATTTCCTACGTAATGTTCTACCGATATTACTACAAGATGTTTCACTGCATGACAGAACGGCTATGTACTTCCAACATGATGGATGTCTGGCACATAGCCCGCGTGTGGTTGAAGCGGTATTGAATAGCATATTTCATGACAGGTGGATTGGCCCGCACGTTCACCGGATCTAACGTCCCCGGATTTCTTTCTGTGGTGAGAGTTGAAGGGTATTTGCTGTCGTGATCCACCGACAACGCCTGACAACATGCATCAGCGCATTGTCAGTGCATGTGCGAACATTACGGAAGGCGAACTACTCGCTGTTGAGAGGAATGTCGTTACACGTATTGCCAAATGCATTGAGGCTGGTGGACATCATTTTGAGCATTTATTGCATCATCATCATCATCATCATCATTTAAGACTGATTATGCCTTTCAGCGTTCAGTCTGGAGCATAGCCCCCTTATAAAATTCCTCCACGATCCCCTATTCAGTGCTAACATTGGTGCCTCTTCTGATGTTAAACCTATTACTTCAAAATCATTCTTAACCGAATCCAGGTACCTTCTCCTTGGTCTGCCCCGACTCCTCCTACCCTCTACTGCTGATCCCTCGAGTCTCTTGGGTAACCTTGCTTCTCCCATGCGTGTAACATGACCCCACCATCTAAGCCTGTTCGCCCTGACTGCTACATCTATAGAGTTCATTCCCAGTTTTTCTTTGATTTCCTCATTGTGGACACCCTCCTGCCATTTTTCCCATCTACTAGTACCTGCAATCATCCTAGCTACTTTCATATCCGTAACCTCAACCTTGTTGATAAGGTAACCTGAATCCACCCAGCTTTCGCTCCCATACAACAAAGTTGGTCGAAAGATTGAACGGTGCACAGATAACTTAGTCTTGGTACTGACTTCCTTCTTGCAGAAGAGATTAGATCGTAGCTGAGCGCTCACTGCATTAGCTTTGCTACACCTCGCTTCCAGTTCTTTCACTATGTTGCCATCCTGTGAGAATATGCATCCTAAGTACTTGAAACCGTCCACCTGTTCTAACTTTGTTCCTCCTATTTGGCACTCAATCCGTTTATATTTCTTTCCCACTGACATTACTTTCGTTATGGAGATGCTAATCTTCATACCATAGTCCTTACATTTCTGATCTAGCTCTGAAATATTACTTTGCAAACTTTCAATCGAATCTGCCATCACAACTAAGTCATCCGCATATGCAAGACTGCTTATTTTGTGTTTACATATCTTAATCTCACACAGCCAGTCTATTGTTTTCAACATATGATCCATGAATAATATGAACAACAGTGGAGACAGGTTGCAACCTTGTCTTACCCCTGAAACTACTGTGAACCATGAACTCAGTTTACCGTCAACTCTAACTGCTGCCTGACTATCCATGTAAAGACCTTTAATTGCTTGCAAATGTTTGCCTCTTATTCCATAATCTCGTAGAACAGACAATAACGTCCTCCTAGGAACCCGGCCATATGCCTTTTCTAGATCTATAAAGCATAGATACAATTCCCTGTTCCATTCATAACACTTCTCCATTATTTGCCGTAAGCTAAAGATCTGGTCCTGACAACCTCTAAGAGGCCTAAACCCACACTGATTTTCATCCAATTGGTCCTCAACTAATACTCGCACTTTCCTTTCAACAATACCTGAGAAGATTTTGCCCACAACGCTGATTAAAGAGATACCTCTGTAGTTGTTACAATCTCTTCTGTTTCCATGTTTAAAGATTGGTGTGATTACTGCTTTTGTCCAGTCAGATGGAACCTGTCCCGACTCCCAGGCCATTTCAATTATCCTGTGTAGCCATTTAAGACCTGCCATTCCACTATATTTGATGAGTTCCGACTTAATTTCATCCACCCCAGCTGCTTTATTGCACTGCAATCTATTGACCATTTTCTCCACTTCCTCAAATGTGATCCTATTTCCATCATCAATCCTATCCCATTCTACCTCGAAATCTGAAACATTACTGATCGTATTTTCACCTACACTGAGCAACTCTTCAAAATATTCCCTCCATCTGCCCAAGGCATCCACAGGATTCACCAGCATTTTTCCTGACCTGTCCAAAATACTTGTCATTTCCTTTTTACCTCCCTTTCGAAGAGTGCTAATTACACTCCAGAATGATTTTCCAGCAGCTTGACCGATAGTCTCCAACCTGTTTCCAAAGTCTTCCCAAGATTTCTTCTTGGATGCTGCAATTATCTGTTTGGCTTTGTTTCTTTCTTCAACATAACTTTCTCTGTCTACCTGAGATCTAGTATGTAGCCATTTTTGATACGCTTTCTTTTTCCTTTTACAGGCTGCCTTGACTGTGTCATTCCACCAAGCTGTTTGCTTCATCCTACTTTTACACATTAATGTTCCAAGACATTCCTTAGCCACTTCTAGCACTGTGTCCCTGTACCTTGTCCATTCCTTTTCCAATGACTGTAATTGACTACATTCAACTAACTGGTACCTTTCTGAGATCGCTGTTATGTACTTGTGCCTGATTTCCTTATCCTGAAGTTTCTCCACGCTTATCCTCTTACATATGGACCTGACCTCCTGAACTTTCGGCCTCACAATCCCAATTTCACTGCAGATTAAATAATGATCAGTGTTATCAAAGAATCCCCTGAATACACGTGTGTCCCTCAAAGCCTTCCTGAATTCCTGATCTGTTATTATATAGTCAATGACAGATCTGGTTCCCCTGCCTTCCCAAGTATACCGGTGAATGTTCTTATGTTTAAAAAAGGAGTTTGTGATTACTAAGCCCATACTGGCACAGAAATCCAAGAGTTGTTTCCCGTTCCTGTTGGCCTCCATATCCTCTCCATAACCATTTCATACCCTTCTGTTCGATTTCCAATCCTGGCATTAAAATCACACATGAGCAGATCACTGTCCTTATCCTTTACTCTAACAACTACATCACTGAGTGCCTCATAAAAACTATCCACCTTATCTTGATCTGTCCCTCACAATGCGAATATACTGACACAAACCTAATTTTCTTGCTAGACACTGTCAAATCTATCCACATCAATCGTTCGTTTACATACCTTATTGCAACTACGCTGGGCTCCATTTCTTTCCTGATGTAAAGCCCTACACCCCATTGAGCTATTCCTGCTTTGACTCCTGCATTTATTGCATTAATGTGGTATTTGCAGGTAATCACGCAGTATCAGCATGCGTTCTCAGAAATGATAAGTTCGCAAAGGTACATGTATCACATTGGAACAACCGAAATAAAATGTTCAAACGTACCTACGTTCGGTATTTTAATTTAAAAACCTACCTGTTACCAACTGTTCGTCTAAAATTGTGAGCCATGTGTTTGTGACTATTACAGCGCCATCTATCAAAAAGCGAAAAAAGTGGTCCAACTAAAACATTCATATTTCTTTACGTACTACACGAATATCTAATAAAAAATTGGGATTCCTATTTAAAAAAAAAAAAACAGTTTATTACCGTTTGACCTATGGCAGCGCCATCTAGCGGGCCAACCATAGCGCCATCTGGTTTCCCCCTTCAAGCTAGACAAGTTTCGTTCTTTGTAGTTTTTTCGTTTGACGCTTATTTCGTGAGATATTTGGCCGGGTCACGATCAATCGACCACCCTTGTATAATTGAATTTCTTGTTGTGAGATCCTTTCTCTCGGGCACAGACGACAGATCACAGCCCATGGCAGAATCCATTCTCAGTCAGGAATTCGTCTTGGAAGGAAGACATCTGGCATGCATTGGTATTCTGCATGGGGTATACCGGGTAAACACTGCTTTGTTTGCACTTCGACCCAACCGCAACTGATGGCGTGTCATGTTGGAAAGCGATGCTGCCGCCTGATGGTTCTGTTTGAAGATTAGTGTCACATCCTGTCTGTCAGTCGCAGGGCACGAGCAGCGACACCTGTGTGTGGCTGCCACTTCTCAGGCTTTTGTCGGAGCAACCCAACTCCTGGCAGTGTGTGCAGCGGTGTGTTGTGCAGCCCGGTGGACAGGGGACTGTGTGCAGTGCATGCTTCACGACTGAAAGACTTAACTCTGTAATTCAAAAAAAAATGGTTCAAATGGCTCTGAGCACTATGGGACTTAACATCTGAGGTCATCAATCCCCTAGAACTTAGAACTACTTAAACCTAACTAACCTAACGACATCACACACATCCATGCCCGAGGCAGGATTCGAACCTACGACCGTAGCGGTCGCGCGGTTCCAGACTGAAGCGCCTAGAACCGCTTGGCCACAATGGCTGGCTGTAATTCCATGTGATGGGTGTTTCATGATGGTTTTCCTTGCACATTCGGAATAAAACAAAGCGACTGATTTAATTACTTCTTGCAAGATGAGCAAACTGATTTTTTTTCTAAATAAACATTATCCCTTGAATTTCCTGTCATGAGATCCTTTCTCTGCAGCACAGAGCCGCCAGTTTCCTGGTAGGGGATTGAAAGGGAAGAGAGGAGGGGTGGGGGATTTACCAGAGGGGGAAGGGTTAATTAATTGACTGATAAATTTAACTAAGCAGTCAATCAAATTGAGAAGAGAGAGAGGGGGCTATTCCAATAACTCAGACCTGAAAGTGTACATGCATCAGCGATGGGGAGGGGGTGGGTTGAAGGTTTCCTGAGGGGTTAGGAGGAGGAGGGTGAGGGGGAGAATGGGGGGGAAATATGTTAAGGACCTGTCAGTCAAAGGGGGGATTAAAAACCACTTAGCAGAACAATAGGTTAATGACCTATCAATCAAAAGAGAACAATAGGTTTGACCCTGAGTGCATACCTGCCCCTGATGTAGGCAACCCACTCTATCAAACTGTACTGATGCCCTTGCTGCCCTACTATTACTACAGGATAAGGGCGGCATCAGCACAATTTGTTACTCGAGCTGCCTACATTCAGGGGCACAGATGCACTCAGGGGAAAACTATTGTTATCTTTTGATTGACAGGCACATAACCAACTGTTCCCCCTGGGATAATCTTTCAAGCAGAACAATAGGTTATATACCTGTCAATGAAAACAGAGCAATATTTTGTCACCGAGTGCATACTTGCCCCTAACAAACTTTGCTGATGCCGCCCTTGTCCCCCTACTGTCACGTTACATTGTCCTGTTAGGGAGATGTCATCATGCCGAGAGAAACGAACTACTCATTGGGGCGATACTTGTGTTGATCCATTGTGCCTCCAAGATGATGAGCTCACCCAGGAAATGCCATGAAAACATAATCCCAGACAACACTCCCTCCTCCAGGATAGACCCTTCTGATGATTGTTGCAGGGTGTTTGCTTTTTGTCGTTTCAGGCCATACACGCCAATGGCCATCTGTCCAATAGAGCATGAAATGTGATTCATCTGCAAAGGCGAACTGTCGTCATTCAGCGGACGTCCAGTTGCAGTACTGGCATGTAAATTTCTGCCTTCATCGCCAATGAACAGCAGTCAGTATGGGTGCATGAACCAGGTGCCTCCTGTGCAGGTGCGAATGCAGCAACGTTTGCTGAACAGTCATTTCCGAGATACTGTTGGTACCTTCTTGGTTCATCTGGAGCATCAGTTGCTCAGCAGTCGCACGTCTGTTCACCTGCACACATCTCCCCTGCCGTCATCTATGTCAGGATTCGAAACGCGGTTACAGACTGAAGCGCCTAGAATCGCTCGACCACAGCGGTCGTCGACGTCAAACATAAACTGTGGTCACATTAATGTGGCTGGATCGTGTAGAATGATATATTTATCCTACACAAAGTTTTGTTCATTTTTACTGTAAAATTGATCACCTTCTCTTCCAGTAAGTACATTTAGATCACAAAATACCATTTTTTTGCATTTTGTTGGTGTTTCTACGTACGGTTGGAATTTCAACTGGTTCATGTTCATGACTAGTCATATCCACGGTGGAATTCTGTTGGAGGAGTAGATTCCTTATAAGTGTTCACCAACGGGGCAACTTTTCATTGAAGATAAACCCCAGAAACATATTATTACCATTATTTCCTTATTTATTCATCCACATATCATTGTACAATGGTCATAGACACTGCAGATTAATGTGAAATAAAATATAGGTAATTAAAAGTGACAAATATGCAGGCATATAGTTACTTACAGGCTTCATTAATTTAATTAGACTATTTATTCACATACCAACACGACTGACTGCAGATATTGCACTCAGAACGGAACAGAATTCGAGTGCATCAATTCGTGTGAGATACACTGAACACATCTAGGCTAAAATTCTATGTAATCAATATTAATTAATAGATTGAGTTAACACTTAACCTACATTTTTGCGCAGTATCTACCAACACAACATGAACAAAATTCCATCGACATAATCGTCATCTCTGTGTCTGGTAGCGAACTTATTCACGTTGTCCTCGCGTTGCAACTGTCGCAGCGTCAATGCCGTCACTAATGACTTTCAAAGCTCTCAAGTGCAAGTGAGGAAGGGAACTGCAACAGTACTCCTTGGGATAATGGCTTACACGATGAAGACCGCGTTCTCGAGACGCACATAATACAATCTCGTAAATAAGAAGAGCGAGTGGAGCGGAAAATTCTTACATCTTCTGAGCGAACGCGCTACCGCGGCTGCCGTAAGTCGCTGAGGCCGCATACACATGGTGGGCTGGATTTTACGCCGGTGATAAAATCCTACGACGTGCGTTTCGTGGCCGGCCGAAGCCTGAATTTATGCGGAAGCCGCCCACGCGCGGGATGAGGAGTCCACTTAAGGGTTATGGAACAGCAGCCTCGGCAATAAACTTACGTCCCTTTTTGGAAACATTGCACCGTAAAACGTGTTCTTACTTCTTTTACATCACTGAATACACATAGTATTAATATTTACCAACTCTTGGATGGGTCACAAATTTCAAATTTATATACGTAACGTATCGAAGCATCTCCAGGACTGCTAAGCAGTCTTAGGTCTACACTGTGAGTTACTGCTTAAGTCAGGAGGAGAAATGTATTCGGTATTTGAGTTCTCATATGTGTCAACAGGAAGGCGAGACCTAGAGGATACTGAAGAGCTAGAGGATACTGAAGATGACTCTATTTTAAATCTTATAGCATAGCAAAATACAGGGTGTCCACTATGAACTTTTCTGATTTCCAAATGCAGTTTAAAGAAAACTATGAGATAAAGATACTTCTGTTCTGCGGCATCTTGCAAAACAACTCAAAAAGTTTTGTGTATATATTTTTTCTAAACTGTACCTGTTGTTTGTTTCAGATGCTAAATAATTACCAGAAATGACTACACCTCGAGAGAGAGTTCAATGTATGGGGTGGTACGAGGAAACGAAACCAACGGCTGCTGTCCAAAAAGTTTCCGACATGAATTCCAAAGGGAGCAACTAAATTTTCAGGTGGACAAAGCGTGGTATGACATATTACTGTCCATTGGGAGTGAAAACAGTCAGAATCTGATAAAAAACACACACCAACGTAGGTACTGGGAGAGGAGATCAGAGAAACGAAATCAAACAAAACCCCCCAACAATGGCGTTTTGTTCTGACTGAACAATCTTTTACACATGCAGCGATTCGGAAAAACCTCGTAGTTTTCGGAAAAGTGTCAGAGAGAGCGAAAAGGTGAATGACTGGTGTACATTGATGAAAGGCGGCATAGCTGGATCATTTTTCTTCATCGAGCAAACATTAATAGGAACAGTTCAGTCGGACGCGCTTGAGCAAGTTTCTGTCTCTCAGTTTCTTCCAAAATGGGATCCTGCAGCAGGACGCCGCATCAGCGCACTGGAGATTACTTGCTCGTAACTGTATGGACTGGACATTTATACACCGATGAATAGAGGATGATGGGCCAGTGAAGTAGGGCCGTAGCGATCTCCGCACATAACCCTCTGATTTCCTCCCAGGGGGCCGGCCGGTGTGGCCGAGCGGTTCTAGGCGCTTCAGTCTGGAAGCGCGCGACCGCTACACCATGGCATCATGAACTATACATCTTGCGCTGTTTTCTGACAGTGAGCTAGTTCTCGTAGCGTGCAGTCAGTTGGGAGAAACGACGTTGATAAAACTCGGAATCCTTCAAGGAATTGTCGCACAGCCTGCTCCACATCAGCAGCGGTTTGGAATTCGCGTCCTGAGAGTGCGGATTTCAATGCAGAAAACAGATTAAGGTGTCCACCTCCGGTAGCTGAGTGGTCAACGCGGCAGAATGTCAATCCTAAGGGCCCGGGTTCGATTTCCGGGTGGGTCGGAGATTTTCTCTGTTCAGGGACTGGGTGTTGTTTTGTCCTAACCATCATCATTTCATCCCCATCGACGAGCAAATCGCCGAAGTGGCGTCAAATCGAAGACCCGGCAAACGGTCTACCCGACGGGAGGCCCTAGTTACACGACATTTACAACAGGTTAAAGTCCTCTCCCAACATGAAACACAAGCGGCCAACTATTTGAAAGGCCTGGTCTCTTCACCATACACAGGCAGTAGGCGTCCACGGATGATGGACACACAAGTCCCACGTGTCCGTTAACAGCGTGCACTCCGATTGGCGACCACATTGCCTGTACACATCCGTGTGTCACCCTGTTGTGGTGATGTGTGCTTAGAGTTGTAAAGCTACCGTAGACTGTCATAAGTGTGGGCTACGGTGGATTTCCTAGTAGCTTAGGTTAGTTAAGGTTGTACCCGCATTACCGATATGTTAGGTGTGTTGCATATCTACCACGCATTGCGTCATAACGATCGCTTTTTCTTACATAGGCGATCAATGTCTTACTAGATTCCCCTAAAAACCAGGAGCGGTGAACCGTCTGGAAACTGAGTGAAGACACATAGAGGGCCAGATAACCTACGGAACATTTTTGTTCTACATACTTGTGCTGCTGTCTTTTACTCAAAGTAAACATTATTTATTCCAAAATTGAAACTGTCAATGTTTAATTCAGGTTTTATTCGAAAATCGTTGATCTGTAAAGCAAAGCAGAGGATTATTGTATCAAAATGAAGAAAAAATACAGATTTATCATAAATAGCGTTAGAAAACCCCATTTCCTTAACAAAAAGATAAAATAAAAAACCGCAAAACAAAAGTATGTGAAGAAACCGTTTCAATACATCGTCGAACTCATTTAAAACATGTTTCTGTTATTCATAAACAATTTATTTTTCATCAATAATAACAGAAAAACCTTGTCTTTAATCATGATGATGAACGTTATATTGAGTACAAAATAACAATAATATATATACTTGCATTAAAAAGTAATTGCTTTGGTTACACAAAAGTGCAAAAGTTATGCATCAACTAATTTTTATTGCTCATTAAATGCAATTTATATTCTGTAAGAATATGAAATTCTCAGTTGACTAACACTGAATGACGTGCGATTCTAACTATGTGCAAATCAAAAACAAGCGACCAACCAAAAAAAGCAGAGTGAAGTCGTCGGCTGCCAGTTTCTCCCTTATACATTCATTTATGTTTCTTTCCGTACCAGTAATATTAATACTACTGGTAACCCCGCCATTTACTACGTCACTTATGTAGCGTACCAAAACTACCGAACCGTAGTTTTGGTAGAGCGCAGTTCTTGGGTGTACTCGAATAGCCTCGAACACCTCGGTCTGCTGCTACTCTTTCTTCTTCGGCGTTCTGCGAGTGCGTCATTCCTCCTCTAATGCCCCTTCCGTCGTCGAACCAGCAACTGGTGTGTACTGACATGTCATTTCTTTGTGGCACCTAGTGCACCATATTCTGTCTCAAAACCAATCACGAAGCTTACTCTCTGAACGTCCCTCGCACTTGCTGGTTACACCTTCGCTGCCAGATTTTTGCCTCTCGTCTCTTGTGCCGTCAGATTTTTGCCCCTCGTCTCTTCTGCCGTCCCCTGCCACGCTGTCTGTCTACGTACTAGCGCTGCACGGTCACTGATGGAGAACTGACTATTCTTTGTGTGTAGCTGTCCCTGTAAACACACACCGTTGAGCGGAAAATCGCGCATGACTAATCTGGGACCGATCTATCGAACGGACACTTCCCCCTTTTTCTTAAAAAAAAAAAAAAAAGGAACATTAGGGAAAGTCCCAGTATTTATAGAATTTCACATTGCTTAGAAACTTCCTTCACTCTCCGTAAAAAGTGGGATACACAAAACATATGGCTTGCAAAGACATAACCGCGCGGGATTAGCCGAGCGGTATAAGGCGCTGCAGTCATGGACTGTGAGGCTGGTCCCGGCGGAGGTTCGAATCCTCCCTCGGGCATGGGTGTGTGTGTGTGTGTGTGTGTGTGTGTGTGTGTGTGTGTGTTTGTCCTTAGGATAATTTAAGTAGTGTCTAAGCTTAGGGACTGATGACCTTAGCAGTTAAGTCCCATAAGATTTTACACACATTTGAACATTTTGCAAAGACATCGCTGGTTTCCGTGGAAACTCCCAGACAGCGCGCCCATCACAAATGACTGTATTACATCTACATCTATATCTACATCTACATGAATACTCTGCAAATCACATTCAAGTGCCTGGTAGAGGATTCATCGAATCACCTTCACAATTCTCTATTATTCCAGTCTCGTATAGCGCGCGGAAAGAATGAACACCTATATCTTTCCGTACGAGCTCTGATTTCCCTTATTTTATCGTGGTGACCGTTCCTCCATGTGTAGGTTGGTGTCAACAAAGTATTTTCGCATTCGGAGCAGAAAGCTGGTGACTGGAATTACGTGAGAAGATTCCGTCGCAACGAAAACCGCCTTTCTTTTAATGATTTCCAGCCCAAATCCTGTATCATTTCTGTGACACTCTCTCCCATATTTCGTGATAATACAAAACGTGCTGTCTTTCTTTGAACTTTTTCGATGTACTCCGTCAGTCCTATCTGGTAAGGATCCCACACCGCGCAGCAGTATTCTAAAAGAGGACGGACAAGAGTAGTGTAGGCAGTCTTCTTAGTAGGTCTATTACATTTTCTAAGTTTCGTGCCAATAGAACGCAGTCTTTGGTTAGCCTTCTCCACAACATTTTCTGTGTGTTCCTTCCAATTGAAGTTGTTGTAATTGTAATGCTTAGGTATTTGGTTGAATTTACGGCTTTTAGATTAGACTGATTTATAGTGTAACCGAAGTTTAACGAGTTCCTTTTAGCGCTCATGTGGATGACCTCACACTTTTCGTTATTAAGGTCAACTGCCACTTTTCGCACCATTCCGATATTTCTTCTAAATCGTTTTGCAGATTGTTTTGATCTTCTGATGACTTTATTAGTCGATAAACGACAGCGTCATCTCCAAACAACCGAAGACAGCTGCTCAGATTGTCTCCCAAATCGTTTATATAGATAAGGAACAGCAAAGGGCCTATAACACTACCTTGGGGAACGCCAGAAATCACTTCTGTTTCACTCGATGACTTTCGGTCAGTTACTACGAACTGTGACCTCTCTGACAGGAAATAACAAATCCAGTCACATAACCGAGACGATATTCCACAAGACCGCAATTTCACTACGAGCCGCTTGTGTGGTACAGTGTCAAAAGCCTTCCGGAAATCCAGAAATACGGAATTGATCTGAAATCCCTTGTCAATAGCACTCAACACTTCATGTGAATAAAGAGCTAGTTGTCTTTCACAGGAACGATGTTTTCTAAACCCATGTTGACTTTGTGTCAATAGACCGTTTTCTTCTAGGTAATTCATAATGTTCGAACACAATACAGGGTGGTCCATTGATTGTGACCGGGCCAAATATCTCACGAAATAAGCGTCAAACGAAAAAACTACAAAGAACGAAACTTGTCTAGCTTGAAGGGGGAAACCAGATGGCGCTATGGTTGGCCCGCTAGATGACGCTGCCATAGGTCAAGCGGATATCAACTGCATTTTTTAAAAATAGGAACCCCCATTTTTTCTTACATATTCGTGTAGTACATAAAGAAATATGAGTGTTTTAGATGGACCACTTTTTTCGCTTTGTGACAGATGGCGCTGTAATAGTCACAAACGAATAAGTACGTGATCTTACGTAACATTCTGCCAGTGCAGACGGTATTTGCTTCGTGATACATTACCCATGTTAAAATGAATCTGATGGCCTCCTTCCTCTCCCGCCGCCCCTCTTACGTTACCATCCATAATGCCAATTCCCACACCTTCTACCCCTCTGCAGGTGTGCCCCAGGGCTCTGTCCTCTGCCCTCTCCTCTACCTCCTGTACACGGCAGATATGCCCCAACCCCGCCCCCCCCGCAACCAGTACACCTCTTGGAATATGCCGTTGACACCGCATTCCTCGCCCTCGCTCCTACCCTCCAACGGTCCCAACGCCTTCTCCAGAATCACCTTGACCTTTTTGCCGCATGGTGGAACCAGTGGCTCCTGAAAATCAATCCTTCCAAGACCCAGGCAATCATCGTAGGTCGTACCACTCGCTCCTTCCGGCTCCTGGATTTCTCCCTTACCGTCTGCGCCCGTCCTGTCCACCTCACCCCCACCCTCACCTACCCTGGCCTCACCATTGACCGTCACCTTACCTGGATCCCTCATCTCCGCTCCATCCAATCCAAAGCCCACAACCGCCTCTGACTCCTCAAACTCCTCTCTGGCCGGACATGGGGGGTTGCACCCCTCTACCATCCTCCACACCTACAAATCCTTAATCCATCCCATCCTCTGTTATGCCAGTCCCGCCTGGGTATCTGCCCCCCCCCCCAAATTCTATAAGTCCCTCCAGATCCTTGAGCGTCATGCACTCCGCCTCGCCTTCTGCATACGCCTCCCGTCCCCCACGCGGATCCTCTATGACCTCATTCCTTTCCCCCATCTGCTCCGGTTCCTCGAACATATCTGCCACCTTGATCCCCCTCACCCCCTGGTTGCTCCTCTCCTCTCCCATCCCTGCCCCCTGCCACATCTTCACTGTTGTGTCTCGCTACCCTCCATCTCTACACCCTTCATCTCCTTTCCCAAGGTGGCTTCCATCAACTCCTGCTCCCGGATGATGCCCTCTCCCCCTCCATTTATCCATCCTATCAACTCTGATCCTCACCCCCCTCCTTTCATCTGTACTTTTTCTGGGCTCCCTCTCCCCCCCTTCCATCCTCTTTTTTCCCCACCTACCCTCTCTCTGCCCCCTTCTCTCCCCCAAGTCCTTTTGCATTTCCCTCCTCTGCTTTTTCCCATTACCTCTCGCGTCTGCCCTGCCCCCCCTCCCCCTTATGAGTCCTCTCCCTCCTTTGGTTCCCCCCTTTCGTTTTTTCTCTCATCCCTCCTTGTTTCTCCCCCTCCCCCCCATCTGCCCAGGTCCCTCCCCCGCCCCCCCCCCCCCACCATCTGCCCTTGGCTATGGTATGTTATCTTTGTGCTGACATGTTAGTACAGTGTTTACAGTGAGTGTTCAGTGTTGTGTGTCTTTTCCGAAGTGTTGCGAACGGCCGTCATACAGTCGCTGGGTGTGATTTTTATATCTCTTGAGAACAGAAACCAAACTGTCGACATGTTTTTTAATTGTCTGTCTACTATGTTCCCTATCTGTTTCCTGTGTATTTTATTGGCTTTGCAGCCACTTTGCTTTATGTTTTAACCTTCCACAATTTTCCACCGTTTTACAGTTTCAGTCACCGTTTTATCGGCTGCTTTTATTGTTTCTTATCTTCTTTTTTACGTTTTAAAAAGTCTGTAGGCTGCAGAGCAGCGTAATAAGCTGCTGCCAGCCCGTCCTCTTCGGGGGGACTCGAAATACAATCAAGGAAAAAAAATTAAAATGAACCGTTTACCAATTGCGGAAAAGGTCCATGTCGTGTTGATGTCTGGCTATTGTGATCAAAATGCCCAACGGGCGTGTGCTATGTATGCTGCTCGGTATCCTGGACGACATCATCCAAGTGTTCGGACCGTTCGCCGGATAGTTGTGTTATTTAAGCAAACAGGAAGTGTTCAGCCACATGTGAAACGTCAACCACGACCTGCAACAAATGACGATGCCCAAGTAGGTGCTTTAGCTGCTGTCGCGGCTAATCCGCACATCAGTAGCAGACAAACTGCGCGAGAATCGGGAATCTCAAAAACGTCGGTGTTGAGAATGCTACATCGATTGCACCCGTACCATATTTATATGCACCAGGAATTGCATGGCGACGACTTTGAACATCGTGTACAGTTCTGCCACTGGGCACAAGAGAAATTACGGGACAATGACAGATATTTTGCACCCGTTCTATTTAGCGACGAAGCGTCATTCACCAACAGCGGTAACGCAAACCAGCATAATATGCACTATTGGGCAACGGAAAATTCACGATGGCTGTGACAAGTGGAACATCAGCGACCTTGACGGGTTACTGTATGGTGTGGCATTATGGGAGGAAGGATAATTGGTCCCCATTTTATCGATGGCAATCTAAATGGTGCAATGTATGCTGATTTCCTAAGTAATGTTCTACAAGGTGTTTCACTGGATGACAGAATGGCGATGTACTTCCAACATGATGGATGTCCAGCACACAGCTTGCGTGCGGTTGAAGCGGTACTGAATAGCATATTTCATGACAGGTGGATTGGTCGTCGAAGCACCATACCATGGCCCGCACGTTCACCGGAACTGACGTCCTCGGATTTCTTTCTGTGGGGAAAGTTGAAGGATATTTGCTATCATGATCCACCGACACCGCCTGACAACATGCGTGAGCGCATTGTCAATGCATGTGCGAACATTACGGAAGCGAACTACTCGCTGTTGAGGGGAATGTCGTTACACGTATTGCCAAATGCATTGTGGTTGACGGACATCATTTTGAGCATTTATTGCATTAATGTGGTATTTATAGGTAATCACGCTGTAACAGCATGCGGTCTCAGAAATGACAAGTTCACAAAGGTACATGTATCACATTGGAACAACCGAAATAAAATGTTCAAACCTACCTACGTTATGTATTTTAATTTAAAAAACCTACCTGTTACCAACTGTTCGTCTAATATTGTGAGCCATATGTTTGTGACTATTACAGCGCCATCTATCACAAAGCGAAAAAAGTGGTCCAACTAAAACATTCATATTTCTTTACGTACTACACGAATATGTAATAAAAATGGGGGTTCCTTTCTGAGAAAACGCAGTAGATATCCGTTTGACCTATGGCAGCGCCATCTAGCGGGCCAACCATAGCGCCATCTGGTTTCCCCCTTCAAGCTAGACAAGTTTCGTTCTTTGTAGTTTTTTCTTTTGACACTTATTTCGTCAGATATTTTGCCCGGTCACGATCAATGGACCACCCTGTATATGTTCTAAAATCCTGCTGCATATCGACGTTAACGATATGAGCCTGTAATTTCCTTTCTTGAATATCGGTGTGACCTGTGCAACTTTCCAGTCTTTGGGTACGGATCTTTCGTCGAGCGAACGGTTGTATGTGATTGTTAAGTATGGAGCTAATGCTATGGAGCTAATGCATCAGTATTCTCCGAAAGGAACCTAATTGGTATACAGTCTGGACCAGAAGACTTGCTTTTATTAAGTGATTAAAATGCTTCACTACTCCGAGGATATTTACTTCTACTTCACTCATGTTGGCAGCTGTTCTCGATTTGAATTCTGGAATATTTACTTCGTCTTCTTTTGTGAAGGCATTTCTGAAGCCTGTGTTTAGTAACTCTGGCAGCACTGTCTTCGATAGTATCTCCATTGCTATCGCGCAGAGCGCATTGATTGTTTCTGGCCGCTAACATACTTCACATACGACCAGAATCTCTTTGGATTTTCTACCAGGTTTCGAGACAAAGTTTCGTTGTGGAAACTGTTATAGGCATCTTGCATTGAAGTCCGCGCTAAATTTCGAGCTTCTGTAAAAGACCGCCAATCTTGGGGACTTTGCGTGTGTTTAAATTTGGCATATTTGTTTCGTTGTTTCTGCAACAGTGTTCTAACCCGTTTTGTGTACCAAGGAAGGATCAGCTCCGTCGTTTGTTAATTTATTTGGTACAACTTTCTCAACTGTTGCCGATACCATTTCTTTGAATTGAAGCAACATCTGGTCTACACTTATATTATTAATTTGGAATGAGTGGAGATTGTCTCTTAGGAAGGCGTCAAGTGAATTTTTATCTGCTTTTCTGAATGGGTGCATTTTTCACTTATTTTTCGAGGATTTGGGGATTACAATATTCAATCTCGCTACTACACTCCTGTGTTCACTAATCCCTGAAGCGGTTTTGATGCTCGTTAATAACACTGGATTATTTGTTGCTAAGAGGTCAAGTGTGTTTTCACAACCGTTTACTATTCGCGTGGGCTCATGAACTAAATGCTCGAAATAATTTTCGGAGAATGCGTTTAGCACGATTTAGGATGATATTTTATGCGTACCTCCGGAATTAAACATGTATTTTCGTCATCATATCGAGGGTAAATTAAAGTCACCACCTACTATAGTCGTATGAGTCGGGTACGTGTTTGAAATCAAACTCAAGTTTTCTTTGAACCTTTCAGCAGTCCGCAGCTCGTGGTCGTGCGGTAGCGTTCTCGCTTCCCACGCCCGGGTTCCCATGTTCGATTCCCGGCGGGGTCAGGGATTTTCTCTGCCTCGTGATGACTGGGTGTTGTGTGCTGTCCTTAGGTTAGTTAGGTTTAAGTAGTTCTCAGTTCTAGGGGACTGATGACCATAGATGTTAAGTCCCATAGTGCTCAGAGCCAGTTGAACCATTTGAACCTTTCAGCTTCTGTTTCATCTGAATTGGGAGGTCGGTAAAAGGATCAAATTATTATTTTATTCCGGTTGCCAACAATGACCTCTGCCCATACTAACTCACAGGAAGTTCCTACTTCAATTTCGCAACAAAATAAACTACTTCTGACAGCAACAAACACGCCATCGCCGACCGTGTTTAGCCTATCCTTTCGGAACACCGTTAGGTCCTTCGCAAAAATTTCGGCCGAGCTTATATACGGCACTAGCCAGCTTTCAGTGCCTATAACGATTTGAGCATCAGTGCTTGCTATTAGCGCTTGAAGCTCTGGTACTCTCCCAACACAGCTACGACAATTTACAACTGTTATACCAGTGGTTCCTGTATCTACGTTCTTCCTGTGTTCAGCCTGCATCCTTTGTGACTGAAGCCCTTATTATGTTTTCCCGAGATCCTCTAACCTAAAAAACCGCCCAGTCCAGGCCACACAGCTCCTGCTACCCGTGTAGCCGCCTCCTGCGTATAGTGTGTAACCTCCCCCTTACTAGTCGCCCTATCCTGCTTGCGATATAAAATATGACCGTGGATCGCGTGTATACCTAATGGAAATTTTCTAATGGGATAAGGCAACCTTTTCCGAAGAAGTAATACCGATAAGTAGGGGGAAAGTGTACAACCAAACTTTCTGATAGAAAAGTCTACTAAAATTAAAAAATTAATTAAACCGAACAGGGCTACAATTTGGAAAAATGAAAGTTATTTGTAAATAAGTTATACACAACTGCAACCAGTCACTTTTTTCAATAATAATGCTTTATTACATGAACCGGTTTACGAACCCTTTCGGGTTCATCTTCAGATGATTTCGGGAGGATCCGGGAAGTTACATCATTACTGGTTGTAGCATAATGCTGGGTGCTGGTTCTATGGCAGAAAGATGGGTCACACTTTCATGTATCGCCATGACTATTGCTTATCTGTCGATATGGATGTAAATTTAGTTTTTACTTACTGCGACAGTATAGGCGGCGTTTTTCGTATCTGTCTACCTCCATTTTGATGTCCAGAACATTTTCACACGAACTATATTAGTTTACACTTTGACAGTGACACTTTACCAGCATCCAGCATGCGCTTTACAACTGTTGCTTGTAACAAAGATCTTTGACAGAGAGATATGGCATAAGCCTACTTTGTACAGAGATGTAATTTGTTGTTCTTTACATGTGTTAAAGTCGATATAAGGGCAAGTATTTTAATCATAATGGCGATAACATGAGAGCACAAGATAAAATAATAATAAATTACTACAAGAACAAATTTCAGGTGATCTGATATGTTATTTCTACTTGTATATTACAGGCAGTTTTTTTTGTTTTTTTTTTAATAGCAATTATCATGTTTGGCATTAACATGAATCCCAAGGAATCAATAATACAGAGTTATTGTATCTGCAGTGAGGTGCAGCTGTCTGTAGGACTAGGACCTGTATATTTAAATTAATAAAAAATCTTCAGATGAACTGTTGGCTTATTTCTGTTGTTACGTTAATGTGATCTGGAGTATTATCAAGAGCAGATTCTGTTTATTTTAGCTAAAGGTATATGTGGTGTCACCGCCAGACATCACCTAGGTGGTAGCTTTTAAATCGGCCGCGGTCCATTAGTATATGACGGACCCGCGTGTCGCCACTATCAGTGATTGCAGACCGAGCGCCGCCACACGGTAGGTCTAGAGAGACGTCCTAGCACTCGTCCCAGTTGTACAGCCGACTTTGCTAGGAAAGGTTCACTGAGAATTACGCTCTCAATTGCCGAGAAGATAGTTAGCATAGCCTTCAGCTAAGTCAATTGCTACGACCTAGCAAGGCACCGTCACCAAGTTATATTGAGATGGTAATACTGTATCAACAAGACCCATGTTCACCAATTGTGGATTAAAGTTAAGTATTCCAGCAGCTACGTACTTTTCTTTATAGCATTCATTACGTATCCTGTTTCAGACCTCACACCAGCCTGCGTGAGTTTAAGCGCGTGCCTTTCGGCTTCCTCTCATTGTGACTTGGCTGTCTTGCCAAGTCACAACAGTATATGTATAAGAGTTATAGTGATTGTAATGGATTAAAGCTGTTTGTATGGCTGTACATTTAATATTTAAAAAATCATGAACAAAAATTCTTTAACTATTGACTTATTTTTTATTCTAACATTAGAGTGATCTGGGATATTGGTAAATTTGTTCCAGCTAGAATTAATATGTGTAAAGTACTGATTTATGTTAGCAATGGAGGCCTTTAACATTTAGAGATATAGTACATGTCTTATTCTGTGGTAGTATATTACATTGACACTGGTGTGGTTAGGATGTAAGGAGACGGAGGGGGTGGGTCTTTGGAAGGGGGGGGGGTTGGGGAACCGGTGTAGGGTTCGTTGGGTGGTTACTTGTTTTGAACTAGTAGATCTTCAAAGTTTTGAAGGAAAAATTTGTTTCTCAGTTCAGTTTGATCATTGAGTAGGTAGTCAGGTGCTGTATTTGTGTAGATAAATATTTCAATTTCTTCAAGAAGGTCAAGTATTGTGCTTTGTTGGCAAAATGTAGTATTCGGAGATTCTGTTCTATGTTGTTTGCAGAATGATTGTGTTGGGCAAGGTGTGAGGCAAAGCTGGACTTGTTCAGGTTGTTAAGACGGAGTGCATCTATGTGTTCTTTAAATCTTGTTGTGAAGCTTCTACCAGTTTGTCAAATGTAGAAGCTTGGACATGAGTTGCAAGTGAGCTTGTACACACCTGACTTTTGGTATTGTTGTATAGTTGTTTTGGTGCTGTGTATGATTTTATTTTGTATTTTGTTGTTGGTGAAGCAACTTATTTTTATGTTGTATGTCTTGAAGGGGTTGGCAATTTGGTGAGAAATCTTCCCTAGGAAAGCATTATGCTACTACCAGTAATGATGTAACTTCCCGGATCCTCCCGAAATCATCTGAAGATGAACCCGAAAGGGTTCGAAAACCGGTTCCTGTAATAAAGCATTATTATTGAAAAAAGTGACTGGTTGCAGTTGTGTATAACTTACTTACATTCAATATACAGTCACTGTTCTAAAATATCCGTAATGGATAAGCATAATCTGAAAGTTATTTTGTGCATTCACTCACGAACAACACCGGATAGAAAAGGGGTACCAGTGATCATGAATCCAAAAGTTACAGTAATGAATGAAAAGGAAATAATTACGGTCGCCAGGCCACTAGGGCGATTTACATCAAAAATCCCGTACAAGATGATGGTAAAGAAAAACATTTATTATTAAACACTGACGTTACAACTGAAGGTTGTCACGTTTTTTGGCACTAATTTTAACTGAGTATGTAATGATAAAGAAAACTGAGAAGTCCCTTTTACGTTAAGTTTGTCATTAAATTTTGAAGAAGGCAATCGAGCAATGATTTGAAAATATCCACTTAAACTGTACGTTAGTGTTGAACTTTGTTACGTGAACTATGACTTTCAGAGACTTCAGCATAACGTCATCAAAGAAATTTAGAGAAAGGTAAGCACTTTTTACTTTGCAGTTACTTAATTTTCAAATTGCATTTCATATTATTGTCTGAACAACTCAGCCGTTTTTACTGACTTGAACAGAATTAAATACTAGAATACGTACCAAACCCAACAGCCATCTGCTCCAAGCTATATGTAAAATAAATATAACTTCCACACTCTTAATTTGTGCATTTTCTTTAGATTTGGATTTTTTCCCAGTGACAGATTCTCAAACTTCGGTTAGCATATAAGGAAAAAAGGGAACAAGGACCCTGCTTGGTAACAATGTCTGGGGGCAATGAGGACACAATCGCCCTGAATTTAACATATTATTATTTAAATAAAGTTCATTAATCAAATCACAATCAGTTGTGCTGCTGGGTTAGCCGTTAATACTTTCTACCGATGAACAGTCTTACTTTAGTGCAGTGCGTGCGACGAAACTCGGAGCCGACGACGAATCTGTGAAACTGCTGCTGTTGTTGTAGACGGTAGCATCTTGTGGGGCCTCGGCTAATTACAGGAACGGGCAATCGTAATTAATACAGCCTCTTCCGCCTGTCCACTGTCCATACTCCTGCTCTACACATCTGGCCGGCGCGCGTACATGATGCCGCCGAAATGGTACTCTCTACTGCGAGAGCGTTAATACCACACTTCCGCACACTACTCGCGCTGGAAGCCGTCTCTCGCTCTCTCCTCGCGCTCTGCGCCACAACCCCCTACCCAAAGAATTTACAACGCACAAGCACTGCTATTATCGTTGCTAGTCGATGCAAATAACAATTCCTTTGGCTTTCTCCCAGAGCTTATGAGTTTCATAGTAAAACACAGACAAATATAATGAAACACCAACAGACTTCTACCTAAATGTACACATACAGTGAAGCAATGTACTTACTTAATAAAAGAAAGCATTCAAATTACAAATATTTGCATACAATTAAAAAAAATTAAACATCGATAGCAGGTGCCATGCATCCTGCATTTTCGGTGTTACAAGTGGACACCTGACCTATTCAGTCAAACCTGAAACACAACCACCCTTTGGCGCAAGTCTAGGAATCTGCAGCCTACACGGTCGCAGAACCGTCTGAGCCTCTGATTCAGATCCTCCACTCGGCTCTGTACCAGAGGTCCGCAATCGGTCCGGCGACTATGCTGCAAATGGTCATCTCTGCTTTCATCTTACAAGCAAGACTGGCATCCTTTACCACTTCTGTTAGCCGCTCGAATCCAGAGAGAATTTCTGCTGATCCAAAATGACACACATCATTGGTACTGACGTGAGCAACCACCTGCAGCTGGCTGCACTCTGTGCTCTTCATGGCATCCGGGAGGACCCTTTCCACTTCTGGAATGACTCCACCCGGTATGCACACAGAGTGCACATTGGTTTTCTTACCCTTCTTGTCAGCCAAGTCCCTAACGTTGGAGCTCTCAACTACCAATAATACCACCCTCTGTGATTGCCCGGATCTTGCAGGCTGAGTGGTTTTCTCTTAAATAAGACAGGCGTCAGCATCTGGCTCAGCGACAGTGTCAGCCACAGACTGCACCTGGAACCTGTTTGTCAGACAAACCGGGAGGCCTTAAATGCGGCCGCCTGCGAAGTCTTTCGCCGCCTGCTTCGCCCCGGGGCGACCTCCCACTCGACCACAGGTGACGGGTCCAACTCAGTGCTAGCAGTAACTGGTTTGGCCACCGGTGAGGACTGATCGGAGGACTCTGACGTGCTGGACCTCCGTTGGATCGCCACGGCCGGCCCACAACAGTGGTGCCCATCCACTGCAGCCTCAAGCTGTGTAACCGAAGCCATCACAGCCTGAAGCTGAGAGCGAAGTGTCACCAACTCGGCTCGCATCCGCACACAACAATCGCAGTCCCTGTCCATACTAAGGACCGTGGAAAACTAAACTATGCAGATAAACGGACTATCGGCACGTGCTGCGCAACTCTACCCTAGACCCTGATCGAAACTCAGGAACTGTGTCTAGTAATACGCAGATATTCGAAAATCTAACTACCGAAGCGCTTAGGTGAAACTAAATAATTTGGCCCTGATTAGGAACTTGTAATATGTCACAAAATCGATTTACTTTCCGACGCAGACGAAAACGCGATAACTGTGGCTATTAGATATTATTTTCACACGCAAAAACTCAAGGAACTAAACTATTAAAGCACACAGATGATACAATAAAATTCGCTCCTGGTTAGGAACTCGCAAATGACAGAAAAGCGGTTACTACCCTGTTGCTGCGTCTGTCGCGGTCGGCTACTGCTGCCTGTATAAAAATTCTCATATAAATGTATCTTGACTCCGAAATTTCTCGTCATATCTGCTTTAGTCTTATGTTACTCAAACTGCCGCATACAAACATGATATTCTGTCACAAAAAACATAATTGCCCCATTTAAAAAAATACCAGTACTATTGTTTTTAGAAAGACATTCGAGCGATTTTCGGCAGCCTAAGTGATATTGCATTTGGAATCAAACAACTTGTTTTCTGGAACATTTCCTTATCACATTAAAATTAAGGTAGTTCTTACAAATTCGAGTTATTTGGGACATCAAACGTGTACAGAGAGAAACAAAAATATATCGATAAAGTTCCAAAGGTTTAAGTGGTCTCTTTAGGAAGGAACCGAGGACAGGAAGTCATGTCCTTAAACATCACCCGACGATGCTACAGAGTCAGTGGCTAGCTCAACCCTCGAGCAGTAAACGTGAGCTTGTACTCTCTAGCGTTTCTGAGGCAGGGGTGGACGCTTTTGACTCGATCTAACGTCCTGAGTGCGTCCAGGCCAGAGTTGCCCTGTATGAAAACTCTGGTTCGCTACTTTTGGTATAATACGTAAATGACGGCGTAAATGATAGTATTGCCGGTAGTATTGGTTGCAGTGGTAGAGAAAGAAACATATATGAATATGTGAGAGAGAAACTGGGAGCGGGCGACTTCTCCTTATCTTCTATTTGTTTGTTTTGCACATCATTAGAACCACACATCGTTCCGTGATAGACCACTGTGTATTTTATATCTTTACAAAAATGCCAATTAAAACTTATAAGTAATAAAAAGTAGCTGATAATATAACTCCTCCGCTTTTATGAACCAAAGCAATTACTTTTGATGAAAATACAGGTTACATGCATAAACATAAAAAAATCTGTATAATTATTATTGTTATTCTGTACTCAATAGAACGCTCTTCATGACGATCAAAGGCAACAGTTTCCTATTATGATTGATAAGTGTGAAAGTTGTTGATGAATATCATTAGAACCACACATCGTTCCGTGATAGACCACTGTGTATTTTATATCTTTACAAAAATGCCAATTAAAACTTATAAGTAATAAAAAGTAGCTGATAATATAACTCCTCCGCTTTTATGAACCAACGCAATTACTTTTGATGGAAATACAGGTTACATGCATAAACATAAAAAAATCTGTATAATTATTAGTGTTATTCTGTACTCAATAGAACGCTCTTCATGACGATCAAAGGCAACAGTTTCCTATTATGATTGATAAGTGTGAAAGTTGTTGATGAATATCAGAAGCATGTTTTATATAAGCTCGACCAAGTATTGAAGCGACATTCGATATGTTTTTATTAATTTGAAATGTTTTTCTTTAATTTTACCATTTTTTGCATTTTGTAGCGCTCTATAATAAATCTGTATAGCTTATTTATTGGTACTACGACATCCCTCTGTTTCACATTAAAAATCATCACCTTTAGAAT
The DNA here is from genome assembly GCF_021461395.2 of Schistocerca americana. Lineage (NCBI taxonomy): Eukaryota > Metazoa > Arthropoda > Insecta > Orthoptera > Acrididae > Schistocerca > Schistocerca americana. The sequence goes on along the minus strand of NC_060120.1, from coordinate 463,646,547 downwards.
TTTCCGTCAAATACAACAGACGGGAGGATAACTATGTAGAACAAAATTGTTCCATAGATTACGTAGCGCCGGCCGCGGTGACCGAGCGGTTCTAGGCGCATCAGTCCGGAACCGCGCGACTGCTACGGTCGCAGGTTCGAATCCTGCCTCGGGCGTGAATGTGTGTGATGTCCTTAGGTTAGTTAGATTTAAGTAGTTCTAAGTTCTAGGGGACTGATGACCTCAGATATTAAGTCCCATAGTGCTCAGAGCCATTTGAACCATTTAGATTACGTAGCCCTTTATACATCCTCAGCAAGTTTCTAGATGGTTCATCGCTTTTAGTAAGACATAGATCACATACGCAAACAAAACAATCGAATTGAAGTAACGCTCGACAGGTGTGCTATACACCTAATGTATAGACAACGTGGTTACGATCGTCAATGACTAAGCCTGCTAGGGAAGCTACTGTAGTCTACGGTAGCTTATCTCAGTTAACGGTAGTTCTACGACTCTAGTCAGGGCTGTTGCCTGAGGTTCCGCTTGCGGTCCTTCAGCGGTGGCCTAACGGTAGGCGTCCACCTCTGTATATCTTGGACGCCTTGTGGCGTTACTAGTAGATGACGCCACCGGCCGCGGGCTCCCGCCCTCAGTGTGTCTTCAAGACATCTTCTACAATCCCTTGAAGTCTGTCAGTATATTTTTGCTCTGCCTTGCTGAACAAAAAAGCTATAAACAATCAATCATAATTTAAGGGTAATAATTCTAGACTACAACAATACGATAGAAAATTACCCTATTTACTCCTGACTAGAACTATCACTAGGTCAGAAAGATATTCAGTACACAAGTAGAAAGTTGTTTAATCATCAGGGCAATAAGATAAAATGTCTGTCAGCATCATAATTTTAAATCTTAAGCAAAATCATTTCCCTCTCCTTTTTCGTCGACAAATTTCTTATTAAATTCTGGTAGCAAATGTAGCATAGAGTTTTGTTTTTAAAAGTAGGTAGTTTTCACTAATAAAATGAGTACTACCAAAATTTTCATTAAATTTAAGCTGCTATGTTACTTAGCAATCTGCAAACGGACTGTGGGAAAACCGGAACAGAAGAGAATCGAAGCATTTGAGATGTGGTGCTACAGACAAATGTTGAAAATTAGGTGGACTGGTATGGTAAGGAATGAGGAGGTTCTGCGCATAATCGAAGAGGAAAGGAATATGTGGAAAACGCTGACAACGAGAAGAGGCAGGATTGTAGGACATCTGTTAAGACATCAGGGAATGACTTCCTTGGTACTAGAGGGAACTGAAGAGGGCAAAAACTGTAGAGAAATGCAGAGGTTGGAATACATCCGGTAAATAACTGAGCACGTACGTTGCAAGTGCTGTTCTGAGATGAAGAGGTTAGCAAAAATGGTTGAAATGGCTCTGAGCACTATGGGACTTAACATTGGAGGTCATCAGTCCCCTCAACTTAGAACTACTTAAACCTATCTAACCTAAGGACAGCATACACATCCATGCCCGAGGCAGGATTCGAACCTGCGACCGTAGCAGTCGCGCGGTTCCGGACTGATGCGCCTAGAACCGCTCGGCCACCGCGGCCGGCGAAGGGGTTACCACAGGAGAGGAATTCGTGGTGGGCAGTATCAAACCAGTCAGACGACTGACGACGCAAAGGAAACAAAAAGGCCCCATGTAGCCATACTCACAGACAAATCATGCATACGTAAGATACGCGCAAACGATGTTGATACTCCGCACGGCGGCTAGTTGGAACGACTGTAAATGGGAAATGGTTTTACAGTCGCTCGCACCTGCTACCGCGACGAGTGGTAACTTACAGGGTGTTTCAAAGATGACCGGTATATTTGAAACGGCAATAAAAACTAAACGAGCAGTGATAGAAATACACCGTTTGTTGCAATATGCTTGGGACAACAGTACATTTTCAGGCAGACAAACTTTCGAAATTACAGTAGTTACAATTTTCAACAACAGATGGCGCTGCAAGTGATGTGAAAGATATAGAAGACAACGCAGTCTGTGGGTGCGCCATTCTGTACGTCGTCTTTCTGCTGTAAGCGTGTGCTGTTCACAACGTGCAAGTGTGCTGTAGACAACATGGTTTATTCCTTAGAACAGAGGATTTTTCTGGTGTTGGAATTCCACCGCCTAGAACACAGTGTTGTTGCAACAAGACGAAGTTTTCAATGGAGGTTTAATGTAACCAAAGTACCGAAAAGCGATACAATAAAGGATCTGTTTGAAAAATTTCAACGGACTGGGAACGTGACGGATGAACGTGCTGGAAAGGTAGGGCGACCGCGTACGGCAACCACAGAGGGCAACGCGCAGCTAGTGCAGCAGGTGATCAAACAGTGGCCTCGGGTTTCCGTTCGCCGTGTTGCAGCTGCGGTCCAAATGACGCCAACGTCCATGCATCGTCTCATGCGCCAGAGTTTACACCTCTATCGATACAAAATTCAAACGCGGCAACCCCTCAGCGCCGCTACCATTGCTGCAAGAGAGACATTCGCTAACGATATAGTGAACAGGATTGATGACGGCGATATGCATGTGGGCAGCATTTGGTTTACTGACGAAGCTTATTTTTACCTGGACGGCTTCGTCAATAAACAGAACTGGCGCATATGGGGAACCGAAAAGCCCCATGTTGCAGTCCCATCGTCCCTGCATCCTCAAAAAGTACTGGTCTGGACCGCCATTTCTTCCAAAGGAATCATTGGCCCATTTTTCAGATCCGAAACGATTACTGCATCACGCTATCTGGACATTCTTCGTGAATTTGTGGCGGTACAAACTGCCTTAGACGACATTGCGAACACCTAGTGGTTTATGCAAGATGGTGCCCGGCCACATCGCACGGCCGACGTCTTTAATTTCCTGAATGAATATTTCGATGATTGTGTGATTGCTTTGGGCTATCCGAAACATACAGGAGGCGGCGTGGATTGGCCTCCCTATACGCCAGACATGAACCCCTGTGACTTCTTTCTGTGGGGACACTTGAAAAACCAGGTGTACCGCCAGAATCCAGAAACAATTGAACAGCTGAAGCAGTACATCTCATCTGCATGTGAAGCCATTCCGCCAGACACGTTGTCAAAGGTTTCGGGTAATTTCATTCAGAGACTACGCCATATTATTGCTACGCATGGTGGATATGTGGAAAATATCGTACTATAGAGTTTCCCAGACCGCAGCGCCATCTGTTGTTGAAAATTGTAACTACTGTAATTTCGAAAGTTTGTCTGCCTGAAAATGTACTGTTGTCCCAAGCATATTGCAACAAACGGTGTATTTCTATCGCTGCTCGTTTAGTTTTTATTGCCGTTTCAAATATACCGGTCATTTTTGAAACACCCTGTAGTTTCATTGTATGATAGTCTGTAAATTGATTCATTCTATAGAATTTCGTAGAGGTTGAGCCTTTATTTTATGGCACATAGAATCAACTAATTTACAGTCATATACAGACAGAGACTCTTTCAGCCAAAGCGTGTGGGCGCAGACAATCGTTCTACCGTGAGCAAAATTACATTGGACAACATAACAAGGAGGCTGATCACAAAAAGAATGTCTCCTTTTCACCTAATATGGAGTTTGTGGTATGTTTGTCAATACTGCAAAGCAATTTTCAGGCAAGACCCACATCTGATGGCTACAACTCCGTAAATGAGAAAGACATTGGAAGTGCTTATGTACTGGAGAAGTGTAAGTACCAAAGATCCCGAAAAACTGGATCAAGAGCATCAGACCTCAGGGAACCGGTTCTGACTGATACATTGGATGATGATTCTTCAGCAGACTTTATGGAGAGGCAAGGCAAATTGTGTGAACCTAAAGACCTTCATTTAAACCGCCAGTTGTCACAAATTCCGCAGATCGGCGAAGAAGACAAGGTAACGCTCACCATTAGAATCAATCTTATACTAGGGTGGATCATATGTGAGTTTAGTTTGCATGTGGAGGAACTGAGATTCTTAACGCAGGAAAAGGACGTCTCTATCAAGTTCCAGGAGACCCAGTTTTGAACAGTGCGGCCCTTCCGTGAAAATATTATTTTCTGCTCAGAAAGGGCGACCGTAAGTGAGGAAAAGGCAGAATTTGAATTGGACGCCTTTACTATTGATTCGCGCAATTTCTCACCGATCCTCGACAAGATCACCTTAAAAGCGATTGCTCTTATCGTGCATCTGCAAGTAAGATTGTTATACGTTTGCCATATTTAACAACACGTAACACCGTGGAGAATAGGCTCCCAGAAAATGTGTGTTCTAAATCACATGACAGATGGCACATTTTAGCACCTCCCAGTGGATCATCTCTGTCACTGACCTCTCGAACGCTCTCTGGCTTTCGCACACGTTGCTCAGAGGGGAATTGTCAAAGATTTTCACTCCCGTGGTCACCTCCCGATCGGGATCCATGAAATGAAACTCTTAGCACTGGAAAATGTACTGCGGTCACCGGAAGAAAATCCTACCAGTATGGGTGTGCCTTAAAGCAAATTAGACATTGCTCAGCCAATGTGATGTGTTCGAACATCTGGACATTATCCACAAATGAATGGACTTACTAAACACTCGATTCGTCACTGTATAAGCAACCGTACCACAGTCTTCTGGCCAACACAATGGCGAGTGCCAGTCACCACCCAGATACAGACGGGCAGCGCTGTGTGAGCTGAACACCATACAAACCTTATAGCCTTACGACTATAAGCCAGCCCAATACTCAGGAAACTAGAGTTGAGTGCAGATGCATGGATCCCACGTTGCTATCCTGCGCCAGGTCTTAGTGGAGCGGGTTTACTGTTGCCGTCCTATGACGTGTTATGAAGTGCCGTCTATGTAACTGTGTCATGTGGATGACTGCCGTGAATGGCTGTATTGCGCGGCAAAGCGAGCAGTAAACCCGACGGAGCAGGCGCTAACTTGGTCACGTGACTAGGCGCAGCCACGCTCCAGTTAAGGTAGAATGGAAGCTTGCTGTTGACAAAAGTAAATTTATTCGAGATGAGGAGAAAGCCGTGACAGTGAATATGGAAGAATGGATCCACACAATACATTTATGAAATGAAAATAACTGACACGTAAAAGGTAAGCATACGTCTTTAGGACGCGCAAAGTAGAGCTATTTATACTATTGATATGAATATAGATGCTATCTTTTTAATTTAACATCTGAAATAACATCTTCACGTAAACAATGCGTAGGGAAATAATGCTGTAAAACAGTCACTAAAGATATTTTTATTCACATATCAATAATGCTCAAAACCTAAAAACCGAAAAAACAGACTGCTTAATTATACCCTGTTGGATATCAACAAGAACCATCACAAAATTTATACTGACTAGACCTAACTCTATGTAGTTTGAATGCTTCTATTGCGGGGGGGGGGGGGGGGGTTATAGTGTCGACCACAGACAGCATTCAGGGCTGCCAAAACAATGCTCAAATAAGCCAGCAGAATCGCTCTATGGCTGACCAAGATGGCCCTCTTCTCCTCAGTTCACATATTATTGTGCAACCATGCCAGACGGGCCGACTATAGAATTCGTAGCTATGTAACTGAGTGTTGTGCTGTGTTCCATGCCATAGTCTGCGACTTCCCCATCGCCTGGAGATGACATCTTTTCTACCTCGTAATTCGATTCATCTTCTTCTCTCTCCTACAAAAAAGTGGTAAAATACATCTGTTATTAGGTTGTGAAGAAGGTGGAGGGGGTATTCCTTTGTAGGAATTAGGAATGGATGTCGAGCCATGTATCGAATCTATGTTTAAGTTATGCTGAGAACTGGCACCGGAATCCATGCACCAAGATGCTGGAGCAGTCCTTTCCCGCAGCTTGATAATGGCTGCACGAGAAAGGGACAAGGGGAAACTGGAGACACTGTTTCAGAAATAAATGAAAATGGATTCGCAGTTGCAAATATGGACAACCATTAGCTGCATAATGGCACGACGACAGTGAAAATTTATTCCGGACCGGGACTCGAAACAGGATCACCGCTTATCGCGAACATTCGTCTTACCATTGAGCTAACCGAGCGCGCTTTACGGCCAGACTCGAAACTTTCATATGTCGTCTACCATGTTTTTACAGCCTGCACTTGTACATCCATCATGTACATTCCCGTACAGGGGAGACATTTTAGATGAAAGTCGCTTTCTGTCATTGAGCTAATGACGAGCGGGAAATCCGGGTTCGAGCCCCGGTCTGGCACAAATTTTCGCCGTCGTCATACCATTATAAAGCAGATGTTGTCCATATCCGTCACTGCGAATACATTTTCATGTATTTCATTACGGCTATAGTTGTCGCCATGCCTGTTCCTTGGGACATGCATTCGTCTCCGAAGGAACTTTGCTTTGTACTCCTGAACTACACTGTTGTCGTCTTCAGTCCTGAGACTGGTTTGATGCAGCTCTCCATGCTACTCTATCCTGTGCAAGCTTAATCATCTCCCAGTACTTACTGCAAACTACATCCTTCTGAATCTGCTTAGTGTATTCATCCCTTGGTCTCCCTCTACAATTTTTACCCTTCACACTGCTCTACAATGCTAAATTTGTGATCCCTTGATGCCTCAGAACATGTCTTACCAACCGGTCCCTTCTTCTTGTCAAGTTGCGCCACAAACTCCTCTTCTCCCCAATTCTATTCAATACCTCCTCATTAGTTATGTGATCTACCCATCTAATCTTCAGCATTCTTCTGTAGCACCCAGTTCTAAGCAAAGAAGGGAAAGCAGAAAGGTGGAAGGAGTATATAGAGGATCTATACAAGGGCGATGTACTTGAGGACAATATTATGGAAATGGAGGAGGATGTAGATGAAGATGAAATGGGAGATACGATACTGCGTGAAGAGTTTGACAGAGCACTGAAAGACCTGAGTCGAAACAAGGCCCCGGGAGTAGACAACATTCCATTGGAACTACCGACGGCCTTGGGAGAGCCAGTCCTGACAAAACTCTACCATCCGATGAGCAAGATGTATGAGACAGGCGAAATTCCCTCAGACTTCAAGAAGAATATAATAATTCCAATCCCAAAGAAAGCAGGTGTTGACAGATGTGAAAATTACCAAACTATCATTTTAATAACTCATAACTGCAAAATACTAACGCGAATTGTTTACAGACGAATGGAAAAACTGGTAGAAGCCGACCTCGGGGAAGATAAGTTTGGATTCCGTAGAGATATTGGAACACTTGAGACAATACTGACCCTACGACTTATCTTAGAAGAAAGATTAAGGAAAGGGAAACCTACGTTCCTAGTATTTGGCATTTGCAGACTTAGAGAAAGCTTTTGACAATGTTGACTGGAATACTCTCTTTCACATCCTGAAGGTGGCAGGGGTAAAATACAGGGAGCGAAAGGCTATTTACAATTGGTACAGAAACCAGATGGCAGTTATAAAAGTCGAGGGGCACGAAAGGGAAGCAGCGGTTGGGAAGGGAGTGAGAATGGGTTGTAGCCTGTCACCGATGTTATTCAATCTGTATATTGAGCAAGCAGTAAAGGAAACAAAAGAAAAATTCGGAGTAGGTATTAAAGTCCATGGAGAAGAAATAAAAACGTTGAGGTTCGCCGATGACATTGTAATTCTGTCAGAGACAGCAAAGGACTTGGAAGAGCAGTTGAACGGAATGGGCAGTGTCTTGAAAGGAGGATATAAGATGAACATCAACAAAAGCAAAAGGAGGATAATGGAAAGTAGTCGAATTAAGTCGGGTGATGCTGAGGGACTTAGATTAGGAAATGAGACGCTTAAAGTAGTAAAGGAGTTTTGCTATTTGGGGAGCAAAATAACTAATGATGGTCGAAGTAGAGAGGATATAAAATGTAGACTGGCAATTGCAAGGAAAGCGTTTCTGAAGAAGAGAAATTTGTTAACATCGAGTATAGATTTAAGTGTCAGGATGTCGTTTCTGAAAGTATTTGTATGGAGTGTATCCATGTATGGAAGTAAAACATGGACGATAAATAGTTTGGACAAGAAGAGAATAGAAGTTTTCGAAATGTGGTGCTACAGAAGAATGCTGAAGGTTACGTGGGTAGATCACATAACTAATGAGGAGGTATTGAATAGAACTGGGGAGACACTGCAGGCCATTAAAATTGCTAAAAACCAACAAGAAATGCAGATGATAAATGGGTATTCATTGGACAAATATATTATACTAGAACTGACATATGATTACATTTTCACGCAATTTGGATGCATAGATCCTGAGAAATCAGTACCCAGAACAACCACCTCTGGCCGTAATAACGGCCTTGATATGCGTGGGCATTAACAGAGCTAGGATGGCGTGTACAGGTACAGCTGCCCATGCAGCTTCTTCACAATACCACAGTTCATCAAGAGTAGTGACTGGCGTATTGTGACGAGCCAGTTGTTCGGCCACCAAGGACCAGACGTTTTCAATTGGTGAGAGATCTGGTGAATGTTCTGGCCAGGGCAGCAGTCGAACATTTTCTGCATCCAGAAAGTCCCGTAAAGGACCTGCAACATGCGGTCGTGCATTATCATGCTGAAATGTAGGGTTTCGCAGGGATCGAATGAATGGTAGAGCCACGGGTCGTAACACATCTGAAATGTAACGTCCACTGTTCAAAGTGCCGCTAATGCGAACAAAAGGTGACCGAGACGTGTAACCAATGGCACCCCATACCATCACGCCAGATGATATGCCATTATGGCGATGACGAATACTCGCTTCCAATGTGCGTTCACCGCGATGTCGGCAAACACGGATGCGACAATCATGATGCTGTAAACAGAACCCGGATTCATCCGAAAAAATGATATGAAACTTCCTGGCAGATTAAAACTGTGTGCCCGACCGAGACTCGAACTCGGGACCTTTGCCTTTCGCGGGCAAGAGCTCTACCAACTGAGCTACCGAAGCACGACTCACGGCCGGTACTCACAGCTTTACTTCTGCCAGTACCTCGTCTCCCACCTTCCAAACTTTACAGAAGCTCTCCTGCGAACCATGCAGAACTAGCACTCCTGAAAGAAAGGATATTGCGGAGACATGGCTTAGCCACAGCCTGGGGGATGTTTCCAGAATGAGATTTTCACTCTGCAGCGGAGTGTGCGCTGATATGAAACTTCCTGGCAGATTAAAACTGTGTGCCCGACCGAGACTCGAACTCGGGACCTTTGCCTTTCGCGGGCAAGTGCTCTACCAACTGAGCTCCCGAAGCACGACTCACGGCCGGTACTCACAGCTTTACTTCTGCCAGTACCTCGTCTCCCACCTTCCAAACTTTACAGAAGCTCTCCTGCGAACCATGCATAACTAGCACTCCTGAAAGAAAGGATATTGCGGAGACATGGCTTAGCCACAGCCTGGGGGATGTTTCCAGAATGAGATTTTCACTCTGCAGCGGAGTGTGCGCTGATATGAAACTTCCTGGCAGATTAAAACTGTGTGCCCGACCGAGACTCCAACTCGGGACCTTTGCCTTTCGCGGGCAAGTGCTCTACCAACTGAGCTACCGAAGCACGACTCACGGCCGGTACTCACAGCTTTACTTCTGCCAGTACCTCGTCTCCCACCTTCCAAACTTTACAGAAGTTCTCCTGCGAAGTTTCATATCAGCGCACACTCCGCTGCAGAGTGAAAATCTCATTCTGGAAACATCCCCCAGGCTGTGGCTAAGCCATGTCTCCGCAATATCCTTTCTTTCAGGAGTGCTAGTTCTGCATGGTTCGCAGGAGAGCTTCTGTAAAGTTTGGAAGGTGGGAGACGAGGTACTGCAAGAAGTAAAGCTGTGAGTACCGGCCGTGAGTCGTGCTTCGGTAGCTCAGTTGGTAGAGCACTTGCCCGCGAAAGGCAAAGGTCCCGAGTTCGAGTCTCGGTCGGGCACACAGTTTTAATCTGCCAGGAAGTTTCATATCAGCGCACACTCCGCTGCAGAGTGAAAATCTCATTCTCGAAAAAATGATGTTTCGTTGTAGGTGTCGCCACCAGAGCAAACCTTATGTGAATGCTCTGAAAAGCTAATCATTTGCATATCACAGCATCTTCTTCCTGTCGGTTAAATTTCGCGTCTGTGGCACGTCATCTTCGTGGTGTAGCAATTTTAATGACCAGTAGTGTACAATGCACTGCGATATGCTATTTTACAAACGTTCTGCCAACATTCGCATCAGTCTTGACTGCAGAGCAGCGCCGAAGCTGCCGCCACATCAAGGAAGCCCCATAATTTACTATGAACAACGTGAAAACCAAAAGAAACACAAGATATATGTTCGATGAGCCAAAACATAATGACCAGTGCCCACTGCAAGGCTGAATGTCGCCTGGTGACGTTAACAGATATGCGACGCGATACGAAAAGTATACAAGCAGACCTGAGACGAAAGGGGAATTATTCTACTGACGATAGGGGCAGCAAATGGGGAAACCCACTGACATAAGAGAACTTAGACATAATCCAGATTGTTATGGGCCGGTACTGGGGGACAAGTATCCCGGAAACGGCAAAAATGGTCGGCTGTTTGCTTGCTACGGCCCTGAGCATGTATAGAAAGCTGTTGAAGGATGATGGAACGACGAATAGGTGACAAGAATGAGGAGGTCGTAGGCTTGCCCGCTCTGTAAAGCAGGATAGGCAGCAATCTGTGGCAGATCTGACGACGCAGTGCAGTGCTGGTGCGGGTATAACTGTGTCAGAGCGCAGTGCTGCAAAGATCGCTGAACATGGCGCTTCGAAGCAGATGACCAGTAAGTGCTTCCATGTTGACGGAACAATGTCACCAACCGAGGTTGAGTGGACACGGGTTCATCCACAATCTACACCTACATTCATACTCCGCAAGTCATCGTCCGGTAAGTGGCAGAGGATACCCTAGACCACTACTAGTCATTTCCTTTCCTATTCAACTCACGAACAGAGCTAGGGAAAAAAGCGATTGTCTGTATGGCTCCGTATGAGCCTTAATTTCTTTCTTCTTTCTTCGTGGATCTTACGCGAAATGTATGCTGGCGGCAGTAGAATCGCTCTGCAGTCAGCTTCAAATGCCGGCTCTCTAAATTTTATCCCCAGTATTCCATGAAAAGACCGCCACCTTCCCTCCAGAGATTCCCATTGGAGTTCAGAAAGTATCTCCGTAGTACTTGCGTATTGTTCGAACCAACCGGTATCAAATCTAGGAATTCGCCTCTGAATTGCTTCGGTGCCTTCCTTTAATCGACCTAGTACAGATTCCAAACACTCAAGAAGTACTCAAGAATAGATCAATCTAATGCCCTGTATGAAGCCTTCTTTGCAAATGAACCACATTTTTCCAAAAAATATCCCAATAAACGGAGGTCGACCAACTGCCTTCTCTATCACAATCCTCACACGCTCGTTCCATTTCATATCGCTTTGCAACGACTCTTAGGTCTATAGATAAGGTTGCCTAATGGGATGAACCGTGTTTCTTGTTACATCGAATCGATGACTGTGTCTTGATACGCAGTGATCCAAGCAAACGGCTTCTCGAAACATGCGCTGTGCCATGGATAAAGCCCGATGGACGCAGTATTATGCTTCGGGGGACATTCACCTGGTCTTCCATGGGACAAAGAATCTAGTGAAACCTTTTTAAGTGCATTATCTGAAAACTACTTTGAGCAGTTAAACAGAGAACCGACTCGTGGTGATAACATATTAGATCTTCCGGTGACAAACAGACCCGAACTATTGGAAACAGTTAACGCAGATCAGGGAATCAGCGATCATAAAGCGGTTACTGCATCGATGATTTCAGCCGTAAACAGAAATATTAGAAAAGGTAGGAAGACTTTTCTGTTTAGCAAAAGTGACAAAAAGCAGATTTCAGATTACTTGACGGCAAACACAAAAGTTTTGTCTCAAGTACAGATAGTGTTGAGGATCAGTGGACAAAGTTCAAAACCATAGTACAATATGCATTAGATGAGTATGTGCCAAGCAAGATCGTAAGAGATGGAAAAGAGCCACCATGGTACAACAACCGAGTTAGAAAACTGCTGCAGAAGCAAAGGGAACTTCACAGCAAACATAAACATAGCTAAAGCCTTGCAGACAAATAAAAATTACGCGAAGCGAAATGTAGAGTGAGGAGGGCTATGCAAGAGGCGTTCAATGAATTCGAAAGTAAAGTTCTATGTACTGACTTGGCAGAAAATCCTAAGAAATTTTGGTCTTATGTCAAAGCGGTAGATGAATCAAAACAAAATGTCCAGATACTCTGTGACCGAAATGGTACTGAAACAGAGGATGACAGACTAAAGGCCAAAATACTAAATGTCTTTTTCCAAAGCTGTTTCACAGAGGAAGACTGCACTGTAGTTCCCTCTCTAGATTGTCGCACAGATGACAAAATGGTAGATATCGAAATAGACGACAGAGGGATAGAGAAACAATTAAAATCGTTCAAAAGAGGAAAGGCCGCTGGACCTGATGGGATACCAGTTCGATTTTACACAGAGTACGCGAAAGAACTTGCCCCCCTTCTTGCAGCGGTGTACCGTAGGTCTCTAGAAGAGCGTAACGTTCCAAAGGATTGGAAAAGGGCACAGGTCATCCCCGTTTTCAAGAAGGGACGTCGAACAGATGTGCAGAACTATACTCCTATATCTCTAACGTCGATCAGTTGTAGTATTTTGGAACATGTATTATGATCGAGTATAATGTGCTTTCTGGAGACTAGAAATCTACTCTGTAGGAATCAGCATGAGTTTCGAAAAAGACGATCGTGTGAAACCCAGCTCGCGCTATTCGTCCACGAGATTCAGAGGGCTATAGACACGGGTTCCCAGGTAGATGCCGTGTTTCTTGACTTCCGCAAGGCGTTTATACAGTTCCCCACAGTCGTTTAATGAACAAAGTAAGAGCATATGGACTATCAGACCAATTGTGTGATTGGATTGAAGAGTTCCTAGATAACAGAACGCAGCATGTCATTCTCAATGGAGAGAAATCTTCCGAAGTAAGAGTGATTTCAGGTGTGCCGCAGGGGAGTGTCGTAGGACCGTTGCTATTCACAATATACATAAATGACCTTGTGGATGACATCGGAAGTTCACTGAGGCTTTTTGCAGATGATGCTGTGGTGTATCGAGAGGTTGTAACAATGGAAAATTGTACTGAAGTGCAGGAGGATCTGCAGCGAATTGTGCATGGTGCAGGGAATGGCAATTGAATCTCAATGTAGACAAGTGTAATGTGCTGCGAATACATAGAAAGAAAGATCCCTTATCATTTAGCTACAATATAGCAGGCCAGCAACTGGAAGCAGTTAATTCCATAAATTATCTGGGAGTACGCATTATGAGTGATTTAAAATGGAATGATCATATAAAGTTGATCGTCGGTAAAGCAGATGCTACACTAAGATTCATTGGAAGAATCCTAAGGAAATCTAATCCGAAAACAAAGGAAGTAGGTCACAGTACACTTGTCCGCCCACTGCTTGAATACTGCTCGGCAGTGTGGGATCCGTACCAGATAGGGTTGATAGAGCGGGTAGAGAAGATCCAACGGAGAGCAGCGCGTTTCGTTACAGGATCATTTAGTAATCGCGAAAGCGTTACGGAGATGACAGATAAACTCCAGTGGAAAACTCTGCGGGAGAGAAGCTCAGTAGCTCGGTACGGGCTTTTGTTGAAATTTCGAGAACATACCTTCACCGAGGAGTCAAGCAGTATATTGCTCCCTCCTACGTATATCTCGCGAAGAGACCATGAGGATAAAATCAGAGAGATTAGAGCCCACACAGAAGCATACCGACAATCCTTCTTTCCACGAACAATACGAGACTGGAATTGAAGGGAGAACCGATAGAGGTACTCAAGGTACCCTCCGCCACACACCGTCAGGTGGCTTGCGGAGTATGGATGTAGATGTAGATGGTAGTAATGGAAGTCACAGTGACTACTGTGGACTCTTGAAGATCATTGTGTACCGGCTACTCCTGTTCGAGCTTCATGTTTTCCCCGGCAGCGATAGCATCTTCCTTAAGGATAACTGTCCGTGTCACAAGGCCAGAGTAGTGGTTTGTGGACCAATATAGAGAACTCACGTTGGTGTCTTGGCCACTAAATTCCCCTGGTATTAACCCAACAGAGCATATCTGGGGTGCTCTACCCACACAAAACACCCATCCATAGGTTACAGAAATTGCGTGATCAGTTTTTACACATCTGGCACTGCGTACCTCGGGAAATTATTTACCAAGATTTGTCGAATCCATGCCACTCAGAACCGCTACTGTTTTGCGTTCCAAAGGTAGAGTATTACACTGTTGAGCAGGTTGTCAAAATGTATGGTTCATCCGTGTGAAGTGGCTGTGTCAAATCAAACACCTTTCAGTCTCAAATTTCCGAACCGTTTCGGCGATTTAGAACGCCATCTTCAGGCCCCCTGACCGACGTGAAGGAAGATTCCAACCTCGGTTCCGGTCAAAATAAAGGCCAGCATTCAAATACTTGTTCTGTAGATTTCTGCTTAATACATTCATCACTTGAACCATCATCTGCCAACTGAACAGACGGCGGATGATGGTTGAAGTGATCGTCGTATCAATCAGAAATCTGCATATACCAATATTTGAATGTGGCCCTTATTTTGACCGGAACCGGAACGTCGGTCAGGGGACCTGAAAACGGCGTGGTAAATCGCCGAAACTGGTAGCCTAATAAAAACTGTTCGTAAATTAGACGGTTGAAAGGTGTTTGATTTGACATCCTGTACTGAACTGCCTAGTCCAACATCCATCTCTGGAAAGATAAACATACAGGTACTTGAAGTACTGTTTCATGTCGTATTCGGTGATTTTATACGTGCTGCTTATAAGGGAAAGTTCCCATCGCATTCCCCTCAGATTTGGTGGTAAGATGGCCAGTGGAAAGCCCGTCAAAAACTGAACACAGATCAAGCATGAAAACACGAAAAAGATGTACTAAACTGTGAAAAAAGAAGCAAAGTGGAAACAGTGAACTGTCCGAGCTCAAGATGTGAAACATCAAGCAAATCTGAGTAGCTATGGAGTCGTGGTTATTGGACTGTGAAAGGGGAGAAACGTGTCCAAATCTTTCTCATGCCCCATACATATATATTTTTTTTCACGAAATTATAAACGTTCCGTCCGATTATTGACCTGCCTCTTCGCTATATTCAGAATTGTGTTTGTGTCGTGGTGTACCGTCCGTTTGCAACAGTGAGGTGTAACGAAAGGCCCTCAAGACATACGTACCATGTATTTGTTCTACACAAATACCCAGTGACAGCTGCTGTGGAAGAGCCCAAGAACGCCCTAACTTTCGAAAGCTTGCGAATTTATTGGTTCTTTTTCTTTGAATGCTGTTAAACATAACATAGATGCCGCAATCTGAAACATACGGCACTTAAATCTCCCATGCTACTGCTCCTCTAGACTCCATGAAACTTGGAACAGGGTCACGAGCACATCTTCAGTTGCGCACGCTTAAAGGAGCTTTTGTGCTTTCTCAACTCGCGTGACGTAATCGCCTTACGGGCCAAATGCATACATATTTGACCAGCAAAGTGCACGTTTCACGATGTGCCAAGTTAGCCCTTGCCACTCAACTAGACGTTTACGTTAGTGCCACAGATGGTAGCACACTGCGGCAGACGTCTATGCCCATTCGCTATGGTGAGTCATGTTTATCTATGCTATAGGCCTACACTGCATACATGAAAATGCACGAGAAGCTGTATCACTGGTTTCTCTGATATTCACTTAAATGTGGGATCGATGGCTGTGTGCTTTGGGCCCTTATGGATCTCAGCGTCCATTTGCATTCTAGTCAAATCCTGATAGATGTGCTCATTTACTCACTATGTACTGTAGTAAAATTGGATCGGACGTTAGTATATGTTAAAACTGAACTGGCAGTAAACCTATTTTGTGGGTTTCTGAATGAGTTATAGTATATTAAGTTATGAATTTTATCATACAGTAATGCATTTGAGGCGCTGACGAAGGAAACTCCTACGGCACCTCTCTCAGATTTAGTGGTGAAAACACGAAGAAGATGTACGAAACTGTGAAAAAAGAAGCAAAGTCGAAACATTGAACTATCCAAGCTCAAGATGTGCAACATCAAGCAAATTTGAGTAGCCATGGCGTCGTGGTTATTGGACTGTGAAAGGGGACATACGTGTTCAAATCTTCCTCGTGCCCCATACATATATTTTTTTTTCACAAAATTATGAACTTTCCGACCGATCATTGACCTGTTGTTCGCTATATACAAATTTTTGTTTGTGTCGTCGTGTACAGTCAAGATCAAGGGTGAAAACAGGAAGGAGGCGTACTGAACTATGAAAAAAAAAACGCAAAATAGAATCAGTGAACGATCCAAGGACAAGAACTACAGTATAGAGGAACCCTGAAGGCTAATGGCGTTGTAGTTAAGTGATTCTGCTGTTGGAGTACCGCGCGGGCAAGCCGTATTCGAAACTACGTCTTGCCAATTTTTTTTCTTTTTTTCACGGTATTCAGATTTGTGTCTGTGTCGCGGTGTAGCGTCCGTTTGCAACAGCAAGGTATAACGAAACGACCTTTGATGACAGTTGGTTTTGCACAACTACTGTATTAGCAGCCGAAATTAAGTGACTTTCCAATAGGAACAGCAAACGTTTGATGATAAGGCGACAAGCCAACCGAATCGTCCACTGTAAAACACCTCTTGTGTTTCATACACGGCGTTAATAACAGTACGTGCGTTATGTGATAGGATTGTCTTACCGACAGGCCTAATTTGTAGCCTGGTAAGTGAGTGATATATGCCTCCTTTCCCGATTTAGGTGCCCGTATGAATATTAATGTGATCATTCCCAAGAAAATGATGGAAGCATAGCTTGTCACACAAGCTGCGACAAATGAACACAACAGGTTCACAATCACACAGTTTCTCTGTGCTCTGTCGAAACACCCGTTTTTAACGTTTTTGAAGTTGCGTTCCGTTTTGGAAGTTTTGACTCTTGAATTCCTTCGTTGTAACGTAGTTCACACCCGTTTATTCGTTTCTTTTCTTTTGTTTTTTGTTTTCATTTCTGTGAGACGTGTATGTTTCGCTCTATATTGCTGCACTTGTTAAGCTTGGCGCTTTCACTGTTCCTAGTTCACTTCCTGTTTTTTTTTTTTTTCACGGTTCAGTACGCCTTCTTCCTGTTTTCATGCTATATCTGTGTTCAGCTTTTGGCGGGCTACCCACTGTACCGTCTTACCACTAAATGTGATATCACACTGGACTCGCATTCGGGAGGACGACGGTTCAATCCCGTCTCCGGCCATCCTGATTTAGGTTTTCCGTGGTTTCCCTAAATCGTTTCAGGCGAATGCCGGGATGGTTCGTTTGAAAGGGCACGGCCGATTTCCTTCCCAATCCTTCCCTAACCCGAGCTTGCGCTCCGTCTCTAATGACCTCATTGTCGACGGGACGTTAAACACTCACCACCACCACCACCACTAAATGTGAGGGGGTTGCGAGGGAGTTTCCCTTGTGAGAATCATAAGGGCCTAAAACGCATCACCGTCTATTGTGAGGTTGTAGCATTCGTTCATGCTTCAGAAATCTGGTAGCATACTGCGGCAGACTTTTATCCCCGTTCGCTAAGGTGAGCCATGATTGTCTGAGCTGTAGACTCCCATTGCATATATGAAATTCACGAAAAGATGTATCACTGGTTTCTCTGATATTCACTTAAATGTGGGATTGACGGCTGTGTTCTTTAGGCCCTCAGCGCCTTATTTCTATTCTAGTCAAGTGACCGTTTTGATAGACATTACTACTTGAATTTAATCATTTCCACGAATGGCGCTTTGTATTTGGACTTTGTTGTTTACCGTTGGGGTATCGGCTTTCGCGAGCAGTGTAAACATGAACAATGTTGAATCTATTTTAAATGCTGATAGAAAAGTGAAGCTGTGAGGACGGGTCGTGAGTCGTGCTTGGGTAGCTCAGTCGGTAGAGAATTTTCCTCGGTAGAGAACTAACCCGCGCCCGCGAAAGGCAAAGGTCTCAAGTTCGAGTCGCGGTCCGACACACAGCTTTAATTTTCCAAGAAGCTGCCTATCAGCGCCCACTCCGCTGCAGAGTGAAAATTTCGATCTTGGAACAGAAAAGTAAATTACCAGGAAAATTCAGCCGAAAAAGAACTAGGGCCTCCGAAAACAGATCCTTTGATTGAGAGAGTGGCGAAATCAAATAACCGTGACTACAAGTGAACATTTAACAAGAAAAGTGTAGTACAGTCAGCACAAGCTGCTGTGTGGGTAAGGTGTTAGAATATCTGATTTTCAGCCCAGAAGTAAATACATGGACTAATACATCTATTAGGGATCTTGTAGGTTTCTCCGAAAAAATGGAAAAGCACAAAAACTCCCACTTACACAAAAATGCGAAATGGAGAGTTGCCAAAGGCTACACATTATTTCGTTATTGCCCTAAACTGTACTTAATTAGGCACCAAAAAACAAAATTCCACAAAAACAATTCTTTCTTTTGTCATATAAGTTATGCATCTCATTATTATTATTAGTGTTATTATTATTAATGCTATTATTATTATTGGCAGTAGCGATAGTTGCATAAATTTGTTTATAAGCATAACTGTTATACAGCAGATGCTATTAATTTCACACTCTCAAATTTATCTGAATCTAAAAATTTGTGAACAACAAGAATATATACTTACAAGCAGCCACTGCAAGTACCACATGCTATGACTCTTGTGTTCCGTTTTGGAAGTTTTGAATCTTGAATTTCTTTTTTGTAATGTGCTCACATCCGTTTATTTATTGTTTTCATTCCTGTGAGAGGTCTATGTGGCATCTCACTGTTCATCACATTTACTTGCGACGGTAATATGTTCTTACCACATGACCGATATTCTATAACCAATATAAAGCATGACAATTGCCAAGACTACAGAAGGAGAATAACACTTCAGTGACCGAGCGGAAAGTTCATAATATTGTGACAAGAACTGGGACACTAGGAAGATTTGAATACGGATCTCCCGCTCTGCAGTTCAACACCGTGACCACACAGCCACTTCGCCGTGATTCTTGAAATTTGCTCGATCTTGCACATCTTGAGTTTGGACCGTTCACTGTTTCTACACTACTGGCCATTAAAATTGCTACATCAACAAGAAATGCAGATGATAAATGGGTATTCATTGGGCAAATATATTATACTAGAACTGACATGTGATTACATTTTCACGCAATTTGGATGCATAGATCCTGAGAAATCAGTGCCCAGAACAACCACCTCTGGCCGTAATAACGGCTTTGATACGCCTGGGCATTGAGTCAAACAGAGCTTAGATGGCGTGTACAGGTACAGCTGTCCATGCAGCTTCAAAACGATACCACCGTTCATCAAGAGTAGTGACTGGCGTATTGTGACGAGCCAGTTGCTCGGCCACTTTCTGAAATCAGCAACTCTGATAATAAAATTAAAACAATTTGGAATATTATTAAAAGAGAAACAGGTCAACCAAGAGCAGAGGAAGACAGTATTACCATCAAATTGAATGAAAACTTTACGAACAAAAAGTCAGAAGTTGAAAGTATTTTTAATAATCATTTTCTAAATGTTGTGGATATAGTAGGATCCAGGTGTTCATTAGAATATGCTAGGCTGTTAATGGAAGAGGCCATACCTGTGCAATTTGATACAATTGAAATCTCACCCACTTCTCCCTCTGAAATTAGGAAAATAATAAACTTGCTTAAAAGCAAAAACTCACATGGAATTGATGGCATTTCCAGCAAAATACTAAAAGCTTGTTCTCAACAGATAAGTAAGATTCTCAGCCACCTGTGTAATAGCTCTCTGGAACAGGGCATTTTCCCTGATAGACTGAAATATGCTATTGTTATACCTTTGCATAAAAAGGGGGATAGATCTGATGTCAACAATTACCGTCCAATCTCCCTTCTAACAGCTTTATCCAAAATTTTTGAGAAAGTAATGTATGCAAGAGTAGCTTCACATATCTGTAAAAATGAAGTACTAACAAAAGGTCAGTTTGGTTTCCAGAAAGGTTTTTCAACAGAAAATGCCATATATGCTTTCACCAGTCAAATTTTGAATGATCTGAATAACCGAACACCACCCATTGGGATTTTTTGTGATCTCTCAAAGGCTTTTGATTGTGTAAATCATGAAATTCTGCTAGACAAGCTCAAGTATTGTGGCATGAGTGGGACAGTGCACAAATGGTTTAATTCGTACCTAACTGGAAGAGTGCAGAAAGTTGAAACAAGTAGTTCTCGTAACATGCAAAGATCAGCACATTCCTCAAACTGGGGAACTATCAAGAATGGGGTTCCACAAGTGTTAGTCTTGGGTCCTTTGTTTTTCTTATTATGTATTAATGACTTGCCATTCTATATCCATGAAGAGGCAAAGTTAGTTCTCTTCGCTGATGATACAAGTATAGTAATCACACCTGAGAAACAAGAATTAACTGATGAAATTGTCAATACTGTCTTTCAGAAAATTACTAAGTGGTTCCTTGTAAACGGACTCTCACTGAATTTTGATAAGACACAGTACATACAGTTCCGTACAGTGAATGGTATGACGCCATTAATAAATATAGACCTTAATCAGAAGCATATAGCTAAGGTAGAATATTCCAAATTTTTAGGTGTGTCCGTTGATGAGAGATTAAATTGGAAGAAACACATTGGTGATCTGCTGAAACGTTTGAGTTCAGCTACTTATGCAATAAGGGTCATTGCAAATTTTGGTGATAAACATCTTAGTAAATTAGCTTACTACGCCTATTTTCACTCATTGCTTTCATATGGCATCATATTTTGGGGTAATTCGTCACTGAGGAATAAAGTATTTATTGCACAAAAGCGTGTAATCAGAATAATAGCTGGAGTCCACCCAAGATTATCCTGCAGACATTTATTTAAGGATCTAGGGATATTCACAGTAGCTTCTCAGTATATATACTCTCTTATGAAATTTGTTATTAACAACCAAACCCAATTCAAAAGTAATAGCAGTGTGCATAACTACAATACTAGGAGAAAGGACGATCTTCACTATTCAAGATTAAATCCTACTTTGGCACAGAAAGGGGTGAATTATACTGGCACTAAAGTCTTTGGTCACTTACCAAATAGTATCAAAAGTCTGACAGATAACCAACAAGTATTTAAGAAGAAATTAAAAGAATTTCTGAATGACAACTCCTTCTACTCCATAGAGGAATTTTTAGATATAAATTAAGAAAAAAAAGAAAAAAACAAAAATATTAAAAAAAATTAAAAAAATAAAAATAAAAAATAAAGAAAAACAAAAAAACACACAAAAAAATAAAGTTGTTATATTAACTTAAGTATGTTGTTAAATTAACCTAGTTATGTCATGTATTGGAAAATTCGACTCGTTCCACATCATTACGAAATATCGTATTCATGATCCATGGAACTAGTATTAATCTAATCTAATCTAATCTAATCCACCATTGACCACACATTTTCAATTGGTGAGAGATTTGGAGATTGTGCTGGCCAGGGCAGCAGTCGGATATTTTCTGTATCCAGAAAGGCCCGTACAGGACCTGCAACATACGGTCGTGCATTATCCTGCTGAAATGTAGGGTTTCGCAGGGATCGAATGAATGGTAGAGCCATGGGTCGTAACACATCTGAAATGTAACGTCCACTGTTCAAAGTGCCGTCAATGCGAACAAGGGGTGACCGAGACGTGTAACCAATGGCACCCCATACCATCACGACGGGTGATACGCCAGTATGGCGATGACGAATACTCACTTCCAATGTGCGTTCACCACGATGTCGCCAAACACGGATGCGACCATCATGATGCTGTAAACAGAACCTGGATTCATCCGAAAAAATGACGTCATGCCATTCATGCACCCAGTTCCGTCGTTGAGTACACCATCGCAGGCGCTCCTGTCTGTGATGCTGCGTCAAGGGTAACCGCAGCCATGGCCTCCGAGCTGATAGTCCATGCTGATTCAAACGTCGTCGAACTGTTCGTGCAGATGGTTGTTGTCTTGCAAACGTTCCCATCTGTTGACTCAGGGATCGAGACGTGTCTGCACGATCCGTTACAGACATGCGGATAAGATGCCTGTCATCTCGACTGCTAGTGATACGAGGCCGTTGGGATCCAGCACGGCGTTCCGTGTTACCCTCCTGAACCCACCGATTCCTATTCTGCTAACTGTCATTGGATCTCGACCAATGCGCGCAGCAATGTCGCGATACGTGTGAAGGCATTGCTAATTACGCCTATAAAATTTTTTTTCGTGATTTTTTTTAGATTTCTATTCTTTTTGTTTTGTTCATATGGGCATTTCTAATTGTGATTATGTAATATTCTACTGTGGTTTTTAAATGTAAAGATGTGATTGTGATTATTTCGTTTGCCAATAGATAAATATGTTTCTTGCTTTGTACCTGTGGTAAAGTTTCTAAAGTTCTCTTTTGGAATATTATTAATTGTGAAAAATGCAGTCAATAACATTTATAAAGGTTTATGTAATTTACGATAACGATATAACATCTATAGACAGGGGACAGCGATAGTGATATCGAGAGTTGAAAGGTTGTTGCGTAGTAGAGGGGATGGTGGATCGCGTGTCTGTGAAGCGTGCGCGGGAAAAATAGTACTGTGTTCCATGAAAAGCATACGTAATTGTATGGACAGTGATACCGAACTATCAGATTATTAATACTCTTTGCCGGTCGCGGTGGTCTAGCGGTTCTAGGCGCTCAGTCCGGACTGCGCGACTGATACGGTCGCAGGTTCGAATACTGCCTCGAGCATGGATGTGTGTGATGTCCTTAGATTAGTTAGGTTTAAGTAGTTCTAAGTTCTAGGGGACTGATGACCATAGATGTTAAGTCCTACAGTGCTCAGAGCGATTTGAACAATTTGTTAATTCTCTTTACCACTGCGGTATGTAATGCCATCGCCAGCGAACTTTAAGAGCAAATAAACCGGACTGTGAAAGTGCCGCTAACATTACTTTGTTGTGGCCGACACGAACTGTGCCTTTATTCGAATGAACTTTGCTGGTATTGGTTTTGGGTGGTGGAACTGTTGTATATCACATTCTATCAAGCCATGAAAGTGAAGACTAATTAACTGTGCAATATAAATGGCTTTCAGTGACGTTGTCGAAGGTTGAAATGCGAGAACAGAGTGGACATTGTTTACGGTGTGCTTCACACACAAGAACAATTCTATGAACTGTGTATTTGTGGCTAAGACTATATGAATGTGACGAACCGTGTAATTATGGACGATAGCGTCACGGACAGTGCATAAAGTGTAAAAACGAGCGATGTCTACGTCATGTACTTTGAAAGAGAGGACATGTCAACAACGTTCGTATACTGGCGTCTTGTGGTTTGTTAATCACCACGGGGTTAATGATACAGCTGTGCCGGAACTTTATTTGCGTTTCGCCGGAGAAGATTAACCAGCGGAACTGTCTGTATCCTGCTCTCATCATCGTAACCCGCCGACATCGTGCTGCCCAACGCAACGCTTCGTATGCAACAAAAAGTTAAGGGACTTCGCTGAACGTTATCCCCTGACCTAGAAACTTTCTTTCTCTATTAAAAGTATAAGAATTACAGACTCTGTTTAATTAAATTCTTTGTTTAGTTTGTTTGCTTTCTGTTAACGAAAATAAAATTACAATCAGTGAATTAAAAGTTGCCTGGTAGTCATTGTTGAAACACCAGTAAATATAAACTTCTTCCTCTCATTAGGACTAATTCTCCTTGCATGCCAAAATTATTTTAGTTATTTTATGTAGTTTTATGCATTGTTATGAGACTAGATATATGACAGTAACTAATAAGAGTATTTTGTTGCGAAATATGGCTTCGCGCGAAAATTACGGCGACCGCCATAATTGCTTGCGTTTTGACCAATAATGTAAAAGCTGCTATTCCCGTATTGGTGCTTTTCCTGACGTGAGCGGGAATTATAAATGTCAGCTGTCAAATCACGTAGTGACTCTTTACCCAGTAATAAAAGTTTTTTTTTTATATTGTATTGCTAAGAGTCGTAGTATTAAGAGACACTAGTTATACTCAAAAGTGGGAAGATGTATGGTGAAACCCCCCAGTGTTCATGCGATTGTTAACAGTATTGTGTGTGATTCACGAAATTTTGTCACTTATTTTGTCGGTTCAGGTTAATTTCAGAGCAGTTTCTCGTGAATATTAGAGTTTTCAGTTCATAAACAAAGTGGAATCGTAGCCAATTGAGAAGTATAACAAAGAGTGTGGTTTTCCAACTAGAATTTTGGATGACTTCACAGTTCAGATTTTGATAATTATTTTTCCTGTGGGTTGAGGTCATCACATACGATAAACCACAATCGTGGTAGGCTACAATCCGATCTTTATCAACGGAAACGTGATGGTACGCATTTCTCCTCCTTACACGAGGCATCACAACAACGTTTCACCAGGCAACGCCGGTCAACTGCTGTTTGTGTATGAGAAATCGGTTGGTAACTTTCCTCATGTCAGCACGTTGTAGGTGTCGCCACCGGCGCCAACCTTGTGTGAATGCTCTGAAAAGCTAATCATTTGCATATCACAGCATCTTCTTCCTGTCGGTTAAATTTCGCGTGTGTTGCACGTCATCTTCGTGGTGTAGCAATTTTAATGGTCAGTAGTGTATTTTGTTTATTTTTTCATAGTTCAGTACAGCTTCTTCCCCATGAGAATCCTGAACGAAAAAATAGACTGTGCCCAGAATGGAAGAGGGAGAAGTGCTCCTTTTTGGCCCTCCCCTCCCCCCTTTCCCCACCCACGCCCGCTGTGTATGTGCTGGGGCTCGCTGCGTGCGCAGCCGCGACGCGTCGCCACCGTCGCCGGATGCCGGCCATTACAAGCGCCTACGCCGGACAGTGGAACACAGCACAGCACACAAGAGTGCCGCCGCTCGTTGTCCTACGCGTCGCATTAGTTTTACGTGATACGGCCACGAGCGCGCCGTTTCCGCCGCTGTCGCTTTCCTAAGGAATGAATAATGGTGTGCCACGTCGAACAAATTTAGCTATTAAGCGGCTAGAGATCAGAGACAACGTGCAGCCGTCTGGACGAGACAACTTACTGCGGAGTTAGGAACACTAGCACGGCTGTTGGAAGCTCCACGAGGCTGTTTGTGCATGTTGCTTTTGTATGTAGAGAGACGCTGCAGAGCCGGAAAATTACAGCGAAATTCTAAAAGAGCGGCAGAGGATGTACTCTTGGTGCAGGTTTGTTTGACCCTCAACATAAACAAATACACGGCCGGCGCAAGATTAACTGCCGCCCAGAGCGAGCTGCAAAATTGCAGCCTCCACTTCTTAAAAAAATGTTTGCGTCATGCTAAAAATCTGTTAGTTTTTTGGTATGTGTGGAAACTTGACTTGAAAAGTTTCTCATGTGATTTAAACAAATCTAGTTCTTAAAAGCAATTTTAATAAACCACGCGAACTTACCGCTACCGTTAATGAGCGTCCTTTATATGGTTATGTTACCCATAATGTATCCTGCGGAAAACAAAGTATAATTACAACACAACTTATAATTTAATGTTAATTTGCTTTGAACAATAATGTGTACAGTAACAATTTATTTTCCGTTGAACAAAATAAAAAACAACGCTGTAAAGAACTGGCAACTGAACAAATCTAACCTTACTGGCTTTCGCTTGCGCAAACTCTTTTACTCGATCCGCTTAATTTAAGCCCTCTGTAAGCTCGCGCTCAGTAGATACTGTTGCGAGTTCATTTTAACGAGTGTGGCTCATCGTTGATCTGAGCTATGTTTTCATCAGTTTTATCTTTGAGAAACTTCTCTCTCCGTTCGTGGCCGTCGCCGGGAGTGTCACGAGAACTGTTAGAGCAATGTTGACACTGGGGCCAAAATTACGTCTTCCTGTAAACTTCAAAGTCCGTCTTGTATCTATTACAGGTTTCACCAAGGCTGGAAGCACCAAGCTCTTCCCTCAACTCCAGCGCATCATCGTCTGTTGACTCGTTGTCTTGTAAAACCACCGCGAGGTTTCTACACTTTTCGTCCAGGCTATCAGGAGGCGTATTCATCAGCTTTGCGATGTACACTCTTTGACATAAAACTCGACCGGCGGCCGGCCGCTTCAGAGGCTAAGTCCGCGCCGATCGCGACATGGGACAATAAAACTGGCCAACTCGCTAATTCTCTAAGTCCGGTTATCTGCACAATCTGGCAACACTGCAGACTGCGGCACTTCCTGGAGGAAAACTTGTCCCATGATAGAGAAACACTAGGCTGATTACGCCTGTGGTCTCAGTCCGCCTTTCGCCGCGGAGCAGCTCGGACTTGTTTACGTCTCGGCTGCGAACGGTCGCGGAAGAAGCGGTGTTTACACCGTCGTCACTCGCGTGTGTTACTGTTTAAATCGAAGGCAATGGCACACAATTTCCGAAAAACCACGATACAGTTCACGTTCTGTAACGAGTATGCAAGACCGAAGGCTTTCGAAATCGAACGTTTCTTGAGGGACGAAGTGCATCTTAATTACACGGAGATTATTGGAATTGATTTATCAATCGTGAGCAGCACTCTTTACGTGAAGATGATTGACGACGCAGCATGTGATAGGATCATTGAAGCCGCCAAACGAGGATTCCAGTTCCGACACTCCGATGGTCATATTGGCGAAGTTTTAGTCGCTCATTCGGGCCTGGGCGTGCGTACGATTCGAATCTTCGAGCTGCCTTTCGAGATACCCGAATCATTGGTCACTGAATCACTCCAGCCATATGGCAGAGTTATTAGTCATACGGCCGAACGCTGGGCAAGTTTTAGCACGTATCCAGTGCTCAATGGTGTCCGACAGGTGCGAATTGCCCTTACAAAACATGTGCAATCGTACATAAACATCGGCGGCTGTAGAGCTATTGTCATCTATGATGGACAGCCCAGGACATGCTCAGGGTGTGGTGGTGAAGGACATCTTCGATCAGCGTGTATGCAGAGGAGACTCGTGCAACTCCCCAGCGGAGACTTCCAGAATCCGACCACACCAACGTCACTGCCGATGACTTACGTGACGGCACTTCGCGGGGAGGTGACTCCGAGGTCGGAGCGCACCATCGAACCGACGCCGCAGTTGATTGAGGCGCCTTCGGACGCCACTGAGGAAGGAATGGCTCCGACCAACCTCCAATCTCAGACACTACAGGTGGCGCAGAAAGAGGATGAGAGCATCACAATAGGTATGGAAGCTGAAGTGGAACGGCCCCAGGGGATTGTGGCGGCGGCGGGAACGCAGGAGATGCAAGATGCGCCAACACCAGAGGCCGAGGTTAGGGCCCGCAAACAACGCTCGCCAAAGCGCCGCAAGAAGCGCCGACTAAACTCTGCGGAGACGCTCCCTTCTCTTCTAGGGAGCCCAGACGAGTCTAACACTATGGACCTGTCTGACATGGAACCACAAGCTTCGGATGTCGCAGATCATATGAATTCGGACAGTGAAATGATGTCATATCGTTCAGACGACGCATCCGCTCAGGGGCCTGCTACCCCTTCGGCGGTGGAGTCTACAGCTGCGAAAGAACAACAGATGTCACACAACAATGCCGCACAGGAAAATTTGGAGCACACCAATAGTATCAGCTGGTATGAGCAGGACGACGACATCACCGATGCGGACCATTCTATTGGTGGGGCCTTGCATCCGTCCGCATCTCAAGAAACCTAATGCCGCAGGGACACGTTCCTCGGGCGACCCTCGGCGGATGTGCAACGGGACTATCGACACGGTGAAACTTTGTCATTTTAACATCATGTGGGGATGACAGCTACTCGACCCCAGGCATACAGAATAGGGACAGTGAATGTAAATACCATTAGATCGCCCGTGAAACAGCAGTTGTTTAGGGACATGATATACGCGTCGGATGTGGATATACTGATGGTGCAGGAAATTTACATTCCTGAGTTCCAGGACGTACATGGATACATCTCCTACACCTCGCCGCACTCGAACAACGACAGTGGAACGGCGATATTGGTCCGGGACGGGATTCCGGTCCGAGACCTGGCTTATCTACCTTCGGCACGAGGACTGGCGATAACTGTTAATGGAATTCGCATTCTCAATGTTTATGCCCTTTCCGGCACAGACAACAGACGGGCGCGTGCGAGATATTATTCGGAAGAGATTGTGCCCTTATTTACCGGCAGATTCGGTCATTTCATTATAGGTGGTGACTTCAATTGTGTTTTAGCCCAAAAAGACCAGACACCACATCACAATACTTGTCGTGAATTGCATGTGCTATGCCGGGATCTGGAGTTAAGCGACACCTGGGACATGATTCATAGGAACCGTGAGGGATATACTTTTTTTACCAGTCACTCGGCGAGCAGACTCGATCGAATATATGTTTCGGTTGGCCTACAGAATAAGGTGGTCGACGCGGAACGATGGCCTGCGGCATTTACTGATCATCTGGCTTACATTTGTACCATGTCACTCCCTAGGCAAAGTGTGTGGAGAAGCCGCGGGACATGGAAGCTCAATTCGTCCCTTTTGGCGGACCCCGAATGTCGTCAGAGAGTCGAGGAGGTATGGACCACATGTCAACGCCGTCTACCAACTTATACCTCCGTGCTTCAATGGTGGCTCGAGTGCACTAAGCCGGCAATAAGAAGAGCTCTAATACAGTATGGTCGGGATAAGGCGAGATGGCAGAGAGACACTCTTGATTATTATTACACCATGCTTCGTGAGCTGTCCTTCCAGGTGCCGTCTGCAGAACATCATGCGGAAGTTCATCGTGTCAAGGCACAAATCCTATCGATCACGCGAAGACGACTGGGTGGCATCCCAATACGGGCAAGATGTCTTGACACCATCACTGGGGAACGTACCTCGATGCACCATGTGTCGCGGGAAAATAAGCGTTACCGCCGGGCATTGGTAACAGTGCTCCACGGTTTAGATGGCCGTCAACTGACAACACAACAGCACATTGCAAATGAATTTTTAGAGCATTTCCGCCATTTCTATGCCGGTACACCGACGGACCGTCAGGTAGGGGAAGAGATACTGCAACATCTGCAAACGACACTGACAGAGACGGATAAGGCAGCGCTTATGGAGCCACTCACAGAAGACGATATAAAGGTGGCACTCACAAAAGGAGCGGCCCATAAATCACCGGGGCCAGATGGGATTACGCTAGAGTTTTATCGAGAATTCGTGGACATGATGATGCCACAGTTGGTGTCGATGTACAATGAGGCGATGAGTCCGAACATGCGCCTACCGTCGGATTTTGTGACGGGCTTTCTTCTTCCCATCCCGAAGATGGAGAGGAGTCGTAGTGTTACTCAATATCGGCCTCTCACTATGCTAAAAACCGATTATAAAATTTTTGCACGGCTACTAGCGTCTCGTCTCAAGCTGGCGATATCCAGGACAATATCCCCTGATCAGGCTTGCCTAGGGGTGCGAAGCAACATCTCCTCGGCGTTAAGTGAATACAGTGACGTTATCACCCTTGCGGAAACTTGTAAAATGCGAGCAGCGATGATATCTGTGGACTTCGACCGTGCGTTCGACAGGATAAACCATGACTTTTTGGCGTCAGTCATGAGCCGAATGGAGATTCCACCTGTTTTCATCTCCATCATTATGAGGCTAATACAAGGGGCTACATCGAAGGTGATTGTAAACGGTCGGGAAGCGGGCTCGGTTCCTATTAACAGCTCCGTCCGACAAGGGTGCCCACTCTCCATGATGCTGTTTGCGATAGCGCTTGAACCGCTGATGTGTGTTATGAGGCGCTCACTTACTGGGATAGCGCTTAATGAGAACTCTTTCGTTTGTCGCGCATATGCGGACGGCCTGATCCTTCTTGTCAGATCAGGTCATGAAGTACATCAGGCTGTTGAATATCTAGACTCTTACGGGACGGCAGCAGGCAGTGTCATTAACATGACGAAATCCAAAATTATGCACATTGGACGGGGTCTGGAAGACATACCGGGACCGTTTCAGACGGTGGAATCGCTGAGATGTCTGGGGATCACATTTACCCGCTCACTACGGCGGTCAGCGGCGGCGAGTTCTCGGCGGCTTCTGCAAAATGTTCGTCTGGCGATACGGAACAACTCACTGAGAGCCTTTGACATGATCCAGCGTGTGGCATACACTAACGTTCACATAGCGTCACGTCTGCCCCATTTAGCGCAGATCCTACCAATACCGAAGGGTATTGCAGACCGCCTCATGGCTGCCTTTGGTTACTATGTTAGTACTGGGATGTTGTTTAAGATCACATATGACACGTTAACGCTGCACTTCCGGAACGGTGGCCTCAACCTCACAAACGTGCGAAACAAAGCTTTGGCGCTTTACATGCGAGCGATGATACGAAATTGGCAACAACGAAAGCACACCATTACGTCAGCTCTGATAGAAGTACTTGTTCCGCCTTCGTACGAACCCCCTATTGCGGTGGGCAATATTTCGCCTTCTCTTGCACACATTGCCTCATTTCTGGTTGATTACAGTTGGTTGGTTGGTTGTTTGGGGGAAGAGACCAAACAGCGAGGTCATCGGTCTCATCGGATTAGGGAAGGATGGGGAAGGAAGGCGGCCGTGCCCTTTCAAAGGAACCATCCCGGCATTTGTCTGGAGAGATTTAGGGAAATCACGGAAAACCTAAATCAGGATGGCCGGACGCGGGATTGAACCGTCGTCCTTCCGAATGCGAGTCCAGTGTGCTAACCACTGCGCCACCTCGCTCGGTGATTACAGTTATGTTCGTCTGAAAGTACCTTCGACGAGACTACCCACGACTCGGGAGATCTATAGGTGCTTGTTGGATCACCATGCCCGCAACGTAATGGAATTCAAATACCCGTCGAGAACGTGGAACCACATTTGGTGTGCAGTGCATACTCCATTACTGTCAACAGCAGCGAGATCGATGTGGTACATTCTTATAAACCGTAAACTTGTGACCAGGAGTCGATTACATACAATTCATATGGTCGATTCTCCTCTTTGCACAAACTGTGGCCTGTTAGCAACGGAAGAACATGGTTTAGTGTGTGGCGCAGCGAGGGACGTCTGGATGCTGACGCGTCGAATATTGGCCTTCCTTCGGCGCACTAACTACACAGAAATCACATCGGATGTACTTTTTCTACCGGACAAGACCTTTTTTCCCAAACAAAAGACGTATGCGGTCAATTGGATCGCTGGACATGCGACGAAATATTTGTATTCGTACGATATTAAGTCCGTGATGGATTATTGGATGTATTTACAAGAACAACACGAGCTCATACGGAGTCATACGAAATACAGGACTTACTTTTCCAATTTTTTAGGAAGTGTTTTTCACAATCCGCCCGACAGCTGGGGTGTCCCAGAACTGAGAAGACTCCTGCAGCAGAACGACTAGAAACAATACTGCGTGGTTCAGTTATATTGGCATACAGCACACTGAGAAGACAACGGGCCCCTACATGGTCGACGCAGGAGAAATACATGAATATATGCCGCCCACAAAGGCAGAAATGGTCAAGATTATATGGCTGTCTGCCAGATTTATGATGCGACACCGCGTGCTGCAGGGATTGTGATGCAGATGATAACTTCATTTTCACTCCCGCCCGTGACTAGGATTGTCATTTACTTTCTTCATGTTACACAAACAAAAAAGGGCGGCCTTTACGTTGATTTTCTGGTTTCCAAATTGTTTTTGCTTTGTTTTTGCTGTCTCGATCCTTTTCTTATCCCTAAGATAGTACAATTGTACGAATAAAGATTGTTTGTTTACCCTGCCTTCCTGCTCTCAAAAAAAAAAAAAAAGATAAAACCATCCGCTTGGAATACGGATTTTTATTTTTTTATTTTCACTTTCATTTAAGTTGTAGGTAAATCTTATTTATGTATTTGTATAGATGTATGACATTTAAGTAAAAAAAAAAAAAAAAAAAAAAGTGGTAACACCGCTTCTCGTCAGATCACCGAGGTTAAACGCTGTCGGGCTGGGTCAGCACTTGGATGGGTGACCATTGAAAGTAAAAAAAAATAAAAAATAAAAAAAAGCGGTAGCGTGCGTTGTTTCTGTTCGTAATGTCAGTGGATCGAGAGCAGCTAGCATAAAAATTTTTTATAGCCTCTTCTGTCTGAATGCTGAAGACGTGAATGTAATGACAGCGCAGATTCAATCTATTTCGCTTTCTGGCACACCGATATCAAAATTTTATCCAGTAACGATTTTGCGGCAGATTTCCTGTAGACTGTCCTCCTCTGGACGCCGTATGCGGCAAAGCTCCGGGATCCATTTGCTGGCTACCGGCAGCGGCCGGGGCGACAGCAGCGGCGCTGCACTCCCCCGTTCTTTATCGAAAGCGCCTGCTCCCGCTCATCGCTTTTGATGATTTAAAACGCTTTATTATTAAATGTTGCTCCACAGAAAATTTCTACGATTTCCATTCACGCTCAAAAGCAACGGAGACAGACGCCCTGATTAGTAGGCGGGTATTATATTACATTAATCGGCAAGAGCTGAGTATGGCCCGAAATTAATTTTATAGACTGGGACGAAATTAAACCACCTCGCTACATTCCATGAATTTATAAATGCTTCATACCTCGTTTCTTTTCCTTTCAAACTCAATTATTTGTGCAACTTATGGTCAATGTTCGGATGTTTTCGTCAAGCCGAGGTGAGCGTCTGTGGTGTAAAGTGTATTACAGTTCTTGTTTCATTCCTTATGGTAACTCTATGCGATAAACTGTGTGAATACCTTGCAATGCATGCTCTGTAGCAGTGCAGGAGCACTGCACATTTGGAGTTCCATGTATGGGTTCATGAAGTATTTAATGTTGATCGGAAGTGATAGTTAAGGTCATCAGATTTAGACCAAAAAATTTGTCGTTTTGGAGGTTTCAGAGAACGGAAAGGAATTGCTAACGCCGGTGTTAGAAAACGTCTACAGTTAAATGCTATTGCAAAAATTTAGAAGAGGGGAACTATATTAATCAACATGTGCACTTCATAAACAACCTTCTGACATGTTAGACCTATATGACGAACAAAACTCAAATTTATATCGTTGACAGTCGCTTTGAATCTTTTCAGGATCTATTTTACAGTGAAGCACCTTGGCATTTGCAAAGCAGACATCCATGATATTAACTTAATTTACTAAGTCGAATCGGACGAAGATTGATGTTTAAAGGCATTCTTCAGATTTCGTATAAAGAATTTTTACTAGCCGTTAGCAACTCCATTAATTAAAATGGAAAATAAAAGGTTGTAGTCAGCGGCTTCCACCGAGATTGGAACTGCTATGTCATACAGTACGACCACCGCAACGCACAAGGGAACCTCTTTTTTTTAAATTTTGCTTTTTTTCTTTTACTTTTTTTGACGATTACCCCTTTCTTTCTCTCTTATTTTAAACCCCTTAGGAAAATGGCAATAAAAGAAGAAACTAAGTGCCACCGCCACTTTTCATCCTATAACAAAAAAAAAAAAAGATCTGGTCCACTTCAGGCGTTGGCTCCTGACTAAACCTACCCCAAGAGCTGCCTATATACCAGGGGAAATATGGGAATTCAAGGTTAGGGCTATCATTACAAACAAAACAAAATCTTCCTTTTTCTGAATTTTATTTTTATTTTGATTTTAGTTTTGTTTATTTTTGTTGTGTAATTGATCAGACGCCTTCTGCGCCCCGCTGGTAATATGTTGAGTCACGTCTTCTCGAAATTGGTGTGTTCCGTTCAGTAGTTCAGAAATGTTCATTGGTTCAAACTGG
The DNA here is from genome assembly GCF_021461395.2 of Schistocerca americana. Lineage (NCBI taxonomy): Eukaryota > Metazoa > Arthropoda > Insecta > Orthoptera > Acrididae > Schistocerca > Schistocerca americana. Next base: position 463,612,653 of record NC_060120.1, on the reverse strand, counting down.
AAACCTTCTTCACTCTTGGCTTAACACATTCCAGCTGCGAGGCGGGTCGTGGAAAGCACTCCCAAGGAAGTTCGAGAAAAATTGTCTGTATTTTGGGTGGCGGACAACGACATAATGACGGTCGTTGAGGTATGTCCAAAAATCGAGTACAGAGTCTACAGTTTGTCCAACTAGGTAGTGAATGGCATGTCCGCGAATCCAATTCACAGCATTGGTCTTTGTCCGAGGAAAATAGTCACGTCCCGGAACTAATAATGAAAGGGGAGTATTCCGATTCAGAATGTCCCGCGTTAGAAAAGCCACAATATGACGAATAACCTCTGAGCTAACGACACACTGGCGACTACAGACGGACTACAGTCACTGCGATGTTGCCTGAGCCTCAAAACGCAACCTTAAAACACACAAACAGGTGTTACTTATGTGAAGAACGCCGTTCTTGGAGTCCAGAAATTAATTATACTTTCTAAGTGTCTCATCTTACAGTGGATTCTATCGTACGAGTCTTCGATGTGGAAAGCGAATGTCAAGTGAATTTAGCGAGGTAACGCCGGCCTACACCCGGAAGTAAATGCACTATCAGAGTGTTGACAAATACTTGCTACGACGCTGCCATTTGTCGGTTCTCTTACGAGGCAGCTCTTCAGCGAAATGCTTGCGGTGATCCTCCGATAAGGTCCTTCAGAGTGGAGACGCGCGCGCACGTTTGGTTTTTATGCGGCGTTCTCCCCTGATGGTTTCTGACGTCGCCTTGTGGGCTATGTCTACATTTGAGACATTCAATTATCATTAATCCAGAATGATACAAGTTTCAGCTTCCGGCGTGGAAGAAGGCTGTTGACGCCGACATTATATCATTTCAACGCAGGAAAAGCAAAACGGGTCATTCAATGTTTCTCATTCAACATAAAGCATGTGAGATAATTTTCCGTAACGTTCATAATCATCTCAAAATACAAACGAAGTAAAAATACATCTGAAGCTTATTCGAATTGAATATAATGTAAGATACCAAACGCTTTGCACCTCGATGTCGAATTTGTCCACGTGCAATCTTTTGCAGCATACAAAAAGAATGTCATGATTACCACGAGAATGAAGAAATATGTTGGTACGGATGGAAGCAAGGAGAGACGCAGTCAACAAATATTCGATTCCTCATGGCATTCATTTCATTTGAGACGTAAGAAGAGTTAAAGCGGGATATTACTTTCGTTAACACGAAAGATATGCCGCACATATTGATAACGAGGAAGTCTGCGTCTTCATACGTTTCCTCCTTTAAATCTGTATGCTCTCTTATATACTAAGTAGCCTGATCATTGTTTCAGTAATGTTACCCTCTTGTTTGACCCCGTAACGATGAACAGATTCCAAATGCATGTCTCTGCATGAAAGTAGCTGTTCGAACCCTTCCTGGGTTGCTTTTTGTGTTTTATTGCTTGGAATTCCTGAAGCAGACCACTGTGACTTCTCCCCTTGTGGGTTAGGTCTCAAAACTAAACCGCTTTTTATCCAATGGCATAATTTATTCAGACAGCATCAGCACAAGACTGTCAAACAAAGCCTTCCATTTACAGTTGCAACACTCTAACCAGCACTGACCAAAGTGTAATCCACGCTCATGGTCCGAAATTAGCAGCTGTCTGCTACTGTGGCAAAGTCCGTACTACACTTTCGATTCCACAGCACCACTTTATCTGGTAACACTGTGTAGTTGCAGAGTTGTGCCAGCATGTCTGTCCTCACACTGTCAACTTTATGTATCTCACTTCTCCTGCAGCGTTGATCACGAGGAGCAGAAGTAAATGAGTGCATTCTGCATGACGTAACATTCAGTATTCCCTTCTTTCATAGCCACTCTTCATGTGCATCGATACCAAATAGGAATGTGAAAACTCTTGCGAGTGAGAGAATGACAATAACAATCGTAACAAGAACAATCAAATAATGAATAATGTTTATTCCAACGCAGAACGAGAATGGCTTTAAATATAAAAATCTATATCCATATCTATTGATCTTTGAGTTGGCACAATGCAAATATATTCTTAGCATTTAGTTACTGAATTTAGTTCGGGATGTTTGCAGAGAAAAGGACAAGTCGGTACTTCTCGCTAGTGTAATATAATGTGAACCAGCAACTACCCTTTCCTTAGAACACGACTCAAGCAGGTCCCCAAGTAGGTACCAAGGCACTGTTGCATTCTGTTCCCTGACATTGCTCTGATGACGGTTAATGCAGATAGTTCCGATTATGAAATACAGAACGTATTGCAGGTTAGTTCCTAGGATAGTAACATTAAATTTGCGTTGTAGACGGCACATGAACGTGACGACTATCCATATTACTCATCAATATAAAAAGACAATATTATGGGAATTTAGCAGGATTACTCAACATGAATTCTGAAATTGGTTGACTGACCGCACAGGTGCTAAACGTCGTCAAGAGTATACGATGTCCTAATCGCATTAGGACTATGAAGATCGTTTTCGACAGCTCGCAACTTTCACATTGCTATCCCCACCCTACTCCAGACAGCCCTCGGTGGAGTTGCACTAAGTTGCCGATGCAATGTAAGGCCTTCAAACCGACAACAGACCACATATTGAAAAATACAAGCGAGTTTTCTTGCAGCGTAAGCTTATTGTAACTAATCTAAAAATTATTGGACAGGAACATTGTCCTATTCAAAAAAAGCTGTCCAGCAGGTCCTCTAATCGCTCCTTGGTACAGTCGTTTGACTATTGAAAATGGTTCCAACAAGTCACCACTAGAAAACACTGCTCTGTACCGCAATAACTCAAGATGTAAAGTAATACCACGATACTATAAATATCAGGGAACGCCTTATCACAGATAAGACTGTCCTTAAGGCTTGTAAGCTCACATTTATTGCAATAAATGACATACCTGAAATGTTACCACTCTCATTATTACGTCAGATTGGTAATGCACGTAGTAAGTTCGTCGTATTCATGATTTCCTCTTCAAAGTAACATACCGTACTTATTATTTAACACAAAATGACATTAAAAATTTAAGTTATTCACGCGCAGCTAGTTGAGAATATGTATGAACTTCAAATGACACGTCGAACCGTCTTGTTCCGCATATGGATTCAAACCCAGCTCATGCAGACTAAGCAAAGATTTCGATACTGACGGAAACTAACAGTCACTCCTGATTAAGCATACAGAGAGTGATATACCTCGATTTTAGACAGTATCAGTTAGCAAATATCAACTTTAAATTGCATAACGCAAACATGTTTAACAGACGCGAATTCCTACCCATCATCTACTGTCCCTGTTAACGAACTACGAGAGATGTTAAATATTGCTTCTTCACAAGTAACTTACTTGAAATGCCGTGAGGTAAAGCTTTGTGTTGGACACGGATTCGAACCCAGAACCTAATCGGATTGCTATCGAAGCACAGTCAAATGTGACATATCGGATTTTCGCGGCAGTAGCTAGATGTTTTAACTGAAATGACGAGACGAAACATTAATTTTTTCCTTCCCAGGACTTCTACCCGGCACCTATGGCTGTTATATTCTAGAGAAAACGAACGTTAAATATGGGTTTGTTGCGCCAGCAGTGATATGTGAGCATGTTTGAACTAGAAATAGTATGACGAAGAGTTCAGCGCTCACTGGGAATAGAGCCCCACACATATCGTTGTTGACTACACACAAAGAGACGTCAGCTACCGAATTTTTCTCCACCAGCTGCTGAGAATAACATCTTGAACTTACAGTCATCTCGCAAATAGTTCTGTTTCTCACTGGGAGTTAAAAACGTCCGATCTCGTTAGTGTTGACAACGAATGAAAATACATTAAAAATCAAAATTATTATCCACCAGCAGATAGGTGTTCTCATGCTAGAGCTTGATAATACATAATTAAATCTTTAGTGCCGGGCCAGGATTCGATCCCATTCACGCGTAGTATGTGGAGATGTAGAGGAATCTGCAGTTTTGAACAAACAACAAATTGTAGCCGAGCTGTATTGTCACGAAGGGATCAAATTCCGCGTTAAGGGCGGTCTGAGTTGCATTCCCAGTTCAGAACCAATCTTATCGACATACAGAAGCTCAGATAAAAGATGGAATAAGTGTCCTGTAACCATACATAGCGTTTGTTTCGTCACTTGAAATAAATAACTAGTATAAGAAAGGTTACTGGTGATAGAGTTTCTACATGTCGCCACTCCAGACTTTATTGTGGTTCAACCTACCGTCTACTTGGTAGAGAAGGAAAATCATCTTTAATGTGAATTTTCAGACCACACTGCCATTACACCTTCTTCACTTGGTGTAGCCAGGACAGAATGGACTCTGTCTCTCCCTGTCTAAAATCATTGACAGAAGTGGGAATCCAACCCAGACCATAGGTATAACAACCTACCATCCGTCCAACAGACCACGAAATCCTCTTCTCTCACTTTTCTATCGTAACGCCGTTGCGCCACACTGGATGAGAATTCTGACACACAGGTGTCCTGTAGTAATTTGCACCATGTTCAGTAAATTCATTTACTTGGTTGAGCGAATCACCATGAACTAGCTGCCTCGGCTACCCAGTGCATACATTCCACTCTATATTTTGTAATCACCGAAATAAAATCACGTAACTGCCACCTACACAGAACTGCCAACAGTGTAGGATGCAGAAGTTTAAATAGGAAGTGTTCCTTTCCACTTGAGCTATTCTATTGCGCTATCTGTTTGTAGAAAACGTCGTTCAGTAAAAAAAAAGAAAAGCTGTAACTGTTTGTTCTCAGAAGTCAAGACCTGGCCATATGCATAATCTCACAGTGCTGTGGAATCAAAAAGTTCTGGAGGAATAGTTGTCGAGCTCTGGAGCTGTTGTAACTACGTGTCAGCTAGTAGCGTAGATAAGATGTCGCGAGTTCGAATACATTCAGTGCTACATTTTTTAAAACGCAATTCTGCTGTCTGCTGAAGTTGTCAATCTAATGGAACTTTGAACATACTTCCCTTCACTTCTCAACCCAAAGTAGTCGCATGTGGAAAGAGGGCTAACTACTGTGACATTTTGTTCTGTTCAGGTTTAATAGACAGCAGGCAGCAGATGCATCTCGAAGATGCGTAGGGAGAGCGCATCATGCCATAATATGTCAGAAAAGTATTTTCTACATTAGCTGTCGTGTGGTAGTGAGATTTTATTCTTCTTCAAACTTTGTTTGACAGCTTTAACTCAGAACAAGTTTTCTACATGCATGTAATCAATAAACTGCACGTGCATTGTCATACTGTCATAGATAACATCAGAGAATTCGCATATATCGTTGATGATTAATTTCTCTCTCATGTTTACTATTGTTTCAACAACACTAAAGGAAACCTTACGAAAATTGTGCACTGTATTATAAGAAATGAAATAAAACTAAACACGATAACCTTAGGACGAAAGTATGTTTTAATAAAACCGAGTATCTGTACACAAATGTGCCTCTATCGAAACGAATTAGTAAAATACTACTCACTTAGATTTTGATTGGGTCTGTGTTTCATTGGTATGCTGTGTCGTACTCAAGAGGTATGCAAATGTGGCATTTCATAAATATAGTTACGTATTCCTAGAAACCCAAAATTCGCTTGTCAGCAGCGGAAAGAGGCGTTGCCTGTTGTGCAGCATTGTAAGTTTTTCAACATTGCACTATGAGCCGAAAGTATTTTCTTGCGATTGCCTTAGTGATGTTTGATCCGACTCCTTGTAGCTCTTTCACAGAAGGGATAAAAACGTTGCAGTCAGTGAGACTGGAACTGCAAACCATTAACAGACGCTTTTCCACAGGTCAGCACGTTACAGCAGAGCTGGCGAAGAGGTATGGGTCTGAACGTCCTCTAACGACGGCAATAGTGCCTAGAACTCGTAAACCGCTATTTAAAGGTCGAGATTAGTTGCGATTTCCACCTGCAACGACTTTCCTGGGCTGAAAACCATAAATTTACAATCTTTTGTTACCCTTCAAGCGATAATAACTCAGATTATTCAATGGAAATGACAGGTAAAATCAAGTGAACGTTGAGGCTTAATTCCGTGCACACCAGGAAGTAACTCGTCGATCACAGAGTTGCCAAACATACGTTGCCTTGTTGCCAAATCTCAGTTACAGTACCAGCAGGAAGAAGACGAACCGATGTGATCCTACAGCGGGCTGGGAAGTGACCATAGCTGGTGTCTCCAAGTCGCGGCTGCTACGGCCTGGAATACGTAATGCGTCTGACTCGCTTACTGTAACTAGGTTTAGGGACTGGAGCGTAGTTACTAATAATACTCAGAACTGACTGCAAACTAAGCATCATAAATCAGTAACTCTCATTGTTGTTTTTATATTTCTTTAGTAAGTGTACTCAAAACTAAGAAACTCATTCACAGGCGTTTTCGTGCCTCGCCGATAGTCGAGCACAACAAACAAATAAAAATAAAAAAGAATGTTTATATGTGTGTGTGTGTGTGTGTGTGTGTGTGTGTGTGTGTGTGTGTGTGTGTGTGAGAGAGAGAGAGAGAGAGAGAGAGAGAGAGAGAGAAAAGAATGAGAGTGTAAAAAATTGTTGTAAAGAAATTGAATCATGGTATTTAAAGAAGTCTTTCATTGTAATGACACGTTCCACATCATTACGAAATGTCTTATTCATGATCTATGGAACAAGAGTTAATCTAATGTAATCTAATCTAATCACATCATATTGATGATTAGCCATGAAGAGTCATGACTTACCGAAATTTTGGCCAATACCAGTAACCAAATCTAAACTTGAAAATAAAAGACGACAAGCTTTGTAATAAACCGTAACTCCTATCAAGACCCTTTCGTCCTTGTTATCTAACCACGAAAGATGTCTGATATACCTCCATTCTGAAGTAACAAAGTGTGCATGCATTTAAAGATGAAGTGCATGATGTGAAGTTCTGTGACGGAGATACAAACCCAACACGTAATCGGATTGTTAACTAAGGAAAATCAAATGTTACGTATCGGTTTTTCTTACGAGCCGCTAGGTGTCTGAATCTAAAATAAGGATACAAACTTTTGTGCCCAAGAGACAATCGAACTGCACACCTACCGTGCATCCACGAACGTAGCTTAAGTATCAGTTTCTTACTCACGAACAGTAAGATGTGTGCGTGTTTGACCAGAAATAACGACACCTGTTGCGATTGTTGGCAACACATGAACAGACATTAAAAATGCGCGTTAATTTTCACTGGCAGGTGGGTGTGCACTTGATAGAGCTGGAAATGAAATTATGAATATTTTTGTACTGGATCAGGATTCGGACCCACATATTTACCTTTGGAGGAGACCTAGAGAAGACTGCAGTCTTGGGAAAAGGAACTAAATGATTGAACTATACTGTTCCGAGAGATTCAGATCCTCGAAAGAGGAGATACGAATGCGAATCACAGTCCAGCACCAAATTTTTCAACGTCTCTAGCTCAATCAAGTACAAGTAAACTAAGAGCCCTGTCCATTTAAATGGCTATCGGTTCATAAAATAAAATAAAATTTGCTAATGTAAGTAAGCTTACCGGCGACTGTATTTCTGTTTACAATGACTTCCGCTGTCATTTCCCAACGTAAACTGGCTCTGCCCTGTTGGTAATGAAGGAACGTGATGCTTAATTCTGATTCTGGATTATAATGTCTTTCTCTTGAGGTTACCAGAGGTAAAATAAATCTGTTTGTGCCTCTTAAAAGCAAATGCCTGAACCCACGCATTGCACCTGTGATAGTTCGTTCCACCAGACCATTGTGGCCACATTTCCCAGCCCCTGGAGTGTGCTGTAACGGATGATGTGCTTAGCTTACAAAATTAATCACGGTGGAAAAAATGCGAGTCTATTAAATGGTTAAGTAGAAGCAAGCTTCTGACGCAGAGATTGTGCTATTCTCATGTCAGCAGGATGTAAAGACTCTTCTAGGCATCATAGTCTGGATGTGAAGCCATTTTGATTTTTCACTAATTCAGCAAATTTATTAGTTCGAGAAAATCGACTGTGAAGTGTGAAGTTGCCGGATAATTCGATTATTACTGTTATTATTACTATCATTTAATTCATACCGCTGCTGGAACACGACAGTAGTCTTGAGGTAAAACGCAAGACCAGCTAATATGACGTCTGGCGACCGAAAGCACATATCGACAAAATTTTTATCGCCCCTTTCCTCTCGGTGCTGAAGCTATGAGTGTAATTCAAGCGAATCTACTATGTAATATTATCTGGTCTCGCGTTTTACCTCAAGACTACGGTCGTAGTGAAGAGTAAATTACTAAGACTGGAGTCAAGACTTCCTCTGGGAAGTGCCGCAGTCTACATGTTGCCAGATCGAGCATGTTGCCAGACATAGAATTCTGAGAGGAGCACGACTGTATTGTCCACCTTACGTGAACGACTCGGCGGTCAATTTTTTGTTCTAAGACTGTATCTACAACACATATTGCACGCTGAAGACCCAGAAGAATTAAAAAAACAAAAGTAGTTTATGAGAGCAACGTTAACCATAGCATTCGAAGTATTCATAGTATTGTATACGTGTGTGTAAACGCCTTCCAATGCCCACTCAAAGAAGACAAGGATACACACTCTAGCTTCAATATTATAAATACACCTCAGTTTGTGGATGAACTCAGACTTAGGTTGGTAATAATTTTGAATATTTAGCAGCACTGTACCAATTGGTGTTAAACTCGTTTTCAACCAATGATTCCCATAGCTACAGGAACACTACTTGTGATACCTCTTAGACAAAATACTTAAGCAGTGTTATCAGACGAAAAGATCAACCTGACACAAACTGTGGGAAATTTGTTTCACAACCTTCGTACCTGGATAATGAGCTTTTTCCTATTTGAGATATCTGTGAACGTTGCTGCTTAAGACGACTTAAGCAGAAACTAAATTCCCTCAGCTTCGATAATGTTTAAAGAAATCTTCTTATCGGCACTAACTCGTGATTTGTGAATTGTTTACCGGCCGCACTCTGCCGTATTTCGCCGGTTGGAAGGCAAAAGCTTACTGACAAATTTCAGACAGAAATTACTGTTACAGTGTACTTATGGAGCCAAATGAGTGGATTGCGTATTTTCCGGTGAGAAAGAGCACTGGCAAACAGTCTTCGCTACATGAGGTTATTTTAACTGGTGTCACTCTTGAGACAGAATTTATGGTCAGGTCAATGTTTCGGATGCGAGTTTTGCAACTGTGAAATACTTTCCTACATTATAGAAGCGAATATTAAATTTGAACTACACTCCTGGAAATTGAAATAAGAACACCGTGAATTCATTGTCCCAGGAAGGGGAAACTTTATTGACACATTCCTGGGGTCAGATACATCACATGATCACACTGACAGAACCACAGGCACATAGACACAGGCAACACAGCATGCACAATGTCGGCACTAGTACAGTGTATATCCACCTTTCGCAGCAATGCAGGCTGCTATTCTCCCATGGAGACGATCGTAGAGATGCTGGATGTAGTCCTGTGGAACGGCTTGCCATGCCATTTCCACCTGGCGCCTCAGTTGGACCAGCGTTCGTGCTGGACGTGCAGACCGCGTGAGACGACGCTTCATCCAGTCCCAAACATGCTCAATGGGGGACAGATCCGGAGATCTTGCTGGCCAGGGTAGTTGACTTACACCTTCTAGAGCACGTTGGGTGGCATGGGATACATGCGGACGTGCATTGTCCTGTTGGAACAGCAAGTTCCCTTGCCGGTCTAGGAATGGTAGAACGATGGGTTCGATGACGGTTTGGATGTACCGTGCACTATTCAGTGTCCCCTCGACGATCACCAGTGGTGTACGGCCAGTGTAGGAGATCGCTCCCTACACCATGATGCCGGGTGTTGGCCCTGTGTGCCTCGGTCGTATGCAGTCCTGATTGTGGCGCTCACCTGCACGGCGCCAAACACGCATACGACCATCATTGGCACCAAGGCAGAAGCGACTCTCATCGCTGAAGACGACACGTCTCCATTCGTCCCTCCATTCACGCCTGTCGCGACACCACTGGAGGCGGGCTGCACGATGTTGGGACGTGAGCGGAAGACGGCCCAACGGTGTGCGGGACCGTAGCCCAGCTTCATGGAGACGGTTGCGAATGGTCCTCGCCGATACCCCAGGAGCAACAGTGTCCCTAATTTGCTGGGAAGTGGCGGTGCGGTCCCCTACGGCACTGCGTAGGATCCTACGGTCTTGGCGTGCATCCGTGCGTCGCTGCGGTCCGGTCCCAGGTCGACGGGCACGTGCACCTTCCGCCGACCACTGGCGACAACATCGATGTACTGTGGAGACCTCACGCCCCACGTGTTGAGCAATTCGGCGGTACGTCCACCCGGCCTCCCGCATGCCCACTATACGCCCTCGCTCAAAGTCCGTCAACTGCACGTACGGTTCACGTCCACGCTGTCGCGGCATGCTACCAGTGTTAAAGACTGCGATGGAGCTCCGTATGCCACGGCAAACTGGCTGACACTGACGGCGGCGGTGCACAAATGCTGCGCAGCTAGCGCCATTCGACGGCCAACACCGCGGTTCCTGGTGTGTCCGCTGTGCCGTGCGTGTGATCATTGCTTGGACAGCCCTCTCGCAGTGTCCGGAGCAAGTATGGTGGGTCTGACACACCGGTGTCAATGTGTTCTTTTTTCCATTTCCAGGAGTGTAATATTGCGAAAATTTTGTACTTGGACAGCTTAGAATGAAAATACTTCTGTTTATTTCAAAGGGAAACAATAGATTTTCTAAAACATTGTCTGTCATACACAACTTGAAACAGGTCATGTCGACCAAATCATGTGGAAGAACTGACAGCGACGTATATCGGAAGGCAGTAAGATCTCTTGCCTTTTGGTTTGTCAGTACTCGATAGCCATTTCTAGGTGCAAGTAAATGACGAAAGGCAGCGCGTTTTTGTCATCAAGTAACCGTCTTCGTCAATTACTTTAGTTTAATGTAATCTAAGAGTAATTGCTGATGTTTGATATTAACATGAAAAGGATTCCGTAGACAGGGAAAGAAACTGTTCTTGGGAAACTACTTCTATAGTAACCAAAAGGCATTAAATGATCTTCAAGCACTTGTGTTCCAGCAGCGGTATGATTAAAATGATAGTAATAATAACAGTAATAATCGAACTCTTCGTCATATTATTTCTAGTTCAAACATGCTCACATATCACTGCTGGCGCAACAAACCCATATTTAACGTTCGTTTTCTCTAGAATATAACAGCCATAGGTGCCGGGTAGAAGTCCTGGGAAGGAAAAAATTAATGTTTCGTCTCGTCATTTCAGTTAAAACATCTAGCTACTGCCGCGAAAATCCGATATGTCACATTTGACTGTGCTTCGATAGCAATCCGATTAGGTTCTGGGTTCGAATCCGTGTCCAACACAAAGCTTTACCTCACGGCATTTCAAGTAAGTTACTTGTGAAGAAGCAATATTTAACATCTCTCGTAGTTCGTTAACAGGGACAATAGATGATGGGTAGGAATTCGCGTCTGTTAAACATGTTTGCGTTATGCAATTTAAAGTTGATATTTGCTAACTGATACTGTCTAAAATCGAGGTATATCACTCTCTGTATGCTTAATCAGGAGTGACTGTTAGTTTCCGTCAGTATCGAAATCTTTGCTTAGTCTGCATGAGCTGGGTTTGAATCCATATGCGGAACAAGACGGTTCGACGTGTCATTTGAAGTTCATACATATTCTCAACTAGCTGCGCGTGAATAACTTAAATTTTTAATGTCATTTTGTGTTAAATAATAAGTACGGTATGTTACTTTGAAGAGGAAATCATGAATACGACGAACTTACTACGTGCATTACCAATCTGACGTAATAATGAGAGTGGTAACATTTCAGGTATGTCATTTATTGTAATAAATGTGAGCTTACAAGCCTTAAGGACAGTCTTATCTGTGATAAGGCGTTCCCTGATATTTGTAGTATCGTGGTATTACTTTACATCTTGAGTTATTGCGGTACAGAGCAGTGTTTTCTAGTGGTGACTTGTTGGAACCATTTTCAATAGTCAAACGACTGTACCAAGGAGCGATTAGAGGACCTGCTGGACAGCTTTTTTTGAATAGGACAATGTTCCTGTCCAATAATTTTTAGATTAGTTACAATAAGCTTACGCTGCAAGAAAACTCGCTTGTATTTTTCAATATGTGGTCTGTTGTCGGTTTGAAGGCCTTACATTGCATCGGCAACTTAGTGCAACTCCACCGAGGGCTGTCAGGAGTAGGGTGGGGATAGCAATGTGAAAGTTGCAAGCTGTCGAAGACGATCTTCATATTCCTAATGCGATTAGGACATCGTATACTCTTGACGACGTTTAGCACCTGTGCGGTCAGTCAACCAATTTCAGAATTCATGTTGAGTAATCCTGCTAAATTCCCATAATATTGTCTTTTTATATTGATGAGTAATATGGATAGTCGTCACGTTCATGTGCCGTCTACAACGCAAATTTAATGTTACTATCCTAGGAACTAACCTGCAATACGTTCTGTATTTCATAATCGGAACTATCTGCATTAACCGTCATCAGAGCAATGTCAGGGAACAGAATGCAACAGTGCCTTGGTACCTACTTGGGGACCTGCTTGAGTCGTGTTCTAAGGAAAGGGTAGTTGCTGGTTCACATTATATTACACCAGCGAGAAGTACCGACTTGTCCTTTTCTCTGCAAACATCCCGAACTAAATTCAGTAACTAAATGCTAAGAATATATTTGCATTGTGCCAACTCAAAGATCAATAGATATGGATATAGATATAGATTTTTATATTTAAAGCCATTCTCGTTCTGCGTTGGAATAAACATCATTCATTATTTGATTGTTCTTGTTACGATTGTTATTGTCATTCTCTCACTCGCAAGAGTTTTCACATTCCTATTTGGTATCGATGCACATGAAGAGTGGCTATGAAAGAAGGGAATACTGAATGTTACGTCATGCAGAATGCACTCATTTACTTCTGCTCCTCGTGATCAACGCTGCAGGAGAAGTGAAATACATAAAGTTGACAGTGTGAGGACAGACATGCTGGCACAACTCTGCAACTACACAGTGTTACCAGATAAAATGGTGCTGTGGAATCGAAAGTGTAGTACGGACTTTGCCACAGTAGCAGACAGCTGCTAATTTCGGACCATGACTGTGGATTACACTTTGGTCAGTGCTGGTTAGAGTGTTGCAACTGTAAATGGAAGGCTTTGTTTGACAGTCTTGTGCTGATGCTGTCTGAATAAATTATGCCATTGGATAAAAAGCGGTTTAGTTTTGAGACCTAACCCACAAGGGGAGAAGTCACAGTGGTCTGCTTCAGGAATTCCAAGCAATAAAACACAAAAAGCAACCCAGGAAGGGTTCGAACAGCTACTTTCATGCAGAGACATGCATTTGGAATCTGTTCATCGTTACGGGGTCAAACAAGAGGGTAACATTACTGAAACAATGATGACATTCTGAATCGGAATACTCCCCTTTCATTATTAGTTCCGGGACGTGACTATTTTCCTCGGACAAAGGCCAATGCTGTGAATTGGATTCGCGGACATGCCATTCACTACCTAGTTGGACAAACTGTAGACTCTGTACTCGATTTTTGGACATACCTCAACGACCGTCATTATGTCGTTGTCCGCCACCCAAAATACAGACAATTTTTCTCGAACTTCCTTGGGAGTGCTTTCCACGACCCGCCTCGCAGCTGGAATGTGTTAAGCCAAGAGTGAAGAAGGTTTCCAGTTTGAACCAATGAACATTTCTGAACTACTGAACGGAACACACCAATTTCGAGAAGACGTGACTCAACATATTACCAGCGGGGCGCAGAAGGCGTCTGATCAATTACACAACAAAAATAAACAAAACTAAAATCAAAATAAAAATAAAATTCAGAAAAAGGAAGATTTTGTTTTGTTTGTAATGATAGCCCTAACCTTGAATTCCCATATTTCCCCTGGTATATAGGCAGCTCTTGGGGTAGGTTTAGTCAGGAGCCAACGCCTGAAGTGGACCAGATCTTTTTTTTTTTTTTGTTATAGGATGAAAAGTGGCGGTGGCACTTAGTTTCTTCTTTTATTGCCATTTTCCTAAGGGGTTTAAAATAAGAGAGAAAGAAAGGGGTAATCGTCAAAAAAAGTAAAAGAAAAAAAGCAAAATTTAAAAAAAAGAGGTTCCCTTGTGCGTTGCGGTGGTCGTACTGTATGACATAGCAGTTCCAATCTCGGTGGAAGCCGCTGACTACAACCTTTTATTTTCCATTTTAATTAATGGAGTTGCTAACGGCTAGTAAAAATTCTTTATACGAAATCTGAAGAATGCCTTTAAACATCAATCTTCGTCCGATTCGACTTAGTAAATTAAGTTAATATCATGGATGTCTGCTTTGCAAATGCCAAGGTGCTTCACTGTAAAATAGATCCTGAAAAGATTCAAAGCGACTGTCAACGATATAAATTTGAGTTTTGTTCGTCATATAGGTCTAACATGTCAGAAGGTTGTTTATGAAGTGCACATGTTGATTAATATAGTTCCCCTCTTCTAAATTTTTGCAATAGCATTTAACTGTAGACGTTTTCTAACACCGGCGTTAGCAATTCCTTTCCGTTCTCTGAAACCTCCAAAACGACAAATTTTTTGGTCTAAATCTGATGACCTTAACTATCACTTCCGATCAACATTAAATACTTCATGAACCCATACATGGAACTCCAAATGTGCAGTGCTCCTGCACTGCTACAGAGCATGCATTGCAAGGTATTCACACAGTTTATCGCATAGAGTTACCATAAGGAATGAAACAAGAACTGTAATACACTTTACACCACAGACGCTCACCTCGGCTTGACGAAAACATCCGAACATTGACCATAAGTTGCACAAATAATTGAGTTTGAAAGGAAAAGAATCGAGGTATGAAGCATTTATAAATTCATGGAATGTAGCGAGGTGGTTTAATTTCGTCCCAGTCTATAAAATTAATTTCGGGCCATACTCAGCTCTTGCCGATTAATGTAATATAATACCCGCCTACTAATCAGGGCGTCTGTCTCCGTTGCTTTTGAGCGTGAATGGAAATCGTAGAAATTTTCTGTGGAGCAACATTTAATAATAAAGCGTTTTAAATCATCAAAAGCGATGAGCGGGAGCAGGCGCTTTCGATAAAGAACGGGGGAGTGCAGCGCCGCTGCTGTCGCCACGGCCGCTGCCGGTAGCCAGCAAATGGATCCCGGAGCTTTGCCGCATACGGCGTCCAGAGGAGGACAGTATACAGGAAATCTGCCGCAAAATCGTTACTGGATAAAATTTTGATATCGGTGTGCCAGAAAGCGAAATAGATTGAATCTGCGCTATCATTACATTCACGTCTTCAGCATTCAGACAGAAGAGGCTATAAAATTTTTTTATGCCAGCTGCTCTCGATCCACTGACATTATGAACAGAAACAACGCACGCTACCGCTAGACCACAGGCGTAATCAGCCTAGTGTTTCTCTATCATGGGACAAGTTTTCCTCCAGGAAGTGCCGCAGTCTGCAGTGTTGCCAGATTGTGCAGATAACCGGACTTAGAGAATTAGCGAGTTGGCCAGTTTTATTGTCCTATGTCGCGATCGGCGCGGACTTAGCCTCTGAAGCTGCCGGCCGCCGGTCGAGTTTTATGTCAAAGAGTGTACATAAAATCAAAATAATCGCAGTGAGTCTTCAACTGAGTGAATCTCTTGTTCAGAGCTGTGGTGACTACACCTAAAAGATAAAAGTGGAATTCGACCTTGTAAGCTTTCGCTGGATGCTCTAGTGTCTCATCCTTTCCTTCTTAGGTAAAGTGTCTTGGCTTCTTCCTTTGTCGTCGGGAAACACTTATCTTCTAGTTCTAATTCTGTGGCCAGTTTTTTTTAATCCTTCAAGAAAGACACAAACTTTTCTTCTGTTCTGCAGTTATCAAAATATGCCTTCGTACTTTCTAGCATTTTCACGGATTCAGAAACATTTCTGTCAATTCCTTGGAGGGTCTTACTGACTACTGACATGAGGCACTACGTCGCACCAGATTATCACGGATGTAAGAAATGTGTAATTTTTTATTTGAATCGCAAGTGCCGTGACTTCTTGAGCGTTCACTCCATCGAATTCTTCTAATATGCCCGGCCGTTGTGACCGAGCGGTTCTAGGCGCTTCAGTCTGGTAACGCGCTGCTGCTACAGTCGATGTGTGTGATGTCCTTAGGTCAGTTAGGTTTAAGTAGTTCTGAGTTCTTGGGGACTGATGACCTCACAAGTTAAGTCCCATAGTGCTCAGAGCCATTTGAACTTTCTAATATGTAAACAAGCGCTCATAAACTCCTCCAATTTGAAACCTCAGGGGAGTAAGTGCATCGATACGGCTTTACCACTTAGTAGCATTCAGAGGTTTTAGTGTCATGTTACGCAGATAGTCTGACAGACATCATAAGGCCCATGAACTCTTCTCAGGTTATCAGCCGAGTGGTGGAGGCGTCTTGTCGCAACGTTTCAATGAGTTTCGTACCCATCATCCTCATTGAAACGTTGCGACAAGACGACGCCACCACTCGGCTGATAACCCGAGAAGAATTTGTCAGTGGAATACGCCGAGAAAGACTGCAATCGCTTATAACACCGAACGCAGGACCTGAACAAATCGTACAACCTCTTCACCGTCGAAAGCGTGGAAACAGGTATACTGGGAAGATGTAGCGTAATCGGTTACAACAAGATTCAGTGAATGTCTGCTACATAGCACATAGAATGCTCTCTTGCCCAAATCTAAAATTGTTTTCTGGAGACCAGAATGTTTTCCCTGCACGTTCGCCTCATTGTCTTACCCTTAGCCTCTCATATTACACAAGGCGTTTTTTTTATGCTTCAACAACTTGAGTACGACCTGCATCAAAGTGGAACTTGAATAATGGGGCATTGGAAGAAACTCCAGGAAATGCTCGCGAATTCTAACATCGTACATCCCTTCGAGTCGCGTCTCCTGGACGAAGAGTATCGCAAATGTTATCTGCTCAACTTCTGAAATATCTGCTGTGCAATCCAGAATGATATTATAATATTTCGCCGATTTCATCAGTAAAATGTTGTTGATTATAGATGACCGAATAAGATGTATTACCTCGTTCTGTATTTCTTTGCCTTTGCCTTCGTTCTCTCCTTGCTTTTTTCTGAGCATGTGCTCCAACATCACAGCGTCGAACTTTCTGAGTAACTCAACGAGTTTCAAAAGGTTCCCGCTGTCACGCTGAAAGAGTATATCTGGACTTCCTCTCAGAGATAGACATTTGCTGACCCAGCAAATTTCTTATCGCTATTAAACGCTGAATAATATTTTCCCAGTGTTCGCTTTCAGTATTCAGTTGCCTTTGATGATGGGCGTCAATAGGTAGTGAATTTTTCAGTCCTCCACAAAACACAATCCACTTTTTGTGCAACTTCAAATGCTCGATAGACTTCCCATAACCTTAGAGATAAGAAGCGAGGTCCGCCAGTCGCTTATACCGTTCTCTGGAAATTTTACCGAAAAAGAAGAAAAAATTCGCATCAAAAGCAGAACACAACATCCTTGCTATTTGAAAGAACACCTGTAATGCACAGGATGAAAGCGCCGGTTGTTCTCATTTTTACGACGTTCTTCGACTTCTTTAATGCACTGGGAAGGACCTCGCAAGACCAAAGGCGTCCGAAGACAGTCGTTAACAATTCCTAGCCATTTCTCGGGATCAATTGAGTCTTCAAATTTAGGTTCGCCTCCAATCCTATCTGCGGTGGTGACTACGGCATCTGATGTTCCTCTGGTATTTTCCGTGTCGTGTCGCCTAATTTCAGTTCTGCCTGATGTGTCTTTCTCGGACCTTCCCTCATAAACCAGTTCTTCAGTCGCGTGGAGGCCTGTTGAACATCTTGTGGATACCCCACTGTCAGCATTGCTGCCGTCTTCGGTGGTCACAGGGATGCTCTCGTCAGCTTTGTGGTGATGTTCTGAAGATGAAGGCGTAGTTTCAGTTGTTTCTCATCCATCTTGCCGCCCTCGGTGCGGCTAGGCCGTTCTCTCTTTGGGTTGAAATATCGCTGTAGTGCATCATTTTGCTTCTTCCTTAAGCGCCCGTCTTTTCCTATATTCACTGCCAGACAGTCTTTTACTCCCGTCAGACATATCTCGATCCGGCCTGTAAAGAACTGTTGACATCGGTGTGTTTTCAATATTTATCTTCATTTGGCTCTTCTCGTCTGCGCTTTGCCGATTTCTTAAACTAAAAAATTTAAGAGAAGCGGGAAGGAAACGGCCCTGGTGAAAATAAAGGAATGATTCCCATATTGGTCTCATGGTATCCTTTCCTTGTCCTGCAGATCATTGAGATTATTTCACATTTCATCGACCCCACGAAATTTTCTTTCTGAATTGCTAATTAGGCCTTCAGGATTTTATGTAGGTTGGGTTTCTGGCAGTTTTCAGAAATTAATTTTTCTGGATTAAAATTCCTTAAACTCATAGATTAATAAATCACGTAAGAGTATTACAGAACATCATATAATGCATTATTAATGACGTAAAAAGGCAAATTTTACACAAGGAGCGAGCTGAAGTACAGTCAACAAAATAACTAAGTTGTTGATAACAACAATATAAATTTAAATTCTACTCCAACAACTAGATTGTTCAGTCTGATATTAGCACATTTTTTGTTGAAAAAATTGATGCACACACATAGGAATGCATGTTTTTTTAATTAAATACTGTAATTAACAATGCTCTAACAAGTTGTATTTTTGGGTAATTAGAAATAACCGAACGCAAGAAATAATTATTTGTTGGGAAGGTTAGGCAATTTTACAGAAACAGTTGGATCATTCACCAGCGTTCGAAACACACTTAATTGTCACAGTTTATCTTCTATCTATATAAATGAAAATTAGTGGCTGCTTGTTTGAAAGATCTTTACCTGAGAATGGCTTGAATGATTTGCTTCACTATTGTTGTTGTTGTTGTTGATGTTGTTGTTGTAGTTATTGTCAGGACAAGGTTTGCATGAAAGAAAATTTTGAAAAATCCAACGGAAATTCCGGAAATTAACAGCAATGACATTTATATGAAATATCATCAGTTAAGAACAGTGCGTCAGATTTGATTGAGTTTTATCTCGATTTTTTTCGTAATTGTCACGCGAGGTCTGTATGAAAGAAAATTTTTGGAAAATGCACCGGAAAAGGCGGAAGTTGAAATCAATTGCGAAAGGTCATCTGTTAAGAATGGCTTGACAGATTTATTTTTTTTTTTTTTTTTTTTTTTTTTTTTTTTTTTTTTTTTTTTTTTCTTTGTGGGTGGTAATGGTATTTTGGTATGAAGAAGAAAATAATTGTGCTCAGTTTCGGAGTTCTGCTGTGACAAGTTTTCATAACAAAAAAACGGTTTAATACTTATGTATATAATACAGAAACGCATATGTAATACAAAAAGGGGAAACATTGTTATCGAAAATCTCGGAAAGTTATTGATCGAATTACTAGAAATTTTTACACGATAATCTAATGAACATTCGGACGGACGCAGACAATATATTTTTGTAGTATATTACGCATGTAAACAGATACGTAATATAAAAATGGAAAACGTTGTTACCAAAAATCTCAAAAAGATCTTGATGGATTTACTTCAGATTTTTACACGATATTCAACTGAACTTTCTGACATAAATGGACACAGAGAAGTGGGAGAAGGAGATGGACATTTTTCATAACTTTTTGCATTATAATTCTGAAATTAAGAACGCAGTAGAAGGTAAATAGAAAAATATTAAAGCGCTGCAGCGCGGTAGCTCGCTAGAAAGAACCGCCACTGGGCATATGTGATCCTTATCTTGTGTTAGCTCTTTCGTGTCTGGTTGTTCAATAAAGGGTAATGAATTAGTCTTGATCGCCGTATCAGTCCACTTTTCTTCCCTTTGTATTCTAGGTATTGAGAGGACACGTGCTTTTTCCCGGCTTGCCAGTTTTTCAAGTAATAGATCATAAGAAAACAAATTTCTTTTCTGCAACCTTGAAGGAGAAGTCTGAGCAACAAACATGCACAATACTAACTGTACAGTCCATGATAAACAGTTACCTATTACATCAATGTAAATGATATAGTCCCAAGTTACAAGAAATTGTGACGCGCTTCTTTTTCTGCCGTTAGACAAAGCAGTAATAAATAGTGCGTCTGGTCTTGACTCCCTCCACCAACTGCCAAAACGAATTCTGTATATTTTAGTTGCAAAGACCGTGACAGTAGCTACAGTGGTTCTTCTAAAAATTAAGACAACAGTTGACAAAAACAACCTTCGTACTCAGCTGCCACATAAACACAACAACAACTACTCTCAAAACAAAATAAGGAAGAAATGGGTTCTCACAAAATTCCTTTCCCCTTTTCTTCATCCCCTCGTCCAAACCTGCCACTGCGTTGCCGCCTCACGTGCCTTTTCCCGCCCCTCAACAAATATAATGTATTGTGCACAAACAGGCGGAAAGACTCGTTATTGTTCCATTACACAGCTGCCTAACAATCACTCGATAAGTCACATCCATTAAATAGGAGAAGAAGAACTTCTTAGCCGAGGCCACTATAAAAAAACTTTATCGTGGATAATCGGTTTCGGTAAAACTAAGTTACCATCTTCAGATCTTCATAAAGGACATTACAAACATCTTGTGCCAGCTACACACAAAATCTTTCCATTGAATTTCTATGTGTATATGTAACCTCTACAGATCGCCCCTTCAAGTAAACTAATTAAGTATCTGGAAGTTTGCGTATGGAGAGATTTACAGTGGGACATCTACATAAAACTAATCATACAAAAGGGAGCTGCCATACAGATTCAACTGAAGAATTTTCCCACGAAGGGGATAGTTTACAAAACCGTAGTTCGACGGACACAAGGGTATCAATCTGGGAACTTATGGAACGGGATTAATAGAGAAAATTGGGAAGATCCATAAAAAAGCTCCGTGTTTAGTCGAGTATTTGTTTAGTAAACGTGATACCTCCAGGCAACGCTCATCCAGCTCCAGTAACAGACACTACAAAAGATGTAATGTGTATCGCAGGGTAGCTCACTGTTAAAACTCCGAGAGTGAACGTCTGTGGAAGAGTCTTTCTACAAACTGCATCCCCCAATATAAATGTTACGAACTCTTATGGAGGCTTACCTACATCTACGTCTACATCAACATATACATGCATACTCCACAACCCACCGTACGCCGCATGGTGGAGGGTACCTTGTACCAATAATATTCGTTGCATGTCCTGTTCCAGTCGCAAATAGAGCGAGGGAAAAACATGGCTATATGCCTCTGTATGAGCTCTGATTTCTCTTACCATATCTTGGTGGTCCCTACGCGAGATGTGCGTTGACGGCAGAAGAAATGCTTTGCAGTCAGCTTCAGATTCCGGTTGTATAAATTTTCTCAGTAGCGTTTCACTAAAAGGATCTCGTCTTTCCTCCAGTGGTCCCCATTTGAGTTAACAAAGCATGTCCATAATAATCGCGTGCTGATCGATCTTACTGGTAACAAACCTACAGGCTCACCTCTGAATTTCTTCGATGTCTTCCTTTAATCCTACCTGGTGGGGATCCCGGACACTTGTGCAATACTCAAAAAAGGGTAGCACTAGTGTTTCATAGACGAACTACGCTAGAATTCTCTCAATAAACCGAAGCCGACCAATCGCCTACCCTACTATCGTCTCTTCATGCTCGTTCCGTTTCATATAGCTTTTCATCGTTGTGTACCGCATGATTTAGGAGCAGTTTGCTATTGTGTACTGAAATTAGGAGTTGTTTGCGTGTCTGTGGGCTGTGCAACATGACCCCAGGCACATCTGGGTTGGTGTTTTGTGATAGTGTGATAAATATAATCCATGCCTAAATAAGTTGTTCGAAAATAAATAGAGTGCAGTCATTTGTTGCTCTCCCCAGCAGCACAGAGCAGGCTGAGTCGTTTTCCCTCACCATGTTGGTTTACGTCAGGAAACGGATGACAGCGTCGTCTGCTGGTGATACTATTAGACCTCGTGGAGAACACACTTTTTGCCGCCATCGTGGATAACTGTACTTCCGTCATCAGTTGGTGTCACTGTGGCGCCCTTTGATGGTGAGGAAATGTACTAAGTCAGTTGGGGTCTGGAGCTCGTGGTGAACCCACTAGGTGGCGCCATCTCAGATTATGAGACTTGCGTCACTACAGCATCCTCTAGTGGCATCGATATGAACTAAATCAGCTGGGCTATGGACTCAGTGGCGAATACACTTGGTGGTGGTGCTGCCTCTAATTGTTTAAATAAAGGCTGGTGTATGATTTCGACAGTTGACGATTAGCAAGCAGAGTCTTTTACATAGATTATTATTTTGACAATTTAGGAGTTGTTTGGCTATCTGGACATAAATGCTCTGCATTGTTTATGAGTGATTGGCATGTCTGTAGGCTGTGCAACGTGTTATTTTTGACCGTTTACAATTAGCAGGAATGTGTGTAGAGTATTATAAATGAGTTATGTAGGAATGGTTTGCACTTCTGTGTGCTGTGGGCCATGTCAATGCGTGTGTTCTGTGATACATATATTCCATCCCTAAATAAAATGCTCCCAGATAAATAACTTACATTCCTTCCTCTCTCCATCAGCCTAGTGCGTACTGAGTCCTTTCACCACCCGCCCCTAGGAAGAGGTGGCGGCCTGGTGACCTAGGTTAGTGGTGGTCGTGAGCTTAGTTTACAATAATTTTCTTACGTTGGTAGCGAAAGCACAAGTGACCTTTCTTCAATCCCAGAATTCAAACTTGGCACCGATTCCTAGGAGGAGGTGGCGGTCGGGTGGCTGAGGTTAGTACAAGTGTCCTTTCTTTCCCACAATTTTCTTACGTAGAGTCACGTGACTATTGGTGCAGCATTCTAGGGCTGGGGGGGGGGGGATGCTAGGTCATGACTGAATGCCACGGTGATAGTGGGAAAATGTGGAAGTTGTAATTTGATTATTAAATATTGAAATTGTAAATTGAATTATTAAATATGATTAAAATTGAAATGGAATTAATTAGTTAGGTAATTGATAGGTTAGGTGCGCGATGTGAGTGTTAGCATATTTGCAGAAGACTATGGCCAACGCGTGTATGGAGGAGGCAGCTGAGGGTGCGTGACGTAAGCGGTCGCACGCCCGCGGGCCAGTGGCCCAGCGCGTGTCCATTTATAACGCATGCACACAAGAGAGAGCACACGATCTTGTGTCATCACACGACGTCACGGTAGCGTCCTCTGGTAGTCACGATATGAACTAAGCCACTTGAGCTCGGGAGCTCGTGGTGGATACATCGGGTGCAGCCTTCTTGAATAACGGTACTTGCGTCATGGTCCGACGTGGGGAGAGCGCCCTCTTGCAGCACATATGTGAACTACTCCAGTTGTTGTCCAGACCCAGTGGAGAACACATCTGCTTGAAATTGGTTAAATAATTACGACAAGTCCATTTTTCGCGCCTTTTCCCTAGGTATGAAGTATTATCATGTTGGAATTTGAACTTCCCGCCACTTCCTGGGGTGAGGGGGGGTAAGGTTAGTGGCGGTTGCCCAATTGACCTTCTTCCCAACAAAATTCAAACTTCCCGCCAAAAGCCGCCGTTTTGGATGACGTCACAGTGGCGCTCTGGTGGCGGCGTTATCAACTAAGCCAGTTGGGCTCTAGAGCTCGTGGAGAACACACATGCTTGAAACTGGTTAAATAATAAAGACAAGTCCATTTTTCCTGCCATTTTTCTTGGTGTGACGCCTCCCCCCCCCCCCCCCCCCCCCTCAATCAGTGCATTTGGGCTAGGTGTTGCCAGCCGTTCTACATTTACAAGCACTTTTAGAACACATGACGAGAGGTTATTCCATGATTGCATGGATAAAAAAATCGATAGAATTGCGAAAAATGACAGGGAATAGGTATAAATTGACCAAATATGCATTGAAATGTGGGGAAATTGAGGATGTACCTGCATATCTTCTGGTCTGCACAGAACAATTTGTACTTGGGGACAAGTATGCAGAACCAGTCGGAATCCGAGGAATTTATTCGAATTGACGTGGCTGGAAAGCCGAGAACGTTTTATTCAATCCGAGGAAACGTCGACATGGAAGGGAAGGGAGTCAGGGAAGCAGTGCTACATCCGAAAAAAATTATCTTTCAAGCAATGAGACATGGTCAAAAGGAGAATGTATTGCGATTTACAGTATAGCCCGTGATATGATCATCCTCCTACAGTACAGATGATGAAACCTTAAACTTGCCTCTGGAGTGGAACAATACCCGTATATTAAATAGGATCGTTGCATACCAACAGCATCAGCAGCAGCAGTTTGAGGTGTAAATTCAGTGAGGGATGGGGTGTTCCATTAGGAAAGCTAGGAGGGATGCACACTGTGCTATTCTGGGGAGCATTGCAAAATCTCTCTCTCCACGCTGGACCACACCACAGCTATGCATCATTGCGCCAACATCGGTGCCTAGGTGACTTCTGTGTCGGATAAAGTTAATGGAGATTTTATAGTTCGTAATTTTTCTCTTTTGGGGGTAGAGAATAACGATGTTAGCATGTTGGGCTGATAGATTTGAATGGGTGCAGATCTGTTTTGGACTGTAGTATCTGTATCTAGTTTGGAGACACGCCACAATGCGCGCATTTCCACCGGATGGTCAAAACACGGTCCTGTTGCACTAACTCAGGTCGTTCTGTTTCTACATGGGCTGCAGAAGGTGGTGGATATGGCTTTCTCTGACTTCTGCTCAGTTCCGACTTCACATGCGCAAAGCTGTACAAATGGGAGCAGTTGCAAGATGTGTAGGGGCTGACTAAAACCAGATTGGAATTTTACTGTAGCAGACAGGTTCGAGAAAGGTGACTCGTTTCGAGACATGAGAATGCCAGAAATATGACTGAGTAGTTGTTGTAATCATTAAAGGACTTGTCAATAGGATCCAACGCAGGTATGTGCTTGAATGGAAGGACTTGATTCCAAATCACTGACATCATTCCTAGCGGATAGCGTAACACTAGCGATCTGAAAAGCTAGTGTACATTTCTTATGTTCTCAATCAGCAAACCATCTATTACTGTTTGTGATCCTCAATCAGTCATCGCTTGATCAGTGGATATATCACAGCACCTCTGACTTGGGATTCAGACAGAATACGTTACAAATACTGTAGAGATATCTAGAGGCATGAGGGAGTTGCAGATAGCGGTTTCATATAGGTACTTTTGACTACCTAGTTTCAACTACTTTTCCAGGTCACCCAACTTCCTGTTTTTGCTGTTTTACGCTATAAATATGCAAATGGCGCAAATGTATTATCGTAAACAGGAGACTGTTCATCCGTTTTTGGCAGGGTAAGGTGTTCTTGCTAAGCAGTTGGTAGTTAGGTAACCTGGAAAAGTAGTTGAAACTAGGTAGTCAAAATGGCTCTGAGCACTATGGGACTTAACTGCTGTGGTCATCAGTCCCCTAGAACTTAGAACTACTTAAACCTAACGAACCTAAGGACATCACACACATCCATGCCCGAGGCAGGATTCGAACCTGTGACCGTAGCAAAACTAGGTAGTCGCAAGTATAGTGACCCCCTTTTCGTACCTATATGAAAGTTGCTTCTATTTTCGAGTATACAGTCAGTATTATACTGATGTCACAGAACTCCAAGGTGTGCTCACATCAGTCTCATACGCGAGACGCCTTTGGGCAGCACATGTGTTTACCGTTGATGGCAGAGTAGCACAGTGTGCATTGTTCCTAGCTGGACATGCGAGCTGCATCTGACTGTGCTTAACTGCCCAGCGGGACTGACGCAATGCCACTAAGTGCGCGCACCTAGGTTCTCAGTCTTATACTAATGTCACATGGCTAGTAAAATTAGAACCAAGTCATCCTCTAGGAAGTTGTATAGTGTCCCAGAAATAGTTAACGCTCGCTTTCTTGATGTCTCAGCTTGTATGCACGAAAATTCTTGCCCTGTCAGGACCTGTTTACGAATATAGCGCAGAATAACATCGAATGCAGTCTTCCTCGCAGGCCTAACATGGTACCACCTCCATCATGTGTTACCCTTCCTGCTTTCAACACACACAAACCTCCCCTCCGCTATGCAGAGACTCCTATAGCCCAGCACAAAAGAATGTCTTGTCAATGAATCGAATTTACCCTCTGAATTACTGATGCAACCAGTGTGGAAGCACCATATATCTTTTCTTTCTTTCTGCAGATGAGACTTTCAGCAGGGAAAGAACTGTTTTACACAGATAGGCATATTGCATCGACAATTAAACCCTGCAAAGTGCTCCTACATATCGTCAAATATGGAAAGACTCTTACTCAATTACACTGCTCTCCCACTGAGGACAGGAGCTTGAATATTAGAGCGTGAAACCGAACTCCAACCCAGTAATACAGCACCGTGTACCATGTCGATGTAGTAAACACACAAAATCAGACCTTTTACATCATTCGTACATATACCCCTAAGACAGATAGCATAGTACGTATACTTGCGGCACTAGGTCATCCACGCCCGATGAGTGGCCACAGCACACTCAGTGGACCAACGTCATTCTGAGAATTGTTCTACAAATTCAGGCTCGCTGCCCCTCGGCATAAATGCATTACTGTTTCTGGTCCAGACCTGCTAGCTTGCTTGCTTTTCTACACCTGTCTCCAGACTCTGGGATTACAAGAACACATGTAATTTCCCATGGTTTGCCATAATATTATACCAATTTCGTGGTACTTCTCGATATCAAGCACACAGCAGTAGCCTACTGATCCTTTGCACTACATAATTCCGAAGATATAGACTGGAAATTATTTCTCTACAAACCTGAAACTTTTGTGCTTATTCCAGCTGTGAAGACCTTTACGTGAGAACTCAAAACAAATAGAGGAAAATGATATTTCCACTCGTGAGTACCGATGTCAGTGATGTAACAGATTTCAAAGCATCCCTATAATTTACAAAATCAACTAAGGTGTTTCTCATGCCTAGAGATCAAACAAACATCTCTTTCACCTGCTAGATGCATACACCACAACCGATGTTCCCTCAACTAAATAAAGGCGAGAAATGAGCAGAAGTAGCAACTGATTAATTTACATGGGAGGGAATAACGGTCCAGGGCAAACACACCTCCATATTCAATCTTCTATGGCCGCCATCTTGGATTACGTAACGAAATGGATGACAGCACCCTCTGGCGGTGGTACTATGTACTAGGTCAGTTGGAGTCTGGACCTCATGGAGAACACACTGGATGAATCTACTGTCTCAAATTGTTTAAATAAAGTCAGCCTGCAAAATAAAGACTTGCATCCGTCCTATCCAGCACAGGCTGAGTCCCTTTCCTGGAAATTCCTAGGAAGAGGTGGCAGTAAGAGACTTAGGTTAGTGGAGGTAGCCCAAGTGACCTATTTTCCGGCGATTTTCGTAGGTTAGTAGAGATACCCATGGAATGATGCATTATCCTGTTGGAATTTGAACTTCCCGCCATTTTTCTGGGGGAGGGGAGGGGAGGGGGATTAGGTTAGTGGAATGACGCCTGTCCGTCATCGTGGATGACATTATGCAATGTTGCCAAGTCTACAGGCCACTGGACGGAGTGGCCAAGCGGTTCTAGGCGCTACAGTCTGGAACTGCACGGCCGCTACGGTCGCAGGTTCGAATCCTGCCTCGGGCATGGATGTGTGTGATGTCCTTAGGTTAGTTAGGTTTAAATAGTTCCAAGTTCTAGGGGGCTGATGACCTCAGAAGTTAAGTCCCATAGTGCTCAGAGCCATTTAAAAAGTCTACAGGCCACCATCTTGGATGACGTCATCGCCGCCATTTTGAATACATCTGGCAACAATGGAGAGTGGGGTGGTATGCAGGTAGCTCTACTACTACCTACATTCTTCTGAATTTGCTCACTGTATTCGTCCCTTGGTCTCCCTCTACGACTTTTACCTCCACACCTTTACCCTCCAGTACTAAACTGGTGACCCTTGATGTCGCATAATGTGTCCTGCCAACCGATGCCTTCTTCTAGTCAGGTTGTGCCACAAATTTCTTCTCTCCCCAGTTCTGTTCAGTACCTTCTCATCAGTTACGTGATCTACCCATCTAACCAACAGCACTGTTCTGTAACACCACATTTCAATAGCGTATAGCATGGAGAGCTGCATCAAACCAGTCTCTGGACTGAAGACCACAACAACAACAACTATTCTCTTCTTGTGTAAACTGTTTATCGTCCATGTTTCACTTCCATACATGGCTACACTTCATATAAAACTTCCAGAAAATACCTCCTGACTCTTAAATCTATGTTCGATGTTAACGAACTTCTCTTCTTCAGAAACGCTTTTCTTGCTATTGCTGGTCTACATTTGATATCCTCTCTTCTTTGGCCATAGTCAGTTACTTTGCTGCAAAATAACAAAACTCATCTACTACTCTGAGTGTCTCGTTTCCTAATCTAATGATACTACGAAAAGAATTTACCAGAGCACAGAAAGAAGTAAGTATAAACAAGGCCCCAGGAGTAGACGACAGTTCATCAGAATTACTGATAGCCTTGGGAGGACCAGCATCACCTGATTTAATTCTACTACATTCCAGTATCCTTGTTTCGATTTGTTGATGTTCATCCTATATCCTTTTTTCAAGACACTGGTCATTCCATTCAATTGTTCTGCCAAATCATTTGTCGTCTTCGATAGAATTACAATGCTATTGGCAAACCTCAAAGTTTTTATTGCTTCTCCCTGGACTTTAATTTCTACTCCAAATGCATCTTCCGCTTCCTTTACTGCTTGCTCAGTGTACAGATTGAATCTCATCGGGGATAGGCTATAACCTCATCTCACTTCGTTCTCAACCAGTGCTTCTCTTTCATGCCCCCCCCCCCCCCCCCCACTCTTGTAACTCCCGTCTGGTTTTTGTACAAGTTGCAAATAGTCTTTCGCTCCATGTATTTTATCCCTGCTACCTTCAAAATTTCAAAGAAGATATTCTAACCAACATTGTCTAAAGGTTTCTATAAGTCTACAAATTCTATAAACGTATGTTTACCTTTTCTTAACCTATCTTCTAAGACAAGTCACAGAGTCAGTATTACCTCACACGTTCTTGCAGTTCTCCAGGATCCAGATTGATCATTCCCGAGATCGGCTTCCACCAGTTTTCCATTCTTCTCCAAAGAATTCAAGTTAGTATTTTGCAAGCACCACTTATTAAACCGATAGTTCGGTAATGTTTACAAATGTCAGCACTTGCTTGCTTCGGAAACGGATTTCTAATATTCTTCTATAACACTCAAGGTATTTCGCCTGTCTCATGTATTTTGCACACCACATGGAACAGTTTTGTCATGGCTGGTCCTCCCGAGGCTATCAGTAATTCTGATGGACTGTTGTCTACTCCTGGGGCCTTGTTTATACTTAGCTCTTTCTGCGCTCTGGAAAATTCTTTTCGTAGTATCATATCTCCCATGTCATCTTCATCTCGGTGCTCTTCCGTTTCTGTAATATTGTTATCAAGTGCATCTCTCTTTTGTTCCCGATATGGTAGGACTGAATGGCTGGATTATAAAGTGTCGAGGCTAGAATGCAATCCAATCTTTTTAATTTCTTTAAATAGCTTTCAACAATTAAAAATCAAGCTCTCCTGGATGTTCAACCCCCATCGCCCGCTGTATGATGACAGGAAGCGAACACCGTCTCGGTCTTGACGGAGCTCGATCTTGGCCACCCCCCAGGAAGACTTCCCACATGACCAGGTGGTGAGACTTGAACCCAGGCCGAACGTCCAACGCGCTGCCGCTGGATCCCTGAAACTAAGACCATGATCATAACCTCCGTCATCAAAGTAACATAGAGCAAACTTCGTAGCGGGATTAACAACGTAAGCTTCCAACAAACAGTAAAATTTTCCTACCGGCCCTCGTTAGCTCTAACAGGTGTGGCCCATGTCCGAAGCTTAACTACATAGCCCCACAATAAGTATAAACATAACAGAACAAGAAGGGCAGCAAGCAACTTCAACACTGGTGTAAGGTTTCAACCATCAAACACATAAATAGCAGGCAAACAGAGTCAAGCTTTAGCAACAAGGTTCTTACAATTCAAACTTATTGGTGGACAAGCGCACGATTACTAAATTAAGCTAACAGGGCCCAGTTTTAATGGTAAGGCTTTTAAAACTTACTATGCTGAAAATCATGATTACTACATTCAAGTGGAATAGGCTAACAGGGCTTTGCAACAAGGCTTTTAAAGCTTACTATACTAAAACTAATACTGGCCACTCCATTGAGACAGCCTGTGTCACCCACACGGGCTATACAGTCACATACGGTTACAGGGCCACAATCGCAATGCCATAGCGAGGCGCCGGCCCGTGTGGCCGTGTGGTTCTAGGCACTTCAGTGTGGAACCGCGAGACCACTACGGTCGCAGGTTCGAATCCTGCCTCAGGCATGGATGTGTGTGATGTCCTTAGGTTAGTTAGGTTTAAGTAGTTCTAAGTTCTAGGGGACTGATGACCACGGATGTTAAGTCCCATAGTGCTCAGAGCCATTTGAACCATTTTTGATAGCGAGGCGGAACACTGGCCAGCCTGTAACCGTCCAGACATTGAGGGGGTGCGCAAAACATCGTCAAATAAGCCCGTGCGACCGTATGCAGCCCATCAGTTACGTTCAATCACTCTTTCTTAAAATTTACTAATTGCGACGCTGTACCACTTTACGATTCTACAGAAGCGAAGCGCGCTACTTCGAAGAACACAACTCCACAATACAACCGCCCCCAAAGGGCACCATACACACTTTATAATAAAAACATCAGAGCATATTCAAAAGAACAACAGGATAAAAGGCCTGATCATAGAACACCCTGCACTGTCAGGACATTGTGACTACACAACACAGTAGGGGGACGCTCAACTTTCCAAAATCCAAGCTTCAGTTTTTTTAAAACACAACGTATCCACGGGACAGACCCTCACTACGTCCCCGTTTTGGGTTACATCAATGGCAACAACCAGATACGTACGATCCAGAATCGCCACAGCCAAGAATGCTACCACTGCTGAATAACGATACTTTCCACCGGCCTACTGCGTTGCAACTAATGTATCTTTTGCCACCAACGTTGTTGCCGGAAACAATCCTTACAACATTTCACAACGGCCTCACTACACCACAACAAGACAAGGAGGATCAAATGCAGCACCTCTAGAATGCAGACAGCTTTTCTGTAATGGTCGTTTCCATCATTTCACTACTGTGAACGTGCTTTTGTAGCTCTCCTTACCCACAAGAAGGTTGTCAAGCACAGCTGTTGTCGGGGCCAGTGCTTGCAATAACTGACAACAGCCGCACAACAAAACGAGACAAGGAAATCGACACGTGGCACACAGTTGAAGTCGTTACCAGCACTTTAAAACGCGACTCTGCCTCGTCCTCGTCGCTGTGGCGCCCCTATGCAACGTTGCTGCCGTAAACACCAGCAGTCAAGAATTGAGCCCCCGGCCTAGCTTGCACTACTCCAATTACGCCGCTAGCGCCAATGCACCACTCGCGCACCTAAGCACGAGCAACACTCCGCAGAATACAGAGGAACAGTTGTCGAACCGCAACGGCGCGAAGTGCATGTTGTCAGAGGGGGAAACCACCCGACAGACTTTTATAAACCCTCTATATACTCTTTCGACCTCCAGCTTTCCCTTCTTCGCTTATTACTGGTTTTCATCTAAGCTCTTGATATTCATACAGTTGTTTCTCTCTTCTCCAAACACCTCGTTAACTTTCCTCTAGGCGGTTTCCGATTTTCCCTAGTGATACATGCTTCTAAATCCTTGCATTTGTCCTATAGTCATTCCTGCCTAGCCATTTTGTACTTCCTGTCAATCTCATTTGCATTCCATTTCACCTCCTTCATTTACTGCGTTTTTATAATTTCTACTTTCATCAATTTAACTCAGTATCTCCTACGTCAAGATATTTAATCGACGTAAGGGGGACAAGGGGGTGTAGCCCCAAAGTACCGTTATCCAAGATGGCGGCCATGGCGTCAGCTGATGACGTCATCCAAGATGGCGGTCGTGACGTCAGTTGATGACGCAAGTACTGTTATCCTAGATGGCGGTCGTGACGTCAGCGGACGATGCAAGTAACATTATCCTAAATGGCGGCTTTTGGCGGGAAGTTTGAATTTTGACAGAAAGATAGGTCAATTGGGCTACCTCCACTAATCTAACTCATCCGGCCGCCACCTCTTCCTAGGAACTGAAGGGGAAAAGGACTAATTCTTTATTTCAAGTCAGACTTCATCCAATAGGATGATGGTATCAGGTAATGTCATTGGAGGGGATATAGGGCTGGCTCAGCAGCCCTGGGACCTCAGTCTTGCTCAGTCAGTTAGTAGCAGCAGCAGAAGAAGAAGAACCATGAAGCATCGGCAGAACAGGAGGAAACGGAAAAGTAAACATCCCATATCACATCTTTCTCTGTGGTTAGCATTATTATTATTTATTGTTTCGCGTCTTTGTCCATGTGTAATGCTTCCTTGTCTTTGTTCAGCGGTAGCCCTCGTCACGTCCAAGCCCGCAGGGTCGAGCGCCAACATGCCGATCTCTGCCGCACCTGAACCTGTAGCAACCTTGGCTGCCATCTTGTCGAGACCTACAGTGACTTCTGGACCTGCGGCAGCAACAAGCTCCAGCACGTCTGAACCTGTAGCGACCACGTAGGATCCTGGAGCACACATAGCTGGAGCAGGGCAAGGAGCTACTGTTGTCTGTCCCACTCACCGATTTGTGTGCTGAAGACACGGAGTCTGCTCCCAACACACTGAACGCCGCTGGTGGTCCTAAACAACAGCAAGATAGAGGACAGTATTGGTCACCAACATATGACCCATTCCAGCAGGACATCCCTGTGATAGTGCAGCCACAGAGTGCAGATGCTGTGAACAAGAAGGCGTTGAGTGTACCCATGTTTTTCACTTCCACATACAGTTTAACTCCCACCGGAACGAAACATGTAAATGTTGGTATAGAAGCACATCATGTGTGGGGCTTATATTATATACATAAATAATGTATGTATATATAATCTCAAACTGTGTTTTATTTCATAAGTCTCTAATTATAGTCAAAGTATTACACTCATTAATATTTTTTCAATGCTATGCCAGTTATTCACATAAATGAATCATCAAGTTACTCTTCATGAGTTGTATATACACCTGATTTCTCTGTGTAGCCAATATACTTCAGTCGATTAACTGATGGAGCTATAGTAGCTACACAGACTATTCTTGTCCCTTCAAGTGTATCTTTCTATGTATGCCAACTACTTGTCAGTATGTGGCGTAGTTGGGATCATGGCAGGGTGTGTGAAACATCCTCATCACAAGGACTTTGTTGTCGGTGACTCGTCCTATGAAGATGCAAAAGAAGACCTGAAGAAGGAGAAGAATGGAATTCTTCTTCCTGATAATATACGAGCAATTAAACTAGGTCCATCCAATTGCAGGAAGACTAATGTCCTCATGACGCTGCTAACACGTGTAGATGGAGTCCGATTTGAACATGTTTGTGTACTCTCAAAAACACTGTTTTAACCCAAGTATCAGCTATTGCAGGAGATATTGCACGGTGTAGATGGTGTTACATACACAACATTCAGTGAAAATGGTGATATCCCTCCACCTGAAAAAGCAAAGCCAAATACTGTCTTCATATTTGACGATTAAAAAAAAAGACCTAATTTGAAAATATTTCTGTTTCGGTCGTCGTATGGGTGCTGATGTATTTCATCTAAGCCAAACATATTCCAGAATCCCAAAATAGTTGGTTAAGTATAATGCGCACCTCATTAAAGCCTTCAAACAAGACAATCTGAATTTAAAACACATTTACCAGGCACATGTCGGAACTGACATGTCGTTCAATAATTTTGTAGAAATATGTGCTCATTGTTGGAATCATTCACAGTATGGGTTTCTCGTTATTGTTAAAACAAGAAAACTGGGTGATGATAGGTGCAGGCGAAACTTTCAAGAGTTTCTGCATATATAGCACGGTAAGAGAGGATACTACATCAGTATAAGCTGCACCATGGACAAATTCGCGCCCATGTCTAGGTCTCAACGCGAGAGAATGGCTGTACACTGACAGAAGATTCGCCTGTACGTGGATCCGAAAATTCAGGCTATTGTGCATAAAGTTGGAGGTATGTGCATGGAACTAGAGATGTATTACCATACTCTTCTGAGAATGGTGAATGCGTTAAATGAGTTAGTTAATGGAGTCGGTAAGAAAATAACCGACTTAACTGGAAAGGTCGAAGCTATTGAGGGGAAAATAGATGTAGAGTTCCATGTTGTTGAGAAGGGGGAGTAGGTACATAGCAAGAGGAATAAGATGGATATATAAAGTCTCACACTGTGAAGATGTCTGATTAGTATAAACCGAGGTGAAAATAAAGCAGAAAGAGATTCAATCGCGGAAAGCAGTTCGTGAGAAATTACGGTTGCTGAGAATTGGAACATGGAATGTCACAACCCTATTAAAGGCTGGGAAACTAGAAGAGGTTGAGATGCTGATGGAAAAGTCACAGCTGGACATAGTAGGAATCTGTGAAACTAGATGGGGCGGTAACGGTGATTTTATGTCAGGGGATTTCAGGATCATTCACAGTGGTAGTGCTCGAACAGGAAGAAATGGCGTCGCTATAATTTTGAGAGGTAAATGGAAGAACAACGTGTTGAACACATAACACTGCAATAATAGGGTAATGATGATAAAAATTGAAGCACAACCCACGGATTTGTGTGCAATAGCAGTTTACTTACGAACAACAAATAGCAAGGATGAAGAAGAAGTAGTAGTATATGAGCAAATTGATGACTTAATGAAACTGGTTAAAGAAAAGGACAATCTAAGCATTATTGGTGATTTCAATGCATCGATTGGTGAAGAGAACAAAGGATTATGGAATGGCAAATTCGGGCTAGGAAAAACGAATTCTAGAGGAGAAAGGTTGCTAGATTTCTGTGAACAGTATGAGATGATAGTCACCAACACGTGTTTTGAAATGCCCAAGAGAAGAATATATACATGGAAAAGTCCAACAGATGGCAAAAGGTTTCAGATAGATTATATCCTAGTCAAGAAGAAATTTATGAATCAAATAAAGTGGACTGTGAGAGGGTGCGTTTCTGGATGAGGTATCGAATATATTGCTTCCCCCTACTTATACCTCCCGAGGAGATCACGAATGTAAAATTAGAGAGATTAGAGCGCGCACGGAGGCTTTCAGACAGTCGTTCTTCCCGCGAACCATACGCGACTGGAACAGGAAAGGGAGGTAATGACAGTGGCACGTAAAGTGTCCTCCGACACACACCGTTGGGTGGCTTGCGGAGTATAAATGTAGATGT
Source organism: Schistocerca americana (assembly GCF_021461395.2). Classification (NCBI taxonomy): domain Eukaryota; kingdom Metazoa; phylum Arthropoda; class Insecta; order Orthoptera; family Acrididae; genus Schistocerca; species Schistocerca americana. The sequence goes on along the minus strand of NC_060120.1, from coordinate 463,577,077 downwards.
AGATGTAGCCACTCGTACCCTGGATATGATATAGACAGTGACCATGTTCCAGTGATAGCAGACTATAGTAGCAGATTTATGACATATAAAAGAACTAACCAACACAGATGGTTTGTGGAAAACGTAAGGAAAAGCAAGTAGCTGCAGACATGAAAGAATTGACCGATACCTGATAGGTAACAGGGAAGGATGGGAAGGATTCAAAGAGACTGTAAAAGTAGCTGCTAAAAAACTAGTAGGATTAAGGAAACTAGAACCAAGGAAACCATGGATGACCAAGGAAATACTAGACCTTACTGAAGAACGAAACAGGCTGAGGAACAAAGATTTCGATAAGTACAAAAGAGTAAAAAATGCATTTACACAGAAATGTAGATTTGAAAAAGAAAAGTGGATGCACAACAAACATAAGGAAATTCTACAAGATCTAAGAGGAGGTCAAACTGATAGAGCCTATTCTAAAATTAAATCAGTGCAGATAAAGCCAAGAACAAAAAGAAATATGGTCAATAATAAAAACGGTGACCTGCTTTTCGAATTAGAGGATGTATGCGAAAGATGGAAAGAGTATATTGAGGAACTATATGAAGGAGAAGATATTGCTAATGAGGGGGAAATTCTGGAAGCAGTGTGGATATCGACATGATAGGGCCACCTATATCTAAAGAGGAATTCAACACTGCCTTGAATGATCTAAGTAATGACAAAGCGACAGGCACAGATAATATCCTAGCAGAAATACTGAAAGAAACTGGAGAATCAACAAAAGAGTACTTATATAAACTTATTAAAGAGTACTATGAAGATGGAAAAGAACCACCTACAGATTTGCTTAACAACAAAACAGTAATAATCCCAAAAAAAAGGAAATGCTCTGGACTGTGAGAACTACAGAACTATCTCCTTACTATCCCACACTTCCAAAATAATGTTAAACATAATAAAAAATCGAATAAAAAGAAAATTGAGGCAAACCTATGAGAAGGACAATATGGTTTCAGATCCGGAAAAGGAACTAGAGAGGCAATACTAGCTCTGAGGATGGTATTAGAAAGACGAATTGGAGTTAATAGGAAAACCTACTTGACCTTTACAGATGTACAAAAAGCATTTGGCATGGTTAACTGGAAATTGTTATTCCTAACAATGAAGGAAATAAATCATGATTGGGGGAACAAAAGATTAATCTGGAACCTGTATAAAAGGCAGGAAACAGAGATAGAAGTGAATGGTATGAAGAAGAAAGCAAAAATAGGGAGGAGAGTAAGGCAAGGATGCCCATTATCACCATATCTGTTCAACTTATTTATTGAAAAAAACGTTTAAAAATTGGAAAGAATAACCAAAGGAACTAAAATTAATGGGGATCGAATACACTGTATCCGTTTTGCAGATGATATAGTAGTACTTGCTGACTCAATAAAGAAAATGGAGTTTATGTGGCTAAAATTTGCCAAAATCCTAAGAGAATTTAATCTAAAAATAAATAAGAAGAAAACAAAAACTATGGTAGTAGGGAAGACAAAAAGAAAATGGTAAAGTTAATATTAAACTAGAAGATGATGTTCTAGAGCAGGCTGAGAACCTCTGTTACTTGGGAAGCACAATCACTGACGACAATAAATGTGTCACAGATATAAAGAGAAGAATAGCCTTGGTAAAGCAAGCTTTCCAAAATAAATGGAATTTGCTAACAGACAATCATATAAGCCTAGACAGTAGGAAAAAGTTTGCCAAAACTTTTGTCTGGAGTGTCTTAACATACAGATGTGAAGCGTGGACTCTGGGAAAAGGAGAGAAAAAGAGACTGGAAGCAATGGAAATGTGGATATGGAGAAGACTGACGAAAAAAAGCTGAGTAGATAGAAAAAGTAATGAACAGGTCTGAAGAGAAGTGAATGAGAACAGAACGCTGCTAAATTATATAGGAAGAAGAAAATCCAAAATGATACAGCACATAATGAGACACAACCAGTTCCTAAATAATGTATTTTAAGGAAAAGTTTTAGGGAAAAAACCAAGAGGCAGGCCAAGAGCAACGTATTTTACTAACATCAAAAAAGATATGGGGATAAAATCGTATGAGGAATTGAAGAGGATGACAATGGAGAGAGGGGCATGGCTAAATCGACAAGGCACAGCCTTTAGTTTATGATGATCATGAGGTTAGGGCATATGGATCGACAGAAAACACTAAGAGAGACCTGTTAGCCGTTTACTGAATCTCTCCGACAGCTCTCAGCAAAAACAAAAACACGAGGTAACGATGTGTTGCCATTGACGAATTCATTATCCATCACGTCCCTGGTCAGATAGATAGGACATTCGTCGTTACCATGGGAAAACTGTACATCTTGGGTAAGCACCCTATAACTGTAACTGATGACACAATACATTACCGAAGACTATGTGAAAAACTGGTGAATGTGGCATTGAGAATTTAGATGTTGCTGGAGGCCCTGGCACCCACTGGGTATCAAATGAAATGAAAAATGCGGATACTATTTCGACTCATTTGGTGACCTGCAACCACCAGAAGAATTACAACGATACTTCACTCACAGAAGACGTGTGTTCTACGATTATCGGCGCTACCAGGACTTTAATACATACCTTTATGGACATCTATGCATCATGTTTCTCTTAGACGTTTGCAAGCCTCAAAACACTTAAATCTGAAATAAGGACTGTAAATGCAACGATTGACTTTAAGCAGAACGGTTCAATAGGGTGCCTGCTGGGTTTCACAAAAGGGCAGGTTTTGAAGAAGGATCCAAGTAAATGTTACAAGTCAGATCAGACTGTGGACATACTGCCTGTCAGCACAATTGCAACGAACTCCTATCTTAACGATAGTTTGACTCATACTACACTCCTGGAAATGGAAAAAACAACACATTGACACCGGCGTGTCAGACCCACCATACTTGCTCCGGACACTGCGAGAGGGCTGTACAAGCAATGATCACACGCACGGCACAGCGGACACACCAGGAACCGCGGTGTTGGCCGTCGAATGGCGCTAGCTGCGCAGCATTTGTGCACCGCCGCCGTCAGTGTCAGCCAGTTTGCCGTGGCATACGGAGCTCCATCGCAGTCTTTAACACTGGTAGCATGCCGCGACAGCGTGGACGTGAACCGTATGTGCAGTTGACGGACTTTGAGCGAGGGCGTATAGTGGGCATGCGGGAGGCCGGGTGGACGTACCACCGAATTGCTCAACACGTGGGGCGTGAGGTCTCCACAGTACATCGATGTTGTCGCCAGTGGTCGGCGGAAGGTGCACGTGCCCGTCGACCTGGGACCGGACCGCAGCGACGCACGGATGCACGCCAAGACCGTAGGATGCTACGCAGTGCCGTAGGGGACCGCACCGCCACTTCCCAGCAAATTAGGGACACTGTTGCTCCTGGGGTATCGGCGAGGACCATTCGCAACCGTCTCCATGAAGCTGGGCTACGGTCCCGCACACCGTTAGGCCGTCTTCCGCTCACGCCCCAACATCGTGCAGCCCGCCTCCAGTGGTGTCGCGACAGGCGTGAATGGAGGGACGAATGGAGACGTGTCGTCTTCAGCGATGAGAGTCGCTTCTGCCTTGGTGCCAATGATGGTCGTATGCGTGTTTGGCGCCGTGCAGGTGAGCGCCACAATCAGGACTGCATACGACCGAGGCACACAGGGCCAACACCCGGCATCATGGTGTGAGGAGCGATCTCCTACACTGGCCGTACACCACTGGTGATCGTCGAGGGGACACTGAATAGTGCACGGTACATCCAAACCGTCATCGAACCCATCGTTCTACCATTCCTAGACCGGCAAGGGAACTTGCTGTTCCAACAGGACAATGCACGTCCGCATGTATCCCGTGCCACCCAACGTGCTCTAGAAGGTGTAAGTCAACTACCCTGGCCAGCAAGATCTCCGGATCTGTCCCCCATTGAGCATGTTTGGGACTGGATGAAGCGTCGTCTCACGCGGTCTGCACGTCCAGCACGAACGCTGGTCCAACTGAGGCGCCAGGTGGAAATGGCATGGCAAGCCGTTCCACAGGACTACATCCAGCATCTCTACGATCGTCTCCATGGGAGAATAGCAGCCTGCATTGCTGCGAAAGGTGGATATACACTGTACTAGTGCCGACATTGTGCATGCTGTGTTGCCTGTGTCTATGTGCCTGTGGTTCTGTCAGTGTGATCATGTGATGTATCTGACCCCAGGAATGTGTCAATAAAGTTTCCCCTTCCTGGGACAATGAATTCACGGTGTTCTTATTTCAATTTCCAGGAGTGTATTTATGGATTCTGCCCCTCAGTTGCAACGGGTTATAAGATTGCTGAGACGCCTGCCAATACAATATATTTTCTAGTGACAGCTCAGACACTGGATTACTTGGAGCTGTGTATTGTGGACCAGAATAATCAACTTGTTGACTTTCGTGGTGAGGAAATCATTGTACAATTACATCTAAGGCAGCATGGGCGTATGATATAAAACAATTGCACGCAATCCACACTACCGAACAGCAAAGTGATAACATGTGCGAACTACGAGTTTCTTAAATCAGTTGGCTTGAAACCGCGCAATGATGTCCTCACTCAACATAACCAATCGATAGTATGATGAGATAATTATACGTCAGGGATACTTGTCTCATAAACCTTACGCTTCTACCACATTTAACAAGAACGATGAAATTAGGATTGTCATCCAGCACCAAGACGCACTGATGCTTGCATGCAAGAGTTTCATATATCTAGAGGGGTCATTCAAGAAAACCGACGGCAGTGATACAGTGGGTTCCAAGCTTACATGTATCGCTTTAGCATTCTTGTTGTAAGAGATACACTATGAACTCAATCGGTCTGAGGTCGATCGTACACGCAACCCCTTAAAACATAAGTCTCTGCATCACTTGCAGATTTGCATAGTTTAGAAAATGTGGGATGGTTCATAGTCGATCCAGAGGATAGAACAGTTGCAGAGTACGAGCAATTTAATGCATACATACCTCTAAAAATGCTTATGGACTACTTTGAGGGCATGAGACAGATTATTATGAACGCTCAACAGGAACTCATTCTGGTGCAGAGTGCGACGGACAATAACTCATATATACAAGGAGCTCAAGAGGAGATTATTATCACAAACAGCAAGATAATTTGGAAAATGTCTCACATCAGTGTATCCGACGAGAAGCGTTTGAAGCTTTTAAAAGTTTTGAATTCTGGTACATTTCTGTCACTGATATTTCGCTCTTGGAAGGTTTCCGAGTACCCAGTGTTACCGACTCCGAGCAGACAAACATGGGCCTCTTCGCAGCTAGAGACACCTAGATTCATCATACTTGCGTTTCTGACTGATAGAAGAGGTAATGTAGCAAATGATTCCACCATGTTCGACAGCTGCAAGTTGACTAATCCAAAGTCTACCCGAATTCAGAATTCTACCCATATGACAATTTACATTTGCAGTGGAAACAAAATGTATGCAGTCCAGCTTATGACATGTAGGCAAGGTTTCATGCTTCTCACTACGAAATTGCTGAAGGATAGGGAGGAGGGTGTCTACTCAGTCCACGTAAGTTCAAGGAGCTTTCACCGATAATCATAATAGACTGCTAGAAACAGAACGAGATAATTAAGTCTGGTCCTATAGACATGTGAATTTAATTTGAATCTTTGACAAATTTCTCAGAACACACTGCCACGTATGCTCCAGTTCTGCTTGACCATGTGATCAACTACTGGCCACTCATCGATGTTTTGCAACGAGCTGTATACATTAATAGATGTTGTACCATACCTAGAGCATTTCACAATGGCATCTCAAGGTGTGAACATCATTGCGGATGCTCAGGGTCTCTATGATGGTGAGCGTAGACAGTTCATATTTAAATATGTTGCGTTTGAAGCGTACAAACAAGATGCTGGAATAATAGCGACATTCTGAGCAAACATTGCATCACTGAGGTCTTTCAAGTATATGAAGTGTGTTAAGACATGGAGTGCAAAGTGGTTAACACATTTCTACCATGGAATTCACTGGGATGATCCCGGCATACCCTATAAAGATATGATGAGGGCACTTAAATTATTCGATTACATGGATATCATCGTCTACGTGAAGGGGAAGGAGAAGATCTCATGGATGTGTTGAATCGGTAAGTTTGCTGCTATTCAAGACCTGGAATTCTACAGATGTCCTTCTCTCCATCGACTCAAGAACATGTATGAAAAAAGTTTTGCTGTGTCTGCTTATGAAAATGTTAAATTACTTTTAAGTTGGACGAGAAAGAAATGAATTTTTACCTCACAACCTCTGTATTCTTCTTCCTCAACCCTGTTCCCTCTGTGATAGTGTACAGTTTTAACCGCGTGCTATATCTGTGGTTTTCTTCTAGCACAGGAGATATTATTTTAGACATGTCTGCTGTATATCTTTGGAAGCAGACAAGGTCATGTGCCTCCTGCTCCCATAACCCAATTCGTGCTGCACGATAGGCATAATTCCATGTAACCATTCTGTATATTTTGTTAACTTCCATATTAAACTTCACCTCCTTAATAGCACTCATCTTCAGCAAAACTAATGTCATTTGTGACCTGCACAGCCTTTAAATACATATACATACATAATGCAATAGGGGATATGGTTTCTTGTAAATAACAACAATAACAACAACAACAACAAAGACGTATGGTGACTATTTTTTTTTCTTGGTTTATTCAGTTCACACAAATACAATATACTTATTGAGGTACAATATAATTCTTGAGGTACAATGAAGTTTGTTTTGAGATACAATATAGTATTCTTGAGGTATAAATTGACTCTGCTATTCCATTGCAGAAATGCTTTTAACTTACTCACTACATCACTAACACTGGTAGGATTTTTTAAAAATATAAATCTATTCTAAAAACTAATGCGAGGATACTTTCTTTACTACAACTAAATTCAACAACCCCAGTACCATAGCTTTTACAATAATTCCGATGGACTGCACACATTTAGAATCTAATTTCAACAGTCCGTAATAATAAACGTTTTTAAAATAACAATTCTTATGGACTGTGAGCTATATACACTTAAAACTATTCTGACTTGGATGGCTAGTGGCAGGTGAAAAACTTTAAAGCTATTCTAATTACAACATGCACAGGGTGCATATATATATTTACAGGCTACACATCCGTTGCGTAATAAATCAATATATAATTCTTTTCTATTTTTTGCTTTTTTTTGTTTATGCTTTTTTTCTTTCTTTCACTGGCATCCTTTCTTTTCCACACATTCTCTCTCTCTCACTCTCTCACTATCACTCAATCAGAGTCCCCCCTCCCCCTTCTCTCGCAACAAGTAAGTAGTGTGAGTATGGGAGAGTTTCAATCCTGTCATCGCAAATGACCCTTTTATCGTCATGAGGTGACAGACCGATTTTAGACTGCAGCACAGTATGCACCTCCTGTCCTCTCGATCGAATACTGGTCTGCCGTACCATATGCAGTGGTTGCGAACACCACTGCACGGCCACCGCAAATAGTCTTTAATACAGAGGGCTCTCGATGCCACACGACACACACCCTTAGCCCTCCTCTTGGTGGTACCTTCCAATGTGCAATACCCATACATTTTTGAGTGTAGACTTACAAACTGCACAATCGGCAATCCATTTGCCTTGTCCTTCATAAGACCAAAAACCAAATACCGTAAGGATTATCGGCCGTGCATGAGGACGTGTCGAATTCATTACCATGGCACCTAATTAATTCATATGGATCGCAGTTCTTCACGCAATAGATGAAGCTATCTGTATCCATATAAAATAATTTAGGATCTGCAAAATGAGTTTTCTCAAACACGTAATGGAAGTGGTACACGTGGAATTTGGATAAGTCTATAAGTCCCCACATAAATAGGTTCCATAAACTCTACTGCAGTCTTCGCCATCTCCACAACAACAAAGTTCTTATTGAATATGGTGACCCACTTAAAATTTGGTCTGGCAATGCATTTTCTTACGCCATCCTTTCGGTTCTAATCAAAGTTTCATGTCGTTCTCTTAAATTCTCCATTGTTTTACCATAAATTGAATTAGTCATTAATTTATAAAAATCTTTCTCAAAGTCACACGTCGTGGAAGCTCTCTGTCTCATATTCAGATCAATATACTCCTTCAACCAGGAGGACTGCTTGAAAGAGACGGTCTGGGTTATTCTAACCAGCTCCATACCCAAGCTGAGATACTGCTGGAGATAACGATAATGAATTATGTATGTCCGTCCACTTATCCCCTAGTGTTGTCATCAGTTTTGGCATGGAGCCTCCTCGCGGAACTAGTTACTCTGGACACAGTGGCAAATTGGCGTGTGCATCAGGCAAACTAATAGGGTATGTGAGTTCTGCCTCCACCACATACCCTGCATCAGAATCAGCTGCCATACCCCCCAAGATTTTTCCACATAATCCCTTGCATTCGCTTTGGACACCCATCGAAACTCGCCAATCGGCAGTGATTGCTGCATGGCGTGCCTATATAAGTTATTTACGCCCAGGTACATTATGTAACTCAAATCAAGGGATGCATTGAACCTGTCACCCATCCACGGGTTATTTGCCTTTGCGTGCCTATGGACACATTGGCAAAATTCCCAACAGATCCCTCAAAGAGAAGAAGCATGTCGGCATCGGTTAATAATTCAATGCTGCACTTCGTTTTCTTGAGCATTGAGTCCCAAGAGAACCCAGGTGCCTTGTAATAAAAGGCGGGATCCAGAGAATATGTGATCATGCATAGACTCCGGAATTTCTCGAAAACGTCCGCAAGCAAGTGCACGTCTGTGTCTATGTAAAGCCGTGCGTACTCTCCTAAAGTGGAAAGATTTAATTCACGCCAGACATTCATGGCATGCTCATACTCTGCATATGTTATGGCATCGCCTGTAAGGTTGCTGGAGAATGCAGATATGTCGGGTAGCCTGGTTTCGTTGAATTTTGCCATACTATCCACATACTCAAATGGAAAAGTCCCTTTCCTAGTTGCAAGTAGAAACTTTTCCTCATCGGGAAATGCAGCTTGAGTGATCTGCATATCCCCCCGAGGTTGAGTTTCAACGAGTTTCTGGAGTGATGCCTGCATAAAATGTAGTGTATTAAGGAAGCAGAGCATAATTCTTGGCGTAATTCGTTTGGATAATGAAATGTATTTCTCGACACTCTCAGGTAGGGCACTGACCTGATCTTTATCCTAACCGAAATCAGCTAAGTGTTCAACTATAAAATGAGCATCATACCCATTTAAATTGTGGAAGAAAACGGGTATGTGTCTAGGTAGCTGGTACTTCAAATTGCACGTATTGTGAGATGCACCATGGAATTTCCCTGTAAGATGACGGTAGTCCCTACAAGCAGTTTCGGCTTTTCTGTCTAACGGCAGCCCACACATATGACAATCAACCACGTTATTATACAAATCTTCATTCTCCTTCGATTTGGTCATGGGCACATTGCCGCTGTAAAGCTTATCAACCTCTCATGAAAATTTTTCGAGCTCAGTGAGCAGCCAAACTTCAGGGTTGTCCCCGATGTAAGATTTGTAGCAGTTAAGACTGGAATCACATGATGATACAATTTGGTACACTGCCGCATATGGTATGTGTTTTTCTGTAAAGGTGGTATGTGAGGCTGTAGGGTCACCTTCAAAGCGGGTCACAGGAGCAAGGAGACATTCAAAGTCAGCGTACCATACAAACGGGCATCGCTCCTGGTGGTGAGCATTCTTGGACCTTCAGAGAAGAGCAGCATGTTGCGAAGCTAAAGCTCACTCGCAAATTTTGAGAAATGGAGGGGGCTGACGACAATGCAAAACAAGCATGATCATATCTATTTTCGACATTAATACATGCCTGCTTGTTAGCTATATCTTCAGGGAGCTTGATATAGCTAGACCCTCCATTCATTGGATCATAGTCACGTGTGTGGATGTCCAGGTGTAGATTTCTGCTGAGTGTTTAAGCTGAGCCTCTCACTTCCATCTCAGAAAACCGGCCCAATATAGCACTCAAGGTGGATTTACGAAACCATTCAGCAGTTGATGTGGTCCGTGTTATCACGCCATTTTCCCTCCAAAGATAATGAAGACTCGTCTATTCAACAGGTGACTCAACTTTGGGGGGGGGGGGGGGGGATGTGATAATTCGATGCAAAGCACCACACTGCATTTAATGGCGGGATACTGCAGATCATTGACTACCTTGAGGAGCTCCATTTCCATGACAGGAAGGCATGCCCTTAGAAATCCAACAGGGTCGCGGTACCCTCCTGCCAGGTTCTCGATCCTGGTGAACGAGAATCACTCCTCAAAAGCGTCTGCAATCACCGAGTACACCAACTGCGGTCTGCTATCATTGACCTAATGTCCTTCACTAAAAGGACGGGAGAGGGAACTGGCACTAGCCATAGGATTTTCTTTATTCCTAATACTATAACTACAACTAGTCGATGGAGTTGGCAAGGTCGACAGGAGTGTGTGCTGTACATCACGTGATCGGCGAGGATGTGACAGCAGAGGAGGAGACGCTGTGGAATCGGGCAGCTGCGAGCATCCTGTATGCTGATGCCCTAACCTGGTAGCCTGAGGGAGGGCGGCCCATGGACGTCAGAGCGACGCTGTGGCAGCCACAGCCGGGGCAGGGTCGGGACCAGGGGCAGAGGCGGCGGTAGCGGCGGCGGCGGCCGCTTCCCAGTGAGAGCAACCTGGGCTGGGTGCAGGCGGAGCATAACAGATGATGCTAGCTCTTTTCTGTGGACTTGCCCCAGTCTCACTTACCCCGCAACCACTTGCAGAGGCGCCTGCAGCTGCCTGCAACCTCTGCAGAGCAGCCGACAAAGGGGTGCGAGCTGGCAACGTGTGCCAGCGGGAACCTGTCGCTTTTGCAGCCCCGCGTACATCTGGGGAGGCTGCAGGAGCACGCACTATGTGCTGAGAAGGTGGTTCTGTAAAGATAGGATGGGAGCAATAAGTACCCACATCCACATTGTATGAGGAAGAGAACACTCGTTCATATAATAGCAATAATAATAATAATGGTAATTACCTAATTCACCCTGCCGCCAGGACGGCATCTCCTCCCAAATATCTGCATCCAGGAGGATGTCTTACATCCAGTTTGACGTTGTGTATCCCCGCTCCTCGGCAATTTCATGTACCCACTCAGTCACTAGGGAGGATGGACGCGGATCTACAGACGTATCCACATCAACAGACTCTGTAACATTAAGCACATGAATGCAGCAAAGGAACTTCATCAAACAAACATGTTCTAAAGCATAACTGCAGAAGGTAATACCTTCTCGATCAGATGTCTGTACGTATACTCTAAAGTAGGATGCACAAACGGAACCATAATATTACAAGATAAAGAAATTCAGAATCACGGTTTTGAAGTGAGGAAGACTGCTGTTGCTCTCTAATTTCCTCCGCAAACTTCGGATCTGTTTTTCTCAACATCTCTAGCCCGAATGCTGAAAGGAAAGGAGCGAATATAGTGTAGGAGAGAGACAGAAATAAAATTTCGGCGACAAAAAAGCACAAGAACTTAAACAACTTTCAGTTCTGCATGCTGAAGATTGATCACACACATAAAAAGGTAATCATAACTTGAGCTGGGTCTCGGTTGAGCGGACGCCTTTGACCTCGTCGGAATCGTGAACAACACCGTTTCCGCTCCTCTTCAAGGTGTAAGAATACAAACACACAGACACAGACACACACACACGCACACACACACACACACACACACATGAAAGAATGCTGAGACGAGCTAAAGAGGAGTGAGAAAGGCTGTTGGAAAGCGTTGGAAAGCAATTCCTTATATAGATGTGATGACGCAACATCATGTGATCTCAGCGTGAACCAATGGGTGTTGAGAATCTTGGAGGGGGGGGGGGGGGGGCTCACTAGCAGTCCTAGTGACTGAAAGCTGAACTGTGCCAGATGCTTCCAGTACTTCGAGGACACCTGAGTCTCTGATAATTTATGGATTTACAACAAAAGAATTAATACTATGAGTGAAGATGTTATTTGGAATACACGCTGGATGATATTGAATTCAGCCTCTGCATCTGGAGTCATTATGTGTATTACGAGCTCAGCTGTGGAGAATGCAATTAGATACATTCTTGATCAAAGAAGGGAGGTATTTTTAGTGATTTTCGAAGGTGAATGTTATATACGGGTAATTCTAGGTTGCTGGTATTAAGACTAGTGTTTCTTAGATTTAGGTTAGTTTCGTAAACGCTGAAGCAAATGATTTAGAAAGTCTTGAGATGATAAAATGGAGAATTTTAGTATTTTGGGATGGTGTACAGCGGAAAAGATGAAATTCGGCACTATTTTCGTAAACAGGTTCTGTTAGGGCAAGAATTCCCATGCAGACAAGCTGAGACATCAAGAAAGCCAACATTAACTATTTCTGGGACACTATACATTTTCCGAGAGATCGAAAAAAATGGTTCAAATGGCTCTGAGCACTGTGGGACTCAACATCTGTGGTCATAAGTCCCCTAGAGCTTAGAACTACTTAAACCTAACTAACCTAAGGACATCACACACATCCATGCCCGAGGCAGGATTCGAACCTGCGACCGTAGCAGTCGCGCGGTTCCTGACTGAGCGCCTAGAACTGCTAGACCACCGCGGCCGAGATGTCGACTTGGTTCTTATTTTACATAGCCATGTGACATCAGTATAACATTGAGAACCTTGTTAGATGCGCTTGCGATGCTTTGTAGCTATGCGCACGCATTTTGCAGCAATGTGTCAGCCATCCGTGAATGGCTAGATGCATCTTGCATGTGCCATTAGTATCATGATGGAGAGAAAGCAGCCACATAGATTTCTATACCACGAGTTGTGACATCAGTATGTGCAGGTTTCGCGTCAGCAATGGTAAACATACGTGCACAGCCCAAAGAATGACTTGGTGCTTATTTAGATAGACATGTGACATTAGCATAACACTCAAAGAACTATAGCTGTAGACATGACTTTCACATGCCATCAGCAGCGGTGTGACCCACCATTTTCGCCCACTCTGGAACGCCATCTTGGATTATGTCACGGGATGGATGACAGCACCCTCTGGTGGCAGTACTGTGTACTAGGTCAGTTGGAATTCAGATCCCATGGTGAACACTCTGGATGGAGGTACTGCCTCAAATTGTTTAATTAAAGATGTGCGTCCTTTTCCCACCATTTTGCCCCACCATCTTGGATTGCGTCATAGAATGGATGACAGCACCCTCTGGTGAAAGTACTGTGTACTAGGTCAGTTGGACTCCTCTGGACCACATGGCGAACACACTTGATGGTGGTACTGTCTCTAATTCTTTAAATAAAGACTGAAAATAAAGACTTATGTCCAGCACAGGCTGAGTCCTTTTCCTCTCCAGTTCCTAGCAAGAGGTGGCGACTGGATGACTTAGGTTAGTGGAGGTAGCCCAGGTGCCCTTTCTTTCCCACCATTTTCTTAGGTTAGCCATGTTGCATTGTCCTGATGGAATTTGAACTTCTCGCCATTTTCTGATTTTCTGGGGGGGGAGGGGGTTAGGTTAGTGGAGGTAGCCCAATTGACCTACTTCCTGCCAAAAATCAAACTTCCCACCAAAAACCACCATCTTGGAAAACAGTTCTTGAGTCATCAACTGACGTCACAGCCGCCATCTTGGATAACGTCATCAGCTGACGTCATGGCCGCCATCTTGGATAACGGTATTTTGGGGCTGCACTCCCATTGTACCCCTACTGATCTGACGGTCAAGCAGCACACTGCCAACACTGTGTTCACACATTACGAGATTTTTTTCCTACTGATATGCATTAACTTAGATTTTTCTACATCTAAAGCAAACTGCCATTCATCACGCCAATCTCAAATTTCGTCAAAGTCAGCTTGTATCTTCCTACAATGACTACATCTTCCCATATGCCATAATGTCATCACAAACAACTGCAGCATGCTCCTGATCCTACACGTCATATCGTTTATTTATTCGCAGAACGAAAGCAGTCCTGTGTTACTTCCCTCAGGCGATGGTGAACTTATTGTTGCCGCTGATGCAGGCTCGCCGTTGAAGTCGATGTACTGGTTTCTCTACTCTGTATGCTCGGACCTTCGTTAAGTCTGCCCTGAGATGACGTGTTAAACGCTTCCCGAATATCTAGGACTACGCCATTTGCCTGTTTCCCTTGAGCCATATTTAGCAGGATATCACGTGAGAAAAAGGCAAGCTGAGTTCCACACGAGCGGTGCTTTCTAAATCTGTGCCGATTTGTGGGCAGAAGCCTTTTCGACCCAAGGATGTTTATTATATTCGAACTCTACAATATGCCCAAGAATTCTGCAGCAAACCGATGTTAAGAACAATGGCCTGTAATTTTGCAGGTCCATTCTTTTGCCCATTTTATATACTGGAGTCACCTGCGCTATTTTCCGTTCTCTTGAGACTTTGCGTTGAGCAAGAGATTCGTGATAATTGGAAGCTAAGTAAGGGGCCAATGCCATAGAGCACTCTCGGGTAAAGCCGAACTGGTATTCCATTCGGACCTGGCTACTTCTTTGTTTTCAGCTCTTTCAGTTGCTTCTCTAAGCGAGGAATGCATGATGCTGTAGCCACCTTGTGGGAGTCTGTGAGGCGTTCAAACGAGGGTATGTTTGCACGATCTTCCTGCGTGAATGATTTCTTAAAAGTGAAATTTAAAACTTCAGCTTACTTTTGCTATCTTTTGTTCCCACAACAGACCGGTCAGCGAGTGACTGGACTGAATCCTTCGACCGGCTTGACGATTTTACGTAGGGCCAGAATTCTTCTGGGTTCCCGACAAGATCTTTTGCTAAAGTATGAGTATGGATGTTGTAAGCTTTCACGCATCGGTCTGTTTACAGAGGCACGAATTCCTACTAACTTTTGCCTGTCGTCATTTGCGCGTTTCTTTTTGAACTGAGAGCACAACAGTCTCTGCTTGCTCAACAAATTTCGAATTTGCTTCTTAAACCTCCGCGGGTCTTTTCCATCCTCAGTCCACTTACTCCGCACGTATTTCTCAAGAGCGCGATTTATAATCAGTTTGAACTTTGCCCATAATTCCTCTACGTCCGTCATATTTGAACTAAATTATGTCCATTCGTTGTCTAACAAGGAACCCTTGAGTGTGAGGTCGCAAAAGGCCAGTCATGTTCACAGCATTCGACGCCGTACATATTGCCTACCATGTAACCACAATATTGGCTGCTAATGGCACAGGGGGCGATCTGGAAGTACCCAATGGTGAGCACAGCATGAGCGTAGTTGAACCGCTTAGTCGACGAATAACTTGGAACAGTACAACAGTCCTACGCTGTTGATACAAAGCAGGGCAAATACTGCATTGTATCAATAACAACTGTTGCCGAAGTTAACATTTCGGATGAAAAGGACCCAAGGAATTTTGTAGAGTGAGAAAGAAGTGACATATGAAATATTAGCGTTTCTGCGAGATGAGTCAGTGGAAATGGAAATGAGCGTTTGGCGTCATTGGCCGGGAGGCCCCTCGCGGGGCAGGTCCGGCCGCCATATCGCAGGTCTTATTACATTCGGCGCCACATTGGGCGACCTGCACGCCGGATGGGGATGAAATGATGATGAACACAACACAACACCCAGTCCCTGAGCGGAGAAAATCTCCGACCCAGCCGGGAATCGAACCCGGGCCCAGAGGACGGCAATCCGTCACGCTGACCACTCAGCTACTGGGGCGGACAGATGAGTCAGTGCAATGTATGGTTTCGTATACGACCGACTGTGCGGAAAATGTACACGAGAATTACAGTGATGACTATACGTGCTTAACAAGTGAAAGTGGTACTGAAACAGATTTCGAGCCATGCCGTTTATCATCGTTTTGAGACAGAGAGCTGCAGATCCCGTCTCCAGGAAATATAGTAAAGGACAATCGTTGTCGAAGGAGCGGGTACTAAACATAATGACGTACATGGAAGATCATCCACAGCATAGTAAAATATATGTCGAGTGACTCCGCTGCAATATGACCGTGTAGCGCGAAAGAAAAGCTGCAGGTATTCAAGGGAGGACAAGGCGTACTTGTTGCAAAAACTGGTGTTTGTGCATTTCAAGGATGCTCGATACAATTTACAGGATGTGTTTGATAGTAGCTTACTACTTTATGCACACCAAATGGCGCCACATGGATTACAGTGATTTCAAGGGAAGCAGTAGAAGGTTGCATAACTTCAAACAGTGCTGCAGACCTGGAAGACGTAAGATAACGAAATTTCAACCAAAACATTAATTTGGCGACGCACAGCAAGCTGCGGAATTGGATGAAACCATCTAGATGAAATAAATAAACTTGTCCCATCGTTCACTACGGAATTTGTTTCCAACTCCGACCAATTGGGAAATTCATGTAAAAGGAATCCTGGAAATTAGAGGTACGTAGAGAGTTGTATCAAGACCATCTAGCATCAATGTCTTAACGCCTTCGTATACAATTATGCCGAATGTTAATCCGGATGGTAAATTACCTGGAAAGTCGTTTATTGTGCTCTGCCCTACGATTCTTTGTCGTGAGCGTGATCTTGCAAAGGACAATACGAAATATTTACGTCACAGCAAGCAAGAATGGGAAGGTGTTCGTAACAGAACTACAACTATGGTATGGGCACTGCTTTTGGCCATACTCCTTTTGACCAAACTACCCTCCTGAAAAGTGTGTGATATTCCAGTTCATACCACCTGGAACCATTGGACAAATTCATCCTCTGGATGCTTTTTTTTCCCTTGCTTATAAAACATATTATCGCACTATCCTTAGCTACGCCATAAAGGATAGCCAGTTTCACGACGAACTGTTTCGCTTTCGGTTGCATGCCATCACAATCCGTCAGTTTTCATCACCCCATTACACCAACATGCTCCTATATGCGTTCTTTAAGAATGGATACTTAGCTGAACGTCCTGCACAGTTTATACCTCGGAAGGAGTTCGTCTTCGATCTTGATGGTGAAAACCTTTGTGATGAGTGATCACTGTGGCGCGCCATTCCCCGTTCGGTGTTCATGGTGCAAGTTAATGGTTTGTTTTGTACATTTCTTGAATGTCGACGACGTCCATTTGGTGAAGTGTAATACATAAATCCCATGGAAGATTGACCTCTGCACTTCACGGACACTCATTTTCTGCCGCCGCCTTCCTGATGCGCAAGGTGAGTCAGTAGCAGATAATTTTTTTTCATGTCATAATAGTTAAAACTAAACTTTCAAATGAGCGTTACTAAAGATTGAAACTGCAACCTCGCGCTCTAGGGGTCCCTTGTAAGTGAGATACTAGCGGCTGGGGCCGGCCGGAGTGGCTGAGCGGTTCTAGGCGCTACAGTCTGGAACCGCGCGACCGCTACGGTCGCAGGCTCGAATCCTGCCTCGGGCATGGATGTGTGTGATGTCCTTAGGTTAGTTAGGTTTAAGTAGTTCTAAGTTCTAGGGGACTAATGACCACAGCAGTTAAGTCCCATAGTGCTCAGAGACATTTGAATTAGCGGCTGCAACGTCTGAAGACTCGATTTATATCCAAGATGTGGCAGAGAAATGGAGTACTTCGCATTCATCTTCGTTCATTTAGAGGAGGGTACTGAAATAGGTTTCACATCAATGGACATGATTCATCACACAAGCATTGGAAGTCCTCTGCTGACTGTGGATTTGAGACATTTGCTGTTAACGATTGCCGGTAGATAGCACTCAGATTCACACACAGAACACGCAGTTGTGTATGAGTCGATTGCAAATTATACCACACAACTGATGCACCCTGAGAGAACAATGGAAAAAATGGTTAAATGCATGATAAATGACCTGCAGCAATATCTCCCTGTTCCTAGAATGCACCACCAACTTACCATTAAATCATAACTCATTACAACCCCTCTCAACTAATCATTCCATCTACTTTCTATCATCCTTTAACTCAGATCCATGTCAATTTTTCTTTTCCAGGATTCATCAAAGAAAGCTGTCAACTTGCATGTATCACTATTACCTCAAAAGACATCCCGTAGTATACTGTTAACAAGCCACGTAGCAACTGTTCTGTAAGGTATTTGTTAGCTGACACAGCATGGTTGTGATTAGTGGAGAGTAAATACTGTTTGTTGGGGTTTAAGACACATAAGCAGTCTTGCACAGTGTCAAACATGCGATCCATTCTGAAGTTATACATTGCAGTCCCCCAGATGGGAATACAACGCTCTTCAGCTAAGGACACTTTACAACAGTTTATAGGGTGGTTGCCGATAACCTTGGGGCCACAACTGGCTCTGTGATCCGACTTAAATGAATTAATTACTCTACACTTAGTGATAATCTATGTTAAGCATTCTATTCCAACCGTCTTATCGCTGTCGACGAAAAATGACTGTTTCCCTGGTTCCCAGTGCTTCCAAGTCAACATTTTTTCGTATTCCTTTTGCTGTCACATACTTGTTCCCATATATAAGACTTTTCCTGCACCAAGCAGAAGACATGCAAGTACTCCCTTATTTCCCCTCAATTTCCCCGCATTTTGGCATATTTTCCCTCAATTTATACGTATTTTCTGTCAATTTTCGTAATTTTACCGATTTAATATCAGTTCTGCCCATATGATCATGACATCACTTCTCGCCAAGTATTTTCAAAGTGCTTGTAGATGTAGCACAGTTGTCAACATCTAGCGCAAATGTACTATTTTTCTGCTCTGACGGTATCATATTGCACTGTACTCGAAAGCATCCCCAGTCACTTCGAACCACACATTCTACAGTTGCAATGCATTTGCTCTGTTTTCTGTACATCTGTGTCTGTCAGTTTGCAACAAATGGCTCCCATGGCCCGGCTTAGATCCTAGTTAGTGTTCAAATGTGGATCCACCACTCGTTATATCCGCAGCAATGTTCAGGGGCAGATCCACAATACGCAACATCTGGGTCAGGGTTCAATCCACCATGTTTTACATCCAGAAATGTGTGCTGTTTGCAAATGCTCCACAATGCCACAGACTCTTCCAGTTTCTCTCTGTCGTGATGCCTTCCACATTTTTGTCAATAGGAAACACCACCTCTGCCTTTTATTTCAACTATCCTCTGTGTCGTGGGATAAGCGTAGTTTACACCATGTGCCGTCCAGCTAACTGTGAGAACCAATGGATCGAAACGTGTTAATGTCATAGAATTGGAAGGAAAATCAGCATTAGCCGTATTTTGTTGTTTTATTGTCAGCAAAATCGATTTTCAGTCACTTAGTGACCATCCTCAGTGCTGTAATATACAATTAAAATTGGTAGGCACTGGTATCAAGCTATAACCACAAGCTTAGAGCGATCACATAAACTCAGGTTATAGCTTGATACCAGTGCCTACCAATTTTAATTGTATATTACAGCACTGAGGATGGTCACTAAGTGACTGAAAATCGATTTTGCTGACAATAAAACAACAAAATACGGCCAATGCTGATTTTTCCTTCCAATTCTATCCACTATTTGGTCGTGGTGCACACAACATTCCATGGAGTCACCAATCAAGTGTTAATGTCAGTTTAGAATCTGACACAGACCTAAAAGTCATTGTGGAAAAACAAAATATATGGTGGTGTATAAAGCTGTAGTCATACACTGCTTGGATGTGCGACAGCAGTGAAAACAACGTATCAAACTGCTTATGAAAGAACAACACAGGGATCGCCTCCTGCGATTGATAGTCTGTAGGATACAGTCCTCCTACAGTATGGGTGACGAAACTTTAAGCTGGTCTCCAACAATCACTGGCCACCTGCTCCAATGGACCAACACCCGTACATTTAATAGCTCAATGTCAACATGCACATGGTATTTGTTTTCAATATATCAGAAGAGAGGGATGTAGTAACATCTTATCAAGCTCTCTACAGGGGAGGGGGGGGGGGGGCGTTAGCAGAGTTTTTATAGTTCCTAGCTTTTCTGTGTTGGATTGTACAAAATAATGAGGATATAGAGAATATAATGGTACAGACATAAATGAACCCTGAGGGATGCAGATCTCTTTTGGACTGCAGTACCTGTACGTAGTTTGTATGTATGCAGTAGCAAAGTCCTCATCCGTCTTCCAATTCCCATGTGATGTACAGTCTTCCTAATTTTCCTGATAAGAAACACCGTCCTGGTTGCTAATACCGTCTTTTTTACTACCTCATGTTGAAAGAGAAAGCTTAGTTTGCTGCTGGCGTTACACATTGTACATGGTTGGCAGAGCTACGATAACATGTTCCCATTTCCACTTAGTAGTCAAAACACAGTCCTGTCACATTACCTCAGTCCACCCTGTTTCTCCACAGGTTGCAGAAGGCGATAGATATAGCACTCTCTGACTTCTGTTCAGTTCCGATTCAAATTGGAACGTTCACATGGACATAGCTGCAGGGAGTGCAGGACAGAGACTGAGGAACAGTTACAGGATGTGGAGGGACAGCCTAAACCACACTGGAGTGTTACTGAATGGGGTCCTTAGCAGATAGGTTCGAAAAATATGACTCGTTTTGAGATATGATACCTCAGCGGCTGTAATCATTAAAAGACATCTCCATAATGTCCATCACAAGTGTGTGGTTGAGCGGACAGATTTGAGCACAAGCCACAGACGGCATTTCTATCAGAAAGCATAACACTGTAAATATGGAAAGCCATTGTATTGGTTTTGTTGATTTCTTACAGTTTCAATCTAGTGATGCATTTTTAAACGATTCCTCACATAGCACAGCGTCCACTGTATGTGATCATTTCCAACAACCATCATCCTCCCTTACCTATGACCCCATTGATGTATTGCAGAACCTCTGTTACACTGTCTACATGGTATCGAGATAGAATGTGGTACAAGTACTGTTTGTTAGTGTGTGTGGCGTTCGCTGTGTTATTCAGTGGTTTGGTATTTAACTAATTTGTAAATGGAAATGATAATCTTATTTTATTACATTGATTAATTACTAAATAATTTTTCTCTGGCTAAAGATTTGATCAAGTTGCTAAAGAACTCCCTGTTAACGTCGTGTTAAAGTGTTGTCTGTAAGTTGTGTAAGTGTCACTAAATCACAGTTCATACAACAGATTCTATACAACTATGGATTATGATGGAAACAGTTATCTTCAGCAAAATGATCAGTAAAACCACCGAATATCAGCCGCGCACGACACTGACGTATGTTACCTGAAA
The DNA here is from genome assembly GCF_021461395.2 of Schistocerca americana. Taxonomy (NCBI): domain Eukaryota; kingdom Metazoa; phylum Arthropoda; class Insecta; order Orthoptera; family Acrididae; genus Schistocerca; species Schistocerca americana. Next base: position 463,555,797 of record NC_060120.1, on the reverse strand, counting down.
CAATATTCTTCTTGTGCGTAATTAATTGCGGCTCCATACATCAGCTAGAAAAGTTTGTTATAACGAATGTGCTATGAGAACTGTTTTTGAAGAACCAATCTGATTCGAATTATTTTCATTAAAATGAGTTCGGAACCACCGGTGCACATTTATTTTTACACATATGTATTACGTTCAGCATTTATGACTGCAGAGTTGCGTAATTTGAATTTGCCGCTGTGATAATTGTTAAGATGGCGGCAGACAATTGATAGAGACATTCTATTGTTAGAGCAAATAAGTATTTTAAATGCTTATTGAACTTTACAGAAACTCTACTTTCGTATTGTGCACTATTTAGACTTCATCAAGCTAACATTTGATTTGTTTCTAAGGAAAACACAGACAAAAACGCGATACAAATCGCTATCATCAATGGCTGCGCTCGTTGCAGCGGAAAGAAATAATTAACACGGATATTGCTTACTGAGGGAGGAATTACAGTTACAAATAATTATTCACTCATGTTTATAATAATAATGAACTCTATTTTCAAGTAATAATTAACAAATAATTACAATTTCTTAACAGACCTCAGTTTGATATGCGTCTTGCGTGCTGAACCTACAAAAACCGTCCAACAAAAGGTAAAAACAAAGGAAGACAAACGCAGGTCATAAAAGGAATTTACAATTATCATTGTCTTTGTATGATACCATCGATATGTCTAATTACATCATAGAATATTATATAAATAATTAATTCACTATCTTTTCATATGCCGAATAGATAATGTTTATAACTGTTACAGGCATAATTTCCTCTCGTCGCACTGTAGCCAAAAATTTATCACGTGGATGTTACAATGCCCCTTGGGCTGAGGAAAAAAAATTAGTTTATCTATTGTATATCTTTTTTTTAGCAGTCCACGTAATCCACGTAGATTTGCTACTCTCAAGATGCAAATGTTCAGTTTCAATGTCGTTTTAGACATGATAAAATTATAGTTGAATCGAGTACTTTAAATGACTTCTGTGTCCGGGTTCCCGGGTTCGATTCCCGGCGGGGTCATGGATTTTCTCTGCCTCGTGATGGCTGGGTGTTGTGTGATGTCCTTAGGTTAGTTAGGTTTAAGTAGTTCTAAGTTCTAGGGGACTGATGACCGTAGATGTTAAGTCCCTTAGTGCTCAGAGCCATGTTGACTTCAGTGACTGTATTATCTCGGAAATTGCTGCGGATACTTCCTGGATTAACTTATCCACCCCCCATTTGGGTTTACTGGACTCGGAAAACCAGGAATAAAACCGTCCAAGGGGCTTCAAGAAAATACAGGCATCTACATTTAACAGTCAGGTTTGACATGATTGTAATAAAATATGCTGGAAAATGCAAATTTATGACTCTGTTGTAAGCATCTGAGATAATGAATGTTTTTTCATGGTGGTATATCACTCATTTATCGAATGTCCTAAGAATTTGCTTCTGACGTCGTAAGACCGCCCCCGTGTCGAGCCGTTGGACCGCAGACAGGTAGTGGCTGCTGCTGGACCGCCCCCGGCCGAGTCGGTGGGGCGTCGGCTGCCGTCGGCTGCATCGTGGTTTGGATCTGCTGCTGGCTGGAAGTCACGCTGCAGCAGGTCTTGTTTCTCCTTTCCCACGTCCCTCAGTTTAAGACGGGTACATGAAATGTCAAAATATAAGCATCAGTGACAAAATAATTTCTATTCTCATCCTGTGGAAAAGTTTACTAGTGTCCATTTCACTAGCATTCACACGGATGGAATTAGACTGTTTTTGGAGTATGTTCTGTATTTTGACACTGTTCAACACAATGTAGTGATTCACATGTAAGTTTATCACAATATGCACATTTTGAACACTGCACCGTTAATCATACAAGTGTCCGTAGTGTGCGTCGTTAACTTAAGCGGAATATAAATATTTTCGTGACGCGCTGCGTAGCCAACGTTGCATATTTTTTTGTCGCGCGGCTGGCTGTACAGTCTGTCACATTAAATTTGGCACGCGGAGACACTTCATATCAAACTACTAAAGGTCATCAGTTCAAGTTAGTTATTAATATAGTCAACAGTACTCAACGTTCATAGCGCTGCTGCTAACTTTACACTCCAAGAGTGTTCAGAAGGTTACGTGATCACAGTTTTTATCACTGTTCATCATTATTCAGAATGTAAATCACAGGTCTTCACGCGTCCACTAGTTCCTGCGAAACACGTTTCACTGTTCTGATTGCTGTCAGTAGTTTTCCACAGTACTTAACAGACAATGACACTTTTCAAGTAATGAGGTCGGGTACACTTGCACATAAGTTCACATTACCATGACTGAATAACAAAATTTAAAATTTTACACTGTCACATAAACGTGAGACAATATAAAACTTTCAGAATCTGCTACATTATCTTGACCATGAGATCATTACTGATCTGTCCAGATAACAGTACATTTCCATTTTTATTACAGATACATATATTTATATTTTTTATTTTTTTTATTGGGATTGTTATTTACCGTTTTTGGGACAGATGTCCATGTTCGGTTTATATAACAGGAATGTTGCTCATAAGAGCATTTTAAATGACTTCGTAATGAAACCGTGTACGTAAATCAGTACAAATTCAGATTTCGCTTCACTGGTGGTGAAAGCAGTTTATTTTATTTTTTATTTATTTATGTTTTTTTCTCAGTCACACAGCTCACACACCACCAACACTCACTACGTGTGTGGGACTACATGATTCAATCTTATGAAAATATTTTTGTTACATCCATTCTTACACACGAACAAATATATTATTTAAGCATTTTAATCATTTCTATCCTACGCATAGAAAGGTAAAATTCCTCACATTTAATGTAATAACACTCAAGTGTTTATCAAGTTATTTTTTTTAGAGTAAAAATACATTTATTATGGGGATTCTCTACTCCTTGTTCAAATAATTGGAGAACATTACAGTGTAATACTCGACGTAAAAGCTTATAAACTAATACATACAAAATATTATCAAATTATTACTGCTAATTATTTTACCATAAACATTATATTAACAGTTATGGGATAGTGTACTTGCACTTCTGATTGGACCTTTGTATATTCACTTCGTTTTTCTTCATCCAGGGAAAGTCATAATATATATAGCAGTTCATGACATCCAGTCTTACAAATTTCAAAACTCCGCCATCTCTCTCCCCACATCCACCACTGCTGGCAGCTCACCTCCAACTGCGCAACGCTACATGCTGTTCACATCCAGCTGCCCAACACTACAATGGCAGACAACAATGCAAACTAGCCACAGACTGCACACAGCACAGCCAGTGATTTTCATACAGAGCGCTACGTAACGTTGCCAATAAGAAAACATAAACAGCCTACTTACATAGCCCCCATGCTCCCCACAAAAAATTTTACAAATTGTTTTGGGCAGTAGCCAATAATGATTTGATAAAATTTTTCATAATTAACATAACAAAGACATCAAATGCACACACTTATTGATACAATGTTGGTCAAAAGCTAAAATTTTCTCACAGTCCATAAAGACAGTCCTGATCATTCATCACAGTAAAATTGCAGTGTTTTTCTCAATGTCTGAGCAGTAAAAGAAAATGCACACGGAAGTAGTGGATTTCCATGCAGTCCTGAAGAACTAGTGTTGTCCTTCCAACGGAAAGACAGTGCTGACTCTTGACATGTAGACAGGTAATGGGCCACAACAGAGCCAACCCACAGCAGAGTCATTCGAAGTTTTGAAACGTACTGGTAAGTAGGTCATCACAGAGCAGACCCACTGTAGTCCTGGTAGAGATTATGGTATTGGTGGGCCACCAGAGGTGTAGACCCACTGCAGTCCTTGTAGAAATAATGATATTGGTGGGCCACCAGAGATGCAGACCCACTGTAGTCCTTGTACAGACGGCCAGCAACCATCTGTTGCGAGTGTGCAAGTGCACAATCACCATCGTAGAGTCTTGCGGACAGTATAGCAAGTCCATAAACCACCACTTGTGCACTCACAAAGTTTTTGGAATTGTCCTTAGAACCAGCAATGCTGTTAACCAGTCCCTTGCTGAATTATTAACACACGTGCAAACACTAACAGTCCCTACCTCTCACATATTGCCCATATTCTATGACCAACAGAAATGTGTGCAGTGAAACGTAACTTACAAGTTACTTAGTTTGATGAAATGGTGTCAATTACAATTTTATAACATAAGAATACAATAACAAAGGCACAAAATACATCATTAAAGAACATAACAATATAGATAACAATTGTAGTAACACAGGCTTTACAAAAGAATAGAAATAAACATATACATCAGTGTTACAGGAATTATGACATAAGTAAATATATAAAATAATGAGAATAGTTTTCGAAACATTAATTTCACATATGAGCATTGAAACAGAACAGAATAAATAATGTCTAAACATCTTTACAAAGAAAATAACATATTATTCGAAAAATTCTACAACATAAATCTTATTAGCGAAACACTTAAAGACAGGAAAAAGACAAATACACAAGGGAACACAAACACATAGAGGGATAACACAAGGAAAGGACAAGGTTTGTTTTACTGCAGTATTTTGCAAACAAAACTTTCTTTACTTCTCGGAGATCTCCCTTTGTTCTTCATTATTTCCAAAAAGTCCTATCTATACCTGCTTTCTGTACTTTTTTCGTATAACTTCTCAATGCATTTCTTCCAATGCATCACATCTCATTCTCTTATATAGTCTACCCCCTCTTAAGCTAACTTAAATCTACTGAGCTCAGATATACACTCCTGGAAATTGAAATAAGAACACCGTGAATTCATTGTCCCAGGAAGGGGAAACTTTATTGACACATTCCTGGGATCAGATACATCACATGATCACACTGACAGACCCACAGGCACATAGACACAGGCAACAGAGCATGCACAATATCGGCACTAGTACAGTGTATATCCACCTTCCGCAGCAATGCAGGCTGCTATTCTCCCATGGAGACGATCGTAGAGATGCTGGATGTAGTCCTGTGGAATGGCTTGCCATGCCATTTCCACCTGGCGCCTCAGTTGGACCAGCGTTCGTGCTGGACGTGCAGACCGCGTGAGACGACGCTTCATCCAGTCCCAAACATGCTCAATGGGGGACAGATCCGGAGATCTTGCTGGCCATGGTAGTTGACTTACACCTTCTAGAGCACGTTGGGTGGCACGGGACACATGCGGACGTGCATTGTCCTGTTGGAACAGCAAGTTCCCTTGCCGGTCTAGGAATGGTAGAACGATGGGTTCAATGACGGTTTGGATGTACCGTGCACTATTCAGTGTCCCCTCGACGATCACCAGTGGTGTATGGCCAGTGTAGGAGATCGCTCCCCACACCATGATGCCGGGTGTTGGCCCTGTGTGCCTCGGTCGTATGCAGTCCTGATTGTGGCGCTCACCTGCACGGCGCCAAACATGCATACGACCATCATTGGCACCAAGGCAGAAGCGACTCTCATCGCTGAAGACGACACTTCTCCATTCGTCCCTCCATTCACGCCTGTCGCGACACCACTGGAGGCAGGCTGCACGATGTTGGGCCGTGAGCGGAAGACGGCCTAACGGTGTGCGGGACCGCAGCCCAGCTTCATGGAGACGGTTGCGAATGGTCCTCGCCGATACCCCAGGAGCAACAGTGTCCCTAATTTGCTGGGAAGTGGCGGTGCAGTCCCCTACGGCACTGCGTAGGATCCTACGGTCTTGGCGTGCATCCGTGCATCGCTGCGGTCCGGTCCCAGGTCGACGGGCACGTGCACCTTCCGCCGACCACTGGCGACAACATCGATGTACTGTGGAGACCTCACGCCCCACGTGTTGAGCAATTCGGCGATACGTCCACCCGGCCTCCCGCATGCCCACTATACGCCCTCGCTCAAAGTCCGTGAACTGCACATACGGTTCACGTCCATGCTGTCGCGGCATGCTACCAGTGTTAAAGACTGCGATGGAGCTCCGTATGCCACAGCAAACTGGCTGACACTGACGGCGGCGGTGCACAAATGCTGTGCAGCTAGCGCCATTCGACGGCCAACACCGCGGTTCCTGGTGTGTCCGCTGTGCCGTGCGTGTGATCATTGCTTGTACAGCCCTCTCGCAGTGTCCGGAGCAAGTATGGTGGGTCTGACACACCGGTGTCAATGTGTTCTTTTTTCCATTTCCAGGAGTGTATATACTAAGGGACGAGGCAATGCAGCAGCACAAAACAATTAATACAAACAGCAATGAAAAAAAATTCAAATTAGCAAAGCAAGCTGCAGTAAATCTAAATTACCAAGCAATGCAACATTACAACAAGAAAAATAAATCAGTACTAAAACTAGCTTAACAGAGTAATACAAAGTGAAATTTAGTAGCACTATGCCTGGCAAACAGCAGCAGCAAATGCAATAACTTATATCTAAACACGACAAAGCTCAATCAGAAAAAATATTACGCTAAAAATGGCCATGTCTAATATCTATGTCACATCTTAATACTAGAGCGATGCATCACGATAAGTTACTGTAGCAGACAAGTTACCAAATCGTTTAAAAAATTATTTATGAAGTTCCTGTGAAGGGAAATGTCTATTTGTGCTCTCTTTTCTAAGAAAGTACATCATAAATGTATTCTTTCCTGGGTCTGTAGACAGAAAATAGTGATATTAGTACATCTATTAAATTTTATAATAACCAATGCTGCAGTGCAACTAGAAACTAGATATTAAACGAAATGAGCAAATATATATGGCCTATATAGAGCAATGCATGAAACGTCATTCACTAGGCAAATGGCGTCTCCAAAGGCAAAAGAATCTCTCAATTAGAAAGACAATAAATGTAAAATGTTTCTCATCATTTCATTAGGCATTTCAGTAAATATCATAAATTAAGAGCTCCACAGTCTAATCATATGTTTTCAAGTTTGAGTGTGTCGTATTTGCGATGCTTTCTACAAAGGAATGTTAATAGCCTTTTTTTTTCTCCACCTGTGCCTCAGAAAGGTACACACTAATGCTTTTTTCCAGGCGACTCGCGCAGCTGGGTGCCCACGACACATTACGTGCGGGTGGTCACGACACCAGTTTGCACTACAGTGACTGTCTCATATAAAAATTTCACAGTTCGAGAATTTGCGTTGCAAATCTGTAGAAACAAAATCCTATAAATATAACAGTGTCCAAAAAATATTCGTCAGCATTGTGATACATTCATGCATTTGGACACATTTCATAACTCTTAAAGTATGATTCTTGGTTTCCAACATACTTTTTCACAAGTCAGAGTCCCTAACCACTACTCATAATTCCTTACTTTATTACACATATACATATTCGTCGACACTTCTTCAATATTTACTCATAATAAATACATAGCATAATCAAATTCTTCATACAGCATCGGCTTATTGATCATAAACATACCTCAACAGCATACTACACATCAACATCGTAATAATAACATCATAACACCTCAGTCAAATCTCAAAATCGTTGTAGCTTTCTGCAATAATGTCAAAACCTAAAAAAATTCTCTGCTCATTTCAATAGTGTCATCTACCTCAAACGTACTTTAAAATCATGCTCCCTTACCAAATACATAATTCAAAGCTCTCATAGTATCACAATGGTTCCAAAAAAATATGAACATTTCACAAAGTACAGACAAAATACAATTTCATAAGTGTGAAGTTATCCAACTGTGTAATTACGTGTAATTCTGTGTTACGTGTAATTCTGTGTTAGAGAAATATGGTACCGATGTGTAAAGTTGTATAAGCAAATATCATATTAGCTAGGGCTCCTTGTGCTTGCGAAACACATGGTATACTAAGTAAGCATGTACCCCCCTGAGGATTAATGTAATTATACCCTCAGGTGTTACAGATTACAGCAATGGAATGAAATGTATCACGGAAAACCTTTGTATCATTGTACTTCAAATATCTTTAAAAATAAATGTTTTAAGTACAAAATTAATCACTCAAATACGTGTACTGTAGCGCTAAACTGTGCATCATGTTGTAAGATAATCTCTGTGGAAGTGTCGTAGTTATCGTCCTCCGAAAGCTAATTTCTGCATAAGTCAGTGTACTTACCTCATGATAAACAAAAGTGAAATGCTTTGCATATAGATATCTTAGTTATTACGCTTATTGCCGTGATGAAGAAACTACTGGGCTGTAATGTATTGTTGTGCTATGGAAAAGGCAGTCTCATTGTAGCTATACCACAAAAGTTACTACTAAAACATGTTTTACTTTCCAGAAGAATTCAGAAAAAACTGTGCAGATATAAAGCAGATACAGCACAAAAGCAACAATGTAAATTGTGTCACACATCAGTAGCATCGAGATATAATCGTGTAGCTGTCAAAGAAACCAAATGCTAAGTCATATTTAATTCTACAGAAAGTACTTCAAATAAAGAATGTCTTTTCAAGTAAACCAAAATGTTGCATGAAAATCTCATTAGCGTTGCAGGTATATGTTCTACGTATGTGATCCTTATAGTCGTTACGTGATAGTGGAACTAACAAGCAAGAATGTACAAATAACAACACTGTGTCATCTTCTCACTATAACAATGCATTCGTAATTTCTGTTTAAATAATTTCTCTTGGTTCTTGACTGGATATTTAACCTCAAGCATTGTTGCATGTTAACAGATTCTAAGTTTGACAAAGCATACTAGTAATGTAAAGTGAAAAATTTTATAGCAAAGATTAAGTTAAGAAAACAGATTATCTCTCAATAAACGGTTTTGTATGTGAAATGTGGTGCAATCCTTTATCCTTTATAGTGCGCAGAGTTTCAACTTGAAAGTAATTATCATGTTGTATACGTCGGTAAGGAATGCTAAAATTTTTCTCAAGGCTAGCATCTATGTTGTTTTTCGCTGACCCAGCCGGCGCACGTGGCTGCCTGCGGTGCAAGTCACTGTCTGTCTCTTTGTTGGCGCGCGTCGTTATTGCGATTAGGAGACCTAACTTCTACAAATTCACCTTGTCGAGAGGGGCCTGCCCTGTTTGAATCCCGCCAGTTCTGATGCAATTCAGGTCTGTCGTTACGATCAAATCGTCTGTCGTCATGTCGGTAGATTCCATAGTTTCTTTCTTGTCGGTCACGTGGTGGAGAATTTCTCCCTGAATCGTAACTGCGCGCTGGACCGTTGCGTCTAAAGTTATTCTGTCTCCCCTAATAATATTTGTTTTGGTTCCCATATTGTCTGTTTCTCTGATTGTCTCTGTGATAGTCATTACCGCGGAGAGATGATATTTCCCTGTAATTATCACTACTCTGTCAACGGTTGTCATACGGATGGTGTCTGTTTTGGTCACGATTTGTGTTGTGAGAATAGCCTTTTCGCGTCCAATTATTATTTCTTTCATCGCGGAATTGCGACGGATGTGACCTGTAATTGTTGTGTTCCTGTTTTCGCGTTCCACGACTGTCAGTGTCAATTTCTAATTCTTGTAAGAGTCCCTGAAAAGCTTCAATGTCGTCTTTGCAACGTCCTGCCAAAATAATATGTCGTAAATGTTCAGGTAATTTGATTAAGCAAATGCGGATGAGTTCTGAGGGGCTGCATGGGTTTGACAGGTACTGATTCTTGTGCAACATGTCTTCAAAATATTTCACAAGACTGGAAATTTCAGATTGTTCGAAATGTTTCATCATTATGATGCTATGTTTTACTTGGTCTTGTGTAGCTTGAGACCAATATGCTGAGAGGAAGGCATGATAAAGTTCTCCTTCACTGTGACAATCGTGAATGACCAATCGCATTCTTACAGCTGGTTCATTCTCTAAGTAGCCACACATAAATTCTAACCTGTGCTCCAATGACCAGTTGGGAGGAAAACAATGAGAGAATTGATGAAGCCACGCTTGTGGATGAATGTCGTTGCCAGAATTCTTAAGTGTTTTGAATTTACGTGTAGTAATGAACAACTTTTAGTCAAAATCATCATGTCGGCGAGTCGCATGTCGGTCATTGTTAGGTCGTTTCGGCGGTTCCATCTCAAAATTCGGTGTACCTTGCCAATTTCTTTCATAATTTCCGAAGTTCCCTGTGTTATTATTTTGCGGCTTTTGCGTATTTCTATGTCCCTCTTCCCGTATTGGAGCGCGAATGTCCTCTGAAATACGTAATTCTTGTATTACCTGTGTCAGCTGATCTTGTACTTCCCGGATTTCTCTTTGGTGTTGTGTATTAATTTGATTCTGATTTTGTTTGAGTTTCCTAATTTGTTCGCAGTCTTCTGTGTCATTAAAGACTACCGGTTTTGTGTCATTCAGATTATCATCTACCTTCATAGATAAATTATTTAGCTGATCCGAAAGTTCAACTACTTTCTCTGATAATGAACTAATTTCCTCCATGTGTCTTTCTGAACCAATTTTCAGAGTATCTACTGTGTCCTTTAAGTTTTCTTGAGTTTTTGCAAGTTGCGTAACCGAATCGGTAGATGCAACTGAGTCAATTTTGGCTTGCAAGGTCTCATGACTTTCATGAACAATAGTTTGCAGTTCTTTTATGGCTGCTTCGTGATTCTGTAATGCATTTTCATGCCGCGAAAAAATAGATTGAAAATGCTCACAAATCTGTGTTTTTACATCATTACAGACTTTGACATTTCGATTCAATGTTATGTAACTCAGTAGTTAAATCTTCACGTGTTTGTTCAAGTGTGGTGTCTAACTTTTGAAGCTTTTGCTGTGTTTGTCTCTGATTTTGTTCCATTGTGTCTGACTGTTGCTGTGTTTGTCTCTGATTTTGTTTCATTGTGTCTAACTTTTGAAGATTTTGTTCCATTATGTCTAACTTTTGAAGCTTTTGTCCCATTTGTTGCATTAATTGTAATAACAATGCACTGGTGTCTGAAACATGTTCCTCAGTGCTATTCGGCAATGCATTTGAACCGGCAATATTCGCAGTTTGAAAGGCAGAAAATGTGTCTTGACTTATTTGAGAAAACAGTGAGGACGCAAAACCTGAATCTACAGTATTTGCAAGATTGTGTCCTGTCATTTCGGAATCCTGAGGCAAGCTGATGCCGACCGATCGATCGATAATGCTTGCCTGTTCACTAATTGCTTCACTGCCTTCACCATTATTTGTAGCCCGCTCCATTTCTCGATGCACAATTACCAAATTACTACTTTGAACATTAGTTAATTCATTGCATGGTGGCGCTAACACACTGTTTTCGTCTTCACTGTCATTTCTCAGTTTACTTTGGAGCCTAGTACTACGTTTTTCACACGCCATTATTGTCACAATAACACAGAAAAACACAATTGGAAGAGTAAAATAAGAAAATACATTAACATAGCACTGAAAATAATATCTAGTTAATTGCAAACGCAGCTGCAAAATACTTGGTGCAAATCTACATGCATGCCACAACAACAATGAAAGACTGCAACTACAAAGGAAATTCTCTCTACAATTACGCGCTAGCAATAAACAATAGCTACACTAATTACACAAACTACAAGAAAAAATCAGAAGATTCCAGGTTCGAATCCTGGTAGGGTCGCCATATGAAACGTCCCCTTAGAAAAATTGTACATGACTGTGCTTAAACTGACACACAATATTTTTAGCGTAACGCAATCTCACTTTCAAAAATCCGTACAAAAAAAATGGCCCTGACTAACATTAACCTATACGTTTCACAAATCGCTTACCTCACAAAAATCTTGGTTACTCGAACTACTGCAATACAGCTAGCGCCACCACTGCCAGCTAAATAAAAGATTCAAACTACGGAAAGCACTAACTACTGATAGGGATAGTTAGCAAATGAAAGATTTTAATAGAGAACAAATAATGTATTTACCTTAATATCATCAAAAGTCATAATATATATAGCAGTTCATGACATCCAGTCTTACAAATTTCAAAACTCCGCCATCTCTCTCCCCACATCCACCACTGCTGGCAGCTCACCTCCAACTGCGCAACGCTACATGCTGTTCACATCCAGCTGCCCAACACTACAATGGCAGACAACAATGCAAACTAGCCACAGACTGCACACAGCACAGCCAGTGATTTTCATACAGAGCGCTACGTAACGTTGTCAATAAGAAAACATAAACAGCCTACTTACAACTTCGTTTTTCTTCGTCCAGGGGACCGAGTAAGATGTTCTGCAATAGGTCTTGTGCGGATATACTTTCATATTATACTGGTAATCTTTTATGATTCCAGGGCGTTCAATGAATACATCGAGGTATCCGGATAATAATTCTGTTAATTGTCTAGTCTCTGAAGCATTAACCCAAGATGCCTCCTGTACTTTCTCTTCTGTTGTTGTGGCGATGTCACTCACGTTTCTGGGTGCGTCGTTATTTCGATTTTTGTGACACATCTGTGGGTGCTTATGATCCAACACTAACAACTTCTGTTTGCTGACAGAAAGATTCATTTTTCTCATCAGTGGAAGGTTCGCACCGAACTCCCGATTCAGCATTAATGTTATGGATCGCTGTTGGTACTTAAGTGCGCCTGTCCCACGGGCGAGATCAATTACAGCTTCCCTTTCCCAAAGGAACTCAAGACCCAGAAGCACCGGTACTGACAAGTTATCCATTAGTAGGAACGTGCATAATAAGTGATCATTTCCCAAGGAAACTTTCACCTGTGTCTGGTATTTTATACTCTGTGCCTTTTTTCCCAATGCCCCTATAACCTTAGAATTTGCAACAGGCAAAATCGGCAATCTCCTTATCTCCGATACCTTCTTGAAAAACTGAGTGTTCATAACTGATACATTCGCACCTCTGTCAAGCAGAGTAGTAGTTGTTACACCATTTATAGCTCCGGTGACACTTGCTTGGATATTTTCCCTTTGTGGCTTATCAGAGACAGCAGGTTCCTGATATAGCTCATCTACGATCCTGTTGCCATCCTGATACCGTATCATGTTTATTTTTTGTTCTGTCGACCTATTGCCTTCATTGTTGGCCTCGGTCACCTGGCGAAGGCCTACAGGGACCGAAATTAGTTTGTTGGCTTCTGAGTGTTTGTTTTGTTACCGAGGGTACCTCCACTGTTCTAACATTTTGTGAATTTTCAGTCGGAGGAGGCCTACTTGGATCCCACCACAGTGGATATTGATTGCTTGGTATAGGTATAGCCTGTACATAATTTATTGGCTGACCTGAATTGATAGAATTTTGCTGCGGCTGCCAATGACTTGGCCCTGGCTATCGCCAATAATCACTGTCATATATTTTTAGGCTTGTCTTTATATGGACTGCCTGACCTGTTGTCATTTCGTTTCTTTCGGTTGCTATTGTTATTGTTTGGGTTTTCATTGTAGTATGGCCTCTGATTACCATTCAGTTGTTGGCGTTCTTCGGCCTTTTGATAATAACTGTTATTATTATTAGGATAACCAAAATTTTGGTTGTAGGAATTCCTACTACTATTATTATTATTGTATTTTCCGTTACTATACGCTTTACTTTTATTTTTCTTTGGACTACCTACGCCCCTATTTCCATTATTTCCATTCCATGAATTTTTTCTATTAGGACTATTATTATTGCTGATCACGTCAGAATTTTTTCTGACCAGAGAATCAATTACAGACAGAAATTATTTCAGATCGGTGTTTGTAACATTAAATAATTTTTCTCTAATATGTATGGGTAATCTAGCTTTTAACACTCGCAATAAGTCTCTGGTGGTTACTGGCTCATCCCAGTACCGGGTCATGTTAATATATTTTTCAAAGTACTTTCTTAAGGAACCTGACTTCGGATTGTACATTTCTGCATTGTAAACAATTTTACGGAGTCGCTTTTGAGTAGACGCTGACCAGAATTGATCAAGGAACGCCTTCTCAAAGTCGTGGATAGTCTTGCAAGTTTCTGCTGCATTTAATGCCCAGAGCGACGCATCACCAGAAATATGTGAAATCACAAACTGTATTTTCTGTTCTTCCGACCATGATTTTGGAAGAACGCTTTTGAAGTTTCTAATGAAAACTACTGGATGTATGTTTTTCTTGCTTTCTTCGTTAAATATTTAAACCTATGCTTAATCAGACTTTCTTCATGCATCAAAGTAGTTAAGTGCATGGAATTGCTATCATTCGCAGGTGGTGTGGTTACTTTAGTACAAGTATATTCTATTCCACTATTATTGTTCCTTGGTATCACATATTGCTCTGGTAATATCAGTTGATTATCAAAATTTGGTCTTCCTTGTGGTGCATTAATATTCGCCGTCAGATTATCTGTGATCTTTTCCCTGTCAGTACCAGTGTTGTCATTACTGCATACTGTCAGATTTTCAAAGTTTTGATTTTCAGAGCTCAGCACCCTGGCTACTTCTGTTCGGACTTGCTTTCGGATTTCCGAGGGAATGTCCTCCTGCATTCTTTCCACAGCGGTAGCCAAGGCTTTGAATTGGTTCTCTAGTCTATCTACCTCAGTCTGAAGACTATTGACCTGAACTGGAATGTTTGTTAACGGTTCAACAGTGGTTTTTACTGCGTCGATCTCCTGCTTAAAATGGGTAGTAATAGCATTATCATGATCGACCAACACTTGATTTATCCTACGGACTATTTCTTTACATCTTTCCAGAAAAATATTGTTTATATTTTCTATAAATTTCTGTTCCTTTTCTTGGTCCCTGATCTCCCGTTGCTGTTTTTCTATAAGCTTTTCCTATCTCCATTTTTCCTTTTCCTGCTGACGTTGTCTTTCACACTCCTGCTCTTTAACAGTAAACTTTTCAAAAAATGCTGTTAGCATATCCTGTATTGACATAGCTTGAGAATTGCTAACTTCTGCCCCTGCTCAGCACAAATATTGTCATTAATTCCTAACTGGTTGAATGCAGGAGTGTCATTTTGTTTTGGCAGCTCCTCAGTTTTCCTATCACTCGGGACATCAGTTACTAAATTATCATTCATAATTAAATTTTTTAATAATTCGACAGAAATATCGGGAGATTGTTCTACCTGAGACTCTGATGTCATCTCTGCATCAGTATGCTCATTCGGTTTATTTTTCTTTTGTTTAACCATTCTATCACCAATACAGCACAACAAATATATAAATCACTGACAAGCACCAATTGACACAAAATAATCTTATAACTAACACGTATACACAAATAACACTTAAAAATATTATTCTCGCAGCCAGAATATTCAGTTATTATTACTTATGGCTGGAGGTACTGATTTTAATTTAAAATTGCACACGGCGGTTGTTGGTAGTGTGCTGCTGTATAATTACAGAACATTAACATCTGTTCCTACGTGTGTGAGGGTGGTTGACTGCACTGTTGTTGTATGTTGCTGTATGAAAGTGCTCGTGCATCTCGCACCAGCGCAGATATACATTCGTACAGCAGATCGGTAGGAAGATGTCAACGCTCATGAAACAAGTAAATAAACAATGATTAATAGTTTGTTTTGATACTCCGAACCTGTAATAGATCACAATTTCAATTATTAAAATGAATAAATGTGCATTGGTGGCCCCACATTGGGCGCCAGTGTGGCGTCCGCTGTGTTATTCAGTGGTTTGGTATTTAACTAATTTGTGAATGGAAATGATAATCTTATATTATTACATTGAGTAATTACTAAATAATTTTTATCCGGCTAAAGATTTGATCAAGTTGCTAAAGAACTCCCTGTTAACATCATGTTAAAGTGTTGTCTGTAAGTTGTGTAAGTGTCACTAAATCAAAGTTCATACAACAGATTCTATACAACTATGGATTATGATGGAAACAGTTATCTTCAGCAAAATGATCAGTAAAACCACCGAATATCAGCCGCGCACAACACTGACGTATGTTGCCTGAAACAATATTCTTCGCAACTCGTGTGCGTAATTAATTTCGGCTCCATACATCAGCTAGAAAAGTTTGTTATAACGAATGTGCTATGAGAACTGTTTTTGAAGAACCAATCTGATTCGAATTATTTTCATTAAAATGAGTTCGGAACCACCGGTGCACATTTATTTTTACACATCTGTATTACGTTCAGCATTTATGACTGCAGAGTTGCGTAATTTGAATTTGCCGCTGTGATAATTGTTAAGATGGCGGCAGACAATTGATAGAGACATTCTATTGTTAGAGCAAATAAATATTTTAAATGCTTATTGAACTTTACAGAAACTCTACTTTCGTATTGTGCACTAATTAGACTTCATCAAGCTAACATTTGATTTGTTTCTAAGGAAAACACAGACAAAAACGCGATACAAATCGCTATCATCAATGGCTGCGCTCGTTGCAGCGGAAAGAAATAATTAACACGGATAATGCTTACTGAGGGAGGAATTACAGTTACAAATAATTATTCACTCATGTTTATAATAATAATGAACTCTATTTTCAAGTAATAATTAACAAATAATTACAATTTCTTAACAGACCTCAGTTTGATATGTGTCTTGCGTGCTGAACCTACAAAAGCCATCCAACAAAAGGTAAAAACAAAGGAAGACAAACGCAGATCATAAAAGGAATTTGCAATTATCATTGTCTTTGTATGATACACATCGATATGTCTAATTACATCATAGAATATTATATAAATAATTAATTTACTATATTTTCATATGCCGAATAGATAATGTTTGTAATTGTTACAGGCATAATTTCCTCTCGTCGCACTGTAGCCAAAAATTTATCACGTGGATGTTACATGTGGAAAATATCTAGCGACATGAGGGTGTTGCAAATATTGGCTTAATACCACATTCTTTAGCCAAATCACTTTCTACATTCGGGGATGAGGGTGATTTCATTACGAGCTTACACTGCTGGCAACGCGCACTCACACATTCAGGCTGTTCCCATGATCACAGTCGATATTAAGTGTCATAGTACTTGTGTGGAAAACCATTTCATTCGGAAGCAATGCCATAACTCGATTTATAAAGCATGTATAGTTTTTAATACAGATATAATTACTGTTTGGTGTCATCAGTATTCAGTTACAGCGAGGTACTGTACTTAGTAAGGGAATGTGTGATAGATTCACCGTGATCGACAGGCTTATAAAGTATGTTCTGGGTGTAAAATTACTATGGTCAGTGTTCTCACATGTGCAGAGAAAATGACTATGTCTGGCCTTAAGGGTGGCATGGATTTGATGCAGAAAACTGCGAGTTCATTGCACCAATAGCTGTAAAGGAGATGAAGTACTTTATGTGGAAAAATATTTCCAGTCATAAGAAGGATATAGATGTTGATATTTCCAGAGTTGTCTCAAGTACAGATAGTGTTGAGGATCAGTGGACAAAGTCAAAACCATCGTACTACAACATGCATTAGATGGTTATGTGCCAAGCAAGATCGTAAGAGCTGGAAAAGAGCCACCGTGGTACAACAACTGAGTTAGAAAACTGCTGCGGAAGCAAAGGGAACTTCACAGCAAACATAAACCTTGCCAAAGCCTTGCAGACAAACAAAAATTACGCGAAGCGTCATGTAGTGTGAGGAGGGTTATCCGAGAGGCGTTCAATGAATTCGAAAGTAAAGTTCTATGTACTGACTTGGCAGAAAATCCTAAGAAATTTTGGTCTTATTGTAGTGTTACCTTACCCTCGGGGTTCTGCCGTGAAAAATATAAAATAGAAAATCTGATTGATGTCTTGAATTTTGGCGGTTTCAGTTACGGATAAGGCGGACTTATTATTGATTGAGATCGTGCTGTAATTTGACTGTGCATGGCAGACTGGGTCAGCAACACTACAAAAAGCGACTGTACGGAAATAGCATCAGAAAACTAATTGAAATTTACCTTATAATCTTGTTAGATATGCAGTATTAATTACAATTAGTCTTCATGGGTGTCCTCCTAATTTCTCTTGTAGGACGACCCGTCTTTCACTTTTCTCCATCTGTTGAAAACTTCTTCAAGTTGTCACTGTCATGATCAATTTACAAATTTGGCGATAATCACCTCGAATCACTATTGAAACAACCTCGCTTTGTAATGTAATTTTAATTTCCACCCAAAGGCACATTCAACACATCGCCGAAAAATACGAGTACATGTCTTTCGTATGAAGACAAGAGAGAGAGAGTGTAATCAATTAGGTGTTAAAAACAAAAACCTACGCAAAAGTAAAAAGACGAACAAAATTATTTATAAAAATCGGTCACTGGCGCAACGCTCTTCTGCATGCGCGATCGTAAATTATATCTTTGTATTGGCGGAGGCGCGGTAGTCAAAGTACCATTACAATGCCTCCTCTACTGACACGCTACGCAAGCGAGCGTGGCAGTACAGAAAATTTACATAGATATATATATATATGAGAAAATAAGAAATTTACATCTTACAAAAAATATTTCTGAGCACAATGCTCTTTGCATATCAGTCTTTGTATACAGTCTTTTTGGTGTGTATCTTCTTCAGGAGTCGTGACATTAATTTCTTTGAATTGCAGCGTATTATCGTTGCTTAGCACAGCGTTTGAATTCAGTTCACATGATTCGTGTTTACAATGGAATTAATTCGAACAATAAATGTTTCTATTATATTGCTCCAATGTCTTTAAATGTAGTATCGGATTCTGAGTGTGTGTGTACTGCCTGGATCTCTTGCGTGTGACTTGAAGAAAATCCAAAGTTTGTTCAATGTGTCAACACGAAATTGTGATCTCCAGCAGTCGAATTTTGGTGGCGTCTACCGGGGTATAAATGGTCAATGAGGGCACAGGAAACACCTCACTGCCTACGACAGGTGATGAGCTTGTCTTTTACACCAACCTGAAGACCTGCCGGCTTCCACTACACCATACACTTCAAGGCATATTGACACTACGTAAATATTTCTTGACCAGTGTTCCATCACGTTGGTTTCTTCTTTGCATTTTCAGTTCCATTTATATGAATCATGTGCTATATGCACAAGTCCTTTGCAGTTCATTAACATCTCCTTAAAATACATTTCTTGATATAGTAAGTACATAAATATACAAATATTTACAATTAATCATTACATGAGATAGTTACATTGTTGTCATACTGTACATATACAGAATTAAATGAAAAATATAGTAAATTTTTATGTTATATTCAATATCATTGTGCTGACATGTGAATTACATTACATTCAGATTGAAATATACATTTTATTTATTTTATTTGCTAGCTCATTATTTTTCCTTTCTTTCCTTTTTTTGTTCCTTTCCCTTTCGTTACACTTGCAACATTTGAAGATAATTGTGGCAACTCGCTAGAATATTCAACTTAAAATTCATCTCGCCTCCTGGAATAAAATTTACACGTATTTCAATCTTCAAGACAGCCCTCTGTAGAAGGATAGGTTCATGAGATGGTTGCTAACTACTTCATAAATACTAGTAAAGTCATCTCCTACAGTGGACTACACAAAATAAAATATGATAAATAAAATACATGTTAACTTAATATAATGTAATAGTTCCTATACTTAATACCGTTTCTAAGTGTGGTGTCCCCACTATTGCTGTTTCTAAGAGTGGTACCCCTCTATTACCGTTTCTAAGAGCGGTGCCCCTCTAAATATCTTAGGATCCTACAAGTACATACATCAGTGTGGTAAGTATATATATATATATATATATATATATATATATATATATATATATATATATATATATATATATATATATATATATATATAGTTCAAGTCGATCAAGTTCCTATAAAGTTTGTGTAGTTCATCTCCTTCCTTTCATGAGTATCAAGCAATATAAATAAATGTTTTTCTTAATAAATGAATAAATCTTCTTAGATAATTTCTGCTGTGTTCCATGCTGTATATCCATTCTGTATTTACCTTGTGGTACCTGTAAAATTCTATTCATAAATAAATATGTGTGTATGTCTCTCCATACTGTCAGATAATCACGAATTATATAATGTCAAATATTTCATCAACATGTATAAATTTTTCTAAGGGATGGATGGAAGTATGAGCCGCAACAGAGGACTGACGTTTTGTTTTCTCCTTATTCTCCTTTCTATTTAATGGTGCATTAGTTCAGTTCAGTAGATGAGCTTTAATTATGTCATTAGATGACTGCTAAATATGTTCTCTTAAATAATTCTTCCAATCTGAAGTGTCAAGCCTACATAACTCCAAAAATTTCATTACAAGTTCCCATTAGATTAGTGTTAAAGTGTTATAGATTTAAATCTTCTGGTATATTTCCAACAGTGGCTGCTGTAAATAATTCTTTCCACATAAATCTATACTTTCACCTTTAGTTATAAGAATATATAAGACATCACATAAGTTATCATCTCAGGAATACCAATCTTTCAATAAATAATATTCTTTCCACTACTTTCATTCTGTACTCCATGAGTACATGTGATATAGCGTTCAAATCTACTTTCTCTCCTCTCAACATATTCTCAATTACTCATAACATTCTCACCTATCCATTATTCATTCTTCACAAAATAACATATACTTATTCCTCAGCATATTCCTCTTATTCATCATCATTTACTTTTTTACTTCAACAACAATAATAATAATAATAGTAATAATACCCTTTTCTCATCTTATATTCCATTTACCTCTCTTCATATTACTATTTATCCTCTTATTAAACTAAAATTACATTCACTCATCTCATTCAGTCACTCACATCACCCATATCAACATTACTATTACCACATGCCTCCTAAAGAAAATAATTCTGTTCAGTTCTCTGCCTCCTCTAATGTGTATATGCCTCCTCTAATGTGTATATGCCTCAATAGCAGCTCCTCTTGTAACCAAATATCTTATTAGCTATTGGATGGTTCACATTGCTTTCTAGACTTACCTGCATTCATTAGATTGTAAGTATCTGTATAACTTAAATGTAGGCTCATCATAACTGTATATCATATTAATTATCTTCTTCTCATTAGCTAACGTTTTACTGTATGTATTTTTTCAAATGTCTGTGTGGATGTAGACCTCTGGGTTTGTGTATTAATGGATATTCTAATGAATGACAGCCAGGGTGTGGAATATTTGCAATTTGGTATGGTCCAGAGTATAAGATCTGCCATTTCCTGTTTAAATGTTTCAGTTTTATGGATTTAGGATGTGTTCTTAGTAAAACTAACTCATCAACTTGAAATGTTTGTGCTTTCCTGACACCTCTGTCATATCTCTGCTTTCTTTCCTTAGCTTTGTCACATAATGTTGTGTAAGCTTGTCTTACCTTTTCTTCTAAACTAACATGATTTGTTGTTGCTGTAAATGTGGGTAGAGGGTCTGTCCATTCATTTCTTTCTGTTTTATCCATAATTAATTCAGTTGGTGTGTATACAGTAGAAATGTTAGTTAAATTGTTCACTATTTGTTCAAATGGTGCTAGGTATTCTACCCATTTTGAGTGCTTCTCTGGTGTGTGTGTTCTCATAAACTGTCCAAATTCTCGAAATGTTCTTTCTACTGGGTTTCCTGCCACGTGAAATCTTGAAATTAAAATATGTTTAACATTCTGTTCTTCAATAAAAGTCTTCCATTTTAAACTGGTAAAATATGCTGCATTTTCCGTGATCATAGCTTCAGGTTTTCCTATGCTTACAAAATAATCTGTTAATAGACGTCTGGTAATAGCAGTGGTAGAAACTGAATGTAAAGCATATAATTTTAAATACTTTGTGAAAACATCTAACGCAGCAAGGATGTATTCCATTCCTCCACGTGCTTGTGGATAGGGTCCTGCAATATCTAAAGAAATTAGCTGTAATGGCCTCTTAGGTATGATTGGGTGCAATTCGTTCATGCTTGTGCGATTAGAATATTTGGCTTTCTGACATATGATGCATTTCCTAATATTACTCAATACTCTTCGCCTTAAATTTGGAAAATAGCAATATTGTATAATCTTATCTGTACATTTGGTTACACCATAGTGTCCCCAACTTCAGTGTGTAAATAAAATAAAATCATCAACATGAGCTTCAGGTAAGCAAACACACCAATGCTGTGATTCAGGGTTTCGTCGGTGAAATAATTCTTCTTTGTGTAATGTGTAATATTTTTCAAGATGTGGGTCTGTTCCCGCACGTAATTTATTCTTTATCTGGATCCACCTGGGATCATTGTCCTGCAATATGGCTAACTTCCTGCACATATTTTTGTAGTAAGGTGCAAATGTACCGTCATAGATGAGTAAAATTTTGAAATCTGATGTTTGTTCTGTCACATCTGAAAATTCTTGTAGGCCTTGTGGAAAACGAGATAGAGCATCAGCTATAATGTTGGATTCTCCTTTTATGTATATAATATCAAAATCATATTCTTGTAGTGATGCACACCAGCGTGCAAGACGTGAATGTAATAACTTGCATGATAGCAGGAAAGAAAGAGATTGATGATCAGTATAAAGCTTACTACGTTTTCCCCATAGAAAGTAGCGAAACTTGCGAAATGCCCATACTATGGCAAGTATTTCGCACTCGGCCACTGAATATGACTTTTCGCATTCAGTGATCGTGCGGCTAGCAAAACTTATAGGTTTGATGACTGTTTGTTCATTTTCTTCATGAATTTGGAATAAAAATGCTCCGAGCCCATAGGAACTTGCATCTGTTACTAGGCAAAAGTCTGACGTCATGTCAGGATGACATAACAATGGTGCATTAACTAAAGCATTCTTAATCGCTTCAAAATCTGTCTGACAGAACTCTGTCCAATTACTTCTTTTGAGTAAATATAGAAGATGTGGACTGTTAAGAAGGTGGTAGGGTACAAATTTCCTGAAGAATGAAGATAGACCAATAAAGGCTTTGAGTTGTTTACGATTCTGTGGGGATGGAAAATTCTTTAATACATCAATTTTTCTTGAGTCTGGATAAATGCCTTCAGTTGATATGATGTGACCAAGGAATTTGATTTCTCTCCTCCCTAATTTCGTCTTTGATAAATTGATAGTGACACCTGCGTCAGAAAATTTAGTCAGAAGTTGCTTCAAAAGATTAACATGTTCTTCCCAAGTAGTGGTGGCAATGACAATGTCGTCAACATAAACTGTGATTTGCGATAACAATTGTGGTCCAAGAACAGCATCTAAGGCTTCAATAAATACTCCAGCACTCACTGGTAGACCAAAGGGTAGAACACAAAATTGATAACTACGTCCCTCACATAGAAATGCAGTGTATTTACGACTGTTTTTATGGAGGTTCACCTGCCAAAATGATGAGCGGAGATCGATAATGGTTAAATACTGTACATTATGAAATTTTAAAAGTTGTTCTTCCAACTTTATAGGTCGTGTATTGATTGGGATTATAACTTTGTTAATTTCTCGTGCGTCCAGCACTAACCTTACACTACCATCCTCTTTATTAACTGCTAGTATCGGACTGCAATATGGTGAATGTGACCTTTCAATGATACCCCAAGGTTGCATTTTTTTAATCTCTTTCAAAACTGCGGGTTTCTTTGACCAAGGAATATTATAATATGTTCTACAGTATGTTTTGTGTGGTTTAACATCAATCTCATAAGTACAGCCTCTAATAATTTCAGGTTTCTCCACAAATACCTCAGCAAATTGCTGCAAAACTTCA
This sequence comes from Schistocerca americana, assembly GCF_021461395.2. NCBI lineage: Eukaryota > Metazoa > Arthropoda > Insecta > Orthoptera > Acrididae > Schistocerca > Schistocerca americana. The sequence goes on along the minus strand of NC_060120.1, from coordinate 463,532,192 downwards.
AGTAATTCAAGTTGTTGTTCCTTCGTCAGATATTCAGATTCTGCGCATTTCTCATATAAATCATTAGGTTTAATTCCCTGAGATACAGCTTCATTAAAAGTTAAATCACATATGTTTGTTGCTGGTGGATACACAAAATGTAACTGTTCAAACTTACGTTGTTAACTGTTTAAGTTTTTACCCTGTGTTAACTCTATTGTCAGTTGTTGTTGGTTTACGGCTAAATGACATTTCCCTTTTCCTAAATCTATGATTGCTTGATATTGATTCAAAAAGTCAATTCCTAATATGCAATGCATAACTAATTTGTCTACTACCAGAAAACTGTAATTGAGTGGTATATTTGAAAATGTGAAGTTAATTAGCGCTTGAAATTCCACATTCTTTGATTTGTTACAGGTGGCACTTATAATGTGACAATTCTGTACTGGCAATGTGTGTATGTTCATTATTTGTTTGAGTTCATTATATAAGGACATTGAAATGACACTTGCTGCTGCTCCTGTATCTAACATTACTTCCACTTCATAACTACCAATCATGACTCGTGTTATAGCCTGAATAATCTTCTTTGTTTTACTGGTACTATTAAAATCTACATCCTGATATAATTCTTTTTCTATTTTCTTACTGTCATCATATTGGAGAAAACAAATCGTCGGTTCCGTTGCGCTCTGCTCCCTATCGACCGTAACTCGAGCGCTTAGCTCGGTCGTCGTTCGTTTTCCGGCAAATTCGGTTGTTGCTGCGGGTTGGGTTCATTGCCCAACTCAATAATATTTACATTTCTGTCGCGCGTCACCCAAATATCAGCTGTTTGGTTGTCGACATTACCTCGCATCGCATTGGGAGTTCCGTTAGGTAGGAATTGAGGGTTGCTGTATTGCATGTGTCGTGGCGGTGGTCCATTGTGATTTCCCCATACGTTATTTCGCCCATGACTGTAACTGGTATTGTCATTACTGTTATTCCTGCAATACATGTTTGGATGTTGTTGATGTTTCTCTGAAAATATCCTGGATGGTACCTGTTATTCTCTCTTCTTTGATCTCTATGATTTCGGTTTCTTCTGTTGTTGTTATTTTGAATATAACTTATTGTTCTGATTGTAATTACTGTTCGGATAACCATTATAGTAATAATTACTGTTTCCTTGCCAATGCTGCGAGTTGTTTCTGCTAATATTGAATGGATTTGTCCCAGTGTAGTGCGAATTGTTGCTTTGACTGTTTTGTTGTGGTGTCGGAGGCGGATTCCAATAGCCTCTGTCATTTCTGTTGTGCGTACGCGAATTGCTTGGATGGATCGGACAAAATTGATTGAAATTCCTGATCTCATCTCTGTAAACATCATCTATCTCATCAACATAACTGAAAAAATTCTTTATGTTGTCCTCGGACACTCCCATTAATTTATCACGATAAGGAAATGGTAAGTGGCTTTTAAGTGTTCTAATTACGTCTGGTAAATCTGCTGGTTTTGTCCAATATAATGTTTTGTCTAGGTAGCGTTCAAAGTATTGACGTAAAGTCTCTTTCTTCGGGCTGTAAATTTCTGGATTGTATACTTCTCGTTTTAAACTTTGCTGTTCTGTGATCGACCAGAATTCCTCAAGAATGCTTGTTCAAACTGTTCGAATGTTAAACATCGTCTTTTCATTGCTGCTCCCCACTTAGCTGCTCTTCCACGTAACAAATTTGTAACATATCAAATTTTATCGGCTTCTGACCAATGTCTCGGGAAAATACCATCAAAAGAGCGGATGAAAACAATCGGATGCACTTTGTCTTTCTCATCACATGAAAATGTCTTAAAGTATCCATGTCGTACTAATGTTTCATCAGCTACTCCCGATGGTATTATGGGTCCTGCATTTTGTGTCAAACTGTGCATAGTATGTGGTGATGTCTGATAGTAATTTTGATCTTGTGGTAGCATTGAAAATGGTTCATTGGGATTTGTATCACTCCATTGGTAATTCTATTTTCGGCTGTGTGCTGGGTCTAGCATTATTATGATTCTCATTTGTCTTTTGGTTGCCTGTTATGGGTTTTGGTATCACTGACAAACGTGGTATTACATTTTCTTTAAGTTTACGTACCTCTTTCTGAATATTATCTGTTTCTCCCTTTAATTGTTCCTTTGTCTTATCTAAAATGATCTGTGTCATTATCTCAAACTTCTCATCTAAATAATCATCACATAATTTGCATTCATGTACAAGTTTCTCTGCTAGAGTTGTGTCATTCTTTAAAGATGCTACATCTGCTCTGTCTTCAAGTTTTTCTAACTTTTCCTGTAAGAATTTCTGCTCCAATGTTACATCATTTAATCTGTCTGAAAGGTCTGTAATCGTCAGGTCTAAGTGTTCTTGGTTTGTTTTTACGGAATTGTGTCACTGTCGTAATTCGTCAACTTGAGTACTGGTTTTCTGTCGTTCAAAAACTACTGTTAACAATTTCTCATTACATCGTTGTAAGTCAGTTTTTGTCTCGTCAGTGAATTCCACAAATACCTTTGCTTGTCTCGTAACCTTGTCTGATAAGTCAGTAAATTTCCTTCCAAGACTACTGGTGGTTTCTGTCAAGTCGGCAACTTGTCTCGATTGTTTTTCAAAATTTTGTTTTATGTCCCGTGTCAGTTCATCGAATTTAGTGTCAAATTTCCCAATGTCACGTTTTAAATTGTCATTTTTCTCGTCTAAAGCGTCAAATCTTTTGTCAAATTTTCTGTTTTGGTCACCAAGTAACTTCAGAATCTAGTTGAGCATGTCAGAGTCCTGTGTCTTAGTTTCGTCATTTTTTCATGTCTGATTGATGTCTGGTTCTGAAGTTGACGTTGTCAATGTCACGTTTTGTCGCATAGTACTCACTCTCCATTCGCCTGTATATCTGTTTAAATATAGGGGTTGTTGCCTTAACCGATCCGGTAAAATTATGTCTTGAACATCCTCACAATTAAGTTCAATATTCATTTGACTGTCGGACATGTTTTGCAATGTGTCACTTTCACTAAGCTCGTCCGCGGAAACAATTTCTACGCGTCTAGCGTCCATCTTGCGGTTTTCGTTATTAATTGCAAATAAAATTTTCCAATGGCAAAAAATTTTTTTTTTTTAATATGATGTTGAAATCTGAAATTTCTCTTATGGAAATGGATATTTCTATATGATTTCTAATTAGAAATTGAATTATTAAACTGGTACTGAAATTTCCCTCTCACAAATAAATGACTGTGAATATGCTCTTCACTTATCATTTGCAATAATAGTAGTAAATCAACTTTAACTACAATTTGAAAAAATAATTTCGAAATAAATGGATCGGAATAAAGGAAGTACAGATGGCTGCTTGAAACTGGAAAAAATGTAAATTTCTGTACTCACAATTCTTTTTTTTTTTTTTTTTTTCTTCAGTCTTATGTTGCAAATGTAGCGTCAAATATACAGTTTTCAATCCAAAATTTTTCTTTCGCGTCCGTGCAAATTATTTTATAGAACGTTATCCTTTTCCCTTTTTTTTACCAAATTAATTTCCTCAGCATGAAAATGAAAATCAACACGAATTAATAACCGGGAAAACAATATTGCTGTAAATTTCATGCACATAACATTACAATTGAAATGAATGAGACTTAGTACAAATTCATTTTCTGATGCTATTAAGTGGTTAAAATTAGATAAAATGTCCAAAATTTATAATAACTGCACTTGTATCAAATCCAAAGATTGCAAGTCCTGCCACTAGGACGCCAATTGTAGTGTTACCTTATCCCCGGGGTACTGCCGTGAAAAATAGAAAATAGAAAATCTGATTGATGTCTTGAATTTTGGTGGTTTCAGTTACGGATAAGGCGGACTTATTATTGATTGAGATCGTGCTGTAATTTGACCGTGCATGGCAGACTGGGTCGGCAACACTACAAAAAGCGACTGTACGGAAATAGCATCAGAAAACTAACTGAAATTTACCTTATAATCTTGTTAGATACGCAGTATTAATTACAATTAGTCTTCATGGCTGTCCTCCTAATTTCTCTTGTAGGACGACCCGTTTTCATTTTTCTCCGTCTGTTGAAAACTTCTTTAAGTTGTCACTGTCATGATCAATTTACAAATTTGGCGATAACCACCTCGAATCACTATTGAAACAACCTCGCTTTGTAATGTAATTTTAATTTCCACCCAAAAGCATATTCAACACATCGCCGAAAAATACACGTCTTTCGTATGAAAACAAGAGAGAGAGTGTAATCAATTAGTTGTTAAAAACAAAAACCTACGCAAAAGTAAAATGACGAACAAAATTATTTATAAAAATCGGTCGCTGGCGCAGCGCTCTTCTGCGTGCTCGATCGTAAATTATATCTTTGTATTGGCGGAGGCGCGGTAGTCAAAGTACCATTACATTATGTCAAAGTGGTAGGTGGATCAAAACAAAATGTCCAGACACTCTGTGACCAAAATGGTACTAAAACAGAGGATGACAGACTAAAGGCCGAAGTACTAAATGTCTTTTTCCAAAGCTGTTTCACAGAGGAAGACTGCACTGTAGTTCCTTCTCTAGAGTGTCGCACAGATGACAAAATGGTAGATATCGAAATAGACGACAGAGGGATAGAGAAGCAACTAAAATCGCTCAAAAGAGGAAAGGCCGCTGGACCTGATGGGATACCAGTTCGATTTTACACAGAGTACGCGAAGGAACTTGCCCCCCTTCTTGCAGCGGTGTACCGTAGGTCCCTAGAAGAGCCTAGAGTTCCAAAGGATTGGAAAAGGGCACAGGTCATCCCCGTTTTCAAGAAGGGACGTCGAACAGATGTGCAGAACTATAGACCTATATCTATAACATCGATCAGTTGTAGAATTTTGGAACACGTATTATGTTCGAGTATAATGACTTTTCTGGAGACTACAAATCTACTCTGTAGGAATCAGCAAGGGTTTCGAAAAAGACGGTCGTGTGAAACCCAACTCGCGCTATTCGTCCACGAGACTCAGAGGGCCATAGACACGGGTTCACAGGTAGATGCCGTGTTTCTTGACTTCCGCAAGGCGTTCGATACAGTTCCCCCAGTCATTTAATGAACAAAGTAAGAGCATATGGACGATCAGACCAATTGTGTGATTGGATTGAAGAGTTCCTAGATAACAGAACGCAGCATGTCATTCTCAATGGAGAGAAGTCTTCCGAAGTAAGAGAGATTTCAGGTGTGCTGCAGGGGTGTGTTGTAGGACCGTTTCTATTCACAATATACGTAAATGACCTTGTGGATGACATCGGAAGTTCACTGAGGCTTTTTGCAGATGATCCTATGGTGTATCGAGAGGTTGTAACAATGGAAAATTGTACTGAAATGCAGAAGGATCTGCAGCGAATTGACGCATGGTGCAGGGAATGGCAATTGAATCTCAATGTAGACAAGTGTAATGTGCTACAAATACATAGAAAGACAGATCCCTTATCATTTAGCTACAAAATAGCAGGTCAGCAACTGGAAGCAGTTAATTCCATAAATTATCTGGGAGTACGCATTAGGAGTGATTTAAAATGGAATGATCATATAAAGTTGATCGTTGGTAAAGCAGATGCTAGACTGAGATTCATTGGAAGAATCCTAAGGAAATGCAATCCGAAAACAAAGGAAGTAGGTTACAGTACGCTTGTTCGCCCACTGCTTGAATACTGGTCAGCAGTGTGGGATCCATACCAGATAGGGTTGATAGAAGAGATAGAGAAAATCCAACGGAGAGCAGTGCGCTTCATTACAGGATCATTTAGTTATCGCGAATGTGTTACGGAGATGATAGATAAACTCCAGTGGAAGACTCTGCAGGAGAGACGCTCAGTAGCTCAATACGGGCTTTTGTTAAAGTTTTGAGAACATACTTTCACCGAGGAGTCAAGCAGTATATTGCTCCCTCCTACGTATATCTCGCGAAGAGACCATGAGGATAAAATCAGAGAGATTAGAGCCCACACAGAAGCATACCGACAATCCTTCTTTCCACGAACAATACGAGACTGGAATCGAAGGGAGAATCGATAGAGGTACTCAAGGTACCCTCCGCCACACACCGTCAGGTGGCTTGCGGAGTATGGATGTAGATGTAGATAGCCATCAGGAGGAGGTATTTCCGATACTTCTCTCATCGTCAAATGTTATTAGATTGGGGCTGCAAACGTAATATTAAATGTAATTACAGTGACAAATATGTGCCTGGTTTTTTAGGACAATGCCGTTTGGCTCCTTTGTGTGAGTGTTTCAGTGATCTCAGACAGCTGACTGCTACTACAGATTGGATCGTGGTTTAAGTGTGTCATGTTTAGCGCTTCTTAATACCTCACAGTGAACTCTTGCCTTGTAGTGGTTTTTGTTGTGTTTGTCTCTATCCTATCACACAGAAGGCCCCTCCTCTTCCTTCTGAATGTAGTGTAGAGAACATTTAAGAGTTCTGCAGTGCTTTAAAAACGCAATTGCAACATCAAATTGCTGATTGATCAATTTATTGTTCCCAATAGTGATAATGTGGCAATGTGAGCACACACCTGTCCAACCCCTCCCGCAAATTGTTTAAGGACATAGCTTGCAAATGAGCTGATATTTGATATTTTAAGCAGCGTCCAACTTAATGGACAGGCTGCACACAGAGAATCCATTAAATAAATGAGTCAATCATTCTGATAGAAGGAATATTTCCATGACATCCACAGCTGAGGGGGGATACCAGGTGTCCACTACTTTGTTCAGCACATGACAGAAGTAGCCATCAGAGAGAGAGAGAGAGAGAGAGAGAGAGAGAGAGAGAGAGAGAGTATATGCTTTGAAATGAATTTCCCAGTTATCAATGTCAAAGAACAGCTACCAACTGCATCAAAGAGTTATCGCCACATGATGCTTTGTCAACTGGAAATAACCGGAGGGGTGTGGTAGAGGAGAGGAGGGAACTGCAGGAAGGAGGGATAGGGGGTTGCTTCTCTCAGCGTGCTCTGTTGGTGATATTGTGAAATAACTCGGTCAGTGTCAGCACAGCTGGGTGAGCACATAAAGCAGCTGCTTCCTTTGACCTGTTATGGAAAGTGTGTGCTTGGCAGTAGATTGTGCAGGAGTTGCAATCAGAAGTAGCCACTTGAGGTGGCAAAGGACACCACTGTGAACAAAGGGGAGTTATGAGGGTTACTGGCTGATGGATGTTCACAAAAAAATGAGCGCAGTATTCTGAGACACTGTGGTCTGCTGGTTTAATCACGTTAGTTCATGCACTGAAGAAGCAGAAGTAGCCACGAGTGAGAGAGAGAGAGAGAGAGAGCACATGCGTTTCAACAGGAATTTCCCAGGAATCAAATATCAGATGGTTGCCACCACCTGAAGCTTTTGGTCAGAGTTAGTGCAACTTGTGGTCTGCAACGTCACGTGTCAGCTGGCTGTGCAGCAGCCCTAGTGGTCTCAGGGCCCAAGCAGCATGGTGCGGAATGTGTGCGTGGGAATATGCGAAGTGGCACACCTGGAAAAGTGGTCAAGGCGTGGGCGCAAAAAGCCCAGCAGTTGCTGCAAAAGATTTTTAGCAGTGTAATTATGTGGTTCCTAGTCCAATCAAAATAAAAACAAGTGACTGATTTAATTACTTCTTTTCAATATTTTTTACAAGACCATCATCTTCTCAAACTGTAGAGATTGATGAGCAAGTGAGATCCAAGGCCTGAAAATTGAATTTTATAAACAAACAATATACCCTCTACAGTGTAATCGAACTTACTGTGTGAGATCCCTCCTCTTCAGCACAGACCTGTCTGTTTTCAGGAGGGAAGGGGATGGGGAAGGCTGTGGGATTCCCAGAGTGGGAGGGGTCAATTAATTCATCTATTTAATTAATTAGTCAATCAAATTAATAGACTGGGGGGGGGGGCTATTTGAATAACTCAGGACTCAAAGTGAATTGTCTCAGCGAGGAGAATGGGGAGGGCTGGTCGTTTCCAGAGGGGTGGGGGAGGACAAGGGAGAGGAGGTTTCGTATGTGGATAGATTATGTCCAGGGGGCCATAAATCACCGCCCAGGTGGTTGAAATCCACTTACCAGAACAATAGGTTAAGGGGAGGTGGAGGACCATAAATCAGTTAAGTGCCCCTGAATGTATGCAACCCGCACTAACAAGACGCCATAAACAAAGTTTGTCCTACTACTCCCAGATGCTCACCAAGCCCAGCCCTATGTACAATGGCAGAAGAAACCCACCTTATTGGTGCATGGAAATAGGTCCACGGCGCCCCATACACACATACTTCTCACAAGCCATTCTGCCAGCAACATAGATCACATAAGTGTCTCTGTCACCCACCAGTCTAGAGTGTTCACTGTGGAAAAATGGCCACTCCCCTTTTCCAACCACGGCACACTCATCAGCTCCCACCTATTTGCACAACTGTCAGTCTGGCACCGCCATGGGACATGAAAGCTATACATGTCTCTCCTCTGCAACCCAACTTATCAACAGTGCATCACAGCAGTATGACTTCCTGTGAACATCACCTTCCCAGATAGCCTTCTACAATGATGTGGTGGCGCAACTGCGCCAAACCAGTGATCAAGAGGGAGTTCGTCTGGGAACCCGAGGACAAACCTCCATCAGAATGAGATTTTCACTCTGCAGCGGAGTGTGCGCTGATATGAAACGTCCTGGCAGATTAAAACTGTGTGCCCGACCGAGATTCGAACTCGGGACCTTTTCCTTTCGCAGGCAAGTGCTCTACCATCTGAGCTACCGACGCACGACTCACGCCCAGTCCTCACAGCTTTACTTCTGCCAGTATCTCGTCTCCTACCTTCCAAACTTTACAGAAGCTCTCCTGCGAACCTTGCAGAACTAGCACTCCTGAAAGAAAGAATACTGTGGAGACATGGCTTAGCCACAGCCTGGGGATGTTTCCAGAATGAGATTTTCACTCTGCAGCGGAGTGTGCGCTGATATGAAACTTCCTGGAAGATTAAAACTGTGTGCCCGACCGAGACTCGAACTCGGGACCTTTGCCTTTCACGGGCAAGTTTCATATCAGCACACACTCCGCTGCTGAGTGAAAATCTCGTTCTGGAAACATCCCCCAGGCTGTGGCTAAGCCATGTCTCCGCAGTATCCTTTCTTTCAGGAGTGCTAGTTCTGCAAGATTCGCAGGAGAGCTTCTGTAAAGTTTGGAAGGTAGGAGACGAGATACTGGCAGAAGTAAAGCTGTGAGGACCGGGCGTGAGTCGTGCTTAGGTAGCTCAGTTGGTAGAGCACTTGCGTGCGAAAGGCAAAGGTCCCGAGTTCGAGTCTCGGTCGGGCACACAGTTTTAATATGCCAGGAAGTTTCAAACCTCCATCACCTGAAACCCCAGGGAATGACAACACAGTAAGGCCAAGCTCCTATCACTGACATGCAATAAGCTACAGAGTACAGTTGGGAGATCACACAGACAGGAGGATATCACACCCAAGGAAACACCATCTAAGCTACACAGTGCGTCTCACCATTAATATCGTCGTCGTCAACAGCTTATCACTACCCTCCTCACGCAAGACAGTTGCCCTCCACCTTTGCTGACCACTATGGACAAATTTGCTACTACAGAACCATGGACAATACAACCTCTGAGGACATTCTCTGACACATCACACGAACTCTCAGTGCTACAGAGGAAACATCCCTGGTGGCTGCAATGACTACAGACAAGGTGGCAGATGCTATTGCCAAAGGTGTGATGAATAAATTGCCAGGCCTAGACTATTTTCTGGTTGATTTCTCTTGGGCATTCAATGACCTTTTGATCCAGTGGTGGACCAAAATGTTCCAGGAGCTGCACACTACCAACTGCGAAGTGCCAGCAGCCTTTGTGGTTGGATTTTATTTCCCAAGGTATGGAGATCACAAACTGTTGTCTACACTTGCTTCTTAATGCGGACACAAAGATCTATGGACGCCTACTGGTGGCGCACATACACATGGTTCTCTCCTCAATCCTTTCACTGGCGCAGACATCACACGGCTATGGTGCTAATTTACAAACTGCCACACGCAAATGTCGCGATCTCGTCGCACTTGGCCTGTCCTGCCACCTTTGTGCAGCTCTGGTATCGATCTACTTTGACAGGGTCCAAAAACAGTTGCTTCTATCAGTGGCAACGCGTATGGTCATTCGTTGACATCCTGTGATGCCTGCTTAACAGTGCCACATCAAGTATTCAAGTCAACGGACGACAGACGGGCCCAATTCCAATACAGCTTTTCGTCAGGCAGGGCTGTCTTCTGTCGAATGTATTTTTCGCCATAGTGCTCAAGCCCCTTATCGGAGACCTCCTACGAAACTTACGAGATTTACCCTATGCAGTCATACCTTATGTGCCAGGCATATGTGAACGACCTCCTGCTCCTGGCACATACACCTACAGAAATACAGTATGTAACGCCTTCACATGAATCCCAGTGTACAGAAGAACCTCAGGAATTATCCTCAATGTGGCCTGATCTCCGATTATGAATGTAGCCCACCAAGACGAAAGATCACTGCTGCTGCCCACAGTTGACAAACTCCATTAACTGGGTATTACATTTATCGGACATATCCACTGTATGGCAGCACGGGCCTTTAGCCATTTGCTTCATACAATATGAGCCCATATCCAACACAACCTCCACCACAGGCTGAATCCAATCCAGCGAGTAGCCTACATCAACACCTATGTCGCACCCAAGTTGGTATGTGTTAACCAAATATTCCCTCTGTCAATGGTCCTAGGACAGCAAATTTCAGGTGGCCTTAGGGTAGTTTGTATCAGCAAGAACCATCTTTAACAGCCACTATAACTCCCTCAGCCACCCCACTTCAGCAGGACTCAGTCTAATCCATGTCAGAGACAGGACATATGATTTATATTTAAATACTATGATAAGGAATTGCTGCAGGCCTTCCACGTCCCTTAGGTGCAGCCTCTTGGAGGTTCTTATGCGGACCTGCCCTGTCTCACTGGTCAATGTGACTCGCATTGCCCCAACACTTTCCCACATATCGACCTACTTTGTCGAACTCAGCTATGTATATGATGCCTGTCTGTCCACATGTGTACCATGAGTGAAAGACTTTTACAAGTTGTTTTCGAAATGCAGCCACAGGTGTCGCCAATGGTGATGGGGTCTCCAAAGCAATGAAGGCATAAGGCTACCAAACAGCTTGTCCATGTTTGAAACTTGGTCATACTTGTTTTTCATTCAATATTTTTTGTTGTATGTGATAATATTCTAATCAGAAACTTTTTTGGATTTTTTTGAGTAAAACATTGGAAGGTGTGATTAACAATCAGATAATATATAGTGTACTGACAGTTATTTTCATCATGAATCATCGTACCAAAAATATGGGGGGGGAGAGTAAAAAAGAAGTGGTCAGCACATCTAACTGCCATGCAGTGAGCCTAGGTTCGATCCCAGGATGGGTCAGAGATTTTCTCCGCTCAGGGACTGGGTGTTGTGTTGTTATCATTTCATCATCATCGAAATGCAAGTCATCCACTGTAGCATCGATTAAAAAGACTTGCAACTCGGTGGTGAACTTTCCCAGGAGGGCTGACATGGCCATCAACGCAATACGATCATTTCATTTCACGAGACTCTGGACAGTACCAGCACAGACCTGGCTGCAAGGATTACCGCACCTGCAGAAGCAGTACAACACACTCTGGAATTCTTGAGCATTGAAGACTGTTGATGGTGTGTCGCTGTACACACGTGATCATGGTGGTCGAAATTTTGAACAATACATGTAAGGGAACAGGAAATGTCATGGAGGGTAACTAAAATGTGATGACGCCAAGCCGTGTCATATGCCTTATGTGTCAAATAAGACAACAACAAGGTGCCGATAGTTAGTAAAAGATTGTCAGATTGGAGTTTCCAATCTGAGTAAATGGTCAGTTGGAGATCGTTCTTCCCGAAAGCCAGACTGATAGGGGCACAAAAGGCCCCAAGATTCGAGTACCCAACATAATTGGAAGCTAACCATTCTTTCAAGCAGTCTACAAAGTACGTTCATCAGGCTAGTAGGGTGGTAGCTGTCGAGTGACAGTGGTTCTTCCCAGGCTTAAGGACACAGATAACTATACTGTCTCGCCATTGTAGCGGCAAGGCACCCTTGAGCCAAATGCAGTTGAAGACCCTTAGAAGATAGTGTCTCTGTGTAATGTCCAAGTGTTGGATCATCTGGTTGTGGATGGAATCCAGGCCTGGGGCCATGTCATGGGAGAGATAATAGCCTGCAAGAATTCCCATTCAGTGAAAGGTTGATAACAGAGTTGAGCTTTGCGAGGGTTGAAAGAGGGTGGAGTCTGTTCAATTTTGTGTTCGTGCTGCAGAAATATAGCAGGATAGGAAGAACACATCGATGCTGTGTTGGGATGTATTCAGTAAGGACCAATGGATCGGTAGACAGAATATCTTGGAGGATAAGCCCCCGGACAGCTGACTATCACTGGTGGCCCAGAAGGTTACAGAGCTTGGACCAAACCTGCAATGAAGAGCCATACATCTCCATGGAGAAAACATAATGCTCCCAGAATTCCTTATTACTCCGCTTAATAAGGTAACAAGCCTTAGCATGGAGACGATTAAAAGCAAGGAGGCTGGTCTGTAAAGGATGTCGTTTAAATCGCTGAAACACCCATCAGCTGTCTTGGACAGCGACTTTTACATCCTTGGTCCACCACGGTACCAGTCGATGATGATGGTGACCTGTGGGTACGGGGACAGCAGTACCAAAAGCATGAAGAATAGTGGCAGAGATGCCCTGCACAACCGTATCAATGCAGTTCACGAGAGAGGTGTCGAAGCGCACAGCAGACGTATTTAATGCCAACTGGCCCTGTGGAATGTCCAGTGTGAGAGTTTGTCTGCCTGGTGGCAGCAGGGGAATGACAGAATCATCGGTAAGTGGTCACTCTCACAAAGATGACCATGAAGGCAAGCCACGAGAGCAGGGGAGGAGATTGTGAGATTGATGGAAGTAAAGGATCCACGAGTGTCACTGATGTGGGTAGGGGAACAGCCATTGAGGAGACACAAATCAAGGTCTGTAGTAAGTTGGTCAAGTAGAAGACCACTATCCGATGAAGTGGAACTTCCCCACAGGAGGTGGTGTGAATTTAAGTCCCCCAAGGAGAGGATATGGTGGCCGGAGTTACTGTATTAAGGCACACAGTTCAACATAAGGAAATGACCTACCTGGAGGGAGATAGACATTCAAACGGTGATTGCCAGAGTCGTCTGCACTCTTACCTGTTATTGCTTCCAGGTTGGTATGAAGAGGGATGGACACTAATGACATTGTGGTGCAAACCCCTCCAGGCGCTATCCCAGGGCCAGCACAGTTCCAACAAAATGCCCAATAACATGAAATGTTGGAGAGTGGTCATCAAGCAAATGCATTTCTTGAAGAGGAAGACGCAACGAAGAGGAGGAAACAAGGCGTCGTATTTCCAGGAGGTGAGGATATTATCCGTTGCAATTCCACTGGATTATCATATGGTGAGAGTCCAGGTGATACATTAAGAAGCCGAAGGGAGGTCATGTCATTTGGTCGGTGGTCGTCACCAATGAGGATGAGGTGACATCCATAAGAACTAGGTCTTGATTCACGATGAGGTGGAGGGAGTAAAGCCCCCCAGGAAGCTGGGGAAGCCACGTTCTTTGACTTGTGCTGCTGCTTCTCCTCCCATGGAGGGAGGGAGGAGGCATTATCAGCAAGGGAACAGGTGTCAATGATGTCAGGATCGGACAGAGAATGAGTGGCTAAGGGGCCCTCGAAGCGTGGGTCTCTCCTCCGGCCTGATAGTGCAAGCTTCGTGTCCTTAGAATGCCAGGAAGGGGTGTTCTGAGACTGAGTCCCATCCCTAGTAGGAGCCAGAGAAGAGGGTGTCTTCCTACGAGGAGGAGTTCCTGCAGGGGAATGGATTGGAGCTGCCAAGAGTGAGGAAAGGGAAGGGAGGCAAGATGGGGGTAAGGGGGGGGGGCGGATGTAACTGAGGCAAAGGTAGAGCACAGATTTACAGAGTGAAGTCTGTCAAACTTCTTCCGGGCCTCAAAGTAGTTGAGACAGTCCTGGATCTTTATTTCCTGAATTCTTTTTTCCTTCATGTACACTGGACACTGGTGAATGGGGAGGATGGAGACCAGAGCAGTTTACACAGTTAGGCGGTGGGGTGCAAGGGCTCCCCACATGAAAAGGGCCACCACAGATGGATGTAGCATTGCATCATGAGGACATGTGGCCAAAAGGTAATGGAAGAAACATATGGGAAATGGAATGTATGGTTTTATGCCATATCTGTACACCATTTCCTTGACCTTCTCGGGCAAGCTATCCTCCTCAAATCCCATGATGAAAGCACCTCTGTCTACATGATGGTCCTTAGGGCCTTTCTAGACACACCAGACGAAATGAACGTCACATTTTTCCAGATTAGCGGTAAGATCATCATTGACCTGGAGGAGAAGGTCCCTATGGAAAATTACATCCTGTGTCATATTGAGTGGCTTGTGAGGATCGATAGCCATGGGGATGTCTCCTAAATGGTCGCAGGCACAGAGGGAGGCTGACTGGCTGAAGTTCTCTTAATACAGAGAGCATGATCTCATCTTAGTTAATGACTGAACTTCACCAAACTTGTCCTCAATATGATCCACAAAGAAGAGGGGTTTGGTGGTGGAAAAAGTCTCCCGTCAGTCCTGATACAGATCAGGAACCATGGAAAGGGGTTTGCCCAAAGCCAGCAGGCCTGGCCCTCCTCCCAGGGTGTATCCAAGAAGGGTAAGGCAGAGAAGGCAGAAACAGGAACAGACAGAACTGTACTGAGGAAGAGAGACAACTGCAGTAGAGTGGCCAGAGAATTTAATACATTGTGCCTTGTGGGCACCACCCAACCACAGCAATGGCCACCTGACAGAATGGCCGTTGCAGGGAGTTTCAACACCTGAAAAAGATGGGCAACCACTCCTAGGCTTGCACAAGGTGTTCACAGTGCAAGTACTAGCAATGTGATCCCTGTGTTGTCAGGGGGCTCAGCCAGATGGTTACATAATAGCCCACCACACCGACTGGCTACTGAGTTGGAGACCTATCAAGGAGGCCAAAGGACTTTGGCGGGGAGGGAGTCAAAGGGGGAAAAGGGAGAGAGAACAGGGGAGAGAGAGAGAGAGAGAGAGAGAGAGAGAGAGAGAGAGAGAGAGAGAAGAGGAGGAGGAGGAGGAGGAGGAGGATGGGGAACCCACGCCAAAGACGCTAGGGAGGGAATTCTTCCCCATCTGGCTCACACTAAAGATTTCAAATTTGGAGATGGATATCAAACCCCTGAGGGGCACAAAAAAGCCAAAAAGGAGGAGGAAAAGCAACCAACCAAAGCCGCAAGACAAAGCAGTCACGAGTATAGCCAGGCCAACATAAAGAACAACACCAAGAGAAGGAAACAAAGGAGCAGAGGGAAAGGAAGGAGGACAGGGAAGAAGGTAAAGCAGCCCGGAAAAGAATAAAGGCTGCAATAGCTCAGGGAACCATGCACACCACACATGTACCTACAAAAGAGCTGTGGGCCTCCTGGAGGGACAAATTTTGACATCTGAATGATAAGTAAAGACATAAATTGACAAAAAAATGTAAAGACTTCTGTATTTCTAAACTTGTTAGTAAAAATCTCAGGTACTATCATCAACATTTTTGCAATGAACTGTTTTTAAAGGGAGAAAGCAAGCCGTATGGTATATATCGTCGCTGAAGAAACAATACCGCGTAAGTAGCAAAATAAGAATTTTACACGAGAGACAAAAAACTGTCTAAAATGCCTAATACATTTCACAGCAGCGCTAAATTTGCATTGTAGCAACACAAGGAAATATTGGATCAAATAAAAATGTGAAACAAAAAAAAAAAAAAAAAAAACGCTTTAGAAAGCTTAATTATGGCACATACGCGGAATTGTCTCGGTATTTATGCCATAATCTGTTACTTACGTGGTATTTGTTTGTCAGTCTCCCAGAACGACTTGACACATTTACGTTTAGGAGCATTAATCATTTTTATTGGAAGATTTCATAGAAACATAATAATATACTGTTTACGTAGTTCCGATAATGTATGCACATTTCTTCAAGAAAAATCCTAAACGTTACTCAAAGCAGCAACAGAGAATTACATTGCACTGATACTCGTCATACTGTTACCTCCACGATAATTTTCATTCATAAGGAAAGTTGTCATAATAACTATGACAATCTTTAGAAAGAACAGATTTAAGTTGCTGTAAATGATCCCATTTGGATTTCTTTGTGTAGTTTCTGGAAGCAAACATCTCCAAGAATTTTCCTCGAACCCTCGGTAATTCTTGCCACACTTCATTGAAAGAGCGCTTGTAGTAAATAATACCTTTTGGGCGGTACTGTAGCGCCCTCAAATCGGTAACTGTAGATTCAATTTTTACAGGTCTTTCAGGCCTAATTGAGTCGTACAGCCACAAACTTTTCTCTGCGTAGTTGATGAAAAAGGAATAATCTAGGTAATAGGTTTCGTATGGCTGTGGCTTTTTTCTCGCTTCTTTAGATATCATAGCACATTGGCTAGGAAGTGTAACTTCACGCCCTTTAAGCTTGCACTCAATGGAACTGTGAACTGAGTCACATTCCATCTGAGGAAGGCCTTTCTCCAAATACTATTGTGTAATCAATACTCCATTATCAATTGCTGATCTTAAAAGAGCATTTGATAATATCACATTTCTGTTCTGATATGTCAGCCGTCAGAATACAAAATGACTTGAATGGGATTTTCCTTAATCGTTCTGGGTAGGGTGTCCACCATGCATGAGGCAAAACATGATGCAACCATATCACCTTGCGTTTCATCGAACCAGTAACATACTGCATCACAACTTTCTAAATTATACATTGTAAAGTTATGAACAGTCAACTTTGTTTTATAATAAACTGCACTTGCACTTAAAATTGGAGTTACTTTCACGACCTGTAAGTCCATGGTGTACACTGAGCAGAGCTTCTGCTGGGTTTCTATCTTGTCAGCATCTTTTTGCATCCTTGCCTGCTCTTTCCGTTCTGTGTGTTGCTTCTACACGTCTTCACTCAAGTTACCAAGCCTGTAACTACAACACAAGCCGTACTGGCCTTTCTTGGGGGAAACTAAGCTAATATTACCATCTTCTAAAATTAAGATGAAGGTAGCCCAACTTCATGGTGAAACTTTCTCCCCATAACATTTTTCCACATAGAGTCTATGCGGCTGTTGTTTGGATTGTAGAATAGGCTCAACGTACAACTTCAAGGACGATTTCCTGCAGTAATGCGACGGAAGAGAGTCCAGAAATTCTTTCATGAAGGTTCTCTCATCTTTCTTCTTCGTCTGTTTGATTCGAGGTCGTGACGATTCTGTATCAGGACTTACCCCATATGTGGAATTACCCAGCCAATATCCGACAGTCCATTCTTTAATCCCAAGAGTATTGAGAAACATCTTTTTGCATACTTTGTTTCCCCAGCTCATTTTTTAAATGATAAATGAGTGTCCCTTTTCTCCTGAATTCGCCAGTGTTCTTCCCTGCACGTTTGGTTGGAATTACGTCCACAGGGTTGATAACGTAAACCTTCCTCTGATCATATTACATCGTTCCCCAAAATGTGTTAAATATTGCCTGCTTATCACCAGCAGAAAACATGGATTTCTGGCACATCTTCGAAGTACATGTTGGACCTTAATTTTCGTGACTCTCTTGGAGTATCATGAGTGATTTTACCAATTCGACTTCTTTTGTATCCAGTATACGCCTGCCCACGCATTCTCAGAATTTTATTGGCATTAGAGATGGGCAAACTGAAACACGTAAATGTTTCGAAATAAATGAAACAGTACAATGTAATGTTTCGATACGGTGTTTAGAAACAGTGAAACAGTTTGTGTTTTGTAATCTAATAAACCTACACATTTTATCATCTTGAATGTCTACTGTATAAGTATGTCCATATAAACACAAATGAGGTGCGAGAGCGCTAATCATATCGCAGAAAGTATGAAACTATCACTTACGCGTCTTGGCAGTTTCGTATTTCCTGCAACAAAAGCGCTGCTTTTGTGTCATGTGACTTTCATACTTTTCAATTGGCTGAGGAAAGCCTTAGCTGAAGACAGAAGAACCACCACGAACGGAACTGGAGGTGGGAGCAAACTGCAGAAACAACAGATATGCTACTGGGATTCCCACATTCCATTAGTATGGCTAATATACCCATCCTGCTAATTTCCATGCACACAAAGGGAATCATTGTGGATAATAAGGACAGTGACTATAGACTCACAAATAACGCCAAATAATTCGAATAAATAACAAAATATAACAGAAAAAAAATTTTGTGTTTCGAACCGTTACTATAAATTTACGATGCTTCCCGTTCAACATTACACTATCAGTGATATGTCAAACAGATTGCTTGCAACTATACCTACATCAAATTTATGTATATGTCTAATAACTGTCACTCTACGCCTTTTTTTATTTAAAATGTTGTAGTCATACTTGCGTTTCTTAATATGATTACTGTACATGAACAGAGAAGCGTATGTTATAAAAAAAGTGTAATTTAACTGAATGATTTTCACATATTTATTATTTTGAATGTGAATAGTATGCGTTGTTTTATTGTTTGGTTAGTGTTTATAAAGCAG
Source organism: Schistocerca americana (assembly GCF_021461395.2). Taxonomy (NCBI): domain Eukaryota; kingdom Metazoa; phylum Arthropoda; class Insecta; order Orthoptera; family Acrididae; genus Schistocerca; species Schistocerca americana. The sequence goes on along the minus strand of NC_060120.1, from coordinate 463,513,453 downwards.
ATGTAACGCCATTTCGGAATAGGACAGTCAGCTAGAAACGAAGCTTTATTTTCGGATATCTTAAGCTTCATGCTATTGCTTGTCAAAAGATTTCGACACTCTTGAAAGTGTTTCATGAAGTGGTATGTTGTGCTTCAGTACCTGTGCCGAGCCCGAATCTCGTCCGACACAGAGCGGAATGAAACATCACTGTTTCGATACAATTAGTCCGTTTCAGGCGCAGGTGGACTGAAACAGTCTTATTTTGAAACAACGATACAGTTTCTGTGTCTGGCTCGAGATCCGAGACAGGGGCGGAATGAAACACCGCTGTTTCGAAACAGTGAACCATAGCCGTTCCGAAACACTGAAACAGTTCCAGGTATCGATACACTGTATCGAAACATAGAAACAGTGGCCAAGTCTAATTGGCATTTTTCTTCCAATCTTCAGTATGTGGTTTAGACTTCCTTTTCCTGTCACTGCTTACGTCGTCATATAATTCTTGGCCTTCACTGTCAGCATGAATATTACTCCCGTGATCTTCTCATAATTTATCCAGAGTGTTTGACAAACAATGAGCACCATCGCATAGCAATGAGTGTGAAGTACTGTCGTCTCTAGTGGAAACTGTGACTGTGATTTCATTTTGAGCATTGTTGGATACAGCCACTGAAGTTTCTAGATGGAAAAATATTTATAAATTAATTTAAGCAGACAAAGATGAAGCTCAAATTCATGTATTTATGAGAACGACGGCATCAGTAATACTGTTAACAATAATCCCAAGAAAATTTACCTGCGTCATTAGATGTTGCAGGAACAGTGACGAGAACCCCATATACGAAATTAATTCTTCTTCAGTAAATGTAACTCCCGCGTTACTACTTTTCTTGCCTGTTATTTGTTCTGCATTTATGGGAGATCCTACAAGAAAGTGGAGTCTAAAAATCTTTGGCAGAAATGAATGAAGCACAGAACGAGTGAAGTGGGGACGTTCTGATTTATATCACAATAAGACATTTGCGGTGCTACTAACATTCAAAGGTGAATAATGAAAATTTTCTTACTGCTGTCTGTCACTCTCAGAAACGATTCTCCGCGTTCATAGGCTGATTTCAGCTGAGAAACAATTTCTTCTTCAGTAAAAAGATCGCCATCTATATCGCTGTCCATTATCACAAATGAAACTACAAGCATGGAAGCACTTTCGAGCACTGTTAAATACGTAATAAGGTAGTAACAACGTGCTGTGGCCGGGCACGCTTTTGTATTTACGCGGTGTTGTTTACAGTATCCATAGATTGTAGATACACGGTATTTAATTCTCTACAGTTCCGCGGTATTGCCATCTATCTATTTGCTGTGTCACATACACGGCATTGTTTTCGATAATTTTTTCATGGTAAATAATTAAAAATTCGGCATTATGGCGTTAAGAGCAGATGCGCGCACTGTCAACGACATCATCTGACTGAAAAACAAAAAATCGTCAATTTGTCAGTTACGCGGTATTGTTTCTTCATTGACGATATGTTTCATTAAGACCACTGATTTTATTTTATTTCAATAAAACAAAACACATTTGGTGACAAAAATACGCATTTCATTAGAGTCGCAAGAGTTGTGTAAACCAACACTATAGGTGACTGCCAATGAAATGAAATGTTGGTTCTACTATGTTTGTTATTGTCGGTTATTACACACTGTGTCATGTCTTATATTTTACAGGTATTTTGAGGTTTTTCTTTCAAGAAATACTTGAGTACACAGAATACAAACTGACTGTCACTGCCACAATTTTCTTCCTCTTAGCATCCGTATTTTCTAATATATAAACTACTTTTGAAGTGCAAAATGTAATAGAATAAATAAAATGCGGCACTGTACAATGTACTTGTAGTCAGACTGTCACAATTCCTAAGATCCACTGCCCCTGCCCTCTGGCCTGCCAAGGAGCATTGCAGTCCTGAGTCCACAGGTAAACCACGAAAATCTGCCGCATTATGCCACACACAAACAGACCTAGCCTGCAGGCAGATTGGTGAGATGGGCGGGGCCCGCACATTAGTGAGAAATGATGGGCTTCAGATTGCCAGGCCCAGTCCGTTAGACACACCCACAGAAATGGCCAGCAGTTTTGGCCCGTCATGGGAGTCCACTGGTGTGGCCAGCTATTTACACATCACAGACACCTGTTGACGAAATGAGACTGCCGAAATCAATCCATGCAACAGATAACTTGCATGAATACTCTGAGAATCAATACTAATGAGGATAGGTAGCAACTCACCATAAAGATTATCACTGAGCTGCAAGACAGGCACATAGGAAAGACAATCACACTCTCACAACTAAATTTTTGGCCATAGCCTTTGTCAGAAAACAAGAGCATGCATACATTCACCTCCGATGCAACTCATGCACACACGAATGCTGTCTCCGGCCTGTGTCAATAATCTCTGAGAATCAGGTCCAAACAAACCACTCTTCACGCTTCCCTTTCTCTTGTCAGCAGCTGCTAGGTTAGCAGCAAGAAGTGGTGGCAGCACTGACTGCAAGCTGAGGGGACTGGTAGAAAGGGAAGAAGCAGTAACAATGAGGGAGTAGGGGAGTGGCTCACGTATTCAGCTGCGCCCAGCCAACGACAATGCAGGACATCTCAGTAAACAAACCAATTCACCTACTGAAACAGAAATGAGATTTTTCCTGTGGTTTTTTTTTTCTTCTTCTTCTTCAAATTTCCCTGACACATTTGAAATTCCCTGATTTCCAGAACTGGCAACCCTGCTAAAGGTTTGGTGTGATAACTTACCCAATTTTTATGGGCAATACCATCCAAGATAGCACATTACTGTTAACAATGGTAAAGACAACAAAATTACTCAGCTATTCTTTTCACACACATCTAATAAACCACATTTTGCAACAGTTGTATCATGTATACAACTGTAAGCAGTTATGAGGTTAAATCTATTGACGGATTTTAAACTTGACAAGAACTTACTAGGTTTTTCTCATACACTTCCTGCCAGGATCGTACTGTGCAAATACACTGATGGCCATTATGATTGCAACAAATGTAACACTGACATGAAGTGTATCATGTGCTTGTATCTGAAAATGAAAATCACTTTAGCACAACTGTGCAGAGAAGAGGAATACCATCTACAATCATAAATCATATTTAGTTGTTTGTGAGAAGATTGCATTAGGCCTTGTATGAGAAGAAGAAATGTTTATCAGTACATGACAAAATTTGAATGCAACGTGACTATAGCCTACTGAGACTGCGGTTTATTGTTCTTTGATACTGCTGCACTTGCTAGTCAGGATACCGTGACTATCATGAGAGTATGGAACTGATGGGTTCAGGAGGATCTCTGTAGCACCACACAACTAGCATCCAAAAGGGCAGACATAATTATCACTCTGCCATGTAGGATTTTACAGCCATGTCATGTAACTTGTGTATGGAAATGGGCTTGTCCGTAGCAAGACAAGTATCCATTTGTGCTGAGAGTTGACAGCACTGTGCCCACTGTTGCAGCTGCCTTGATATAACACCAGACAAACATGTGCTGACAATGGTGCACCGAATGACAATACTGGACACAGGAGTGCCACCATGTCATCTTTTCAGACAAGTCTCAGTTCTACGTACAGCATCATGATTTACTTATCTGTGTGGATGTGTGCTCTGAGGAGAACAAATGTGATTTTATTCATCAGTGTCGCACAGACCCAGCATTTGGTGAGAGTGGTATCAATGTGCACACAACAAAATCAACTGGTACACAGTTGCTCATTTGGACAATGGCCATTCCACTTCTGACATGTTAGGGCCTAGCGGCTGCACTCTATCTTCGAGGCCTTTCATGTTATCTTTCAACGACGCAGCACAAGACCATCTGTTGCTCGTACTGCCCTGACCTAAGTAGATATGGAGGATGTTTCGCTGTTTCCCAGGACAGCATGTTATCCAGATCTCTCACCTATTTAACACAACTGCTCAGTTGTTGCCAAGAGATTGGCACACCACTACTCACCAGCCCCTAGGATGGATTCTTGTATCGCTCCCTCCACCTTTCACTTTCCCATTCCATTCGACACAACCTCTCACGCCAGTAAGTTGCAGTATTAGTGAGTACAGAATGCTTACAGTAATGAATAAGTAAATTTCAGTCAGTGGGCTTCAAGATGTTTCTTCCAATTATTGTAAGCCAGTGTTGCAGTTTAGTGCAAGTGAAAGAGATTGGTCAGTTGAGGCATTGTATTACAGCTAAACAAGGCTGGTAATCCTTATTAAAATGTTTTGCACGTTCAGCAGAATGAAGGACTTATCTGAAACTACTGCAACCCACATCCCCAACTAGTTAACGTTACCCGGGAACATATGGATTTAGACCATGGGCACATGTAAAACTTTGCACAACACTGTAATGTCACATATGAAAAGGAAAGGGACATACCATATTTATTCCTTTATTGGAGTTCGTAGCTCACAAACATCAGGTGCAAAGCAATTGTAATTTCCAGAACCTCAATACAAAAGACAAAAATAATTTCCATGTAGATGTTGCCTCCTTGTATATGTTTTTTAAGTGAGGTTATGCATACTGATGCAAATATCTTCAACAAGCTCCAGAGAATCTAAGAAATAAGGAACCCCTAGATTCTTCAAAACTAATAATGCACTTCATAAATTTAGAAAACGTTGTCTGTGGAGTGCAGTGATCTGGTGCTATACATCGGTTAAAATCAACAGTTGAGACTGCAATAACATTTGTTTACTGACCAGTTTCAGCTTATTTTAAAGCCATCCTCAGAATTTTTGGGCCCCCTGTAGCTGGTGCTGATGACTCCTTGGTTTTTCAGGTGATACCATGATTGTTCACAGTGTACGATCATGATGTGTCATGAAAAACTGAGAAGCTGTCAGCATCAGGCATGGGGGCCCAAAAATTCTGAGGATGGCATTAGCATAAGCTGAAACCAGTCAATAAGCAAATGTTATTGCGATTTTGGTTGTTGATTTTAACCAAATAATATATTTTATTATATTGTTTTAATATCTGAATATATTTCTTTCACCTAGCAATGTTCACTGTAACATAGGAACATAATCCTTCAAAGATAGTATGGTTATTTAATGGTAAATAGCAATGAGATTATGGAGATACTCAACTGTCAACAGGAGATAAATTAAAACTATTTAATATAACCGTGAAAGTAGCATTGTTCTCTCTTTCCTAAACAGTGTATTTCCCCTTAATGTGTGTTAAGCTTAGCATGAGTAAGCACATATAATTAATAAAGGTTGTACAATGGTTAATAAAGTTTCTAGCAGCTGCTTTAAGTTCTTAATGTATACACTGTTCAGTTTCATATACCTGGAAGTTCTCTCTCACGATGGCACCTATGAAACAGGTGAATGAATTTACTAGTTCCCGTTACCACAACTGAATTCTGAACCTTCACTCTGTCACCCCAACTTCGATCTAATGATGCATGTGTCTACTTAACTGATGAACAACTGGAGCACAGCTACAAGCACACACATTTAAATGTATTGTTTAACTCTTACACAAATTCAAAAATCATCCTCGAGAGATAACTTACAAATTTTGAGAAAGCGAAGGTAATACATACAGGAGCTGAAGAGAAGTCACAACAGATCCTAAATCAGGTGAGTGGAAGTGCAAAAGAGTGCTGCTAGTAATTAATACATACATCTACACTGCACAACAAAATTAAAGGGGCACTTTTTTGACGTGTCATTTTTTCCCTACTGAGACACAGAAGTTCAAAATTTGGCTCAAAGGTACCAACATCTTTCCTCTGTAGTGGTGCAAAAGCTTCATGCCCTGTGATGTCAACCTCAGGCTCTGCAACATTTCAAACACCAGGGTGTCACCACTTGAGGAGATTATAACACTACCCTTAAGCCATCCTCACATGGCGTGTTTCTTATCACAAAGCACGCCGTATGTGGTATCCACTGTGTTTGCTGTGTGCTCTGAAATGACCTGGTAAATCTCATGGAATGTGCTCCACATCATTTGTGACTGCAGTGCTCTCCAGTGGCAGTTCACGGCTACATCTGGCATGCAAATTACACAGTTTGTTTGCCAAAACTGATTGTAAATAGCTGTGTTATCCCTGTTAGCAATCATTGAAAAAGAGCAGATAAAATCCCAGAGGAGATTCTGGAGTCCTCAATGGCTTGGACGACGAATTACTGGTAGAGAAACACTGTATGTTGTAGAACGATCTGAGGGACATACTAATAGGAGTCATGCATTAACTCAACTGAATCTCAATCACATTTTTAGTTTTAAACTGAACAGAGTCAAAGGTTAGTGTATAATATCAGTTTTTGCTTGTTTAATATCCATATTCTCTATGCAGAATTGATTAATGTTACTCTGAAGTAAAATGCTTCATTATGTACATTTCAAGATCAAGAGTCATTTCATAATTTCATCTGAATGGAAGAGGAGTTTGTTTCAAAGCTACTCATCATCACTGGAGAAGGTATTTACCAGCAAGACAGAAACGTGAGGCAGTCCATAAAACCATGAGATCGGTATACGCATTTTACGCAAAGCTTCACAATAGTAAAAACTTCCAGCGTACAACTTGTATTCACTTTCTGAAACAAACGGGCTGTCATGTTAAGATTTCTGATCACTGGGGAAATATGCCAGTCGTCGTTCTATTCAACAAGAACTGCAGGAAATAAATCGATTATTGAAGATGATACTTCTATTAAATTAATAACAAAGACCCAGAATCTTTTAAAAAACAAAAGGTGAAAAAAAAAATTAGGAAGTAGCTAGACTTGAACCTAATACCTTTTTATTTCGTTTACATACTATGCTACGAACCATGCTACAGCTTTATGTGGCAGTAGCATCTCAGTTACATGGTACACAATACATAAAGGTTTCGATCCGGTCACTTGAAACAAGTAAGTTGCCCAACTCAGTTTGCAGTGAATACTCTACAGCACTGGCTCCTTACTCAGCTTCCATTTATTACAAACCTTTCGCCCAAAGTCGCAAGCGACTGAAAGAAAGTGCAAGTGACTACTATATATAAGAATGGTAAAAGAACAGACCTGCAAAATTACAGACCAACATCCTTAACATAGGTTTGCTGCAGATTTCTTGAACATATTCTCAGTTCAAATATAATAAATTTCCTTGATACAGAAAAGTTTTTGTCTGCAGGTCAGCGAAATCATAAAAAACATCCTTCATGCGAAATTCAGCTTGCTGTTTTCACACGATACCCTGTGAACCATGGATGAAGGACAACAGGCAGATTCCATATTCCTAAAACTGCAGAAAGCATTCAATGTGGTGCCCCACTGCAGGCTGTTAAACAGAGGTATTAGCACACTGAATAAGCTCCCAGATCTACAAGTGTCTCAAGACTTTTTAAGTAAGTGCTCAATGGCGAGTATTCATCAGAAACAGGGGTATCGTCAGGAGTGCTCCACGTAAGTGTGATAGATAAATGATCTGATGGGCACAGTGAACACAATCTGTGGCTATTTGCTGATGATGCTGGATGCATGGAAAGTTGTCATTGAGTGACTGTAGGAGGGTACAAGATGACCGAGACAAAATTTTTTAATCGTTGTGATGGATCGTAGCAAACTCTGATTATAGAATACAGCATTTGTAGTGTGCTGCCTGACAAAGTCATGTGATTTTATATCTAGGATTAACACTGCAAAGCCATATGAAATGGAATGAGCACCTAAGGACTGTAGTAGGGAAGGGGAATGGTCAACTTCGATTAATTGGGAGAATTTTAGGAAAGCATGGATCACCTGTCAGGAGAGGACATATAGGAACACTATAGGTCTATTCAGAAGGATTGTATGAATGCTTGGGATCCCTACACTGTCAGATTAAAGGAAGACATCGAAACAATTCAGAGGTGGACAACTAGATTTGTTACTAGTAGGTTCTATCAACACGATAATATTATGGAGATGCTTTGTAAAGCAAAGGGGAATCCCTGCACAGAGACAACGTTCTTTTTGCAGTACGTTACTGAAAAACTCACTCCTTTTGTTTGTGAGGGGAACACGGCAGGAAATTACTAGTAGTGGTATGAGGTACATCACACACCACGTAGAGACTCGCAGAGTATGTACGCAGATGTAATTACATTGCAAGAGATCGTCAAAGTGCTGGTGCTTTGAAACAGTTGTTTTTTAAAGTTTAACTCCAAACAATATGGTACCTCCCTAAGTTATGCTTGTGACAAAAACAATGCCTCATCTCACTGGCCGTGTTCCCCTCTGCAAGACAAGAATCGGACAAGGCAGATTCTCCATTTCACACTTCTCAATTTAGTGGAATGTGGAATTCCACACTATGATGTTATCAGCACCTCATCTACATAAATTTTCATGTCCCATGGAGGACGCCTTTACTGACATCTCATCCTCTCTCTCAATGCCTCTGCAGTGGAGCTAAGAACCATGACGCCTAGCACTGAAATCACACATTAGTGTTGTGGAAAACATTTCGGCCACACTGCTGCTCAGAATCAACACAAAAAGGATCAGGTGGTGTTATAAAGAATGTGAATGAGACCGTTAATTTTCATGCATACTGTGATTGAAAATGAAAGTTCGCAGCACGATGTGCAAGAGGATGACATTTTTGACTATTTCAGATACTGCTGACACACCACACAGATGTTTCAGTCCTTCTGTAACGACACTGTAGGACTGCAACACCATTGAGTGCAAACTCACCCATTTGAAGTGTAGCGGGACAACACTTTTTGTGCTCAAATATACTGGTCGGAACCACCTGAGACCACTGAAAACCATTCAACAAAATTTGAATGTTATATACAAGATGTTTATGTTTTCTCATCCAACCATTTTTGCACCCTCCAATGGCACGTGCATAGGAGTGTGCAGGTTGCCCATACTGTCAGCAGTTAGGAATCAGTGAATTGTCTCTGTACAGGGACATTTTTAAAGCATCCAACAGAAGTGCACGAAGGGGGTGGGGGGCAGCCAAAGGCATTGTTGAACTGGTGGAGCAGATGGAAGGCCAGCGGTAGGGGTGGGGGGTGGGTGGTGGTTTGCATGTGTCCCAGAGGGACACTTTGCCATTTTATTCATGTGTGTTAGTGTTTCACCATCCCATGCACATGAACATGCTACAGGAGGAATGAAAAAGCATAAACACAGTTTTCCACTGCGACAGCAACTTAAAATACCAGGTATACTCAGCCAACCTAAAAACAGACCTTTGAAAACAGTAAAACCTCACTTATTCCATTTCAGTGCCAATAGTTTCACATATTGTTGAAATGGTTGCGACTAAATATCACCTTCACTGCGAGTAGCTTTGGATACTCGACAACAAAATGGGTCCAGAATGAGATTTTCACTCTGCAGCGGAGTGTGCGCTGATATGAAACTTCCTGGCAGATTAAAACTGTGTGCACTGACCGAGACTCGAACTCCGGACCTTTGCCTTTTGCAGGCAAGTGCTCTAACATCTGAGCTACCGAAGCACGACTCACGCCCGGTCCTCACAGCTTCATTTCTGCCAGTATCTTGTCTCCTACCTTCCAAACTTTACAGAAGCTCTCCTGCGAAACTAGCACTCCTGAAAGAAAGGATATTGCAGAGACATGGCTAAGCCACAGCCTGGGGGACGTTTCCAGAATGCGATTTTCACTCTGCAGCGAAGTGTGCGCTGATATGGAACTTCCTGGCAGATTAAAACTGTGTGCCCGACCGAGACTCGAACTCGAGACCTCTGCCTTTCGCGGGCAAGTGCTCTACCATCTGAGCTACCGAAGCACGACTCATGCCCGGTCCTCACAGCTTCACTTCTGCCAGTATCTCGTCTCCTACCTTCCAAACTTTACAGTTTTAATCTGCCAGGAAGTTTCATATCAGCGCACACTCCGCTGCAGAGTGAAAATCTCATTCTGGAAACATCCCCCAGGCAGTGGCTAAGCCATGTCTCCGCAATATCCTTTCTTTCAGGAGTGCTAGTTCTGCAAGTTTCGCAGGAGAGCTTCTGTAAACTTTGGAAGGTAGGAGACGAGATACTGGCAGAAGTGAAGCTGTGAGGACCGGGCGTGAGTTGTGCTTCGGTAGCTCAGATGTTAGAGCACTTGCCCACGAAAGGCAAAGGTCCTGAGTTCGTGTCTCGGTCGCACACACAGTTTTAATCTGCCAGGAAGTTTCAACAAAATGTGTGCTTTCATCCTCTGTCCAGTATTATTGTTTAGGCAGTGCTTCCAAAAATAGATGGATATAGTAATCCTGAGTTTGACATGATTTTAGCCACTCAGAAAGTGAAGAAGAATGTTATGTTACTTATTTAGAGATAAACTGATAACAGATCATCCGACAATGGACAAGTTCTCACCAGAGGTAAATATTAGCATTCGAGCTTCGTAAGACGAAAATGCATGTTGCGATGGTTCCACTCCCGCTAAAACTTAATTACTGGTCTATTTTTTTCATCACTGCTCATATTATTTAATTTATATTATAATTGAGAGATAATAGAGTGGAAAAAACACGTGTATTTGTATGAAGTTTCAATTTATGTTTCCCATGTCTGTATGACAAATACCACCGTGCAACATATGATGTCAAATCCGACAAATAACTGCACATTACTCTTGTGGCCTGGCACATTGTGACTTACTATAATACTGATTGCGAATAATGTCACTTGCATCATTATTTATCAAGGTTTGACTTTGCCTGTCCCTTGTCCTTGAAAATTTAATTAAAAATAGTAAATAGTCAAATAACACTCTACAACTTCATGAAAATGCACTTTTTTTTATTATATTACCTCTCAAATGTCATACAAATTAAATAATGTGATGAGTGATTGGAAAAAAAAACACTAATAGGTGTCCATGGTTGTGGGATTGGAACCGCCACCTCATCTGCGATCTGCATGCACCGAACGAATGCTAACTGCTGGACCACAATGACTTCTCATGACAGTTATCTTTGTGCAAATACATCCGCTACATAATAGACAGGTAAAACTTCCCTTGCAATTTTCTCAGAACTGCCAGTGTAGTGCACCTTACTACTTGCACGTTATGTTGTTTTAATGGCCCACTAAAGATGAACAAAGCTTTAAACTGAACTAGGATCAGAATACCAGGTCACCAATTTTTTTTAAACCTAGTGCTGGTCTGGAGCAGGTGACAAGAGGATTTAGGATCACTTTGCAAAGATTTCACTAAGGAAGACACCGTGGTTATAGTGGGTGGGGCAGGTAACAGTATTGACAGAGATCCTGGGTACAGTATAGAGTGTGACCTGGCAAAGATTCTTGGGATTACAGCTAGATAATAAATTCAACTGGGAGGAGCAAACCACAGAACTGCTGAAGCATCTTAACAAATCTCTGTTTGCAATGCGAATTTGGTCGGACGTAGGGGATATAAAAATGAAAAAAGCTGGCATACTATGCTTACTTTCATTACATAATGTCATATGGGATTATTTTTTGGGGTAATTCATCAAGCCAAGCTAAAGTTTTCCGGGCACAAAAATGTGCAGTAAGAGTTATATGTGGTGTGAACTCGAGAACATCCTGCAGAAGCCTGTTTAGGGAACTAGGGATACTAACTACTGCTTCCCAATATATTTATTCCTTAATGAAATTTGTCATTAAAAATATATCACTTTTTCAAACCAACAGCTCAATTCATGGAATCAATACCAGAAATAAGAATAATCTTCACAAGGATTTAAAGTCACTTAGTCTTGTACAAAAAGGTGTGCATTATTCAGGAACACACATTTTCAGTAACTTGCCAGCAGCCATAAAAAGCTTAACAACCACTGAAATTCACTTTAAGAGAAGTCTAAAGGATTTATTGGTGGTCAACTCTTTCTACTCCATTCATGAATTCCTCAGTAAAACCAACTGATATATATATGCTCCATTCATTGACATATGTTCACGACACACTACAGATACGTAGCAAAACTCATAAAGTTTTGTTCGGCTGAAGCCGCACTTCAGGTTTCTGCCGCCAGAGCGCTCAAGAGCGTATGTCGTGCTTGAAATGCACTCACATCAGTCAGTCATAACAGTGCAACAACACTTCAGGACGAACTAACTCCATTCGGCGATGGTATGCGCAGTTTAAAGCTTCTGGATGCCTCTGTAAGGGGAAATCAACGGGTCGGCCTGCAGTGAGCGAAGAAACGGTTGAAAGCATGTGGGCAAGTTTCACGCGTAGCCCGCGGAAGTCGACGAATAAAGCAAGCAGGGAGCTAAACGTACCACAACCGACGGTTTGGAAAATTTACGGAAAAGGCTAAAGCAGAAGCCTTACCGTTTACAATAGCTACAAGCCCTGACACTCGATGACAAAGTCAAACGCTTTGAATTTTCGGCGCGGTTGCAACAGCTCATGGAAGAGGATGCGTTCAATGCGAAACTTGTTTTCAGTGACGAAGCAACATTTTTTCTTAATGGTGAAGTGAACAGACACAATGTGCGAATCTGGGCGGTAGAGAATCCTCACGCATTCATGCAGCAAATTCGCAATTCACCAAAAGTTAACGTGTTTTGTGCAATCTCACGGTTTAAAGTTTACGGCCCCTTTTTCTTCTGCGAAAAAAACGTTACAGGACACGTGTATCTGGACATGCTGGAAAATTGGCTCATGCCACAATTGGAGACCGACAGCGCCGACTTCATCTTTCAACAGCATGGTGCTCCGCCGCACTTCCATCATGATGTTCGGCATTTATTAAGCAGCAGATTGGAAAACCGATGGATCGGTCGTGGTGGAGATCATGATCAGCAATTCATGTCATCGCCTCCACGCTCTCCCGACTTAACCCCATGCGATTTCTTTCTGTGGGGTTATGTGAAAGATTCAGTGTTTAAACCTCCTCTACCAAGAAACGTGCCAGAACTGCGAGCTCGCATCAACGATGCTTTCGAACTCATAGATGGGGACATGCTGCACCGAGTGTGGGAGGAACTTGATTATCGGCTTGATGTCTGCCGAATCACTAAAGGGGCACATATCAAACATTTGTGAATGCCTAAAAGAACTTTTTGAGTTTTTGTATGTGTGTGCAAAGCATTGTGAAAATATCTCAAATAATAAAGTTATTGTAGAGCTGTGAAATCGCTTCAATCATATATATATATCTAAAAATAAAGATGATGTGACTTACCATACGAAAGCGCTGGCAGGTCGATAGAAACACAAACAAACACAAACATACACACAAAATTCAAGCTTTCGCAACAAACTGTTGCCTCATCAGGAAAGAGGGAAGGAGAGGGGAAGACGAAAGGAAGTGGGTTTTAAGGGAGAGGGTAAGGAGTCATTCCAATCCCGGGAGCGGAAAGACTTACCTTAGGGGGAAAAAAGGACAGGTATACACTCGCACACACGCACATATCCATCCACACATACAGACACAAGCAGACATATTTAAAGACAAAGAGTTTGGGCAGAGATGTCAGTCGAGGCAGAAGTGTAGAGGCAAAGAAGTTGTTGAAAGACAGGTGAGATATGAGTGGCGGCAACTTGAAATTAGCGGAGATTGAGGCCTGGCGGATGACGAGAAGAGAGGATATACTGAAGGGCAAGTTCCCATCTCCGGAGTTCGGATAGGTTGGTGTTGGTGGGAAGTATCCAGATAACCCGGACGGTGTAACACTGAGCCAAGATGTGCTGGCTGTGCACCAAGGCATGTTTAGCCACAGGGTGATCCTCATTACCAACAAACACTGTCTGCCTGTGTCCATTCATGCGAATGGACAGTTTGTTGCTGGTCATTCCCACATAGAATGCATCATAGTGTAGGCAGGTCAGTTGGTAAATCACGTGGGTGCTTTCACACGTGGCTCTGCCTCTGATCGTGTACACCTTCCGGGTTACAGGACTGGAGTAGGTGGTGGTGGGAGGGTGCATGGGACAGGTTTTGCATCGGGGGCAGTTACAAGGATAGGAGCCAGAGGGTAGGGAAGGTGGTTTGGGGATTTCATAGGGATGAACTAACAGGTTACAAAGGTTAGGTGGACGGCGGAAAGACACTCTTGGCGGAGTGGGGAGGATTTCATGAAGGATGGTGTCATTTCAGGGCAGGATTTGAGGAAATCGTATCCCTGCTGGAGAGCCACATTCAGAGTCTGGTCCAGTCCCGGAAAGTATCCTGTCACAAGTGGGGCACTTTTGTGGTTCTTCTGTGGGGGATTCTGGGTTTGAGGGGACGAGGAAGTGGCTCTGGTTATTTGCTTCTGTACCAGGTCGGGAGGGTAGTTGCGGGATGCGAAAGCTGTTTTCAGGTTGTTGGTGTAATGATTCAGGGATTCCGGACTGGAGCAGATTCGTTTGCCACGAAGACCTAGGCTGTAGGGAAGGGACCGTTTGATGTGGAATGGGTGGCAGCTGTCATAATGGAGGTACTGTTGCTTGTTGGTGGGTTTGATGCGGACGGACGTGTGAAGTTGGCCATTGGACAGGTGGAGGTCAACGTCAAGGAAAGTGGCATGGGATTTGGAGTAGGACCAGGTGAAACTGATGGAACCAAAGGAGTTGAGGTTGGAGAGGAAATTCTGGAGTTCTTCTTCACTGTCAGTCCAGATCATGAAGATGTCATCAATAAATCTGTACCAAACTTTGGGTTGGCAGACTTGGGTAACCAAGAAGGCTTCCTCTAAGCGACCCATGAATAGGTTGGCGTACGAGGGGGCCATCCTGGTGCCCATGGCTGTTCCCTTTAATTGTTGGTATGTCTGGCCCTCAAAAGTGAAGAAGTTGTGGGTCAGGATGAAGCTGGCTAAGGTGATGAGGAAAGAGGTTTTAGGTAGGGTGGCAGGTGATCGGCGTGAAAGGAAATGCTCCATCGCAGCGAGGCCCTGGACGTGCGGAATATTTGTGTATAAGGACATGGCATCAATGGTTACAAGGATGGTTTCCGGGGGTAACAGATTGGGTAAGGATTCCAGGCGTTCAAGGAAGTGGTTGGTGTCCTTGATGAAGGATGGGAGACTGCATGTAATGGGTTGAAGGTGTTGATCTACGTAGGCAGAGATACGTTCAGTGGGGGCTTGGTAACCAGCTACAATGGGGCGGCCGTGATGATTGGGTTTGTGGATTTTAGGAAGAAGGTAGAAGGTAGGGGTGCGGGGTGTCGGTGGGGTCAGGAGGTTGATGGAGTCAGGTGAAAGGTTTTGCAGGGGGCCTAAGGTTCTGAGGATTCCTTGAAGCTCCGCCTGGACATCGGGAATGGGGTTACCTTGGCAAACTTTGTATGTGGTGTTGTCTGAAAGCTGACGCAGTCCCTCAGCCACATACTCCCGACGATCAAGTACCACGGTCGTGGAACCCTTGTCCGCCGGAAGAATGACGATGGATCGGTCAGCCTTCAGATCACGGATAGCCTGGGCTTCAGCAGTGGTGATGTTGGGTGTAGGATTAAGGTTTTTTAAGAAGGATTGAGATGCAAGGCTGGAAGTCAGAAATTCCTGGAAGGTTTGGAGAGGGTGATTTTGAGGAAGAGGAGGTGGGTCCCGCTGTGACGGAGGACGGAACTGTTCCAGGCAGGGTTCAATTTGGATGGTGTCTTGAGGAGTCGGATCATTAGGAGTAGGATTAGGATCATTTTTCTTCGTGGCAAAGTGATACTTCCAGCAGAGAGTACGAGTATAGGACAGCAAATCTTTGACGAGGGCTGTTTGGTTGAATCTGGGAGTGGGGCTGAAGGTGAGGCCTTTGGATAGGACAGAGGTTTCGGATTGGGAGAGAGGTTTGGAGGAAAGGTTAACTACTGAATTAGGGTGTTGTGGTTCCAGATTGTGTTGATCGGAATTTTGAGGTTTTGGAGGGAGTGGAGCTGGAATGTTTCCTTCCATTATATATATATATATATATATATATATATATATATATATATATATATATATATATATATATATATATATATATATGGTTATAATAAAGGGAAACATTCCACGTAGGAAAAATATATCTAAAAACAAAGATGATGTGACTTACCAAATGAAAGTGCTGGCAGGTCGACCTGCCAGCACTTTCATTTGGTAAGTCACATCATCTTTATATATATATAAAATAGAAAGAAACATTCCACATGGGAAAAATATATTAAAAACAAAGATTCCATGACTTACCAAACGTGAAAGCACTGGTAGACATGCACAATAAAAAAAAAAACACACAAACACACACACAAAATTTCAAGCTTTCGCAACCCACGGTTGCTTCGTCAGGAAAGAGGGAAGGAGAGGGAAAGATGAAAGGATGTGGGTTTTAAAGGAGAGGGTAAGGAGTCATTCCAATCCCGGGAGCAGAAAGACTTACCTTAGGGGGAAAAAAGGACAGATATGCACGCGCGCACACACACACACACACACACACACACACACACACACACACACACACACACACACACGTCCACACATATACAGACACAAGCAGACATATTTCAGACTTATTTCATACATTTTAAATGATACAATCAACCATGCTCATACTTTTATGGCAACTGGCAGCGAAATATGATGACTGAACAAGTGACACTTCCTCACAATGTGATACTGTTTACCCTTGTTTCTTGCAAGTTCAACTTTCAAGTGCTTTCATCCAAACCAATGCACAAGAAGCTTCGCCTCCCAATAATGTCTGCATCGACCATTATGTTATAATTGACATTGGAGAACTATAAAATGATTACTCAGAATGGGGCTCCATGCAATTATTCACAGTATCTCTTTAATTCTGAATCACTGTTAATTTTTTGTGTACCATTAACCCTATTCCACCACAAACACTTCATTTTCTGCACGCATGGAACAGAATACAGGGTGCAGTTAACGTATGAATCAGATAGACCTATGGACCCTTTTTGTTTTGCAAGATCACTATCCTCAGTAATACATCTCAAAACACACAAAGTAAAACAGGAATTATACAACATAAAGGCTCCAATAACAAACAGTTATTGTTATGTGATGGTCGCAGTGCCAGCACCAATGATATATTAATTCTGTACAAGTAACAAACTTTATGTACATAACATATAACAACAATATACCACACATTTACATATACTACACATAAATTATTTAAAAACTTTGAGATCACAATGCAACACTTCTTGTATCACAGTTACCTAAAGGATTAAAAAGATACTATGGCTACATAAAAAACCTGTGAAACCGAAAAAAAGGAAGGACTCCATCACACTCTGTAAATAATGACACAGAAGTCTTCCAGAAGTTCTGCAACTTTGAAACTGAACTACACAATACACATTGTGTTGGTACTATAACTTAAATCTGCAGAAAAAAGTGTCATAGAACAGCAACAATATTTTATAAAAATATATCAAGTATCTCTCTATGTAACATTGTCAAAGAGGAAAGGCACATTATTTAAAAGAAATCTCTAACTTGAGGAAAGACTTTAAGATGACACCATGACATCTGAATCATTATACATGAGGAATTCGCATTCTTTTCTCAGGCGCAAACATGTTGCGTTCAGAATGGCTTGCTCTCTGCAATTCTTTCCTAAAGTACTCAATTGTCTTACGAAGTCCTACCTCCAAAGGCACCTGTAAAAGTCAAAGTTCTGTTATTAGAACATTACATGACACTGAAACATAAAACAAATGGTTTCTATATTGTCTCTTATGTTTTTTTCAGTCATTCTTTGGAAAACTGAAAATTTCTTAGAGGAAATATTTTCGACACACGTCCAACATACTGAATACAGAATAAAATCCTGCAAAAAGGGGTAGGATTGAAACGACACACTCAATTTTAATTTCGGTCATGACAAATTCCCCTTCTATGCAAGAGTAGCCTCAATTAAGTCCTATAGTTCAAAATGCAATAAATATCACTGGCTTAACAAATGAACACTGTATCAATTATGTCAACTCAGTATGTGATAAGAGGAATAGCATTCAGATTGTCCCAACTATGCTGAACATAAATCAGACTGAGGTTAGGTGCACAACAGTAAAAATTAAAACATTTTCTTCTCCTTCAATGTCCATTTGTCTTTCTCTTAATTCTGAATAGATTTGTTATCGAGACCCAAAATTAATGTAAGACATAATAGTGGTTTGCATAATCGTGCCAAAGTGGATCAAAATTTGTGTAAACACAATAGTGTTAAACTTCCACCACACATTCCTAATGAGCTCTTAAAATAAAGGCTAAAGCAAATGATACTGAAGTGTCACTACACAAAACCATTTGTTGAAGTCTTGTCTACCAAGAGTGGTATACAATAAATATCATTAACAATTGTAGTGACGTTTACAGAAGAAAACCCCTCTTCTTGTTACCAAAAATAGCTGTGTAAAAAAATAAGAATACTGAGAAGTTTTGAAAATCATAATGACTGAAACTCACAGAAATCTTCATTCTGCAATTTTGTGATCTGATACCTTGCAATTGTCTAGGCGATAGTGTGCAGCAGTGCAAAGACCTTTCACACTATCAAGATACATAAAAAATAAATGTATTTGTTTTGCTATAATAATACTGGGAGGTGTATACTGATTTTGAAGGCAATATTGAGGAAGTAATGCCATTACAGAACTTATTGTGCTAAATTATGTTTGAGAGGCTGCAACTATAATTTACTCCTAGTTGCTCTGTTTGACGCCTGTTCTAATTCAAATGAGGATGACTTCTTTTCATTTCTGTCATTGGAATGACACTTTACCATCAACTGAAGTTTACCTTTTTTATCAGTTCTATTTCGTATTACGTACCATTTCCATTACAACTTAATACTGTAGCAACACAGATTGAAAAACCTACCACACCTGCAGTATCATTCAGTTTTTCTGAACAGAAACCAACAGAGAAACATTTCACATTCATCTCTTTAAAACTCACTTTGGGTTCCCATGAAAGATATTGTCGTGCTCTTGATATGTCAGGTTTTCTTCTCTGTGGATCATCCTCCACTGCTGCAACCTGTTTTATGTGACTTGGACCTCCAACCAGGTCTTTTATCATAACTGCGAACTCTGAAATCACAGCAAAATTGTGTGTGTCATTAACAGCCAGTTTCTGATAAAGAGCATGCTTATGAACAAATTTAAGTATCAATTTATCTATTTTTGTTAGAAATGAAACTATATGCTTCTGCTGTTATATAGGTTCTTTGCTGCCGTTTTTCATGTATGTAGTGTGCCAATATCCGTGCTAGAATATAACACCGTCTTGGCCAGCACTACCTTATTTCAATGATGCAGTTCAATGGGTGGTTCATGGTAAGAACTATGATATACAAAGCACCTAATAGTCATATCAAAGGAAAAAGTTAAGCTATATTGGGTCACAGCATACTTGATACGTGTAATTTTATAACAGTGTGTGCGCTGTGTGTTGTTGTTTCCCTCTGTTACATGGGTTCAAGGATGCTGGAGCAATGTGCCAGACTTGCTATAACAAGGTACGGTGTCACTGAAAGCTGGTCACCATGCATGCGAAACCAAAGGCTGTGCCAAGCTGAACATCGTCGTTGGGACAGGTATCGTACTGTATTATAATGTACTGCACAAAGAAAAAAAAGAGATAAAGTTTTGAATGATCTTAACTCATGTATCAGTTGTTGCCTGGTTGTCTTCACAGCATTAAGTTGCACTCATATGTGTGAGCAACCATAGTTTCTGTTATTACGTTGACGATACAAACATATTATGATGAATGAATAGAAACTGAACAGGAGATGTTATCAATGGAAATATAAAACCTGTGTTGATAACTGATTTGTTACAAGAGTGTTTTTGCTATATGCTCATCATGTTAAATCTCATCCAGATCATGTTATTGAACAAAAGCCTTATTCATTAATTGAGGTGCAATTAAGAAAAAGGGAAACGGATTACCTTTGAGACATGATTTTCAGGGAAGTGAGTTTGGGTATTGGGGCCAGTATTAACATCCGCGATCAATTCTGAAAAGTTATCACATGCTCTTTAAGTGATCTACAGTTTCAAATGTGAAAAGGCGCCATAATTTTTGACACTGACATAACACTAGCTCAGAGATATGGATTACACAGTTGTGCTCATGACTGATTAGTTCATGTGCTAATATCGCTGGTTGTCTGAGCATCGGACAACAACAACTGTATGATGCACTGCGAAAAATATGTTACTGCTTGCAATTACAAACGGATTCATTTGTCACAGTTATGCAATTAATGCCCGATAGTCCTATTCAATAAGAACCTGCTACGATAATGTATTTCTTTGGAAGAGGTGATGGTGATATCAACCCAATCAGTTATGGTGCAACTGTTTCCAGCAGTCTTGTAAAGTTAAGGCCTCACAGGATAAGTTTATTAGTCAGTTTGATGACTAGAAAGCTGCTAAGAGCATTGAAAGACTGAAGCAGTCAACATAGAGCATCAGAGTTGCTAATATCGATGGAAAGGTATTGTTATTAACGAATTACATGGAAAGACCGACTGACAGACACAACAAAGAAATAGTATGTACATGTCGACCTGCCGCATCTATTCTCATTCATGTGTGTGTTCTATGGTACCTAGTGCAACCCGTAAACACATTTTGCTAAAAAAGAAAGGAAAAGAAAAGAAGAAGAAAAAGAGGAAGGAAGTTCAGTGATCCAACTGAAGCCGAAATTATGGCATTAATTTCATTACCTCTGAAAGAAAAACTGAAAGGACGATAAAACTAGAATATGTGGCAGTTTGTTATGAAAATATATCTTCAGCACAAAAAGCTATGGGATGTGTTGTTTCCGCATAAAATCAAGCAGCGGCATGTCGGCCTGAACAGTACAGCAGAGAAGGCTGTGACATGACATCAGCCAACAGAACGCTAAGACAACACCACGACAGGAGTGGCACCTATATGAAGAGAATATAAGCACCACCCCAGCTAGACTCAGCCGCACTAGAAGACAAGCTGTGACTTGTGATCTATATTAATTGCTTGCATGGAAATTGTATATATCGAAGGACATTGAATATTTGCATGTCGCCAATTGCTTGTGGTAAGACACAGTATATACAAGTTAAGTACTGTCAATTCAACCTATTTTAATAAACTCTATAAATAAGATTTGCTTGAATGTTGTCTAGCTATCGGAGGAAACAGCTTCTTAGGCACCATATTTAGACGAGTGGACAGGGTCCCACCTGAGTCTGGGTGAAATAAAGGACAATTCAAATGTGCAAGATGCTAGAGCAAAAATAATATTGTCTGTTGCCCCAGAAATTTACATACACATGCAATATACATCTACAAATGAAGCAAGGGACAAATTAAAACAAGTATACAAATACTCCAGATTTCAGAGAAGAATCTGTTAGTTGACTACACTCCTCCCAATATAGATGGAGAACATTACGCCAGCAGAAGAATATGCATACAAAGCAATTCCCACTTCTAAGTTAAATGCTTTGAATTTTAAAGTGAAAGATGAGTGGGTAGTGCGCATTTTATTGGCTGAACTGCATGATGACTACAAACCAATAATCATGAGCCTAAAGAATTCCAATATATCAAAAACTGGAGACACTATTAAAACTAAATTGTTGCTGGAAGAGGAAGACGAATAGCATTGCCCCTCAACGAACAGACACACAGCTCTTCAAGTAAATGAGAAAGATAATAGAAACTTTGTACACAATTCCTCCAAGGGACTGAACTGCCATAACTGTAATAAGTATCATCATATTGAAAGAAATTGTCGCAGCATAACTAAGGCAAGTAGCAAGTCATTCGAAGGGACTTCAAATTACAAGATATTCTTCTCTCATCGTCTGCAACAAGTGTTGATGGCCTATGGGGCAGGGATGTGCGGTTGACAGCTGCACAGCTAGCCAATCAGTGCTCAGCCACTATCATATTTGAGCATTCTATCTTGTTTTACATATGCAAAACTTCAACTGACTGATTTCTGTGGTATTGCTGTATGTTCTGTGAGCTTTGTCCAGGTGGCTGAAACCCAAGTAAGTTCCAAGTGTTTCACAAACAGGTAAGCAGCCTTATTTTTAAAGTGTGCTCATTCTTCAAATGTGAAACAGATTCAGGCAATCCAGTTGTCAAGGTTGCCGAGGTGCAGGGTCACACTGCAGCAGCATGTGGCAATATTGGTTTACGAAGTGCCAGGCAAATTGTCGGAAGACCAAGACGACTCGGCAGGCAACTGGAAATGTGGTATTTCGGCCCAGGAAAGAAACATACAATGCCAAAGCAGGTAATAAAAATCTACAACTTCAATAAGATATTTTAAGTCAAAAAGTTTTCAAATTTTATGAAAGGCGCAAGTTCCCCATGGCAGTGAAATCGCTCACTGCTGTGTGTGAAGCTACTGAGTTGAAGGAAGTACAAGGTCAATACATAGAATACTGAAGAACATGGGATCACAATATGTAATGACTGACAGAAACTGTTAATGCTGCATAGTGATGTTATTGCTACTAGGATGATGTTTCTAAGAACAATGCATGAAGTCAGATCAAAAGGAACATCAACTGCATATTACTTGGGCGAGACTTGGGTAATCGAAACCACACTAGAAGTTTTATTTGACTAACAGACGGACAAGGTGGCTTTGCACTGGTTCTGCTGCTACCATATTTGTGCCTCCAAGTAAGTTGGAGTTCCAATCAAAATCGAAAACCAACTCCGATTCTCATTCTGAAATGAATAGAGAAACATTTCAAGAATAGTTTCAGAATCAACTGTTGCCTTATTTGCATCCAGGTGAGAACACCTTGCATTCCTGCTGCTGATAAACTGAACACAGTGTTCATTTGCACAGCGTTCATTTGCTATATATTTTTACAAGCTTCAAACAGGAGCAACTTAATTCACAGTTATATGTGTACTTACTAGTTTAGTTCTTAAATTTCTTGCAGGTTTGTGTGCTTACTATGCAGTCCAGTATTGTAATAACTGTTTATGTACAGTTTTGCTGTCTTTTGTATGGATAGGGACTTTGATCGCTGTGTGGAGGAGCGAGCTGAAATGGTGACCCTTTGCTCACACCTGCAGGCAGTCATTACTTTGGTCCCACAGCCTAAGGCTGTTGCCAATGAAAACCACTATGGGGGACCAGATGTGAGGATCTGACAAATGTCCAGCATGCCCCACGTGTCCCCCTAATCGCTCCACTATTGTGGCCACCCCTGGTACTGCCCACACTAAGGATGGCCCCCCACCCATGGTTGAGTGAGAGGTCATTCAAAGGTGTGGCAGGCAGCTACAAACTTTCCAGGTTGCCAATCAAAAGGCCTCACCGGCTCAACAGACAAACAGGTTTCAGGTGCTATCTGTGGCTGACAAAGTCCCTGAGCCTCATGCAGTTGCTTGCCTTGTTCCAGAGGAAGCCTCTCGGCCCTCAAGGCCTGGGCATTCACGCAGAGGGTGGGATTACTGGTAATTGGGAGTGACAACATTAGGTAAGTAATGGCGCCCTTTAAGGGATATGGCTGCTAAGGGGGAGAAGAATCTAGACTGCACTCTGTATACATAGTGGGAGGAGTCATTTCTGACGTGAAAAGGCTGCTTCCGGATGCCGTGACAAGCACTGAGAGCAGCCAACTGCAGGTGGTGAGTCACATCGGTACTAACGATGTGTATCACTTTAGATTGGTTTCGGGCAGCTATCTGAAGTGGTAAAGACTCTCAATCTGGCTTGTGAGATGAAAGAGGAGCTCATCATCTGTGGCATCATCAACAGACCTGACTGAGATCCTTTGGTACAGTGCCCATGCAAGAGTCTAAATCAGAGGCCCAGACAGTTCTGCTGCCTTGAAGGATGCAGATTCCTCGACTTGTGCCGTAGGGTGGTAGGTCTCCAGATTCTGCTTAATAGGTCAGGGGTCCACTGTACACAAGAAGCAGTTACACGGGCAGCAGGGGCTGTGTGGACGGGTGCTAGGTGGTTGTTAGATTAAAGGGTGTCATGAAACTACAGATAGGGCATCAGTCTAAAAGGCTGCAGTGCACACACAGACAGCTAGATCTAGCAACAATCAGTATTGTAGCTGTAAACTGTCGTAGCTGTGTTGCAGCAGAACCAGAGCTCCAAGCACTAATGGAAAGTGCTGAAGCTAGAATCGATGTAGGGACCTAACCACATACAGAAAGGGCAGATTTAACACAGTTGGCGATGGAATGTTTATTGCTGTCAGAAGTAGTTTACCTTGTAGTGAAATTGAAGTAGATGGTTCCTGTGAGTTAGTCTGGATAGAGGTTATACTCGACAACCGGTATACGTTATTAACAACTGGTTCCTTTCACTGACACCCTGACTCAGATGATACAGTTGCTGAACTGTTCAAAGAAAACTAAGTGTCATTTCACATAGGTACCTCACTCATATTAGTATAGTTGGTGGTGACTTCAATGTGCCCTCGATATGTTGGCGAAAATATTATTTAAAGTTGGGGGTAGGCATAAAACATTGATCAAAATCATACTTAATGCATTCTCAGAAAATTAATTTGAACAATAGGCTCTGGAGGGCACCAAAAGTGTAAATGGTTGCACAAATGTAATTGAGCTCTTCGCAACAAACAGTCCTGAGCATATAAGGAACCTCATGGTGGATATAGGGATTCATGACAACAAGGTGGTTGTAGCAAGGGTGAAAATCATAACATCTATATCCACCAAAAATAAATGTAAAATACAGCTATTTCAAAAAGCAGATATCTTGTTAAGAGACAATCTCCACTCTTCCAATTCGACTATGTAAACATAGACCAGATGTGGTTTAAATTTTAAAAAATTGTATCAACGGCAGTTGAGAGATATATACCAAACAGATTAATGAGAGATGGTACTGATCCCCCACAGTACACAACAGAAGTCAGAACACTGTTGCCGAAGCAACAAGAAAAGCATGCCTAATTTAAAAGAATGCAAAACATCAAGATTGGTAAAGTTTTACAGAAGCTCGAAACTTAGTCCAAGATGCTGTTAAATAGCTTTCAAAATGATGTTAGTGAAACAGTGCCACTATAGCAGAGTTACTAAACATAGCTTTCTGAAATTCCTTCAACAAAGAAGACGAAGCAGATATTTCATAATTCAAACTAAGAACAACTGCCAACATATGAAACTCAGAAGCAGATACCCTTAGCGTAGTGAAGCAGCTTAAATCAAGGCAATGTCTTTGGTCCAGTTTGTATACAGTCACGTTCCTTTCACTGGATGCTGATACAACAGCTCCGAGCTTGTCAAAAGTCCACACCTAAAAGACTGGAAAGTTGCACAAGTCACACCAACACCGAAGAAAGAAAACAGGAGTAATCTGTTGAATTGAAGACCCATATCTCTAATGTCAATCTCCAGTAGGATTTTAGAACGTATACTGTCCTCAGACATTATGACTTAATTAAAAGATAACAGCCAATACAGATTCAGAGAATACTGTCCTTGTGAAACACAACTAACTCTTTATTCTCCCAAACTAATGAGTGCTGTCAACAGAGGATGTGAAATTGATTCCATATTTTTAGATTTCCATAAGGCTTTTGGCACCATCCCTCACATGTGTCTTCTAATAAAATTCATGATTTCCTGTCAGAAAGGTCACAGTTCTATTTGAGTCAGAGATTGGAGATTGTGCCGGCCAGGGAAGTTGCTGCCCCTTTCTCAGCACACACTGAGCTCCACAGGAAGTGTGTGGGAAAGCAATATCCTGTTGGAACAACACATTACCTTCCTGATGCAAGAACAGCAACAGAACGGGTCTAACGACATTCTGCACATACCAAGCACTGGTTAGTGTCCCCTCCACACACACCAAACGTGAATGAAAGCTGTAGCTTATCTCAATCCACACCATAAGGCCTGGCGTGGACCCATTGTGTATTTGACAAATGCACACTACGAGACAGCACTCACCAGGTCTACGTCATACGCGCAAGCAACCATCATCTGCATACAAGCAGAACATGTTTTCATTGCTGAAGACCATGACATGCCATTCCATCTTCCAAGTGATCCTCTGACAGCACCAGTCAAGCCAAGCACACTGATGATGTGGTGTGAGTGGAAGATGGGCTCAAGGTGTGTGCGCCCGTAGTTCACACTGATAATAACTAGTTCACAACAGTTCGTGTTGACACACCTGAGCTCACAAGCCCTCTTGTTTGTGTTGCTGTACCAGCTGTACAATCTGCCACTGCTGCTCTTACAATCAGCAATCCTGGCAGGCGTTCATGCTCTATGAACATCCAGCAACTCATCTACGTGTGTGAGAATGTTCATGTGACCACTGATACCAGTATTGTTTCACAACTGATGCAGCAAGCCCAACTTCTTTGGCAATTCTCCAAAAGGACCTCCCTGCCACTTGATCCCTATCAAACTCGCTCAGTTGGCTGTAGAAAGCACGAGTGCATCTCTGCTTGCTTCACATGTTTGCACCACACTGAGCTTTCTGGCTGTGGGCATTCCCTATTAAAGGGTAGACACAGATAGCGCCATTACACTATCTATTGGAGGATAACACTGACAGCATGATCAGTACATCTAGTGTCCCACAGGTGGTATATGCCATCATCGTATTGAAATCAATGTCCTCTCTCTAGATCTACTTTTTTTTTTCCTGGCAGTGTATTTTGCTGGCACCCACCTACATGGGAGAAATTATCATCACAGTAAAATACGAGAAATCAGAGTTCGCATGGAAAGATTGAAGTGTTTGTATTTCCTGCACGCTGATCGGGAGTGGAACATTAGATAAGTAGCTTGAAGGTGGTTCAATGAACCCTCTGCCATGCACTTAATTGTGAATGTCAGAGTAATCATGTAGATGTACACTCTTTGACATAAAACTTGACCGGCGGCCGGCCGCTTCAGAGGCTAAGTCCGCGCCGATCGCGACATGGGACAAAAAAACTGGCCAACTCGCTAATTCTCTAAGTCCGGTTATCTGCACAATCTGGCAACACTGTAGACTGCGGCACTTCCTGGAGGAAAACTTGTCCCATGATAGAGAAACGCTAGGCTGATTACCCCTGTGGTCTAGCGGTAGCGTGCGTTGTTTCTGTTCATAATGTCAGTGGATCGAGAGCAGGTGGTATAAAATATTTTTATAGCCTCTTCTGTCTGAATGCTGAAGACGTGAATGTAATGGTAGCGCAGATTCAATCTATTTCGCTTTGTGACACACCGATATCAAAATTTTATCCAGTAACGATTTTGCGGCAGATTTCCTGCAGACTGTCCTCCTCTGGACGCCGTATGCGGCAAAGCTCCGGGATCCATTTGCTGGCTACTGGCAGCGGCCGTGGCGACAGCAGCGGCGCTGCACTCCCCCGTTCTTTATCGAAAGCGCCTGCTACCGCTCATCGCTTTTGATGATTTAAAACGCTTTATTATTAAATGTTGCTCCACAGAAAATTTCTACAATTTCCATTCACGCTCAAAAGCAACGGAGACAGACGCCCTGATTAGTAGGCGGGTATTATATTACATTAATCGGCAAGAGCTGAGTATGGCCCGAAATTAATTTTATAGACTGGGACGAAATTAAACCACCTCACTACATTCGATGAATTTATAAATGCTTCATACCTCGTTTCTTTTCCTTTCAAACTCAATTATTTGTGCAACTTTTGGTCAATGTTTGGATGTTTTCGTCAAGCCAGAGTGAGCGTCTGTGGTGTAAAGTGTATTACAGTTCTTGTTTCATTCCTTATGGTAAGTCTATGCGATAAACTGTGTGAATACCTTGCAATGCATGCTCTGTAGCAGTGCAGCAACACTGCACATTTGGAGTTCCATGTATGGGTTCATGAAGTATTTATTGTTGATCGGAAGTGATAGTTAAGGTCATCAGATTTAAACCAGAAAAATTTGTCGTTTTGAAGGTTTCAGAGAACGGAAAGGAATTGCTAACGCCGGTGTTAGAAAACGTCTACAGTTAAATGCTATTGCAAAAATTTAGAAGAAGGGAACTACATTAATGAACATGTGCACTTCATAAACAACCTTCTGACATGTTAGACCTATATGACGAACAAAGCTCAAATTTATATCGTTGACAGTCGGTTTGAATCTTTTCAGGGTCTATTTTACAGTGAAGCACCTTGGAATTCGCAAAGCAGAAATCCATGATATTAACTTAATTTACTAAGTCGAAATCGGACGAAGATTGATGTTTAAAGGCATTCTTCAGATTTCGCATAAGAAATTTTTACTAGCAGTTTGCAACTCCATTAATTAAAATGGAAAATAAAAGGTTGTACTCAGCGGCTTCTACCGTGATTCGAACTGCTATGTCTTATAGTACAAGCACTGCAACGCACAAGGGAACCTCTGAGCTAACGACACACTGGCGGCCAGAGGCGCAATATAGTCACTGCGATGTTGCCTGAGCCTCAAAACGCAACCTTAAACACACGAACAGAGGAGGTGGAGATTACTGTTTTAACGTCCCGTTGACAACGATGTCATTAGAGACGGAGCACAAGCTCGGATTAGGGAAGGATGGGGAAGGAAATCGGCCGTGCCCTTCCTAAGGAACCATCCCGGCATTTGCCTGAAGCGATTTAGGGAAATCATTGAAAACCTAAATCAGGATGGCCGGGCGCGGGATTGCACCGTCGTCCTCCCGAATGCACACACAAACAGGTGTTACTTATGTGAAGAACGCCATTCTTGGAGTCCAGAAATTAAATATACTTCCTAATTGTGTCATCTTGCAGTGGATTATATCGTACGAGTCTTCGATGTGGAAAACGAATGTCAAGTGAATTTAGCGAGGTAACGCCGACCTACACCCGGAAGTAAATGCACTATCAGAGTGTTGACAAATACTTGCTACGACGCTGCCATTTCTAGGCTCTCTGACGAGGCAGCTCTTCAGCGAAATGCTTGCCGTGATTCTCCGATACAGTTCTTCAGAGTGGAGACGCGCGCGCACGTTTGGTTTTTATGCGGCGTTCTCCCCTGATGGTTTCTGACGTCGCCTTCTGGGCTACGTATACATATGAGACATTCAATTATCATTAATCCAGAATGATACAAGTTTCAGCTTCCGGCGTGGAAGAAGGCTGTTGACGCCGACATTATATCATTTCAACGTAGGGAAAGCAAAACGGATCATTAAATGTTTCTCATTCAACATAAAGCATGTGAGATAATTTTCCGTAACGTTCATAATCATCTAAAAATACAAACGAAGTAAAAATACACCGGAAGCTTATTCGAATTGAATATAACGCTTTGCACCTCGATGTCGAATTTGTCCACTTGCAATCTTTTGCAGCATACACATAGAATGTCATGATTACCACGAGAATGAAGAAATATGTTGGTAAGGATGGAAGCAAGAAGAGACGCAGTCAACAAATATTCTATTCCTCATGGCATTCATTTCATTTGACACGTAAGAAGAGGTAAAGCGGGAATTTACTTTCGTTAACACGAAAGATATGCCGCACATATTGATAACGAGGAAGTCTGCGTCTTCATACGTTTCCTCCTTGAAATCTGTATGCTCTATTATATACTAAGTAGCCCGATCATTGTTTCAGTAATGTTACCCTCTTGTTTGACCCCGTAACGATGAACAGATTCCAAATGCATGTCTCCCTTCCTGGGTTGTTTTTTGTGTTTTATTGCTTGGAATTCCTGAAGCAGACCACTGTGCCTTGCCCCCTCGTGGGTTAGGTCTCAAAACTAAACCGCTTTGTATCCAATGGCATAATTTATTCAGACAGCATCAGCATAAGACTATCAAACAAAGCCTTCCATTTACAGTTGCAGCACTCTAACCAGCACTGACCAAAGTGTAATCCACGGTCATGGTCCTAAATTACCAGCTGTCTGCTACTGTGGCAAAGTCCGTACTACACTGTCGATTCCGCAGCACCATTTTATCTGGTAACACTGTGTAGTTGCACAGTTGTGCTACCAGGTCTGTCCTCACACTGTCAACTTTATGTATCTCACTTCTCCTGTAGCGTAGATCACGAGGAGCCGAAGTAAATGAGTGTATTCTGCATGACGTAACATTCAGTATTCCCTTCTTTCATAGCCACTCTTCATGTGCATCGATACCAAATAGGAATGCGAAAACTCTTGCGAGTGAGAGAATGACAATAACAATCGTAACAAGAACAAGCAAATAATGAATGATGTTTATTCCAACGCAGAACGAGAATGGCTTTAAATATAAAAATCTGTATCTATATCTATATCCATATCTATTGATCTTTGAGTTGGCACAATGCAAATATATTCTTAGCATTTAGTTACTGAATTTAGTTCTGGATGTTTGCAGAGAAAAGGAAAAGTCGGTACTTCTCGCTAGTGTAATATAATGTGAACCAGCAACTACCCTTTCCTTAGAACACGACTCAAGCAGGTCCTCAAGTAGGTAGCAAGGCACTGCTGCATTCTGTTCCCTGACATTGCTCTGATGACGGTTAATGCAGATAGTTCCGATTATGAAATACAAAACGTATTGCAGGTTAGTTCCTAGGATAGTAACATTAAATTTGCGTTGTAGACGGCACATGAACGTGACGACTATCCATATTACTCATCAATATAAAAAGACAATATTTAGGGAATTTAGCAGGATTACTCAAAATGAATTCTGAAATTGGGTGACTGACTGCACAGGTGCTAAACGTCGTCAAGAGTATACGATGTCCTAATCGCATTAGGAATATGAAGATCGTCTTCGACAGCTCTCAACTTTCACATTGCTATCTCCACCCTACTCCAGACAGCCCTCGGTGGAGTTGTACTACGTTGCCGATGTTATGGAAGGCCTTCAAACCGACAACAGACCACATATTGAAAAATACAAGCGAATTCTCTTGCAGCGTAAGCTTATTGTAACTAATCTAAAAATTATTGGAGAGGAACATTGTCCTATTCAAAAAAAGTAAAATGTTACACACTGTTGACGTCAAACGGACATTATCTATGTCCTGTCTTGTGTCCTACTCATCTATAATATCAAGTGTACTATGAAAATGATTATATATAATGGATGATAGGGTAATGCATTGATACCAGATGGTGGGGGCCGGCCGGTGTGGCCGTGCGGTTCTAGGCGCTTCAGTCTGGAACCGCGTGACCGCTACGGTCGCAGGTTCGAATCCTGCCTCGGGCATGGATGTGAGTGATGTCCTTAGGTTAGTTTGGTTTAAGTAGTTCTAAGTTCTAGGGGACTGATGACCTTAGAAGTTAAGTCCCATAGTGCTCAGAGCCATTTGAACCATTTGAACTATTTAACACAAAATGACATTAAAAATTAAAGTTATTCACGAGCAGCTAGTTGAGAATATGTATGAACATTAAATGACACGACGAACTGAAATAATATGACGAAGAGTTCAGCGCTCACTGGGAATAGAGCCCCACACATATCGTTGTTGACTACACACAAAGAGACGTCAGCTACCGAATTTTTCTCCACCAGCTGCTCAGAATAGCATCTTGAACTTACAGTCATCTCGCAAATAGTTCTGTGTCTCACTGGGAGTTAAAAACGTCAGATATCGTTAGTGTTGACAACGAATGAAAATACATTAAAAATCAAAATTATTATCCACCAGCAGATAGGTGTTCTCATGATAGAGCTTGATAATACATAATTAAATCTTTAGTGCCGGGCCAGGATTCGATCCCATTCACGCGTAATATGTGAAGGTGTTGAGGAATCTGCAGTTTTGAACAAACAACAAATTGTAGCCGAGCTGTATTGCCACGAAGGGATCAAATTCCGCGTTAAGGGCGGTCTGAGTTGCATTCCCAGTTTAGAACCAATTTTATCGACATACAGAAGCTCAAATAAAAGATGGAATAAGTGTCCTGTGACCATACATAGCGTTTGTGTCGTCACTTGAAATAAATAACCAGTATAAGAAAGGTTACTGGTGATAGAGTTTCTACATGTCGCCACTCCAGACTTTATTGTGGTTCAACCTACCGCCTACTTGGTAAAGAAGGAATATCATCTTTAATGTGAATTTTCAGACCACGCAGCCATTATATCTCCTCACTTGGTGTAGCCAGGAGAGAATGGAATCTGTCTCTCCCTATCTAAAATCATTGACGGAAGTGGGAATCGAACCCAGACCATAGGTATAACAACCTACCATCCGTCCAACAGACCACGAAATCCTCTTCTCTGCGAGTCATTTTTCTATCGTAACGCCACACTGGATGAGAATTCTGACACACAGGCTCCCTGTAGTAATTTGCAGCATGCTCAGTAAATTCATTTACTTGGTTGACCGAATCACCATGAACTAGCTGCCTCGGCTACCCAGTGCATACATTCGACTATTTTGTAATCACAGAAATAAAATCACGTAACTGCCACCTACACACAACTGCCAACAGTGTAGGATGCAGAAGTTTAAATAGGAAGTGTTCCTTTCCACTTGAGCTATTCTATTGCGCTATCTGTTACTAGAAAACGTCGTTCAGTCCAAAAGAAAAGCTGTAACTGTTTGTCTCTCAGAAGTCAAGACCTGGCCATATGCATAATCTCACAGTGCTGTGGAATCCAAAAGTTCTGGAGGAATAGTTACCGAGCTCTGGAGCTGCTGTAGCTACGTGTCAGCTTGTAACATAGATAAGATGTCGCGAGTTCGAATACATTCAGTGCTACATTTTTTAAAACGCAATTCTGCTCTCTGCTGAAGGTATCAATCTAATGGAACTTTGAACATAATTCCCTTCACTTCTCAACCCAAAGTAGTCGCATGTGGAAAAAGGGCTAACTACTGTGACATTTTGTTCTATTCAGGTTTAATAGACAGCAGGCAGCAGATGCATCTCGAAGATGTGCAGGGAGAGCGCATCGTGCCATAATATGTCAGAAAAGTATTTTCTATATTAGCCGTCGTGTGGTAGTGATATTTTATTCTTCTTCAAACTTTGTTTGACAGCTTTAACTCAGAACAAGTTTTCTACATGCATGTAATCAATAAACTGCATGTGCATTGTCAGACTGTCATAGGTAACATCTGAGAATTCGCACATATCGTTGATGATTAATTTCTCTCTCATGTTTACTATTGTTTTAACAACACTAAAGGAAACCTTACGAAAATTGTGCACTGTATTATAAGAAATGAAATAAAACTAACCATGGTAACCTTACGACGAAAGTATCTGTAAACAAGCATGCCTCTATCGACACGAGTTAGTAAAATACTACTCACTTAGATTTTGATTGGGTCTGTGTTTAATTGGTATGCTGTGTGATACTCAAGAGGTATGCAAATGTGGCATTTCATAAATATAGTTACGTATTCCTAGAAACCCAAAATTCGCTTGTCAGCAGCGGAAAGAGGCGTTACCTGTTGTGCAGCATTGTAAGTTTTTCAACATTGCACTATGAGCTGAAAGCATTTTCTTGCGATTTCCTTATTGATGTTTGATCTGACTGCTTGTAGCTCTTTCACAGAAGGGATAAAAACGTTACAGTCAGTGAGACTGGAACTGCGAACCGTAACAGACGCTTTTTCACAGATCAGCACGTTACCACAGAGCTGGCGAGGAGGTATGGGTCTTAGCTTCCTATTACGACGGCAATAGTAACTAGAACTCGTAAACCGCTATTTGAATGTCGAGATTAGTTGCGGTTTCCACCTGCAACGACTTTCCTGGGCTGGAAACCGTAAATTTTCAATCTTTTGTTACCCTGCAAACTGAGCATCATAAATCAGTAACTCTCATTGTTGTTTTTATATTTCTTTCGTAAGTGTACTCAAAACTAAGAAAGTCATTCACAGGCGTTTTCGTGCCTCGCCGATAGTCGAGCACAACATACAAATAAAAATAAAAAAGAATATGTGTGTGTGTGTGTGTGTGTGTGTGTGTGTGTGTGTGTGTGTGTGTTTGTGAGAGAGAGAGAGAGAGAGAGAGAGAAATAAAAAGCAATGAGAGAGAGTGTAAAAAATTGTTGTAAAGAAATTGAATCAAGGTATTTAAAGAAATCTTTCATTAAAATGACACGTTCCATATCATTACGAAATGTCGTATTCATGATCTGTGGAACAAGAGTTAATCTAATGTAATCTAATCTAATCACATCATATTGATGATTAGCCATGAAGAGTCATGACTTACCGAAATTTTGGCCAATACCAGTAACCAAATTTTTGTAATAAACCGTGACTCCTATCAAGACCCTTTCGTCCCTGTTATTGAACCACGAAAGATGTCTGATATACCTCCATTCTGAAGTAACAAAATGTACATGCATTTAAAGATGAAGTGCATGATGTGAAGGTCTGTGACGGAGATACGAACCCAACACGTAATCCGATTGTTAACTAAGAAATATCAAATGTTACGTATCGGTTTTTCTTACGAGCCGCTAGGTGTCTGAATCTAAAATAAGGATACAAACTTTTGTGCCTAAGCGACAATCGAACTGCACACCTACCGTGCATCCACGAATATAGCTTAAGTTTCAGTTGCTTACTCATGAACAGTAAGATGTGTGCGTGTTTGACCAGAAATAACGACACCTGTTGCCATTGTTGGAAACACATGAACAGACATTGAAATTGCGCGTTAATTTTCACTAGCAGGTGGGTGTGCACTTGATAAAGCTAGAAATGAAATTATGAATATTTTTGTACTGGATCAGGTTTCAGACCCACATACTTACCTTTGGAGGAGACCTAGAGAAGAT
Organism: Schistocerca americana; assembly: GCF_021461395.2. Classification (NCBI taxonomy): domain Eukaryota; kingdom Metazoa; phylum Arthropoda; class Insecta; order Orthoptera; family Acrididae; genus Schistocerca; species Schistocerca americana. Next base: position 463,478,753 of record NC_060120.1, on the reverse strand, counting down.
TGCAGTCTTGGGAAAAGGAACGAAATGACTGAACAGTAACTATACTGTTCCGAGAGATTCAGATCCTCGAAAGAGGAGATACGAATTCGAATCACAGTCCAGCACCAAATTTTTAAACGTCTCTAGTTCAATCAAGTACAAGTAAAATAAGAGCCCTGTCCCTTTAAATGGCTATCGGTTCATCAAATAAAATAAAATTTTCTAATGTAAGTAAGCTTACTGGCGACTGTATTTCTGTTTACCATGACTTCCGCTGTGTCATTTCCCAACGTAAACCGGCTCTGCCCAGTTGGTAATGAAGGAACGTGATGTTTAATGCGGATTCTGGATTATAACGTCTTTCTCTTGAGGTTACCAGAGGTAAAATAAATCTGTTTGTGCCTCTTAAAAGTAAATGCCTGAACCCACGCATTGCACCTGTGATAGCTCGTTCCACCATACCATTGTGGCCACATTACCCAGCCCCAAGAGTGTGCTGTAACGGATGATGTGCTTAGCTTACAAAATTAGTCACGGTGGAAAAAATGCGAGTCTATTAAATGGTCGAGTAGAAGCAAGCTTCTGACGCAGAGATTATGCTATTCTCATGTGATCAGGATGTAAAGACTCTTCTAGGCATCATAGGCTGGATGTGAAGCCATTTTGATTTTTCACAAATTCAGCAAATTTCTTAGTTCGAGAAAATCCACTGTGAAGTGTGAAGTTGCCGGATAATTCGATTATTACTGTTATTATTAATATCATTTTATTCAAACCGCTGCTGGAACACGACCGTAGTCTTCAGGTAAAACGCGAGACCAGCTAATATGACGTCTGGCGACCGAAAGCACATATCGACAAAATATTTATCGCCCCTTTCCTCTCGGTGCTGAAGCTATGAGTGTAATTCAATTTTTATTTCTCTCTCTCTCTCTCTCTCTCTCTCTCTCACACACAAACACACACACACACACACACACACACACACACACATTCTTTTTTATTTTTATTTGTATGTTGTGCTCGACTATCAGCGAGGCACGAAAACGCCTGTGAATGACTTTCTTAGTTTTGAGTACACTTACGAAAGAAATATAAAAACAACAATGAGAGTTACTGATTTATTATGCTCAGTTTGCAGTCAGTTCTGAGTATTATTAGTAACTACGCTCCAGTCCCTAAACCTAGTTACAGAAAGCGAATCAGACGCATTACGTATTCCAGGCCGTAGCAGCCGTGACTTGGAGACACCAGCTCTGGTCACTTCCCAGACCGCTGTGGCATCACATCGGTTCGTCTTCTTCCTGCTGGTACTGTAACTGAGATTTGGCAACAAGGCAACGTATGTTTGGCAACCCTGTGATCGACGAGTTACTTCCTGGTGTGCACGGAATTAAGCCTCAAAGTTCACTTGATTTTACCTGTCATTTCCATTGAATAATCCGAGTTATTATCGCTTGCAGGGTAACAAAAGATTGAAAATTTACGGTTTCCAGCCCAGGAAAGTCGTTGCAGGTGGAAACCGCAACTAATCTCGACATTCAAATAGCGGTTTACGAGTTCTAGTTACTATTGCCGTCGTAATAGGAAGCTAAGACCCATACCTCCTCGCCAGCTCTGTGGTAACGTGCTGATCTGTGAAAAAGCGTCTGTTACGGTTCGCAGTTCCAGTCTCACTGACTGTAACGTTTTTATCCCTTCTGTGAAAGAGCTACAAGCAGTCAGATCAAACATCAATAAGGAAATCGCAAGAAAATGCTTTCAGCTCATAGTGCAATGTTGAAAAACTTACAATGCTGCACAACAGGTAACGCCTCTTTCCGCTGCTGACAAGCGAATTTTGGGTTTCTAGGAATACGTAACTATATTTATGAAATGCCACATTTGCATACCTCTTGAGTATCACACAGCATACCAATTAAACACAGACCCAATCAAAATCTAAGTGAGTAGTATTTTACTAACTCGTGTCGATAGAGGCATGCTTGTTTACAGATACTTTCGTCGTAAGGTTACCATGGTTAGTTTTATTTCATTTCTTATAATACAGTGCACAATTTTCGTAAGGTTTCCTTTAGTGTTGTTAAAACAATAGTAAACATGAGAGAGAAATTAATCATCAACGATATGTGCGAATTCTCAGATGTTACCTATGACAGTCTGACAATGCACATGCAGTTTATTGATTACATGCATGTAGAAAACTTGTTCTGAGTTAAAGCTGTCAAACAAAGTTTGAAGAAGAATAAAATATCACTACCACACGACGGCTAATATAGAAAATACTTTTCTGACATATTATGGCACGATGCGCTCTCCCTGCACATCTTCGAGATGCATCTGCTGCCTGCTGTCTATTAAACCTGAATAGAACAAAATGTCACAGTAGTTAGCCCTTTTTCCACATGCGACTACTTTGGGTTGAGAAGTGAAGGGAATTATGTTCAAAGTTCCATTAGATTGATACCTTCAGCAGAGAGCAGAATTGCGTTTTAAAAAATGTAGCACTGAATGTATTCGAACTCGCGACATCTTATCTATGTTACAAGCTGACACGTAGCTACAGCAGCTCCAGAGCTCGTAACTATTCCTCCAGAACTTTTGGATTCCACAGCACTGTGAGATTATGCATATGGCCAGGTCTTGACTTCTGAGAGACAAACAGTTACAGCTTTTCTTTTGGACTGAACGACGTTTTCTAGTAACAGATAGCGCAATAGAATAGCTCAAGTGGAAAGGAACACTTCCTATTTAAACTTCTGCATCCTACACTGTTGGCAGTTGTGTGTAGGTGGCAGTTACGTGATTTTATTTCTGTGATTACAAAATAGTCGAATGTATGCACTGGGTAGCCGAGGCAGCTAGTTCATGGTGATTCGGTCAACCAAGTAAATGAATTTACTGAGCATGCTGCAAATTACTACAGGGAGCCTGTGTGTCAGAATTCTCATCCAGTGTGGCGTTACGATAGAAAAATGACTCGCAGAGAAGAGGATTTCGTGGTCTGTTGGACGGATGGTAGGTTGTTATACCTATGGTCTGGGTTCGATTCCCACTTCCGTCAATGATTTTAGATAGGGAGAGACAGATTCCATTCTCTCCTGGCTACACCAAGTGAGGAGATATAATGGCTGCGTGGTCTGAAAATTCACATTAAAGATGATATTCCTTCTTTACCAAGTAGGCGGTAGGTTGAACCACAATAAAGTCTGGAGTGGCGACATGTAGAAACTCTATCACCAGTAACCTTTCTTATACTGGTTATTTATTTCAAGTGACGACACAAACGCTATGTATGGTCACAGGACACTTATTCCATCTTTTATTTGAGCTTCTGTATGTCGATAAAATTGGTTCTAAACTGGGAATGCAACTCAGACCGCCCTTAACGCGGAATTTGATCCCTTCGTGGCAATACAGCTCGGCTACAATTTGTTGTTTGTTCAAAACTGCAGATTCCTCAACACCTTCACATATTACGCGTGAATGGGATCGAATCCTGGCCCGGCACTAAAGATTTAATTATGTATTATCAAGCTCTATCATGAGAACACCTATCTGCTGGTGGATAATAATTTTGATTTTTAATGTATTTTCATTCGTTGTCAACACTAACGATATCTGACGTTTTTAACTCCCAGTGAGACACAGAACTATTTGCGAGATGACTGTAAGTTCAAGATGCTATTCTGAGCAGCTGGTGGAGAAAAATTCGGTAGCTGACGTCTCTTTGTGTGTAGTCAACAACGATATGTGTGGGGCTCTATTCCCAGTGAGCGCTGAACTCTTCGTCATATTATTTCAGTTCGTCGTGTCATTTAATGTTCATACATATTCTCAACTAGCTGCTCGTGAATAACTTTAATTTTTAATGTCATTTTGTGTTAAATAGTTCAAATGGTTCAAATGGCTCTGAGCACTATGGGACTTAACTTCTAAGGTCATCAGTCCCCTAGAACTTAGAACTACTTAAACCAAACTAACCTAAGGACATCACTCACATCCATGCCCGAGGCAGGATTCGAACCTGCGACCGTAGCGGTCACGCGGTTCCAGACTGAAGCGCCTAGAACCGCACGGCCACACCGGCCGGCCCCCACCATCTGGTATCAATGCATTACCCTATCATCCATTATATATAATCATTTTCATAGTACACTTGATATTATAGATGAGTAGGACACAAGACAGGACATAGATAATGTCCGTTTGACGTCAACAGTGTGTAACATTTTACTTTTTTTGAATAGGACAATGTTCCTCTCCAATAATTTTTAGATTAGTTACAATAAGCTTACGCTGCAAGAGAATTCGCTTGTATTTTTCAATATGTGGTCTGTTGTCGGTTTGAAGGCCTTCCATAACATCGGCAACGTAGTACAACTCCACCGAGGGCTGTCTGGAGTAGGGTGGAGATAGCAATGTGAAAGTTGAGAGCTGTCGAAGACGATCTTCATATTCCTAATGCGATTAGGACATCGTATACTCTTGACGACGTTTAGCACCTGTGCAGTCAGTCACCCAATTTCAGAATTCATTTTGAGTAATCCTGCTAAATTCCCTAAATATTGTCTTTTTATATTGATGAGTAATATGGATAGTCGTCACGTTCATGTGCCGTCTACAACGCAAATTTAATGTTACTATCCTAGGAACTAACCTGCAATACGTTTTGTATTTCATAATCGGAACTATCTGCATTAACCGTCATCAGAGCAATGTCAGGGAACAGAATGCAGCAGTGCCTTGCTACCTACTTGAGGACCTGCTTGAGTCGTGTTCTAAGGAAAGGGTAGTTGCTGGTTCACATTATATTACACTAGCGAGAAGTACCGACTTTTCCTTTTCTCTGCAAACATCCAGAACTAAATTCAGTAACTAAATGCTAAGAATATATTTGCATTGTGCCAACTCAAAGATCAATAGATATGGATATAGATATAGATACAGATTTTTATATTTAAAGCCATTCTCGTTCTGCGTTGGAATAAACATCATTCATTATTTGCTTGTTCTTGTTACGATTGTTATTGTCATTCTCTCACTCGCAAGAGTTTTCGCATTCCTATTTGGTATCGATGCACATGAAGAGTGGCTATGAAAGAAGGGAATACTGAATGTTACGTCATGCAGAATACACTCATTTACTTCGGCTCCTCGTGATCTACGCTACAGGAGAAGTGAGATACATAAAGTTGACAGTGTGAGGACAGACCTGGTAGCACAACTGTGCAACTACACAGTGTTACCAGATAAAATGGTGCTGCGGAATCGACAGTGTAGTACGGACTTTGCCACAGTAGCAGACAGCTGGTAATTTAGGACCATGACCGTGGATTACACTTTGGTCAGTGCTGGTTAGAGTGCTGCAACTGTAAATGGAAGGCTTTGTTTGATAGTCTTATGCTGATGCTGTCTGAATAAATTATGCCATTGGATACAAAGCGGTTTAGTTTTGAGACCTAACCCACGAGGGGGCAAGGCACAGTGGTCTGCTTCAGGAATTCCAAGCAATAAAACACAAAAAACAACCCAGGAAGGGAGACATGCATTTGGAATCTGTTCATCGTTACGGGGTCAAACAAGAGGGTAACATTACTGAAACAATGATCGGGCTACTTAGTATATAATAGAGCATACAGATTTCAAGGAGGAAACGTATGAAGACGCAGACTTCCTCGTTATCAATATGTGCGGCATATCTTTCGTGTTAACGAAAGTAAATTCCCGCTTTACCTCTTCTTACGTGTCAAATGAAATGAATGCCATGAGGAATAGAATATTTGTTGACTGCGTCTCTTCTTGCTTCCATCCTTACCAACATATTTCTTCATTCTCGTGGTAATCATGACATTCTATGTGTATGCTGCAAAAGATTGCAAGTGGACAAATTCGACATCGAGGTGCAAAGCGTTATATTCAATTCGAATAAGCTTCCGGTGTATTTTTACTTCGTTTGTATTTTTAGATGATTATGAACGTTACGGAAAATTATCTCACATGCTTTATGTTGAATGAGAAACATTTAATGATCCGTTTTGCTTTCCCTACGTTGAAATGATATAATGTCGGCGTCAACAGCCTTCTTCCACGCCGGAAGCTGAAACTTGTATCATTCTGGATTAATGATAATTGAATGTCTCATATGTATACGTAGCCCAGAAGGCGACGTCAGAAACCATCAGGGGAGAACGCCGCATAAAAACCAAACGTGCGCGCGCGTCTCCACTCTGAAGAACTGTATCGGAGAATCACGGCAAGCATTTCGCTGAAGAGCTGCCTCGTCAGAGAGCCTAGAAATGGCAGCGTCGTAGCAAGTATTTGTCAACACTCTGATAGTGCATTTACTTCCGGGTGTAGGTCGGCGTTACCTCGCTAAATTCACTTGACATTCGTTTTCCACATCGAAGACTCGTACGATATAATCCACTGCAAGATGACACAATTAGGAAGTATATTTAATTTCTGGACTCCAAGAATGGCGTTCTTCACATAAGTAACACCTGTTTGTGTGTGCATTCGGGAGGACGACGGTGCAATCCCGCGCCCGGCCATCCTGATTTAGGTTTTCAATGATTTCCCTAAATCGCTTCAGGCAAATGCCGGGATGGTTCCTTAGGAAGGGCACGGCCGATTTCCTTCCCCATCCTTCCCTAATCCGAGCTTGTGCTCCGTCTCTAATGACATCGTTGTCAACGGGACGTTAAAACAGTAATCTCCACCTCCTCTGTTCGTGTGTTTAAGGTTGCGTTTTGAGGCTCAGGCAACATCGCAGTGACTATATTGCGCCTCTGGCCGCCAGTGTGTCGTTAGCTCAGAGGTTCCCTTGTGCGTTGCAGTGCTTGTACTATAAGACATAGCAGTTCGAATCACGGTAGAAGCCGCTGAGTACAACCTTTTATTTTCCATTTTAATTAATGGAGTTGCAAACTGCTAGTAAAAATTTCTTATGCGAAATCTGAAGAATGCCTTTAAACATCAATCTTCGTCCGATTTCGACTTAGTAAATTAAGTTAATATCATGGATTTCTGCTTTGCGAATTCCAAGGTGCTTCACTGTAAAATAGACCCTGAAAAGATTCAAACCGACTGTCAACGATATAAATTTGAGCTTTGTTCGTCATATAGGTCTAACATGTCAGAAGGTTGTTTATGAAGTGCACATGTTCATTAATGTAGTTCCCTTCTTCTAAATTTTTGCAATAGCATTTAACTGTAGACGTTTTCTAACACCGGCGTTAGCAATTCCTTTCCGTTCTCTGAAACCTTCAAAACGACAAATTTTTCTGGTTTAAATCTGATGACCTTAACTATCACTTCCGATCAACAATAAATACTTCATGAACCCATACATGGAACTCCAAATGTGCAGTGTTGCTGCACTGCTACAGAGCATGCATTGCAAGGTATTCACACAGTTTATCGCATAGACTTACCATAAGGAATGAAACAAGAACTGTAATACACTTTACACCACAGACGCTCACTCTGGCTTGACGAAAACATCCAAACATTGACCAAAAGTTGCACAAATAATTGAGTTTGAAAGGAAAAGAAACGAGGTATGAAGCATTTATAAATTCATCGAATGTAGTGAGGTGGTTTAATTTCGTCCCAGTCTATAAAATTAATTTCGGGCCATACTCAGCTCTTGCCGATTAATGTAATATAATACCCGCCTACTAATCAGGGCGTCTGTCTCCGTTGCTTTTGAGCGTGAATGGAAATTGTAGAAATTTTCTGTGGAGCAACATTTAATAATAAAGCGTTTTAAATCATCAAAAGCGATGAGCGGTAGCAGGCGCTTTCGATAAAGAACGGGGGAGTGCAGCGCCGCTGCTGTCGCCACGGCCGCTGCCAGTAGCCAGCAAATGGATCCCGGAGCTTTGCCGCATACGGCGTCCAGAGGAGGACAGTCTGCAGGAAATCTGCCGCAAAATCGTTACTGGATAAAATTTTGATATCGGTGTGTCACAAAGCGAAATAGATTGAATCTGCGCTACCATTACATTCACGTCTTCAGCATTCAGACAGAAGAGGCTATAAAAATATTTTATACCACCTGCTCTCGATCCACTGACATTATGAACAGAAACAACGCACGCTACCGCTAGACCACAGGGGTAATCAGCCTAGCGTTTCTCTATCATGGGACAAGTTTTCCTCCAGGAAGTGCCGCAGTCTACAGTGTTGCCAGATTGTGCAGATAACCGGACTTAGAGAATTAGCGAGTTGGCCAGTTTTTTTGTCCCATGTCGCGATCGGCGCGGACTTAGCCTCTGAAGCGGCCGGCCGCCGGTCAAGTTTTATGTCAAAGAGTGTACATGTAGTCTACAAAAGTGACACTCACAGAATACCATGCGGTAACTGTTTGTTTTACTGATTACAACAGCAAATTATCACCTGACAACAGATGAACAGAGAACTAACTCAAGAACTTCCACCGTTATGTCAAACAATAATTAAGTATCAACGCACACTACCCATAACTGGTGCTTCCCATGTCATTGTAATTACATAAAATTGGTGTGGGGACGTGTAGCAAAAAAGGCTGAACCATGAAGCAATACACAAAATCACCAGAGCTGATTGGGAAGCTTATGTAGATCACTCTGATAAACCGCTAGTAGTAGTTTATCGGAAAGAGGGTGTTAAGAGACAAAATAATCGATTCTTTAATCATCAATCTGGCACCCCCATCCAGCGACTCTAGTTCCAAAGGCAGTGATGGTGAAACATCTGAAAAGGAGATGGTGCGATCGACTTTTTGAAATTATCTATATAGTGATGTAGGTTAAGATCCCAGTTATTACACACTGTGGCCATCACTCTGGTGGACCCGCATTTTTGAGTAATTGACGAAACAAAAGAAAATGCGGAATTGTGTGTAACACTCAACAGCGTTAAAAAAAATTGGCATTATACAGTCCGACTGCATGGTATAATGGACAGGATAACAGCTTCACATGCAGGACGTTGTAGGTTAGAATCTCGTCAGGTAGGCACTGAATTTTTTTTATTGAATTTACTGTGATCATTATTTTTATTCCATTAATTGGTTCAAATGTAATTTTTTCTTTCCTTTCCTCTGTCACATCACTTTAATCATCGTATAAACTTTTTCATTTTTTTTGTGCTTTCTTTAAATCATTTTTTTCCAATCATATTTTTTGTGAATATAAATTTAATTCTATTTATCCATAACAATACTCAATTATTTGAAAATTCCCATTTATCAGTTAAAAAAGGAAAGATGAATAATCTATTTATATTTGTGCAATTGTGTGAAAATGTATTTTTGTTACCAGATGTGCAATTTATCTGCACAGTAATCACGTTGTTGTTGTTGTTGTTGTTGCCTTCAGTCCTGAGACTGATTGATACAGCTCTCCATGCTACTCTATCCTGTGCAAGCTTCTTCATCTCCCAGTACTTACTGCAACCTACATCCTTCTGAATCTGCTTTGTGTATTCATCTCTTGGTCTCCCTCTATGATTTTTATCCTCCACGCTGCCGTTCAATGCTGAATGTGAGATCCCTTGATGCCTCAGACAATGTCCTACCAACTGGTCCCTTCTTCTTGTCAAGTTGTGCCACAAACTCCTTTTCTCCCCAATTCTATTCAATACCTCCTCATTAGTTATGTGATCTACCCATCTAATCTTCAGCATTCTTCTGTAGCACCACATTTCGAAAGCTTCCATTTTCTTCTTGTCCAAACTATTTATCGTCCATGTTTCACTTCCATACATGGCTACACTACATACAAATACTTTCAGAAATCACTTCCTGACACTTAAATCAATACTCGATGTTAACAAATTTCTCTTCTTCAGAAACCCTTTCCTTGCCATTGCCAGTCTACATTTTATGTCCTCTCTACTTCGACCATCATCAGTTATTTTGCTCCCCAAATAGCAAAACTCCTTTACTACTTTAAGTGACTCATTTCCAAATCTAATTCCATCAGCATCACCCAATTTAATTCGACTACATTCCATTATCCTTGTTTTGCTTTTGTTGATTTTCATCTTATATCCTCCTTTCAAGACACTGTCCATTCCGTTCAACTGCTCTTCCAAGTCCTTTGCTGTCTCTGACAGAATTACAATGCCATCGGCGAACCTTAAAGTTTTTATTTTTCTCCATGGATTTTAATACCTACTCGGAACTTTTCTTTTGTTTCCTTTACTGCTTGCTCAATATACAGATTGAATAACATTGGGGAGAGGCTACAACCTTGTCTCACTCTCTTCCCAACCACTGCTTCCCTTTCGTGCCCCTCGACTCATAACTGGCATCTGGTTTCTGTACAATTTATAAATAGCCTTTCGCGCCCTGTATTTTACCCCTGCCACCTTCAGAATGTGAAAGAGAGTATTCCAGTCAACATTGTCAAAAGCTTTCTCTAAGTCTACAAATGCCAAATACTAGGAACATAGGTTTCCCTTTCCTTAATCTTTCTTCTAAGATAAGTCGTAGGGTCAGTATTGTCTCAAGTGTTCCAATATCTCTACGGAATCCAAACTTATCTTCCCCGAGGTCGGCTTCTACCAGTTTTTCCATTCGTCTGTAAAGAATTCGCGTTAGTATTTTGCAGTTATGAGTTATTAAAATGATAGTTTCGTAATTTTCACATCTGTCAACACCTGCTTTCTTTGGGATTGGAATTATTATATTCTTCTTGAAGTCTGAGGGAATTTCGCCTGTCTCTCACATCTTGTTCACCGGATGGTAGAGTTTTGTCAGGACTGGCTCTCCCAAGGCCGTCGGTAGT